>NC_141699.1:748474739-749074739 GCF_964263255.1 Lissotriton vulgaris | reverse complement strand
CGGCCAGCAACTCCTTCCTTCCGGCTCCTGGCTCGTCAGCGAAGACCCCCGACGCCTGTAAGACTTGTGCAGCCGCAGCCCTTGTGGCTAGGTAACTCCGGCATTTCGGTGCCCGCATAGCCTCCTTACTTAAGGGGGCTGAGTCCCTCGCTTCCGACTTGCCTTATCGGGTCCCCCCGAGATCACTAGAACTTTCCGTGCCCTCGGGCACTGGTTTCGATTGTGCACTTGAAGTATTTTCCTAAGAGTTTTGTTCTGTGCTTAGTACCCTGTCCTCATAAAGAGTCCAGGGCTGTTGTGATTCTAATAAATACGCTGTTTATTTTCATAACACTTGTGTGGTGTCCTTTCACTTGGTGTTCAATGGGTATGTGATGGTATAACAGCTGGCTTAACACGCCCTCTAGAGTTTAGCCCGAAGACTGCTCGTATCCACGCTACTAGGATAGCTGGTCTAAGGTTGACTTACAACCAATCACCATAAGGGTCATTTGGACCGATGCATAGTGGTCACTAGAATAGTGAACACTGCATATCGGGCCAACTTCTCACAGTACCCTTCACCCACAGTTGTTTCCTGGAGGGTAAAGGGGATTGAGTCTCAACTCCCGGTTGGTAGGAAAAGGGGGGGCAGAGAAGTTATAGCCTCAGGTTACCTCTTCCCCGTCCTGGTAAAGACAGTTCTTCTTGTTTTAAGGGGCATCCTGCCAGTTTTGGTAGAGATTATGGGCTTATCCCATAAGGTAGACCCAGGGGTTTTTCCTGGGCCAGGGTCTTCCTTTCATGACCCGCTGTTGTGCTTCTCTTCGCACACGTTCATCCCTCCTCCTCCTCCTCCTCTGTTCACCTGTCTTCCCCTCACTCTCACCTTCTCTCTCTCCCTCTCCCTGCTTACCCTCCCATCCTCTTGTCTCTCCTTCTCTCTCTTCCCTCCCTCCGTGTTTCCCCTAGGGAGGATGATGTGTTGTAACTTATCATTTGGTCCCTCCCACTTCTTCCTGACTCCCCCATGTCTCCCTTCCACTTGGTATGGCCGCACTGTCCCCTGAAGGCTGCAGTGGAATGTTGGGTTGTTTTTATCCTGTCAAGCTGGGGGCACCTATGTTCAAAAGAACTTAATAAATGTTCTTGAATCTATAAATGTGTGGACTTACATTACTACAAAGCTCAACTGGGGGATATTTGGGTTTATTTCCTCTGCCTTATTTCCGACCTGTTTAACGCCACATAGGTTTGCAATTGTACATGTTAGACTGCACATTTCGGTATTTTGTGCAAGCAATATTGTTGTTTAAAAATAAATATGAATAAACTGCTTGTGCAAACTAAAGAGTGCAGAGCAATAAGAAAGATTTGTCCATGAGATACTCCTACCACTTTAGGGGAGATGATTTAGGAGAGGTTGCACAAAGACGGTGAGACTACTCTCTACTCAAATAAAATAAATTAGGAAGAAATACCTTGAAAAGGGTGCTGCTGAAAAGAGACACTTGTGCGTGCAGAATGTCAGTGTGCCAGTTGGTCTGCCTTAATTATGGCACTGATGGTCATTCTGCTCCTTAAATTGAATTTGTAGCAAGACGGTGCTAAAGAAATGAAGTAGATTATTTAATGGAGGCAGGGACAATGTTGCCGGACACCAGTGAAGTGGGGACATTGGAAATCGGGGACAACTGAGACGTGATTTGGCTGCACACTGTTTGTGTCACATGTTTGTGACTAGAACGATTCTTTACGCTGTGTCATAACGGCTAGGTCGCTTGACCTCGGACCTGGGGGTCTGGGTTCGAGTCTCGGTAACGACGCTAAAACATCCTGTGATTCTGGGCAAATCACTTAATCTCCCAGTGCCTAACAAAAATTAATGTGTGCCCTCATGTAACATAACTGGTGCTATGTAAAGCGCTCTGATACCCGATTCGGGTCAAGTTTGCGCTATATAAAACTCTGCAAAAAAAATAAAAATACACAGTGCCCCGCCCGACGCCGGTGGCATGATTACTGGGGCCTCTCTGACTCGGTTCAAGTGACCGTCACCTCAAGCCAGTAAAAGCAGCATTGGATTTTAATATTTACTGACTGTATGCACTCGGTTACTGCTGGTGGCTCTTCCCACACAGTGCAAATCACATTTCCTAAAAGATTATCACATTTTTTTTTATCCCTTTGGCTTTCAAATATTTTTTTATTTCTTTTGAGCACTGCCAGCCAAGTAAAAGTTAGTGTACACTTTAGCAGACGGGGGTTAAATTAAGGGCAAGGCCCTGCACTTCCGTCAGCCTCGGAGGCGAGCATAGCACTGCACACGGTGCCCCGCCCGTTGCCAGTGGCATGATTGCTGGGGCCTCTGCCTCTGTTCAGGTGACCGTCATCTCGAACCAGTAAAAGCAGCAGCATTGTTTTTAGGTCTCGGCCTAGCGTACACTGCGCAGCAGTGTTGCACAGCCGAGATTTTTTGATCTCCAGTACTGGGGCTTGAACCCGCCTCTCTCTTCCATTGGCTAGCTCCATAAATGGAGGCTAGCCATTGGAAGAGAGATGTGTCAATCATTCTTGGAGCAGATTCCTGGGCATTTCTGTGTTTTTTTAAGCTCTGCCCCTTTTTCCGTCATGCAGCGGTGGGCGTTTATTTATTTATTTATTTTCAAGGCATGTTTTAGTCATTCCTAACATGTCTGTTGCAGGGGTGGGCTGCGCGATTTCCGGGATGGATTTATCTATTTGCAAGCAGGTAAGCAGCATTTTGTAATATATTTTTTATTTACTTTGTACGTCTACCTGTCGTCTCCGTGTACCGTCGTCCGTGACTTGTCTCAGTCTTCCGTTTTTTTGTTGTTTACTTTGTAGGTCTACCCCTTGTCCTAGTGTTGCTGCTCCCGGTCCCCTCAGAAGACCCCGCGTCCCAGTCCCGCGTGGTCGTATCCTGCCCCTCTCCCGCTGTCCGTGTCTGCCCTCCTCCGTTGCACTCTCGACTCCCCCCCCCCCCCCTGCTGTAGCTCTCCTCGGTCGCGCTCTGCCGCTCCCCCGGGCCCCCACCCCTCCCTCCCTCTCCAGAGGCCATGCTGCCTCGGCTTGTTTTGATTAGGGGATGGCAGAGCTCATCTGAAGGGCTGCCCGCGGCCATCATGAGAATGGAGAGCAGGCAGGGCTCACCCACCCCCCATCCCCCCCAAAACAAGCACACGTGTTGATATCGTGACTGGAAGTTTATTTCCGTTGCAACCACGGGCACGCATTGGTTAATGGCGAACGAAATGACTGGGAAAGACACAAACCGGTAAAATAACTGTGGACGAAATGTAACTATAGAGCGCGATTGCATAATTATACACAATTCAAGGGCATATAAAATGACGTTTCACAAA
This sequence comes from Lissotriton vulgaris, assembly GCF_964263255.1. Classification (NCBI taxonomy): domain Eukaryota; kingdom Metazoa; phylum Chordata; class Amphibia; order Caudata; family Salamandridae; genus Lissotriton; species Lissotriton vulgaris. The sequence continues at coordinate 749,071,374 of NC_141699.1, read as the reverse complement.
ACGCAACATGGTTATCTTAACTAGAAAGAAAATGGCCAACGAAAGGGTTTTGCTCGACCAAATAGTAAAACTAACATTGTACAATGCTAGAGATGTAAAGGGAGCATTGACGGTACAGTAAAAATGGGGGTGGGGCTGTCAAAGAGACGTGGTCGATGTAATTAAGGGTACGCCTGGGAACACAGGTAAACTAAATGTGTGTTAGCATAAAAGCCACCTGGCTGGTGTTTTACCGCTTCTGCCGTTCAATATAGGTGTTTAATACACCCAATAACATGAAAAGGCTCTCCTCCCACTCTTTTAAATGTTTAATTGAAATGACTACCTAGGCTTCGCGCATCAGGAGATTGTACCCAGAACACAGCTTGAGGAGGCGCCTTGAAAGGCTGCCTGGTATGCGCTGCACGGAATGCAATATGAATGCAAAACTGGATTTCTTTGACGTGTGGAAAGCCCTGCGAATAATACATTACACTATAGAACGGCCCAGAGAGGTGCGACATAATGATGAGGTCTGCTCAGAATCACACAGGTTTGGGCACGCAGGGACGGGGTGTGGTTTTCCAAGGGATCTCTCTCTCAGCAGGTGGAAATATTGAGGCAGGCAGGGCGCTGACATATACCTATTGGAGGGGTGGATGAATGTGAGCGGCGATAAGAGGTTAATTTTAAGGTGAGATAGTTGGAAGGTGCGTTTTTTTTGGTCCGGATTATTATGGAGCTAAAAATGGGGGTACATTAAATACAATTAAGCAAGGTGGTTGGTACCGCTAGGGTTTTGGCCTGGCAGGGGGGAGGGGACTCTTGTGGGCATAGGTGAGAAAGAAAACGTTTTGGAAGATGAAGCATGTCTGACTGAGCTCAAGCAGTTTGGGTGGCGAAGCTTCAATTTCCAGGTTTTCTAAAGTCACTGTGGACAAATAGACGGCAAGTAGATATCTATTTGTCTTTCCTTATGTTGCCGCTTTGGGTCTGCTCCGGCGTTGCAGTTGTGACTAGCTCCAAAATAGAGCACCGCCCGTTAGCATCAGACATTCCAGGATCACCTGTTGTAGGCAAAGGGCAGCTGGACTGGGGGCAGGTTAGTGAGGAGGCGGACAGAGGGACAGAAATGTGCGCAAGCGGCAGAGAATGGCAATGCAGGGTGCAGAGGGTATGAGGAGAACACGGTGGGACCTCCAGGGATTCCTTGGTATTGGTTCTTTAAATGGGCCTGTACTCACTGGTACGGCCGGCACTTTTTCATTTGCTCCCATTGAGTACCGGCACTTTTCCTCACGAGGGCCTGGTTGTGACGCAGGTGGCCTCTTAATCACTGTGGAGGCCTGGACTAGGCCAAGAGAACAGCTGCGCCGGTCACCAATGCACAGTGATCTGTCTGTTATGCTCTGGGAGTCATCCGAACAGAGGCGTGGCTGCAGGGAGGTTCCTTCATCCTTTGTGCTTACACAGCGCGTGCAGACAGGTGGCTGCAAAACCAAATGGTCGAGGGTGTAAGAGGTAACCTAGCGCTGTTGCAATGACGATTCTGTGGCAGAAACCGCCATATGTAAACTGCTGCCATTAGACATTTTAATACACATTCATTCGCCAGTACATCTATCACAAGACAAGATGCTGAGCACCTTGAAAAAGTAAAATACTCGATACTGTGAGTCTACAAAATTTCATACAAACATCTTTTCCAGTTAAAAAAAAGTACTGTTGCCTGCGGTGGGTTGTCATGGACAGAACAAAAGCTTGCTTTCACTATCTCTAACCATCGCTCCAGAACTGAATTTCCTTCTTTGGATGTGCAAATAATATGGCTCTGTGTGTGGCTGTGTGTGTGCGGCTCTGTGTGTGCAGCTTTTTTTTGTACGTGGCTCTATGTGTGTGTGGCTCTGTGTGTGTGTGTGTGTGTGTGTGGTTGTGTGTGTGGGTGGCTCTATGTGTGGGTGGCTGTGTGTGTGTGTGTAGGTGGCTGTGTGTGTGGGTGGCTCTATGTGAATGACTCTGTGTGGGTGGCTCTGTATGTGTGTGTGTCTCGGTGTGGGTGCAAATGCAATAGGTCTTGCATTTGCGAGCGATTAAGCTATTGGCATTGTAAATGACGATGCCATTTATTTATGTTTTAAAAACCAAAACATAAATAAAAATAATGTCATGAGCAATGCCAATAGCTCTAACTTTAACAATGCCGAGACCATTGCATTATAAATGCTTGTTTTATTACTTACTGCGGTTACTGGTGGTGGCGCTGACTTATTCAGTTGCCTGCTGCTCCTTCAAAGTACCCGCCTCGACGTCGCGCTAACTGGTGCTGGTGACTCATCCAGTGGGTTTATGCTGGGGTGTGGTCCACCGTCCCTGGAATGAAAAAAGTTTACGCACGGCACGCTGCTGCAGCCCTCCACCCTATAGAACCAAATATAGCACAATCAGTGGCCCACCCACCGCCAGCAACACTGAAAGCAAATTAATTTGCATCTTGGATATGGATTTATCGGGCTCACTCTCTCAGCAGCCCTACAGAGAAACACTCTTCACCGACAGAGGGTTCTGGAGATTGTATGTGAAGTGAACAACACTGCAGTAAGGCAATTATATTCAATTTACTTTGACCATAACTTGCAGACTGCAGTGCAGTCGTGTGGTTGATGTAATTTGACAATGGTAGTATAGACCCGGCCCTGATAAAAAGGTGCCGGTGCTGAGCACCGGAAAGCACCGGCACAAATTAAGCACTGGCTAAGTGAAAACATGTAAAAGTGTCAAAGTGCACGTTTAACCCCACACAAGAGTGAGGTGCATGCAACGAGTGAATTGGTATTCACATTTATTTATTGTTTTCAAGAGTGTAGAATTTTGGCCATATGGTGGATGTACCTATGTTTTAAAATAAATCTCATGTTTTCAGGTTGGCCCCACTTCCCGCTGCTTTCTGTGTGACAGAAAGATTAGGCATCCACGGGTAGGGTAGCTCAATGGGATTAACTACCTGCTGCAAATAATCCTCTAGACTCGAGTGTCAATACAGTGGGGCATTGGACTGTCTGTACGTGTTTGTTTGAATAGTTAGTGTTTATTCGTCAAGTCAATTGTCTTATTTTCATGACTAGGGCAGGATACAGTATGAGACAGTTCAGCAGGGATTCTAACACAGATCGCTGCTGCAAGGCGATGAACCCACTGATCTACAAGTCACTGACTAAATCAACTCTATAGTTTCCAACATCTGAGACCTCAGATCAGAGAGTTTTAAAAAGAGGCGCATTAATCCCCCACCTTGTGAACCGGAACAAAACATTTCTAGTGGGAGAAAGTACAACAAATTATATTGCTTACAAATAGTTAACAGCAGATTAGACACAACTATATGAATACAACGTTAAGACAAGTGAAATGTCAACGTTTTAAAGAGACAAGCAGTTAAAAAACGAGTTGCAATGCAATAGGTCACGTATTTACGCGAGTTTGAGCTAATGACATTGCAAATGACAATGCCTTTTATTTTTGTTTTCGTTACGCGAGTTTGAGCTGTTAACATTGCAAATGACAAAGCCTTTTATTTTTGTTTTCGTTTTTAAAAGATAAATAAAAGGCAGTGTCCTTTACAATGTCAATTGCTTAAACTTTGGTAAATGCCAGACCTATTGCATTGCAAATGCTTGTTAGAAGTGTAGAGGAGAGCGGTACACATCCCGCTTGGTCCTCTCTTGTCCTGCATTCGGTAGGCAGGTGTCCGCTTGATACCAATGGTATGCAAATTGACATTGAACTGCAAGGTAATACAGCTGTATGACGGGCACTCACAATCCCCCCTCCCCATTTCCCCCAACTCATAGAGGAGCGACAACGTGTCTTATTTTGTCTGGGGTCTGTCTCCTGCTTAAACAATTATGGCCAAAAGGCTTCTCTTGGTGGCAAAGAAACTGTCAGTTAGGGGAATTGGTATGTTCATGAATAGCTATAGGAAACGTGGGAGGACTACTATGTTGTGTGGCCTGCCATGGACAAGGGCAGTTTGGTCCACCATTCTATCTGTTTGGTCGGTTTGTCCATGGCTGGCTCACAGTTCAACTGGATTACCATGTCTTTCTGCCTATGTAGTACATTTCAAAGATATTTAGTGGATTCCTCGCACCAGGACAATGGGAATTCTGGCTTCAGTGAGAAGAAAGAGTTACGATCCGCCCAGTTAATGGTGAGGCCATCAAATCATTTCTTGTATTAGGGGGCTAGATTGCCGCGTGGTGTCATGCAAAGTGAAGGGTGTCTCCTTATCTGGATGTATGCAAGGGCCACTGGCCAAATTGTAAACCACTGTGGAGGTGCCTCTTCTGTAGATGACAGACCAGAGGGTCCATGGTGATGATGAAATGAGCAGCAACAGGGAGCATCCCTGGCAAGTCCCCCAGATACCAGGAATGGGTCAATGAGAGAGCCATTGACCCTCAGTCAGGCCTTTGGGTGGGAGTAGAGTAGCAGGATATGATCAGTCTATTAACGGGGCAATCCCAGTGATCCAGCGGAAGCGTGTGTAAATATTTTGTGAACTCAGACATGAGCTACCTTACACACCATAAACTAGATCACAAATCACAACCATAAGGTCCTCTGATAGATCTTTGTCAGAGCTAATAGGGACTTAGATCATTAGAGACAGAAAGCCACTCCTTCATTAGGATCTGCAATAAAGAAGTGCCAAGCTAATAAAAATACCTGCACAAATATCAATAATGTCATCAATAAAACACAATCACATAGAATAGTCACCAAATACCTTTATCTAAACTTCAAGATGAATGGTCATAACACAATAGAATCATTAAATATCAATATTTCAAACTATATACAGGCAAAATCACAATATATCACAGCTTAGAGCAAAATACATCATCAAATAACGTGTGAGGAGAGCAAGAGAGAGAAAACACATTGCAAACACAATATGCAATTTGGAATCCTACAAACCAAGAATCTGTTGTTAGATTATTCAGAACCAGGTCACAAGATGAACCCGAAAGATTACTAGAGTACAGCATGCAATAGCTGGAGTCATTTAGGTCTTCAGCTGAAAGGTTCAACCTGTGCGACTTCACCAGCTAGGAAAGTACAGAGCTAATCAGGAAAGTTCAGTTCAGGGAAATCAGAGTTCAAACTGACAGCATATCTAGCTCAGGCTTTGCAATGAAAAATAGCTGCACACGTCTTTATCCCACAAGGTAATTATACCTTCGTACATAATCAGTTCCTTCTCACAAAATAACTTTTTCACAGTTTGCATGATTTCAATTGGTTAAGGTCTGTGGTACCACTGTGGTGTGTTAGTTTTGCTAACCCAAATCCTCTGGAACCCATGCGTAATATCTTTATTCAATGTTTTTCTCGTTCTCTAAGAATGTTCTATATCATTTCCCTTAGGAAATAGGAAAATAAATTTGCAACCTAGCATGTCCGCTCCACGTGCTTCTCTCTAAGCTTGCCAAAGGGTTGTTACAGTTTTTCTATACACAGAGAAAATGTCCATTATTCAAACTGCAGGTAAGAAACTTCAACTATATTTCATAACTACAATGCAATCAGGTCAGCCTTTTAGGTTATCCGAAGAAAATAATGAAAACTAAATCCATTTCAAATTATGATGGCCTACATGGAAAACTACTAAATCATCATTTTCTAATGAATGAACATACTATTATTATTTGGAGAAATAGAGATGCAATAAATAATATCTGAAGCATCATTTCATTAAACGTATAAGCATAGTCTGATTATGATTCATTGAAGTATAATCATGCTTTTTCTTTTTCGGATTCTCATGAAGGAAACTAGAAGTAGGAATCATTTCACTTAAACATTTCATAATCATATTTTGCTAAATTACGATTTGCATTATTACTTTTTCACATAAATATCACAGTACATTAGTAGGTTTCTCTCTCTGTCCTGAATGACTTCACCTCTAATCATTTTGGTACACTTCTGCATGTTTTCATGATGCAGTTTTAAACTTACTTCTGCATGCTTTTATGATGCAGTTTTAATCTTTCATGTATTCATGAGATACTCTGTTAGTAATGTTTCTTGAGTAGGTATAAATATCACACCCAATGATTAGGATTTGATCAAGTCTGATTATCTTAAATAATCCTGCTCCATCAATCCCCCATCTGATGGCTAATCAAGCCATCACACAATCCATATAATCTGAATACAATCTTAGAATACACTTGTTTTCATCTGTTTCAGCCTAACACCTTCTACGTCTTTCATCATTTCAGAACAAGCATCTTTTTTTTTTCTTCCAATTCTATATCTGCCATTTTTCTTTTTCTACCTCTACTTCGTTTTGTTTCTACTTTATGTATACAACATCTATATATCAATATTATGATTATTATACTGACAACAATAGCTATTAACACCTTAGCTGCGTGTAAACATTTCTCCCCAGTGCTGCGCTGTCCATTAGAACTAGTGCTGAATGGACGTTCAATGGTCGTGCGCAGCACTGGGGAGGTAGCGCTGCTGACGACCATTGGCCGTCAGCAGCACTTAAGGGGTTAATGGTGTTAGTATTTGCCCCACCATGCTATTACCCAATGCTGCAAGCCAATTTCCCACTGAAGAAAATCCCTTTCCAAATTATTCCCATGCACCATCAACTTTTAATTCATTCAAATCATTACTCAGGTTAGTAATGTTACCAAATATATTCCTGCAAATCTCTACTTCAATCAGGGATATAAGTGCAACAATGTTGAATTTTCAGCATGTGTCAGACTTTGCCCTCTTTTGCCTATAATGCGTGGAGTGCAAGTCGGTTCTGCAAAACCATTGATCTAATAGCAACCATTTCAGTATCAATCACTAAAAACTCAACAGCGGTATCCGTTGATAAACTGTCAACCACTGTAGACAACTTTCTAATTTTGTGTGAATTCAAAATCACTCCATCTGAAGGTATTATTGCACAAAATATATCACCCACTAATTCTGCAGCACTTATTCCCCTTTTATTTTGTGTTAGTTTCTTTTCATTGTTTCCAGGATTATCATTCACATGATAAATTACATTTTTGGAAACGCAATCCCCATATAACCGCATCCATACCAATGTTTAGGAATATTATAATAAACATTCTTACCACACACAAAATACTCTCCTGGATTAACTGGATCAGTACCACCTTTTAATCCCCAACCCCCTGTAATCAGGAAGGTGTGTTCACCCTCCTGATTGAACCAATAATTTATTAGATTCAGTCTTTTGTCTTGGTATGCAAAGCTTTCCCTTATAATGCCAATCCAGAGACATTGCAGCATGTCTCACCTTTCTTGTAATCACCCTCTCTGTGAGCCCAGGGAGGTGGTCTACTTTCCTGCTCTACAGCTTTTCTTTTGATTTCTTCATGTCTATCTTCTACGGAATTAATAAACGTTCTCTACACTACTTAAAATGCATGTTAAGTTGTTTCTAAGCATGTGTACAGTATCAAAAAGCTTAGTAGTATGACAAAATCACCCATTATTTCAGCATTTCTCGCATTTGTCACTATATTCATGTTCTTTTTAATAGGAACTTTTGTAAAGATTAGCGCCTGTCAAGTTAGCGTAGTACAAACTAATTCATAGAATCATGATGTGCAAAAGGTGAGGGATAACACTCTAGAACCCCCAATAATAGAGGGCCAAAGACCGTCAAGTAAATAATACCATATCCTATGCACACGCTTCAGTGTTGGCTGGCCGTTTCCTTGAATAAAAGACAAAGAAAAGACCACAAGAGACATTACCCATCTTTTGTTGTGTGCTGCAATTCTATGATAAACTTTCGTTTGAACACTGAAGCGTGTGCATAGGATATGTTATTATTAACATGAGGCACAATTAGTATAGGCACTAACAAAACATGTATTAAAACAAACATATAAAACAAATACTTAAATACCTACGTCTAGGCGAAACAAAACAATTTGGATTTGAATTTTCTTACTCTGAACCATTCATTGTCTTTGAAAGATAATATCAACTAGACTAGATTAGGGGGCGTGGCCACGGAGGCGACCAAGATGGCCCCATCCGCCTGAAGCTCCGCCAGTCTGGCGCTCCTTCCCGATTTTAATTCCCTCCAGACGTGCTCCCCAGCTCCTCAAGGTGATGCCAGATGATCTACTGATGCCAAAGATGCCGTCCGTGAAGCTCCGGGGCCGAGATTGCTACGGAGGCCGGGCTGTGCAGCGTGAAGCGCTCCGTCCACTCTGAGGCCGGGACGTGGCCTACTCCCCTTGGTTGTGGCGCTGCCAGGGGTCTGGTGAGTCTGCCCCGAAATTGCCCTCTGACTGGCCTGTCCGCCCTCCGCTGCCGGGCCGGGTCTCTCCTGCCGCCTGCCCCTCTGCCGCCTTCCCTCTGACCTGGTCCCGGTGGCTGGCACCGGCAGCAGGCCAATTCAGGACTGACCTGCAACGCGAAGCCGGGGCCTCGATTAGTGGGGCTGCTTGCCTCGGGGGGTGGGTAGCGGGGAAGGCTCCGGTCTTTTGGTGCGGGTGAGGTGGTTTGGGCTGGCTTGTGGTGATAGGGGAATGGGCCCCCACCCTTTGGCATCCGCTGGGGGGCCCTCTTTCTGGCTGTCCCTGTGGGCCTATTTCTGACTCCTGCCCGGTCTAGTGTGGACCTTCTCTGCGGGTGCTCCTCCCTATGGGTCGAGGTGAGCTGCCGGTCTCCTGATGCTGCCGCTCTGGGACTGCTGATGAGGGTCGCTCTACCCCTGCTGATGTCCTGCGGTCCCCTCCTCCGGCGCACTTACCTGGCATGCCTGGCTTAGCCTCTGGTCAGCCGCGTCTCTCGATTCCTTTGTGGTGCCTGGCTCCTGCTTCTGCTAAGGGTCTGGTGGCTAGGCCCTGCCCCTGATTTTCGTGCAATGCCTTGCCAAGTCTCTTTGCGGTGTGGGCCACTGATTTCTGCCTCTTCCTGTTGAACATTGATGGCTGCTACCCGCTTTTGTCTGGTTCACTCCTGCTCCTCTCCAGCCCCTGCCCGGATACTGCTGTGCCCCGGGGTGGTGCTCTGCTCTGCCTCCTCTCTACTGCACCTACCTGGCCAGGTCCTTGCAGTCCTGGTTTGGCTGTTCCCTCTGGCCGGTGCCCCAGCCACTTCTGCTCCTCTCACCGCTATGGTGCGCAAGGACTCTAAGCAGACCAAGCTCCAGTTTGGAATGCCCTCGGGAGCGACGGCGGACGCCCCGGCGGACCAGGCTGCTGGCGATGCTCCCTCTCCTGAGGCGGAGGGTACCTCTTCCCTGGCTGCGGCCATGCTGGCTAAAATGAAAGTGGGGTTCAAGGCCATGGATGCCCGGTTTGACGATCTTGATAAAAAACTGGCGGACATGATAGTTAAAATCCAAGGCCACGACTGCCGGCTCGACGTGATTGAGTCCAGAGTGTCTGACCTTGAAGACGGGGCTTCCTCCTCTTTGAAGCGGGTTGAGAGAATTCTGAAGGAGTGGCCATTAAGAACGAGGATTTGGAGGCCAGGGGGCGCCGCAACAACTTACGCATCCTAGGGGTTCCGGAGACAACAGCTACTGGTTTTATGGATTCGTTTGTGGAACAGCTGCTTTCCGACCTTTTTGGCAGAGACTCCTTTTCCCAATGTTTCTTGGTTGAGCGTGCACACCGGTCGCTGGGCCCTCATCCCAGGCCTGGGTTACCTCCTAGGCCCATTGTTGCTAGACTCATGAACTTTACGGATAGGGACACTGCTCTTCGCTCTGCTCGTGACATGGGGGATGTCCAGTGACAGGGAAACAAGTTGTTGTTCTTTCCGGACTTCACAATGATGGTACAGGAGGCCAGGCGCAAGTTTCAGAGTGTTAAGGCGATGCTTAAGAACTTGGGGCTCCGCTATGGTATGTTGTACCCAGCTCGTCCTAAGGTAGACATTAATGGCAGGTCACGGATTTTTGACTCTCCACATGAAGCGCAGGAGTTCTTTCGCGACTACAGTAAGGATCGGGACGATGTGGCTGGAGGTTCCAGGGCCACTTCTCCAGCGCTGCAGGCGTCTCAGTCCAGCGTTGACCTTTTCACGCAGCCCGGATCTGGCTAAATGGTTGCCTTGTTTATTTGTCTTTCCATGGTTTCGTGATGATTGAAATGTTCCTTTTCTATCTTTTGAGCGCGCTGCCTGTTGCAATGTTTGATCGCTGATTTGCTCGACTGGCGTGGCGTTGCTGCGCTCCATGGTGTATACCTCTGTGGGTTCTGTATGGGGTCGCTATGTCTGGGTTTGCCTCTTTCTGGGGTGAGAGAGGTTGGGTGGGGGGTGGGGGGATAGGTATTGTTTGCTTCATATTGTTTTGTCCAGTTTAAAGGCAATGCTGATCATGGCACTACACAGGATACGCGTACTCACATATTTGCCAATTTTGTTGCAGTTTGGATGGCGCAGTTAGGGAATGTGCTCGGTCCTTCCGGTCTCTCACTTTTGACATGGAATATGCGTGGCCTCAATAACACCAGGAAGCGTAGGCAGGTCCTGAGCTATGTGGCTCGCCACAAGGTGGATATCCTTTTCTTGCAGGAGACCCACTTATCTGGCACTGACTGCGACTCGATAGCTGCTGGGTGGGGCCCCCACAGGTTTTTGTCCAACTACAGGAGATATGCGTGTGGGGTGTCTATTTTTATCCACAAGAGGGTTCAGTTCGCACACTGCACAACATGCCGGGAACCTGATGGCCTCTTTTTAATCTTCACAGGGATACTGTTGGGTCACAGGGTTACTCTGGTGGGAGTGTATGGACCGAACACAGATTCCCCGTCTTTTTTCCACTCCTTACTGACTCGACTTCTCTCCGTTGACCCCGGACTTCTAATCATGGGTGGTGACTCTAATCTTCTGTTGGACCATTCTAGGGACAGCACTTCCACTGCATCCGACACCAAACCACAGGCCAGACGGGCCCTTAGAGAAATTTGTACTCTATTTTCCTTGGTCGACGTAGAATTGCACCTTCACTCACATCGCCCTACATACACACATTACTCTGGGTTCCACGTTACTTGGATAAGAATAGATTATTGGCTGGTCTCGCCTGGGGTGGCGGGGTGGATGGGGGCTGTCCTGACTCTCCCTCGCACCCTCTCCGACCACTCTCCAGTGGTCCTTCAGCTATGCATCCCCCGGGCGGGGGGTTTTGAGAGACAGTGGCGCTTTCCCGGTCGTGCCTTACTGGATCCTGTTTTTAATGAGGAGGTTCGCCAGGCGATCGAAGAATATTTTGAATTGAACACCGGCTCTGTTGACACATGGGTGGTCCTCTGGGAGGGATTTAAAGCCTATATCAGGGGGTCTGTATCTCAAAGCGCGCCGGTATATTACACGATCTGCGCTCCACTTTGGACCGTATTGAGAAAGACATTGCCGCTATTGACTGAGCGATGCTTGCCGCTCCGACTGAGTCCCTGACTGCGCGTCGGTTGGAGCTTGCTATGGAGTTTAGGGAGGCTGCTGATAGGGAACTCTCGTTTCTCATTAGACACTGCGCTGCACGGCGGTATGGCGAGGGTGAGCGCCCGGGCAGGCTCTTGGCGAATACTTTACGTCCTTCTTGTGGCCCTTCCAATGTGATCCCCATGGCCGGGCCTGATGGTTCTCTCGTGCAGTCCATCCCTGAGATGTGCGATCTGTTTCTCTCTTATTACAAGTCCCTTTACACTTCTCGTCTGTCTGGTGACTCGGGCGAGCAGGATGCTTATTTATCTGAAGTGGCCCTGGTTTGGCTTGAACGGCATATGCAGGATTTCCTTCTGACCCCCTTCACCCCCGACAGCATCATCAAGGCTATTGATGCCTTGCGAGCATCCTCAGCCCCTGGGCTGGACGTCTTTTCTGCAGATTTTTATAAGGAATATAAAGATATATTGGTTCCCCGATTAGTTGAAGTCTATGCTGAGGCGCTTGAAGTGGGCATCCTCCCCCCGACGTTTCGTGAGGCAGTGAATATTTTATTGCCCAAGCCTGGGAAGGATCCCCGTCTTTGTAAATGTAAATGTATAGGCATTTATATAGCGCACTACTTACCCGTAGGGTCCCAAGGCGCTTCGACCGCTGCGAAACCCTTCCTGGCTTCCCTGAGAGATGGTCCCTTAATGGGTATCTCCAGGGTGAGACCAGGCATCCCCGGCGGTCTGGTGGGGCCGTTAGTGAAGATGAGGCAAGCTAATGCCCAGAGTTGCCGAGTGTGATCGCTGATCAGAGTGGGCACCGAGGCGAGAGAATTATCGAGTCGGCTGACCCTGGTCCAGAAGCCTGCCGCGCCGGGAATCGAACCCTGGTCCCGGGCCGTCCTCTGCTCTCGGGTCTGCCACCTCTAACCAGTGAGCCACACTACTTCACTAACCTTTGTGGTTCTTACAGACCGCTCTCTGTCTCTCTGGCCAAAGTCATTGCTATCAGGTTGTATTTACTAATGGCATTTACTATATCTCCGGTGCAGTCTGGCTTTGACCCTCACAGATCCACCTCTCTCAACCTTCGGACTCTATTTACAGTCCTGCACAGGATTAATCCCTCCACCCCTGCGGCCGCCATTTTACTTGACGCTGAAAAGGCATTCGATTCCCTTGAGTGGCCGTTTTTCCTTTCAGTAATGCGCTGTATGGGCATGCCGGAGTGCTTTGTCGCAACTGTTGCTCTGTTGTACACTAGACCCACGGCTCGGCTTCGCCTTAATGGCACTCTGTTGGATCCTTTTCCCTTATCTCGCATTAAGCGTCAGGGCTGTCCTTTATCCCCTTCTTTTCATTTTGGCCATGGATCCTCTTGCCCGGCAGTTCCAGGAAAACCATTTGCAGCGGGGTCTGCAGTTCCGTACTGGCCCTCTACTACTGTCCATGTATGCGGACGACACAGTGTTGTATGTTCGTATGCCACAGGACAACCTGTCCCCTTTCATTCGGGAAATCATTCGTTTTGGTGTGTTCTCCGGCCTCCAAATTAATTGGCATAAATCTGTAATCTTCCCCCTTACCGCCAGTACCGTACCCTGGCAATGCGACTTTCCATTGGAAACGTGCCGTGATTCAGTCAAATACGTCGGGGTTCATATTCACCTCGACACTGACTCGTTAATTCGTCTTAACTACAGCAGTGCTATTGATGCGTTAGAAAAGCAGGTCACACGGTGGCTTCGCTTACCTTTGTCCATGGCGGATATAATCGCCATTATTAAGATGGTGGTACTGCCCCGCTTTTTGTATTATTTTAGCAACATCCCTATTCCCCTCACTAAGGCTTTTTTTTCACAGCTTCGTTACATACTCTTGCGCCTAGTTTGCGGTGACAAGACGCCCCGGGTCAGTTGGAAGATTCTGACTTTACCCATGGACAGAGGTGGCCTCGGTGTCCCCAATTTCTATCTTTATTATTTAGTTCAGCAATGCTGTTATGCATACGCCTGGTTCCACCCGGATGCACGCATTCCGTACTTGAAGCCTGAGGCCGACTTGGTGCTTCCTCGGCGCTTCTCACTCTCCTTCCTACGGAGTTTCCCCGGGATCCTCGTGATATCCAGACGGTGTCCACCACGTGTGGGGCTTTGCGTAGACTGGCCCGGCTCTTGGGGTTAGACTCTTTGTATTCTCCCGCCTTGCCCTTGCCTAATCCCTCCCTTTTCCCGATCACTGGGGAACTTCTGGTTCAACGTACACTGGAGAAATTTCACATTCTTACACTCGGAGACCTATTCCCGGAAGGACATGCCTTCTCCTGGACGGAAGACGCTCGGTTTAGTGAACGGTCCTTCATGGACACCTTCGTCCTGGCCTAAGCTCTGGGGGCTTAGGGCCTGCTTCCCGTCCTTTCCTATTGCCCCGGTAGAAGTCCCCCCCTTAGTACACTGATACAGAGCACTGACTGTGCACATCTTATCTCCAAGCTTTACAGACTATGTGGTTCACTTATGCCATTGGATGACTCCAGACTCTGTGCTGCCTGGGAGGCTGACCTGGGAGGTCCGATCCTGGACAATCAGTGGGAATATTACTGCTGGGTCACGAGTGACATCTCCCTCAATAGTCGGCACAAATTATTGCACTTTAAATTCCTGCGTCTGATGTATTTTACTCCTACTCGCCTGCATAGGATTGACTGTTCCAGGCCCCATCACTGCCGTAAATGTCAGGCGCCCTTTGCTGACTTTGCGCACCTTGCTTGGACCTGTCCTAAGATCCACCAGTATTGGTTGAGTGTACATTCCACCCTGGGGGATATGTTATCTATGCAATTACATCCTACATCAGAGATTGCTCTCCTAGGCTATGTGGCTAACTTCCCTAAGAAGGTCCGCAGGTTCGCTGCGTTGGGTTTCCTTTTAGCCAAGCGCGAGATTGCATTGTTGTGGGGCAGCAGGCGCATCCCCAAGCTGAATGCCTGGCTGAATAGCCTTTTGTTCTGCAATACGAATTGTGAGGAATTTAGTACGCTACTACCCCGCTCCTCCAGACCTACTGATATTTGGGGTCCCTACAGGGACTACATTTCCAGGCGACGGGGGGCTCTTGATTTTCAGGTTCCGGCTGGCATCACCCCGGAGGGAGTAAGTTAGATCTTTGCTATCATGAGGGTCGAATGGCTTGCCACTTGCTGATGTGCTGTATTTTTCGCCATTTTTGTCATGCCTATTGGACTATGTATTCCTATGTTGGCCATAACACATTCTCTCTTGATTGCATTACATTTATTTCTGGTTCGCCATTCTATGCTGTATTTATCCTTTGTTACCGATGTACCACCCATCTGCATTGTATCTTGAATGTCATGCCTTCATTGTAAAACTGGAAATAAAGGTTAATAAAATAGACTAGATTAGCAATGTTATGGAGGGAACTACAGTGGCCTCACTGTGGGCAGCACTAAGAAAGAAAATTTTGGGAACTTAAAAACTACATCACGGAAAGGGAGTGGTGTTTTGGTGGGACCGTCGGTTGCCTCACAGAGGGCAGCACTAAGAAAGAAAATTTGGGAACATAAAAACACCATCACAGAAAGGGAAAGGCTAAAAGTATTCACCCCGATAAAACGGAAGAACCCAGCCCACCTCTGGAGACCTATAAATCCACTGAGCAGCAGAGGAATCTCAAGAGAGAATGGAGTAGCAGAAATGGACTGGCTGATTTACGTCAAACCGCTTTATGCAATTACCACTGCCAATTAAGACAGCCCAGAAGGGGCCAGTGGCAAAGAGGGCCCAGATCAGCAAATAAACATCGTTCCAGGAGACACAAAAGTGAGCCCAGACTGGCAAATAAACATCATTCCAGGAGACACGAATGTCAGCCAACACAACTGGTCTGAGGGTAATAGAACGCCGGCGGAAACATATGGTGAAACACCAGCCAAGCTAAATCCCCCCATACGGTCAGTAACATCATTAAGAACATGAAGAACGATGGGGCCCCCGGACCAAATGGAATTTCAGCACTGGTCTTTAAAAGGCCCCTGACTTCTGGGGAGGTTTGCTAACTCCTTTATACAACCATACATTCCAATCTGCAACAACCCCCAATTCCTGGAGGGGCTCCATTCTGGTCCCTATTTTTTTTTAAAAAAGGAGACTGCTTAAAACCATAAAATTATAGGCTTATTGCCCTGCTTGACCTTGAAGCTAAGGCTTACGCTTGCCTTCTATTAAAGGACTTGGAGGGGTGGGCAAAAGAGAATAGCATTATACCATCCTATCAAACTGGCTTCGACCATGGATAATCTACTGGCATTGGCCTACTTATCCACCCGGGCTACCATGAAGAACCACCCCCCACTCTTCTGCTGCTTTGTGGGTTACAGCACAGCCTTCGACAAAGTGGTGCACAGTAGACCATGGTAGAAGCTAGAAAACTGGGGCATCCCACCGAACCTACTGAAGGCAATAAAATTGCTCTATGAAGACCCCTGAGTAAGAGTCAAAACCAGTGCCAGCACGGTCTCCTCGAAAATTAACACGGAGAACGGGCTGAAACAAGGCTGCGTGTTGGCTCCCATTCTTTTCAATCTATACACGGCTGATCTGGGGGACGCCCTAAAAGGAGCTAGCCTAGTAACACCAAGACTAGGAAACACAGTGCTGCCGGAGCTTCAATACGCTGACGATACCACCATAATGGATCATACAAAGGTGGGTCTACAAAGAGCCCTAACTGCATTAAATCACTTTAATAACATCAATAATCTGACAGTAAACCAAGGAAAGACCAAGGTTGTCATCTTTAGGATCTACCATCAGAAAAAGAAAGCACAATGGCATTTGGGCAACTTGCAAATCAAGACGGCGGAGTCATGCAATTACCTAGGGGTCTGGCTGATGGAACGGGCTAAGGCGACTGCCCATTTGAAACATCAGAGAACCAAGGTCAATAGGGTCCTATATCTACTCGAGCAACTAAACCATCATCTGATCAGTCCGACTGCCGGTCCAATATTGAAATCTATGAAAGCGATCAGCTATGGCCATCAGGCTTACCCTGGGTCACAGCATCCCTGCCTAAATACATTGCATTCTAAAGCTTATAAAACAGTGCTTCAAATCCCAAGGGCAGCAAGAAACGCAAGGCTAAGGCTGGAGCTAGGAATGGGGAGGCCGGACTTGATGTGCCAGTTTGACATCATAAAACTCCATCTCAGGATCTTAAAGGCTCCAGCTAATTCCTTAAAACTTCAATTAAGATCAATCTTCGAAGAGCCTTGCATGCCCTGGCACTCCGCCCTTGATAAAACAATCAAAACAATGAATATAGTGGAAGAAAGCATATTGAGTCCGGAGATCCCCTGAACACATGGAAAAACGTGATAAACAAACAAGTGTGCAAACTCTCATTTGACCTGGACTGTAAGTCCCTCTGTTCAAGTCCACTCTAGACCCGCTGAATAGTTCTTACACAACAGTCAAAGCCCAGGCTTACCTAAGTGATGCTGTCACCATCAGCTCGCAGCAAAATTCTGTTCCTGAGACTAATCACCTTAGGAATCACAGATTTTATTCCTGCATGGGCTCGTAGAGGGGAAGCAAGACTGGGGAAATGTATCCATCATATCAGGACTGCCCTAAAACTGGCAAATGAACGACAAAAAACTCTGGAGAAGTACATCATAAAACCAGCGCAAGGGTGTTGAGGTGGCCTTGACCGTGCATCGATGCTTATCTGCACTTCCAGTATCCTCTCCAGGAAAGCCCCCCCCCCCCCATTGTTAAGGGTTTAGAGGCCAAGGGGAATGAATCATAGCTCTATAATGCCACCCATATAACAACACAAGATTCTGGACTGCCACCAAAGCCTCACCTCCATAAAAACAAACACTGGGGAAGATTGACTGTGGTGGAATAGGGGAGCCAAACTTCTTTTTATAATAAAAATATATTTTAAACCCCTGTCACAGTTACCAGTTTTTAATTATCTGTTCTAGCTGCAATATTATGAGCACGTTTACTGTAATGATTTTATTTAATTGTACAGTTAATAAATGAATGACTAGTAGTACTTTTTTGAGCTATCACTTTTCCAGGTTCTGGTCACGACCTTAGTTCTTCAACTTCCTCCCTTTTTTTTATTTAGCACCTTTTTTTTACTGCACAGTTCATTTAGGGTGGCTCATATGATGAGTTGTCCTTGAAACAAAACGCAAGTAATTCTTTTTCGCAGTCACCTGTGGCAGCCAAATATGTCCATTCAGGGGTTGCATACTTTTTGCATTGAACTACTCGTGCTCTTTATGTTATGCATTATCCTCCAATTTCCTCTCCGTCTGTATCACTTTGCTCAACTTGATTAGAGAATTCTACTGCAGAGTTTGTGACTCTTTTTGACAATGCATCTTTCAACTGGTTAGTTCTTTCAGGCCAATGGTTACTTCTTTGCACTCAATTTTCTGATACACTGTCTATTTCTTTTACTTCAGAACTTTGCTCCCCCTCTTCAGAAATTAATTCTTTTTCATTTTCAACAGTGTTACGAGACCCAGTAGCAGATGCCCACTTTTAGTGATTCTCCAGTCTGTTCAAGCTGACTTTTTCCAACTTCAACCGACTCTGTACTTTTAAGTGGCTATGGGACTTGACAAGTATGGACTGCGTGCACCCAGTTAGGTAAAAAAACACATTTAACTGCAGTAGAACATTTTCCAGCATATGCAACAAGAATTGTAGATTCTATTATGGACACGGAGACGAGGATTATGCTTCTCAGTCTTAACTTCTCATTATACAGCAGTCAATCAAATAAAAGTAAAACATTCTAATACTAAAAATCCCATGAGACTTAGAACCACGCCTCCTTAAACCACCAACCAGAACAGTCCAAAGTCAACAAAATAGCGAGGCACCATCTTACTGCCTTTTTCTTTGTAACAAGCAGTCGCCTAGTAAAGCAATCCAAAACAGGATACAGTTCCAGCTCTCAACGGAGAGCAAACTCCACATAATGGGGACTTGGATGAGACAACTTATCCACAAACTGGTGTAGAAGTGTTCTACTGGAAATGAATCTCCAGAATTTAATTTTGTTTCGAATCTGTCCCTGAAATCAAAAACCAGTTTGAATACCATATCCTTATGAAGTTCAACATATCAAGGCAGGGGAAAAAACATTCATGACAAACAATCATATGACATCATGGCAGTTGAGATGCAACTCTTACCTATCCCAACGTGTGGGATAATCCTCGCCTCTGGTCCTTAATAGAATCTAACATTATTGTTGCATATGCTGGAAGATTTTCTATTCCATGGCAGGACCGGAGGCTCAGATTTTGCTGGTTCAAAGCTGACCAACAACAACAGACGAAGTATGTACAATAGGTTTGTATTTGTAAATCTTAAACATAGTCATATGGCCAGTCAGCAGCTTTAAGAATATCTTCTAACCTGGATCCCACAACAAAGGTTTTAGACGCTATCGCACCCCTAGTGGAATGCGCACCATATACAGATATGGCTATACCAGCTTCAGACATGACCCAGCGAGCCAAAGTGGCCACTGATTCAAGGCGTAAAGGTTACTGAAATGTAAAAAGTAAAGGGCCCAAGGATTCTGTTCTGTGAAGCAACGTACATTCTTCATAGAGTTTCACACAATTAACCACACACAACTTGTTCTTGTGAGAAAAAGCAGGGTAATCAATGGAACGTGACATGGTCTTGGTTCTTCTGGATATAATACATGATACATCTTGTGGAGAAAATAGCCTACCTGCTAGGTCCAGGGCAAGAAATGAGACCCAAAAGCATTGTAAGCTTGGATTAAAGTTGTTTTAAAGATACATCTTTATTCTCTACCCAGTATTCCAATAAGGACAACACATTAGAAACATCTCATAAGGTATTCTGTCTGGGTTTCAGAGGTCAAGCAACCCTGATACCTTTAGGTGATTTACATACAACCGGATGAACAACTATTGGTTTTCCAGCTATATGATTATGTCCAGCTGCAACAGTAGATCTAAAGTTGTTTACTGACCTGTAACATAAACTGGATTCTGCACATTCTGAGAGGAAGTTCAGGATATCTTTCAAATTGGATCCCAAGGGACCAACCCACCCAACGTTTCCATGCAGCAGAATATAGTTTACGGGTTGAAGAAGCCCAATCCTGTTGTATAAATTCGGCCGATGAAAGTCCTTCAATTTGTTTGTGTCACCTGAGAGCTTCCAAGCCATAAGCGTCAGTTGATCTTGCAGAATCAGTGGATGTGGAGACTCAACTGGGTCTAGGAGTAACTGAGGAAAAACAGGAAGTCGAAAGGGCAGATCTACCGACAATTCCAAGAGAGTCAGAAACCACAATTGTGTCTCCAATAGTGATGTGATCAAGGCAAATGACGTACATTGGCAGCAGACTTGGCCCGCTACCCTCAGGATCATAGCAAAGTGGGGAAAGGCGTAGTTCACCTGAGATCCCCAATGGTGAAGGAAATTGTCCATTCCCATCGCCATCGGGTCTGGTCTCAAGCTGTAGAACTGGGAAAGCTGAGCGTTAAGTTGTGAGGCAAACAGATCCATCTGGCATGGGCCTCGAATATTTGATCACACTAAAGGGGTTCTTTTTGGAGTAATTGTCACCATCCACGGTACCGCTCCACTCCACTACTATACTCACAAAAGAGATAGTGGGATGGTTTAAGTGCTAGGTTAACATACTACGGTGTAAGTGTAAGGCAACAGGCAATTAGTCTTATTAAGACGAGAACCCCCACCCAAAGGTGACATGCTTCATCATTGGGTTCCCTCTTGCACACTGTGACCGCAAGGTACACAGTGTGGACTACAACTCCCCCTCAGGAGAGGAGCGTGAGGTGTTTTAAGTCATCCAATGGAAGACGGAGTGAGGGGCAGAGTGCAAAATTGAAAAATTCAAAAAGTGAATTAAAACTAACTCATGGATGGACAAAGATAACTTTAATTAGTGTCCCCAGTGGCTAAAGCTAAAATCAGCTAAATGAAAAATAGGAGTATGGATGTTCCCTATTGGGGTACTGTCAACATGTTTCTGCCTATTTGACCAACTGGTTCATGACATTCTTCAGGACCCACTTGTAGTCACTCTGCTATTTTTGTGAGAAAATCATATGTGTAAAATACCATACTCTAGTTTAATGGCATCAATCCAGTGGTACCAGCTGCAGTCCGGTCCACCGTCTGTTGGAAATATGAATAATCAAATAAATACATAGTAGTATGAAAGCCACAACACTTCCCACATTATATACACACAAGAACACTGGTGTGAGCTCCACCTCACAGCACTCGTGACTACCTTTTTCTTTTGCATGCTAGAATGGTTGGTTGTCTCACCAGTTTGGTACTATTAATGTACCTCCACTTTCAAGAGGTCCTTTACTGACAGGCCTCAGGAGTCTGAAGCTATGAGAAATGTAATAGTGCAATTAAAACACACAGAAACCTTTTAAAATCAATAGGTTATGCTTAGCTTATTGTGTTTTGTGTTGTCCCTGTTGCTTATATTATACAATAAATGATAAATACTGCAAGGGGTATACACCATCTCACATATTGCTGTTATAATGCACAGATACGCCGGCCACACACTCTACCCCGTCTTCTCCTCCAGCAAGGACATCTCCTTCAGCCACGCCACCGAACTCTACTGGACGGACCACAGCTGCATCCACTTCAGCTTCAGAAGGACCACGATCCACCACCACCAGCAACAGGTTCCCCGCAGAAGCTGGAACAAGATCACAGCCGACCAGCTCGCCGCATCCCTGAACAAGAACCCTCCCGCCAGCTCAGCGAACCCCAACCATGCCGCCGACAGCCTCACGAGGTGGATCAGCAACTGCGCAGACGACCTCGCACCACTGAGGACCCCTCCCAGCAGACCCGGCAGCAAGAAAGCATCCTGGTTCACCGACGAACTCAAGAGCTCCAAGAAGAACTGCCGAGCCCTCGAGAGCCTGGCGCAGAGACCCGACTCCAGACAACATGACCACCCTCAAGCTCGCCACTCGAAAACCCCACCAACTGATCCACACCACCAAGAAAACTGCATTCAAGGAACGACTGGACAACAACGCCCACAACAGCAAGGAACTCTTCAACATCGTTAAAGAGTTCTCCAACCCCAGCGCCAGAAACGACGACCTCACCCCATCGCAAGACCTCTGCAACTCGCTCGCCTCGTTCTTCCACAGCAAGATCGCAGACATACACAACAGCTTCAGCACACAGCCGACGCAACCTACGACCGCACCAGCACCCCCACCACCATCTTCCGCGCCTGGACCCTGATCAACACCGAAGACACCATTCGCACGATGAACTCCATCCACTCCGGATCTCCAACCGACCCCTGCCCTCACCACGTCTTCAACAAGGCCGACTCCGTCATCGCACCCCATCTATGGGACACCAGCAACGCCTCCTTCGACACCGCAACCTTTCCGGAGAGCTGGAAGCACGCCGAACTCAGTGCCCTCCTGAAGAAACCAGCAGCAGACCCCACCGATCTCAAAAACTACTGCTCCATCTCTCTCCTCCCGTTTCCGGCCAAAGTCATCGAGAAGACCGTCAACAAACCGCTGACCGCCTTCCTCGAGACAAACGGATCCCTCGACCACTCGCTGTCTGGATTCCGAGCCAACCACAGCACAGAGACCGCCCTCATCGGAACCACTGATGACATCGGAGCCCTGCTCGACAATGGGGAAAACAGCGGCCCTCATCCTCCTGGACCTCTCCGCGGCGTTCAACACTGTCTGCCACTGCACCCTTGTACAGCGCCTCAGCAACGTCGGAATCCAAGAGAAGGCACTGGAATGGATCATCTCCTCCCTCGCCGGAAGGACACAGAGAGTCCGCCTCACCCCGTTCAGATCAGAAGCCACCGAAGTCAGCTGCGGCGTACCACAAGGATCATCACTCAGCCCCACGCTGTTCAACATCTACATGAGCCCCCTCGCAGCCATCGCACGCCAGCACAACCTCAACATCCTCTCCTACGCAGATGACACCCAGCTGATCCTCTCCCTCACCAACGACCCCGCCACCGCCAGAACCAAACTACACGAAGGGATGAAAGACGTAGCCGAGTGGATGATGAACAGCCGCCTGAAACTGAACTCAGATAAGACGGAAGTCCTCATCCTGGGATCTTCGCCCTCCGCCTGGGACGACTCCTGGTGGCCCCCTGCCCTGGGCAGCGCACCCAAACCAATGGACCACGCACGCAACCTGGGCTTCATCCTGGACTCCTCCCTCTCGATGACCAGACAAGTCAACGCCGTCTCCTCGTCATGCTTCAACATCCTACGCATGCTACGGAAGATCTTCCGGTGGATCCCCACCGAAACCAGGAAGATGGTCACCCAGGCCCTCGTTACCAGCCGACTGGACTACGGCAACTCCCTCTACCCCGGTACCACCGCAAAACTCCAGAAAAGACTCTAGCGTATTCAGAACGCCTCAGCACGACTCATCCTGGACATCCCCCGACACAGCCACATCTCCGCACACCTAAGAAACCTGCACTGGCTCCCCGTCAACAAGAGAATCACGTTCCGACTCCTCACCCAGGCACACAAAGCTCTCCACAACCAAGGCCCAAGATACCTCAACCACCGCCTGAACTTCTACACTCCCACCCCCCAGCTTCGATCGACCAGCCACGGCCTCGCCGCCGTCCCCCGCATCCGAAGAGCCACAACGGGAGGAAGATCCTTCTCCTACCTGGCCGCCAAGACGTGGAACTCCCTCCCCACCCACCTCCGCCTGATCCAAGACCACCTCGCCTTCAGGAAGCAACTCAAGACCTGGCTTTTCGAGCAGTAGAGGATCCCCCCAAGCACCTTGAGACCCTCCGGGTGAGTAGCGCGCTATACAAATGCTTTGATTGATTGATTGTATCTTGTTTGACTTTTCTTTGCATAGGCAATGATATATGCTGTCTGTATGTGGACACCATATATGAGGCACGCTAATATTAATTTGCTATAGCCATCACCTACAAATGTATCTGCTCATGATTATGAACATCTTACCCCCAAACTGGTTAAGTCGGCATATCAAAGGACGTCCCCACTCAATTGGGCTGCTAGCGTCCCAAGGGTCGGGTATGCATAACTGAACTCCTGTTGCATATTTCGAGTCACCTCATATCTACTCTGTACGTATTCAGCGCTTGTGAAGGACTGGCAACGTCTCCACCAGCCAGAAAAATGCTGGAGGAAGGACGTACTTAGAATAACAACAGACTTCCGGGCGGGCCCCAAGACATCGTAAACCGCCCGGCCCTGCACAATACTCTGCATCTCTGGAACATAAAATATAGAAAAAATACGGCACTGCCTTACCTCAATCTCAGTTGCCTGCCTCATTAGTGTTAAGGCCAAAGGGGGAGAAGTGGTTGCAACCCTCCGGTTATGAATGTATCTTGGCGCTAGGAGACATTTTGTAACCCGGATGTGGTCACTTTCATATCAGATTTCCAGTGTTCATGGGAATTGTAGTCTAGATACTTGGATACACCCAGAGGGGAATTTTTGGATCCACCATATACGTTTGATTGTTGGGTGTATATAAAAACGAAATACTATGAAAAATAGTCATAATATTGGCTATTGCATTTGATAATAATTAGGGAGGCTAATCTCATCTGAAAACAGATTCTGCAGGATAGGCTATTGTAATAGTTTATATTAAGGAGCCTGATCGAACAAGGATCTCCGTAGCAGCGGACATGCAAACCGATAATTTTAATTTTCACTAGACCTTAGAAAAGGAGTGAGATGCCACGTGGTAACAGGGGACTGGTAAACACAAATGTGTAAAGAGGTCCTAATTATACTAAAACTTGGGCACAGAGTGTGTTGCCTTCATTGTAGATTCCATACACACTGTCATCGTGCTTATACAGTCTCAGTTGGTAAAATAGTGTCCAAGACCCTAGCTACTATTTCAGATGTACTAAAATCTGTGTTAGAGCGAGCACCAAGGAATGTCTTCATTGAGTTCTGTAACATGACTCTTGGTCCGACACACCCATCGCTGTTCGCGTTGAAAGAGGACTCTTTCTAAAGGACCCATGTTGACATCATATCTGGGTTTGTCAATTATGACCCATGACAGATCATCTTCTGAATGGGCCATCTCTATGTAGTGTCTAGTCATGTGTGTATTGGATTTCTTACATCTAAAGGCACTCCAATGTTCGACAATCCTATGTTTTACTTTCCGTGTCGACATCCCAGTGTACCAAAGTGAACATGGACACGTAATCATGAGTGAGGGCTCTCGTCTTTATAAGTCTAATTGCCCATTCCCTTACACTTACACCTTAGTACGTTAACCTAGCAGTTAAACCATGGGCCTTGAATAGTCCCGATCTCTTGAAACAAGGAAGGATGGAGTTTCCAGTCGCTGTAGTCTTTCAGGAATCTAGAATTCCAGTCCGCTACTAGATTGTCCTTGTCAAGAATGTATTCCACCAGAACAGTGATCTTCTGGGAGAAGCAGAAGTGCCAGAACTCTTGGGCTGTGTTGGCCAGCAGGCGAGATCTCGTACCTCCTAGACAATTTATATATTGAACTGCTGACACATTGTCCATCCGAAGAAGGATGCAAAAATTGCTCTTTACTGGAGTGATCGACTTGATGGCAAAGGAGCCCGCCAACAATTCCAGACAGTTGATATGTAGTTTTAGTTCTTCTGCTGACCAGCAACCGCCGGTAACAAATTTGCCATATCTTGCACTTCAGCCCCAGCAGCTGGCGACCGATTCGATGACTACATCTGGAGACACTCCAAAAAGGACATTGTAAATGTAAATGTAAAACAGCTTTTGTAAAGCGCATTCTATCGCTCCAAGGAGCATCTTGGAGCTGTAGTCCGTAGCCTAGATGGTGGGCCGGAAAAACTACTCACATCATATTACCTGAGTGTCATTTAGAGCCTAGACTAGCAGTTTGCTAACCGTATCTGGTAAATTAAAAATCCAGGTCTTCAGGGCTTTCCTGAATTCGCTCTCAGTGGGAATTTGCTGCAGGCTTTGTGGGAGTTTATTCCAGGCCTTGGTACCTAGAAAGGCCAGGGACTTTCCTCCTTTAGTGGCCAATCTGAATCTGGGGACTGTCAGGAGACACATATCTGATGACCTCAGGTTCCGAGCTGGTATGTACGGCTTGAACCGTGAGAGCAGATATTTAGGCCCTTTTTTGTGGTATGCTCTAAAGGTAATTACCACTATCTTAAAAAGCACTTGCTTATGTATGGGGAGCCAGTGTAGCTGTTTTAGGGCAGCAGAGGCAGACGACCTCCTAGGAAGATTTAGCACTAGGCGTGCAGCAGCATTTTGGACAACCTGTAGCCTATGCAGGGTAGCTCTATTCACTCCTGCATATATGCTATTGCAGTAGTCCAAGCGTGATGAAATTAATGCCACTGCAACTGTCTTCCTTGCTTCCAAAGGGAGAAAGTTAAAGAACTTTCGAAGTCCACGAATGATGTGGAAGCATGATCCTGCCACTGCAACTACTTGCTGTTTAAAAGAGAGTTTTTCATCGAATCTGACTCCCAGATTACGTGCAGATAATACTGTTTTTGGCGGAATTTCCTCATTTGGGGGCCACCACATCTGAGGGGAAAACAGATTTTGGGAACCCACAGGGAGAACTTCAGTCTTGCCCGTGTTGCATTTTAGATGGTTAGCCTTCATCCAATTAAAGGTTGCAGTGAGGCAATTTCCAAGATTCTGCTCTTTTGGACTTGCTGTCTAATACTAGGATGAGCATAGTATCATCCGCGTATGATACTGTATTGATGTTAAATGATGTTATTAGCTCGACTAAAGGTGTCATATATAGATTAAACAGCACCGGACTTAGCCTTGCTCCCTGGGGCACACCTGTGGGATTTGACTTTTTAGCTGATAGATACTGTCCGAGAACAGTAATCTGTTTCCTATCCACAAGGAGATTTTCCAGCCATGGCAAGGCAGTGCCCCCTACACCCACCGTGGCTAAACGGTTGATCAGCAACTCATGCGAGACCGTGTCGAAGGCCGCCGACAGATCAAGGAGAACTAGGACAGCCCTGTCTCCCTGATCCATGGCGGCCCTCAGTGTCTCTGTTGTATAAAGGAGAGCTGATTCCGTGGAGTGGGAGGCTCTAAAACCCGATTGGTTATAATGTAAATTATAACCATATATTATTGCCATTCCATGCTTCCATATGCGTCCACCACCATTGGAGCTCCTCTTGTGCTTCGCATGTCAATGTAATCATGTGATTGTAGCTGAAATTCTGTTGTCGATACAGAATTTTCAGGCATTGTAACTCTCTGTAATTGAGAGGTCCCTGGAAAATCGCCTGAATCAAGGATGCGAGCAGACCACAATCCTCACCAGGGATCTCAAAGAAACCGTCTGTTTCCATAACATCGTTCTGATTTCTCTCTTGATGGATTTTATTTTGGCTGGAGGGAGAAGTAGTTGAGCCATCCTGGAGTTGATCTGAAATACCAATAAGTCCATTTGCTGTGAGGGAGTCGTGAAAGACTTCTTGTGGTTTATTACAAAACCTAGACTCTGTAGGAGAGACACTGTCCACTGTAAGTGCATTATCAACAAAGCATGTTTTTGCGCCAGAAGGAGCATGTTGTCTAGATATACGATCATGCGAACCCCCATTTCTCGTAGGCGAGTAACTACAGTTTTCAATAGCTTGGTGAATACCCAGGGATCTGACGAGAGGCCGATTGGTTGCGATTCATACCGAAACCATTGGCTCTTCCATTGAAATTGTAGGTAACGTTGGTGAGGGGGATTAATCGGGACTGTCAGATATGCAGCCTTCAGATCTAATTGGACCATCCAGTTCTTTTCTAACAGAAGATCTTTCAAGAGATGGATACCTTCCATCTTGAAATGGCGGTAGGTCACAAAAGGATTGAATGCTCTGAGGTTCAGTACTAGTCTTTGACCACCTCCTTTCTTTTGAGCCAAGAAGACGTTGCTGCAAAAGAAAGAAAGAGGCAGTAAGATGGTGCCTTTCTATTTTGACTTTGGACTGTTCCGATTGGTAATTTATGGAGGCACAGTTCAAAGCCTCATCGGATTTGTAGTATTAAAATATTTTACTGTTTTTTGATTGGCTGTTGTATAATGAGTAGTAAAGATTGAGAAGCATAATGTGAGCCTCCGGTCCTGCCATAGAATTATTGTCACCAGAATCACTTAGTGTGGCCCACGCCAATGAGGTTTCAAACAGGTCTTTCTCACATGTTTTTTTACGAGCACCCAATCACCTGGGCACAGGTTATGTGTTTGCTCCTGTTGGACAGTAGTGGTGACTTCTCCAACCTGGTGAGACACAGAATGCCCCCCGTCACCCAATCCTATACTATAATCCAGTACTAAATAATCAGATATGAACATAATCTGATTTGCTGGGACTGTGGGCTGTCTCATTTCGTTCCTCCTGATTATTTTGTGTGGGGATAGTCCTGTTCTGTGGTCTGTGATACTTCTCAAACTCATCAACACCAGAGATAATGCATCAGGCCATTTCAGTGAAGTCTAAGCACAAACCGTTGCTAATCATGATTTTATTGTGCCTTTGACTTGTTCGACCACACCTGATGCTTCAGGTCGATAAACACAATGTCATTTTTGCTCAATTTGCAAAGCAGCGCAAAACATTCGCACCCTTTCATTATTAAAGTGAGTTCTTCTATCTGATTCCAGCAAGACTGGAAATCCAAACCACAGAATTAACTCTCTAAGCAGTAGTTTAGCCAGAGGTAGGCTGTCATTATGTTGCGTGGGGTATGCTTCAACTCAAGGTGAAAACAGACACTCAATTACAAGGACATATTTTAATCAATTTCAAGGAGGCAATTATGTAAAGTCCATTTGCATGCGAGTAAATGGACCTCCTCCTCTCCCAATTTGACTCAAATTTGCAATTGTTTTTCTCCCTGCATTTTGTTGCCGACACGGCACACATCTTTGGTACAGACTTTCTGCAATGGATCTGAATTTCGTATTGTACCATGTTTGTTTAAAAAGTCTTATCAAAGCTTCTCTGCCTATATGAGTTGGACTATGGAAGACTCTCTTGCCATTGGGGACAGCAAGCTATCTAGCAAAACAAGTCTCCCATCTGTGTAAACCCACACTTCATCCTCTGACTCGCGTGTACATCCTGCTTTAATCCACCTTTCTCTTTCTGCTTTGGTCATTGAATATTTTAACTCTCTAATTTTTTCCTGTGTTTCATCCTTTGAAAACATTAGTCTGCATTCAGATTCATCAGTTTTCTTTCAAATTTTCCCCATTGCATGTGAATTTAGAGCACAATAGCATACAATTTCTGCAGCATATTTATTGCCAACGGTGACATAGTCACAACCAGATTTGTGTACTGAACATTTCACTTCTGCAGTTTGGGTTGGCTGTTGTAGTGCTATCAATAGTTTTTTTTACACACTCTCCATTTCTTATTGGTGAAGCTGAAGAGGTCATAAACCCACGTTGAGACCAAAGCTGCCAAAAATCATGCACCACCCTCAAACCATATTGACTATCTGTAAATATGGTAGCTCTCATTTGCTCCGTAATGCAACATACTTTGGTAAGTGCAATTCATTCTGCCACCTGTGCTGAATTCACTCCTTTCAACCAACTACACCCACCATTGTACAAATCTCATATGCAGCTCACAAGTTTTAATAAATCATGCAATAAAGCTATATATATACATATATATATATATATATATATATATATATATATATATATATATATATATATACACACGTGCAGCTCACAAGGTACCTCCACTATCTCTCAAGCATGACCTATCCACAAACAAAACCTGGTCAGATTTAGTTAATGAAGTATCCTGTATATCAGGTCTTGGTTTCGTACACAACTCAGTCACATCAATACAATCAAAATCTGCTTCGTCTGCCACCACCTAACAACCGGAAAGCGGTAACAATGTAGCTGGATTCAAACTCTTGCATCTTGTCACAGACACATTCTCCGCACCCAAGATCACTTGTTCATATTTTGATAGGCGACTGCTTGCAAGGTGCTGTGTGCGAGTTCGTATTAACAAAATCTCAACCGGATAGGGCACATACACTGTCAATGGATGTCCCATTACAATCGTCTTACTTTGTTACAAACTCATACAAGTAGCAGCAACTGCTTTTAAACAACCAGGTAAATCAGATTCTATGGGATCCAACACGGCTGAAACATATGTCATTGGACGGGGTGCTGTTCCGTGCATTTGCGTCAGAACTGAAAGTGCACAGCCATTGGGTTCACTGCAAAACAGCGCAAAACTCCGGGCATTCCTAAAGCTGGTGCTTGACACAAACTGTCTTGAAGTTCAAGAAATGAACTTGTGCATTCCTCATCCAGATGTACAGGGTCTGGCATGTCTTTATGCGTCGGCCTTTGCAATGGCTTGGCTATCAATTAAAAACTCAGGATCCACTGTCTGTAATTTCAGTCTATCAATCCAAGGTTTGTGAGGCACAATACTCCCATTAGGGTCTCAAGGTGCTTTGGGGGGAGGGTGGTTCCAGCAGTTCCATCTCATCTGAAGAGGCAGGTCTTGAGGCTCTTCCTGAATGCTTGCAGTGTGGGGGTTTGACTGATGCTGAGTGGAAGTTTGTTCCAGGTCTCGGCTGCGATGTAAGAGAAGGATCACCCTTCCCCCTGCTCTGGCTCTGTGGATTCGAAGGATTAATGCCAGGGCAAGATTAGCTGAGCGGAGGCTCCCTTGGGTGCGTAGAAGGAGTTTCTTCCATTGAGGTATTGGGGTCCGATGTTGTGTAGGGATTTATAGGTGTGAGTGAGGAGCTTGAGGGTCACTCTCTTTTCAACGGGGAGCCAGTGGAGTTCTTGAGGGTGCTGGGTATTGTAGTGTTGTTGTGGGATGCGGAGGACCAGTTTAGCTGCGATGTTCTGGATTGTCTGGAGTTCGAGGCATAGAGATTTGTTTATTCCGGCGTAGAGGGCGTTCCCGTAGTCCAGTCTGCTGGTTATGAGTTCATTGGTGACTATCTTTCTGGATTCGGGGGGATTCATTTGAAGGGCTTGCAGAGGGTGTTGAAGAATGCATAAGATATGGCGTTGATCTGTTGGTTTATGGTGAGGGAGGAGCCACCATGTGTTGTCCCATGTGGAGGGGGCGGAGCCGAGAACTTCAGTTTTCTCTGAGTTGAGCTTTAGGCAGCTGCTGCTCATCCAGGATGCAACGTCTTTCCTACCTTCTGTAGGAGAGTAGGGTCTGCAATCCTATGATCACCCAGATTTTTTGCTTTTGTTTCACTGGTTTACGACTTTCTCTGGCTGTGGGCCTGCTAATCAGACCCACAGCCTGGCTGTTCTCTTTCTAAATTACGATATGTACCCTAGGTGCATTTACCAATTGGTACTGGGCCACCTTATCAGACCCCGTAACGCAGGGCATAGGTGTACCCAGGGCCGCCAGGGGCTGCAGCATGTATTATGCCACCCCTGGCTGGCCTCCTAAATTTGACACAACTGGCTGCACGACAGCTGGGGCGAAGCCGTGTAACCACCCTTCGCTTTAGGTATAGTAGCTCTATATCTAACCATACAATGGACACCCGAGTTCCTATCAGTCACTCCTATGGCAGGCCTTAACAATCCTGAAGGCAGAGTGCGTGGGCTCGTGTGAGCTAGGTTCAGGCCCGAGCCGAGCCCGGCTGCAGCTTGCGGAATCAAGACCCAATAGCTGTTCCATGATAACGCGTACCATATCGGTAACTCCGGTATCGCGTTATCAAAGCATGTCGAGTAAGGTGTCATACGAATCGGGGTGCTGCCCTCTCACCAATTCTGGCGATGAGGTTAGTATCCCACCCTTCTAGAGGGACACGACATGTACGTAACTGTGAACCCCGGTTAAAGTTAACTGAAGCCTCAGCTCCACAAAATGGATGCTGCCACCACAGACACAAGTCTGACCTCCTGCTGCTGGGAGTCCTTCCAGCGAGGAGCACTTGGACAAAGGGTTTCCTGTCGAGGGCGCTGTTCGCACCGTCCCAGACAGGGTTTGTGTATTCTGGGTAGGTAGGGCTTTGGCGAGAAGGTGACTGCGGAGTGGCACCCCGGTGCTCACTACGCATCTGCCGGTTAGAACCAGTTCCAGGGGCGACAGCCCTGGCCTGGGGAAAGCCCGGCAGGGGAGAGGGGCGTAACTACCCCCCTTCCTGGTCCCACCCTTAGGGCAGGACCTAGTCATGTACCCACCCCTTTCTTTAGGATAAAGACCGGAGCGGGGACCCTTCCAATTTAGATCATCTTTGAATCAAGAACTACTTTCTACGAAAGGACATTCAAGACTCTTCTCAAGATTTCTCCCTTGTGGCTAAGGAGTAGTCACCCTGCATCAGCGGGCACCAACTAAGAACTCTGCGGTTTGCTGCAAGTCCTTACTCAAGGATCCGACGGCCCAGCTCGACGAGAACCGGCTTCCCTGGCACCTCTGACCTCTACCCACGTCATCAGCTCAGCTGTGATCTGTGGGTGCGACGAGACCTCGAGGGACCGGCCATCATCAGAACCTGCACGCTCTTAAAAACCAGCACGACCATCGAGGTAACTCTCTGGTGAGTGCTCTGGGGTCCGAGAAGCCCCGACCCTGAGCCGCTCTAGCACCGAAGTGCAGTCTCCCAGCATCTCCACGATCTGCGTGGGCCCTTCTGCTCGCTGCTCAGCACGTTGTCTGGTCACTCGCCGCTGGCTTGTGCCCTTCTGTGACGACATCCGAGAATCATCACTGCTGGTCTGGTTGCTCCAGACTGGCCCTTGCTTCCATCTTTGCGAGAAGCACCCCGGACCCTCCTG
Source organism: Lissotriton vulgaris (assembly GCF_964263255.1). Taxonomy (NCBI): domain Eukaryota; kingdom Metazoa; phylum Chordata; class Amphibia; order Caudata; family Salamandridae; genus Lissotriton; species Lissotriton vulgaris. Next base: position 749,038,991 of record NC_141699.1, on the reverse strand, counting down.
GTCCACTCAAGACGCCATCTTAGGCCCACCCCGTGGCCCTGAGATCTGCCAAGGCTTGTTGCCCCATCCTGGGCCCAGCGACGCCGACAGCATCATCCTTCGTGGGACAGCTCGCACCTCCACCGTGGTCGCCGACAACGCCTCCTGGTCCGTGAGACTGCAGAGCCTAGCGTCGCCCACTCACCTAGTCGAGGTGACGGCCAACCGGTGCCTTCCTGGTACACTCTGACTACTGGCTAGTAGTACGAACTTGGTCCCCTCTGCTTTCAGGTTTCATCAATCTCCGATCCAGGCTTGGATCTCTACGAACTATTCAGCACTGGTCGCCGGCCAGCAACTCCTTTCTTCCGGCTCCTGGCTCGTCAGCGAAGACCCCGACGCCTGTAAGACTTGTGCAGCCGCAGCCCTCGTGGCTAGGTAACTCGGCATTTCGGTGCCTGCATAGCCTCCTTACTCTAGGGTCCCGAGTCCCTCGCTTCCGACTTGCCTTATCGGGTCCGCCCGAGACCTTAACCTTTCCGTGTCCTCGGACACTTGTTTTAATTGTGCACTTGAAGTATTTGCTAAAGAGATTTGGTTTGTGCTTAGTACCCTGTCCTCATAAAGAGTACAGGGCTGTTGTGATTCTTAATAAATATCCTGTTTATTTTCATAACACTTGTGTGGTGTCCTTTCACTGGGTGTTCAAGGGGTACATGTGTGGTAAACAGCTGGCTTAACACGCCCTCTCGAGTCTTTAGCCTTAGACTGCTCGTATCCACGCTACTAGGATAGCTGGTCTATAGGTTGACTTACAACCAAACACCATAAGGGTCGTTGGAACGATACATAGCGGTCGCTAGAATAGCGAACGTTGCATATCGGGCCAACTTCTCACATTGGTGAGCAGCGGTTGGGATTTGAGCTTGCTGTTGTTTTACCACACGTATCCTAAGAATATCTTGTTGAAAGATCGCACAAGTACTGTTAGTACATATAACTAAAAGCTTAGAATACTCTGAGTTCTACTGAACCAGCTGTTGTAGCTCCTCAAGGCTTAGCACACCTTGGCTACAACTCTTAGCAAGGGAACAGTAGGTAAACACATAGTGTAGGTAGGTGCATCACTTACACCACACTAGAAACAGTATGTCGGACAAAGGAGGAAACTCTGGGTCTCCCCTTGTGTCAGTTGACCCTCCACAGGTCATCCCTTCAGGATATACTGTGCTGAGCTTCAAGGAGTTAAGACGACTGTGTCACTCCAGGAAGATTCAGCAGGGGTCTAACCCCACAACATCCTTTCTGATTGGTCTCTTGGAGACTTATGATGCCAGAAGAGCTGAGAAACTTCGTAGCTCTTCTAATCCAGAAGGAGACATGCCCCCCCTCGAGGGAACCCGAGACGATCCTGACCTCATTCACCTCGCAACCGAGAACGAAGATGTGGAGGAGGATGAGGATGAGGATCTCTCTGGGGATGAGGCAGATAAGGGACAGGTAGAAGTCGTCAGACTAAGCAGGTCCAACTTAAGCAAACATGATAGCGGTACTGGGGGACCCCTGGGGCCACTATCAGGTCAGCTTAACATTGGGAATGGACGAGCCAGATTTCTGTCAAGAGGCTCTGGCAGATCCCTTCAAACCAATGGCTCTCACAACTCGTCTCAGAGAGGGATGACGTCCCCCCAGAGGAGAGTGTACGAAGCTAAGGAAAGGGCAGCTAATCTAAGGATCGAAAGGGAAGAACTTGCCCTGGCCAAAGAAAGGCTTGCCTTTGCAAGAGAGCAACAGTTAAGTGGGGTAGTCCCCACTGGTGGCAGCAATGTACCTAGTAATAGGGAAAAGAGTTTCGATACGAAACACCTTGGTAAGATAGTGCCCCCCTTTAAACAAGGGGACGACATCCACAAATGGATTACTGCTTTGGAGAGGGCCTGCACTGTGCAGGGCGTTCCCCAGAGTCAGTGGGCAGCTATCTTGTGGCTCTCCTTTGAAGGAAAAGGAAGAGACAAGCTCCTCACCACAAGGGTAGAGGATGCTAACAATTACCAAATCTTGAAAAATACGCTCGTTGAAGGGTTCGGCCTAACCACTGAACAGTACCGGGTGATGTTCAGGGATACCCAGAAAACGCAGTCTCAAGATTGGTCTGATTTTGTCGATTGTGCCACTAAGGCTTTTGAGGGCTGGTTGCTGGGCAGTAAGGTTACTGATTACGAAGGATTGTATAATTTGATGATGAGAGAGCAAATTTTAAACAATTGTCAGAACCAGTTGTTGCATCAGCATCTTGTCGACTCAGATCTGACCTCTCCCCAAGAATTGGGAAAGAAGGCAGACAGATGGGTTCGAACAAGAGTTAAACAGAACCAGGGCCAGAATCAAGGTGGTCAGAAGAAAGCAGACCAGAAGGGTAAAGATTCTAAAGGGGAACAAAGTGACCAGAAGTCTTCGACAGGTCCCCAACAACCCAAAGAGGGTGGGGGTCAGGCTCCCCAAAAGAAGAAGGAAGGCCAATCCAAAAGATGGTGCCAGTACTGTAAAAGTAAATCTCACTGGTTTAGTGAGTGCACCAAGAAAGGAGGAGGGCAGACTCCTGCCACTGCAGCCCCTAAGGCACCTGTGCCCCCTAGTACAGTCAGCAGTGGTAGTGCGCCTCCCAAGGGTTTAGTAGGGTTAACCCTGGGTTCTGAGGGGCGTGACAACTTAGTTGGCACACTCACTCAGGCTGTCCTTGTCAGTACAGGGGACGTGGACGTGTCCCCTGACGTAAGCCCCAATTCTTTGGGCAAATACCGACAGACGCCTTTCATAAATGGACAGATGGCTCAGGCCTATAGGGACACTTGTGCCAGCGTCACCATGGTGACGCCTAACTTTGTGGACCCTGGACAGATCATGCCAGGTACAGAATTCCTGGTGACCAATGCAAGCAATGTCACTACCAATCACAGTATGGCAATTGTAGCTTTCTCCTGGGGAGGGGTAACTGGCCAAAAGAAGGTTGTAGTTAGTCCAGACCTCCCAGTGGATTGTTTGTTGGGCAATGATTTGGAGTCGTCACAATGGTCAGAAGTGGAGCACCGGACTCACATGGAAATGTTAGGTTTGCCAGCACATGTGTTCGCCGTGACTAGGTCACAGGTCAGGAAATGCCCCACTGAACAGGTGCTGGATCCTGGAACAAAGGACCAGACACCTCCCAAGAAAAAGAGCAGTAGGGTTAGGGCTGCGCCTTCCCCCTTGCCCCAGGTCGAGGATCAAGTCTCGGAGGAGGCTGACCTACAGGAATTGCGGGAAACTGAGCCTAGGGAATTCGAACTTGATCAAGTTGAATTCTTGGGTTCAGGGGGACCCTCAAGGGAAGACCTGGGGAAGGACCAGTTAGACTGCCCTTCTCTTGAACCCCTCAGACAGCAGGCTGCTGCTGAGGCTGCTGGGAACGCCACAGGTACCCACAAGGTATACTGGGAAGATGGACTCCTGTACACTGAGTCAAGAGACCCCAAGCCTGGCATGACCAGGAGGCTGGTTGTACCCTTGTCTCAGCGTGGTTTCCTACTTACCTTGGCCCACGAGATTCCCTTAGCAGGTCACTTGGGCCAGACGAAAACGTGGGACAGGCTCGTCTCACACTTTCACTGGCCTCACATGAACGAAGATACCAAGGAGTTTTGCCGCTCCTGTGTCACTTGCCAAGCCAGTGGTAAGTCAGGTGGCACGACAAAGGCCCCCCTTATACCACTGCCTGTGGTGGGGGTACCCTTTGAACGGGTGGGGATCGACATCGTCGGTCCCATGGAACCACCTACAGCATCAGGGCACAAGTTTATACTGGTGGTAGTGGATCATGCCACCAGGTATCCTGAAGCTATTCCCCTTAGGACCACTACAGCCCCTGTTGTGGCAAGAGCCCTAGTTGGAGTGTTCTCCAGAGTGGGCTTCCCTAAGGAGGTCGTCTCCGACAGAGGTGCAAACTTTATGTCGAGCTACTTAACTGCTATGTGGAAGGAATGTGGTGTTAACTACAAGTTCACTACACCCTATCACCCACAATGCAATGGGCTTGTTGAGAGATTCAACAGGACCCTAAAAGGGATGATTCATGGACTACCGGAAAAGCTTCGGCGTAGATGGGACGTCCTGATCCCCTGCCTCTTGTTCGCCTACAGAGAAGTCCCACAGAAGGGGGTTGGCTACAGCCCTTTTGAACTTTTGTACGGGCATCCTGTAAGGGGACCCCTGTGTTTGGTGAAGGAAGGATGGGAGAGACCTCTCAAAAAGCCTGCAACCAACATAGTGGACTATGTGCTTGGCCTCCGCTCGCGGATGGCTGAATACATGGAAAAGGCATCTGAAAACCTTAAGGCCAGCCAAGAACTCCAAAAAGCTTGGCATGACCAAAAGGCTGTCTTGACTGTTTACCAGCCCGGACAGAAGGTGTGGGTGTTGGAGCCAGTGGCCCCAGCAGCACTCAAGGACAAGTGGTCCGGGCCCTACACCATCCTGGAGAAAAAGGGAGAGGTCACCTACCTGGTCGACCTGGGAACTCCCCGGAGCCCCCACAGGGTGCTCCATGTCAACAGACTAAAAGCATATGTCGACAGGAAGGACATGAGTTTGCTCATGGCCCTAGATGAGGGACAGGAGGAGGAGAGTGACCCTCTCCCCGACCTGCTCACTCAGAATCCTGACGATGGATCGGTAGATGGTGTTGTCTTTTGTGGCAGCCTCTCCGAACATCAACAGAGCGACTGTAAACAGGTTCTTCAGTCGTTCAGACATATGTTTTCTCTAACACCCAGCCAGACCGATTGGTGTACCCATGAGGTTGACACTGGTGACAGCTTGCCCGTGAAGAGTAAAATCTACCAAAATGTAACAAAAGGGGGGAGAGAGAGAGTCAGTGGATTCGGTCTCCCTGTACGCATAAATAAACAAAGTGGAATCCACTCAAGGTGGTGATCCCAAAAGTGATGGGGAGACACACAGTGTTGTTTAAATGCCCCTCACACACCAACAGGCCCCTTGGTGTCATGCTTCATCATCGGGGCCTTCGCACCCCTCTACGGGATGCGGCGTGCTACGACTAGCGAGTGCGCAGGAGCACTTGGAAGTGAACTATGTGTGGGGGTGTGTGTGTATATATAACCAAAGTGTGAGTGAGGTGAGGTGAAAAAAGTGAAAAAATTAAAAAATACCTGGCACGTGGGAGAAAAACAGAATTTTATTAGTCCCCGGCTGGTATTGTTAAAAAAGTGCAGAGCGTGGTTGGGTAGATACGAGTTAAGGTATCTGGAACCACTGTGAAAGTGTCAACATGTTTCGGAGGGCACAGCCTCCTTCTTCAGGACGAGGGTTATGCACTATCCCTCACCTTACTTACATGTAAAATGTAAAAGTGTTTCATTAAAAATTACCACAATGTGTAATGTTCCTAACAATGTTATTTAGTGTTAGTGAATGTCGTTGCGCCCAGTTGGCGAGAGAACCTGTAAAGAGAAATGCATACTTGAATACATACCAACAGATTCATTGAAAAAGAAGGAACAGGCCTTCTCAAAATATCACGTGGTCAAACCAAAAAATACTGGGACCTTTGTGATGAAAAAAACACACTAAAGTACATCACTGTACTGACACACACAAATACATACAAAACACAAATATACTCTCAACTCTGATGGAAAAAGAGAGCAACTAGTCAATAAGAGAAAGTCTTACTTAGAGTTCTAATATGTGAAACCTCATGAGCCTAAGCGTATATTGGGGATCCCTCCTTCCTGCTCAGAAAGACCTAAAACAACATTGGTAATCCGGGTTCAGTTGGAAAAAGGGAAAGTATAAAGTTTACCATAACTATGGAGAAAGAAACATCTGTCTGCTGTCACCCATTAACTCACGGTTACTGCATGTGCCATTCGCCTGCCTTCCCTCAACGCGGCTCCGATGAAGTGAGCCTCTCTAGGGTAAACGCCCTTTAAATATACTATCCCTCGTGATAATTAGTGTTGGCTAATTGGTTAATGAGAGTCGGTATATGCCCAAATATAGCGGACGCCATTGCCGATGATCCGGTACTGCGCTCCCGCGGCACACTATCTGCACGCATGCGCAGAATGCCTGTCTTCTGCGCATGCGCGATCAGAGAAGCGATCGCGCATGCCTCAAGAAGGAAACACCGCGCTCGCTGGGAGGCGATGTCTCCGCTACAATAGAATGCCTGTCTTCTGCGCATGCGCGGTCAGAGAAGCGATCGCGCATGCCCCAAGAAGGAAACACCACGTTCGCTGGGAGGCGATGTCTCCACTGCAGTTAACTAGCTCGAACATGGAAAAACGGGGCCATGGGTCTTGATATTAAATGTATATTATGCAATAAGATGGGACATTTGCCAGGCTTATGTTTATCCTTCAGTTTTTGAAAAACGGAGTGAGTTGGCTATACAGCACTGATGGATCAGGAGTGCTATGCTGGGTGGTCACAATACAAAACACATAGGTGGTGACAATTGGAAGGCTAAGGAACCAAAGAGATGTTATTATGAATAGTTCATAGGCCTAAAAAACGCCTAGGTGATTATGTTCAAACACAGTTTATCTCAAGAGGTTCCACGGGATTGAATCATTCAGCCCCGTGACGTCAGTACCCAACCTGAACACCCACCGCTGTTCCTTTTCCAAAAGGCCCACCTCTGAAGGTAATTGTTCAATGACTGTCCACTGCAGTTCATTCACGCAGTGTTGATGTTCAATGAAATGGGTAGACATTTTGGTGGTGAGTTTCTTACACCTAATGTTACTTTTGTGTTCGTTGATTCTTGTTTTGACAGGTCTTGTTGTCATACCAACGTATTCTTTTCCACAGGGGCACGAGATTAAATACACAACATTCTTGCTATTGCAATTTGTAAACTTACGTTGCTCCCACTGTGTCCCATTTGAGAAAGTTAAGTTTAGGCTTTTTTTAGTGAGGTGGCAGTTGTTACAGTTACCACATGGGTAGTGACCATGTAGGCCCTGGAGTCTCGTTTGATCATTTTTTGTAGGGGGCGGTCTTGTATGGACAAGCATGTCCCTCAAGTTCCTACCCCTCCTGTGTGCAAACAAAGGTTTCTCCAATGATAGACCACTACTTGTTAGAGTGCGCCAGTGTTTGTTTACCAACTTGGTCACCTGGTTGGTTACCGGGCTGTATGTGGTAACACATACTGTTCTTTTCTCTGCCTCCTCCCTACGGGGATTATCCTCTAGGAGTGCTTCACGATTATTGTTCCTGGCCCTTTTTGAAGCTTTTCTGATCACAGGTTCTGGATACTTCCTCTGTTTTAGTTTTACACTCAGGTCCTTTGCCTGAGATTTATATTTTTCAATATCACTGCAGTTCCGCCGCAGGCGCAGGAACTGTCCATAAGGTAGGTTCTCCCTCAGATGACGTGGATGAAAACTGTCAAATCTGAGGAGGCAGTTCCTGGCTGTTGACTTGAAATGTGTTTCAGTTTTTAGGGTCCCTGCTTCATGATAAATGTTTAAATCCAGGAATACCATGCTCTGGTTGGATGCCTGGTGGGTAAATTTCAAGAAAGCATTCTGGTTGTTGAGCCAAACAGTAAAGTCTGTTACCGTGGCCATGTCTCCTTCCCAGATAACCAAGATGTCATCTATATATCTCCGCCAGGTACGTATCCTCGTCCTGTGTGGGTTATCTGGGTGTAGAATTTTGGTAGACTCAAGATGATGGACATATAGTCCCGCCAGGCTCGGGGCAAAAGTACTGCCCATACTGGTCCCATGTTTTTGCCAGAAGAGGGTGCCCTCGTACTCAAAGAAATTTTTAGTCAGGGCCAATGAAATACATTCCAGCACTACATTCCGTGGGGTATGGTATTCCCAGTTTCTTGAATGTAGGACCTCCTCGATGATTTGTAAGGTCTCCTCGTGTGGGAGGCTAGTATAAAGGCTCTCCACATCGAGACTGAGGAGCATCTGGGAGCTGGGGTCAAATGTCTGGTCTTTCAGCAATTGGAGTACTGCCTTAGTATCTTTCAGATATGTGTCAGTGGCCTGCACAATTGGTCTGAGAAAAGCATCCGCAAATTTGGACAGAGGTTCCAGAATGGACGAGATGCCTGAGACGATGGGGCGACCGGGAGGGTTATCAAGGTTTTTGTGCACCTTGGGTATAGTGTAAAAATAAGGAGTTCGTGGGTTCTTTTGTATCAGGAACTCCGATTCCTTTTTGGTGATCCAGTCATGGGCAAGTGCCTCTTCCACCATTCCTCCTATCTGAACTCTCAATGATTCAGTTGGATCTTCAGTGAGGATCTGATAATTTCTATTGTCAGACAAGAGCCTCCTGCATTCCTTATCATAGGCTATGGTGGTTTGGATAACTATTGCCCCACCCTTGTCCGCGGGTTTTATGATCAAGTCTTTTTTCATCCTCAACTCCTTGATGGCCTCATTTTCCATCCTTGACATGTTCTGAAAGGTCTGTTTATTTTCTAGACTCTTTAAGTCTTGCATTATGGCCTTTTCAAAAGCCAACACCTCTACCGGAAGTTGATTATCTAAAGGTGTGAAAGTTGATCTTGGTCTTAAACCGGTGTCTGAGGTCTCTGTTGGTGGCTCCTTGTCTTTGAAAAAAGCCTGCAGTTTTATAGTTCTGATGAACTCCTGCATTTCTTTATGCAATAAGAAAATGTCTGGTTTGTTCGTCGGGACATATCCTAGACCTTTATTTAGTACCTCCCTCTGTAAATCAGTGAGGGGCCAGGGAGTTATGTTAATAACTAGGTCCCCCTGCTGCTCGATGACGCCTGGTTCGCTGCCATGCTTCTCGTCACTACCCGTGGGTCTGCCTCCTCTGTGGGTTGCCAATTGACGTTGTTGCCCTTCTTGTTCCGCCCTCTGCGTGATCCTTGGCCCCAGGATAAAAAAGGCTGTTGGTTCTGGGGAGCATTGGTTTGGTCCGGAACCCATTGTGGGTACATTTGTCCCATCTGTGGTGGTACAAATTGATATTGTGGGAATTGGAACGGCGGTTGGTAAGGATTAAATTGGGGACCTTGAAAACCTCGCCAACCACGTTGGCGTGGAAATTGAGCCCTTTGTTGACGGAATCCTCCCCTTTGTTTTCTTTGTTGAAAACCACCTGATTTGTTGCTTGAATTACTGCTATCCGAGTTGACGCTGTCAGTGTCACTTGAGTTGTCTTTCATGACATAGTCAGCTCGGGTGTAGGGGTAGGCTCTTTCGGGGGTAAAGCGATCTTTATCTTTTTTGAATTTGTTAAACTTGCTTTGTTTCAAGGTCGCCTCAAAATCCTTCATTTGTTGATTTAGCTCTTCCAGGCCTTTCTTTAGGTCTGCGGGGGAAATGAAAGATTTGAGCTGTACTTCTAATCTTTGAATCTCCACTTTTAATTCCACTGACTTTCTCGCGGCAGTTTGAACTATAAGTACCAGCCAATCCCTGGTACAATGCCACGAGATAAGTGACCACGCCTTTTTGAAAACGAGATCATCCTGGAAAATAAAAGGTTCAGTTTTGACTAGTAGGCCTTGAGGAGCCATCTTGCTTCGTAAATACTCTCTCATTAGTAAGCCATGGAGGGCTGTCCTGATTTGGGTTTTACGGACATTCATTAGTTCATCCCAGTCTGCTACAGCTGGGCCGGGGTCACTGTTACTAAGGCCTTCGAAGGGTTTGTCATCAGCCAGGATACGGTCGATATCGTCCTCGCTAAAGGTCAATCCATGTTCATCCTCCATGATATTAGATGAGGAGAGCAGGAGGGTTATGAGACTAGAGTGTTTTGTATGTGTGTATGTGTATGTCTAGGTGTAGAAAAATATAAATGGGAAAGGGGCTCCCACAGCTGTGCGCTGTCAATACACAAAATGTAACAAAAGGGGGGAGAGAGAGAGTCAGTGGATTCGGTCTCCCTGTACGCATAAATAAACAAAGTGGAATCCACTCAAGGTGGTGATCCCAAAAGTGATGGGGAGACACACAGTGTTGTTTAAATGCCCCTCACACACCAACAGGCCCCTTGGTGTCATGCTTCATCATCGGGGCCTTCGCACCCCTCTACGGGATGCGGCGTGCTACGACTAGCGAGTGCGCAGGAGCACTTGGAAGTGAACTATGTGTGGGGGTGTGTGTGTGAGGGATAGTGCATAACCCTCGTCCTGAAGAAGGAGGCTGTGCCCTCCGAAACATGTTGACACTTTCACAGTGGTTCCAGATACCTTAACTCGTATCTACCCAACCACGCTCTGCACTTTTTTAACAATACCAGCCGGGGACTAATAAAATTCTGTTTTTCTCCCACGTGCCAGGTATTTTTTAATTTTTTCACTTTTTTCACCTCACCTCACTCACACTTTGGTTATATATACACACACACCCCCACACATAGTTCACTTCCAAGTGCTCCTGCGCACTCGCTAGTCGTAGCACGCCGCATCCCGTAGAGGGGTGCGAAGGCCCCGATGATGAAGCATGACACCAAGGGGCCTGTTGGTGTGTGAGGGGCATTTAAACAACACTGTGTGTCTCCCCATCACTTTTGGGATCACCACCTTGAGTGGAGTAAAATCTACCGGCAGCCTGATCACGTTAGAGACTGCATCAAGAGTGAAGTGCAGAAAATGTTGGAGCTGGGAGTCATTGAGCCCTCGGATAGCCCTTGGGCTAGTCCCGTAGTTCTAGTGCCGAAACCTCACACCCAGGGTGGTAAGAAAGAGATGAGGTTTTGCGTAGACTACAGGGGTCTCAATGCAGTCACTAAGACTGACGCCCACCCAATACCAAGGGCAGACGAGCTTATCGATAGATTGGCTTCGGCCAACTACCTAAGTACGTTTGACCTGACAGCTGGGTATTGGCAAATCAGGTTAGCTGAGGACGCCAAACCTAAAACCGCATTTTCAACCCCTGGTGGGCATTATCAGTTCGTGGTGATGCCCTTCGGTCTGAAAAATGCACCTGCCACCTTCCAACGGTTGGTGAATCAAGTCCTTACTGGGCTGGATGACTTCTGCGCGGCGTATCTTGACGATATCGCTGTCTTTAGCTCCACCTGGGAGGATCACCTGGTCCACCTGCGGAAGACGTTAGAGGCACTGCAAGCAGCAGGTCTCACTATCAAGGCCACCAAGTGCCAGATAGGGCAGACACAGGTTGTATACCTGGGCCACCTTGTAGGTGGAGGCCAGGTTCAGCCACTGGAGAGCAAGATACAGTCAATCAGGGACTGGGCTCCTCCAACCACCCAGACTCAGGTTCGAGCTTTCTTGGGCCTGACTGGATACTACCGGAAGTTTGTCAGGAACTATGGTTCCATCGTGACACCATTAAACGAACTGACAAGTAAGAAAATGCCAAAAAAGGTTCAGTGGACAGCGAGCTGTCAAAAAGCATTCGATGACCTAAAGCAGGCCATGTGCACGGCGCCTATCCTCAAGAGTCCGGACTACTCCAAACCATTCATTGTCCAAACAGATGCTTCTGAGTTGGGTGTGGGAGCTGTTCTTTCTCAACTGAATTTTGATGGTCAAGACCAGCCCATTGCTTTTATAAGCAGAAGGCTGACCCCTAGAGAGAAGAATTGGTCAGCTATTGAGAGGGAGGCCTTTGCTGTGGTTTGGGCCCTGAAGAAGCTGAGGCCATACTTGTTTGGCACTCACTTCAAGATTCAGACCGACCATAAGCCCCTCTTGTGGCTAAATCAGATGAAGGGTGAAAACCCCAAACTGCTTAGGTGGTCCATTTCCCTACAGGGGATGGACTTTACAGTGGAACACAGACCTGGTACTGATCATGGCAATGCCGATGGGCTCTCCAGATATTTCCACTTAGAACAAGAAGACTCACCTGGTCAAGGTTAGCTTAGTGTTCCGACGTTTGGGGGGGGGTCATGTAGGAGAGTAGGGTCTGCAATCCTATGATCACCCAGATTTTTTGCTTTTGTTTCACTGGTTTACGACTTTCTCTGGCTGTGGGCCTGCTAATCAGACCCACAGCCTGGCTGTTCTCTTTCTAAATTACGATATGTACCCTAGGTGCATTTACCAATTGGTACTGGGCCACCTTATCAGACCCCGTAACGCAGGGCATAGGTGTACCCAGGGCCGCCAGGGGCTGCAGCATGTATTATGCCACCCCTGGCTGGCCTCCTAAATTTGACACAACTGGCTGCACGACAGCTGGGGCGAAGCCGTGTAACCACCCTTCGCTTTAGGTATAGTAGCTCTATATCTAACCATACAATGGACACCCGAGTTCCTATCAGTCACTCCTATGGCAGACCTTAACAATCCTGAAGGCAGAGTGCGTGGGCTCGTGTGAGCTAGGTTCAGGCCCGAGCCGAGCCCGGCTGCAGCTTGCGGAATCAAGACCCAATAGCTGTTCCATGATAACGCGTACCATATCGGTAGCTCCGGTATCGCGTTATCAAAGCATGTCGAGTAAGGTGTCATACGAATCGGGGTGCTGCCCTCTCACCAATTCTGGCGATGAGGTTAGTATCCCACCCTTCTAGAGGGACACGACATGTACGTAACTGTGAACCCCGGTTAAAGTTAACTGAAGCCTCAGCTCCACAAAATGGATGCTGCCACCACAGACACAAGTCTGACCTCCTGCTGCTGGGAGTCCTTCCAGCGAGGAGCACTTGGACAAAGGGTTTCCTGTTGAGGGCGCTGTTCGCACCGTCCCAGACAGGGTTTGTGTATTCTGGGTAGGTAGGGCTTTGGCGAGAAGGTGACTGCGGAGTGGCACCCCGGTGCTCACTACGCATCTGCCGGTTAGAACCAGTTCCAGGGGCGACAGCCCTGGCCTGGGGAAAGCCCGGCAGGGGAGAGGGGCGTAACTACCCCCCTTCCTGGTCCCACCCTTAGGGCAGGACCTAGTCATGTACCCACCCCTTTCTTTAGGATAAAGACCGGAGCGGGGACCCTTCCAATTTAGATCATCTTTGAATCAAGAACTACTTTCTACGAAAGGACATTCAAGACTCTTCTCAAGATTTCTCCCTTGTGGCTAAGGAGTAGTCACCCTGCATCAGCGGGCACCAACTAAGAACTCTGCGGTTTGCTGCAAGTCCTTCCTCAAGGATCCGACGGCCCAGCTCGACGAGAACCGGCTTTCCTGGCACCTCTGACCTCTACCCACGTCATCAGCTCAGCTGTGATCTGTGGGTGCGACGAGACCTCGAGGGACCGGCCATCATCAGAACCTGCACGCTCTTAAAAACCAGCACGACCATCGAGGTAACTCTCTGGTGAGTGCTCTGGGGTCCGGGAAGCCCCGACCCTGAGCCGCTCTAGCACCGAAGTGCAGTCTCCCAGCATCTCCACGATCTGCGTGGGGCCCTTCTGCTCGCTGCTCAGCACGTTGTCTGGTCACTCGCCGCTGGCTTGTGCCCTTCTGTGACGACATCCGAGAATCATCACTGCTGGTCTGGTTGCTCCAGACTGGCCCTTGCTTCCATCTTTGCGAGAAGCACCCCGGACCCTCCTGGTCCACTCAAGACGCCATCTTAGGCCCACCCCGTGGCCCTGAGATCTGCCAAGGCTTGTTGCCCCATCCTGGGCCCAGCGACGCCGACAGCATCATCCTTCGTGGGACAGCTCGCACCTCCACCGTGGTCGCCGACAACGCCTCCTGGTCCGTGAGACTGCAGAGCCTAGCGTCGCCCACTCACCTAGTCGAGGTGACGGCCAACCGGTGCCTTCCTGGTACACTCTGACTACTGGCTAGTAGTACGAACTTGGTCCCCTCTGCTTTCAGGTTTCATCAATCTCCGATCCAGGCTTGGATCTCTACGAACTATTCAGCACTGGTCGCCGGCCAGCAACTCCTTTCTTCCGGCTCCTGGCTCGTCAGCGAAGACCCCGACGCCTGTAAGACTTGTGCAGCCGCAGCCCTCGTGGCTAGGTAACTCGGCATTTCGGTGCCTGCATAGCCTCCTTACTCTAGGGTCCCGAGTCCGTCGCTTCCGACTTGCCTTATCGGGTCCGCCCGAGACCTTAACCTTTCCGTGTCCTCGGACACTTGTTTTAATTGTGCACTTGAAGTATTTGCTAAAGAGATTTGGTTTGTGCTTAGTACCCTGTCCTCATAAAGAGTACAGGGCTGTTGTGATTCTTAATAAATATCCTGTTTATTTTCATAACACTTGTGTGGTGTCCTTTCACTGGGTGTTCAAGGGGTACATGTGTGGTAAACAGCTGGCTTAACACGCCCTCTCGAGTCTTTAGCCTTAGACTGCTCGTATCCACGCTACTAGGATAGCTGGTCTATAGGTTGACTTACAACCAAACACCATAAGGGTCGTTGGAACGATACATAGCGGTCGCTAGAATAGCGAACGTTGCATATCGGGCCAACTTCTCACACCTTCCAGCAAGCTGTGTCTGGTGCTTTCTGATTCGTTGGTTAGGGAGAGGATGAGCTGGGTGTCGTTGGCGTAAGATACTATGCTGAGTCCTTGTTTTTCTGACGATATTGGCGAGAGGGGCCAAGTAGATGTTGAAGAGCGTGGGGCTGAGGGACAATACTTGGAGTACTCTGCAGCTGTTCTCTGTGGGTTCAGAGAGAAAGGGCGGGAGTCTGATTCTTTGGGTTCAGCCGGTGAGGAAGGTGCGGATCCAGTCGAGGGCGGTTCCCTGGATGCTGGCGTCATGGAGTCTGGCGGTTAGTGTGCGGTGGGATACGGTTTTGAAAGCTGCTGAGAATTCTAGTAGGATGAGGGCAGCCGTGTGGCTGTGGTTGAGGAGGGTGTGGATGTTGTCTGTGGTGCTGGGGGGGGTCTCAGTGCAGTGGTTGCTGCAGAATCTGGATTGGGAAGAGTCCCAGATCGAGTTGGCATCTATGAAGTTAGTGAGCTGGTTGTTGCCTATCTTCTCTGTGGCTTTGGCTGCAAAGGGAAGGAGAGAGATGTGTTGGCGGTTCTTGAGGTCTGTTGGGTCTGCGGTGGGCTTCCTAAGGAGGGGCTTGAATTCTGTGCATTTCCAGTTGTCTGGGATTGGGCCTGTTTTGAGGGAGCAGTTGATGGTACTTCGTAGTTCGGCTGCTATGGTGGAAGATGTGGTGTGGCTAGGGGTCAATGGGGGCTCCCGAGTGTATACTTCTCATGGTCTTGGCGGTGTCTTCTGTGTAAGGGCGGGCGGAGAACTCCACTCCGCCAGCGTAGTGTGTAAAGATTTGCCCGCTCTGCTGAGCCTGCTAAGTATAGGTCAAAACTCTGACTCCGTAGTGGAGCGGAGTAATCCCCGCCTCCAACACCCCCAATAAAAAATATTTGAAAAATTAATTAAAAAAGAAATAAATGCACTTACCTGTACTTCGGCGTCCCTGGGCTGCCCTCCTTCTCTCCGTCTCTCTCCTGCATCTTGCGAGAACTGAGCACGCGCATGTGCATTTCTAAGGCAAAATGTGCATGTGTGCAGGAGAGAGTTGGCAAGGAAGAGGAGGTCAGCCTGGGGACGCCGCAGTACAGGTAAGTGTGTTTATTTCTTTTTTAATTAATCATTAAATATTTTTTATTAGGGGGTGGAGGCAGGTGGCAAAGCGGAGTTCCACAGAGTATTTTTCCCAACTCTGTGGACCTCCGGGTAGTGTTACTACGCCAGCTCAGTCCAGGGTTACTTCTGTGGTGACGGGTCCAGGCAGTGATGGTAGGCTGGGTTACGTTGTTGGCTGAAGCAGTAGGGTTGGTGCCTAGGTTCTGCTTGTCGAAGTTGCCCTAGAGTGTCCTGATCTTGAGATGGAAGTAGAAACCGAGTTTGTTGCAGAGGTCCTTGGAGGGAGGGACGACGGAGGATTCGCTGGGGGTTTGGTAATTTCTTGTATGATGGGGAAGAGTTCCTTAGAGTTGCGGGAGTTGTTGAGGATTCTGTTCTGGATGAAATTCTTCTTCGTTTTTCTGATGAGTTAGTGGTGTTCTGTCATGGTGGTCTTGTAGGCGGAGCATGGTTCGGGTTTTGCTGTTCCTCCAGGCGTTCTCGAGCCGTCGGCATGTGTGCTTGGATTCTCGGAGGTGAGTGGTGAAACAGGTGGCTTTCGTGGTGAGTTGTCTGTCGAGTTCAGGAGGGTGCAAGTGTGTCTGTGCAGTCGGTGATCCATCTGTGGAGTGCATTGGCTGCAGAGTTGGTGTCAGTTGTTGTGGGTGTAGGAGCGGGGTTAAGGGCAGAGTTGAGGTGCTCTTCAGTGATCTTGCTCCAGTTCCTGTGCGGGGTTGAGTAGGCCTGTGTGCAGTGGGTTTCGAGAAGGAGAATTGGACGCAGTGGTGGCCCATCCAGAGAGGGTTGTATGGTATGGCTGAAGCAAATTTTGTGTCCTCCAGCAAAGATGGGGTCAAGATTGTGTCCAACATTGTGGGTGGGGGTGGTGGCAAGCTGTCTCAGTCGGATGTTAGCAAGGTTGTCCAGGAGGGCGGTGGAGTTGGGGGTCGCTGGGGTTGTCGCGGTGGAAATTCAGGTCTCAGAGGAGTACCTAGTCCATAGATGCAAGGGTGCGGGTGCGATGAGATCTGCGATGGCAGTGGTGAATGTGGCACACAGTCCGGGAGGTCTGCGAGGGTGCTGCGTTGGGTCGTTCTGGGGTAGATCAGGATCTGGAAATAGAGGTTTTCCATGGGGGACGAGGAGACGTTCGTGCTGTATGTGGTGAGTCAGAGGGAGTTTTTGTGTACAATGGCAAGTCTGCCTCCAGGGTGGTTTGGGCGGTCCTTCCTCTGTTGCTTGTATTAGTCCGGGACGGTGATTGTGATGTCGGATGCAGAGCTGCCATTGGTCCAAGTCTCTGTGAGGAAGGTGACGTCGGGGGAGAGGGTGTTGAGGAGGTCCCAGATTTCTACTGCGTGTCTGTGCAGGGAGCGTACGATGAGGAGAATGCAGCTTAGGGGGTTGGGTGTGCTGGGATCCAGTGGGTTGGTGGTGGCAGTATGGAGGTGGGGGAAGGTGCGGCTGCGGTGTTGGCAGCAAAAATTGGCCTTAGGTGGTCGGTGTAGACAGTTGGCAGTTGTTTCTTCTGGAGTTGAGTGCGTGGACGGATGCTGGGTCATAGAGCTGGCGGGTTGTAGGAGGGTTCCTGGAGCTGGTCGCGGATGGGCACAGACTGGCTTGCCTCTGATGTACCTTTGGTGTGCCCGATGCCTGGCCGCCATTAAGTAGGAGTAGGAGAGGGCAGGACAGCTGGGAGTAGGGAGGGGCTGACGGGTCAACAGCAGCGGGAGGAGAATGAAGTGGGAAAACCGGGAAGGGCAGAAAAAGGAAAACACAAAATGAGCAAAAAGAGGGGGGAAAATGTGGCGAGGAGCGAAGAAAGATGCAAATCAAAAGTATAATAAAAAAGGCAAGTAAAAGAGGATACCCAAAAAAGGATGCACAATGAGAAGAGCGAAAAAGCGGAGCCGGGAGGCCGGCTTAGGCAAGAGAGTCTTGGGGACTCGAATCACGGTCAGCTGGGCTGGGAGGCAGGGCACTAGCAGACGGAGCTGTGATGGAGCTGTGTGAGCAGAAACCCAGGGGGTATGCAACCATTCCCAGAAACATTTGAACCTCCTTTTGTGTGCTCGGTGGATTCATTTGCGAAATGGCATTGATCTGATCTTGAGACACTTTCCTGGCTCTTTTTTCAATATTATGTCCTAAATAAATGACCTCTTATTTTACAAAATTGTAACTTTGCTGGTGACCCTTTATGACAACCTTCTGCCAAATGGTTCAGTAGAGCAATCATATCAGTAACGAAGCTTCTTTTCTCCCTGACGCAACCAATAAGTCATCAATATATTACACTAATACTGAATTATTAGGCATTACCAATGTCTCTAGATTTCACTTCAAAATTTGATTAAAGATTGAGGGGCTTTCAGTATACCCTTGTGGAACTTGGCACCATACCAAAGCACAGTTTCCAAACAGGAACGCAAATAAATATTGACTATTCCGATGTAAGAGTATCGAGAAAAATGCTTGACACAAGTCAATCAATGAGAACCCCTCCGCTTCACATGGGATTTGATATAGAATCAGAGCTGGATTTTGCACTATTGGACAACAAGGTATTACAATCTGATTCGTTTTTCAAAGGTCTTGCACTAATCTATATTTCCGTTTGGTTTGCGAATTCCCATGATATGTGAATTACATGCACTCCCTAAAATTTGTTTCAGGATACCTTGTTCAATCAGCATCTCAATCGCAGGAGTTACTCCTGCAACTGTCCCCGGACTCATTTTGTAAGCTGGTGTTCTTGGGAATTCTGCATCTGGTTTTACAGTGATCTGAATTGGACCTACTCCATTCATCAAACCAATATCTGCCTGAAAAGCCCCACACATCCAACAACACGTTATCTATCAACTGCCCTGGCAAATCATTTGTTGTAAATAGAGGATATATGCTAATTATTTCCATTTCTTGTTGGGCCATTTTAAACACCCCATCCTCCTCTTTTGTGTGAATTGCTGTTCCATCTGGTGTACAATAAATGGAACAATTAATTTTACACAATAAGTCTCTACCCATTAGATTAACTGGACTGGTATCACACACAAATTTGTGCAAATCTTTAAAAATTCTAATTTATACTATCATTGGTTTTTTCACTGGTGTCTTAATCAATTTGTTGAAACTCCTACAACTTGGATACTTTCTCCTGAGAGGGGTAGGTTAGGGATTTCCACAGTTCTCACAGTGCTACGGATAGCACCAGTGTCTATGAGGAACATAATAGAATTCAGTCAACCACGCCATCTAGGGACCATTCTAATCTACCTCTAAGGATGAGCCAAGTACGAATTCCTCCTACCCCCTCAGGCACTGTCATTGAGATGTATCTGAATTGCTCCCATCCAACTGCATTGAGTACTGTGAAGACACATTTACATTTAAATTCAGCACAGCAAGAGCCAAGCAGCAGCAGTCCCAATTGGCATAGCCCAAAGGGGGTGCAATATAGTCTATGTAGAAATGTAATGTGGATGAGGCATAATCTATAGTTTGGGGAGAACCTTCCTGCTTGGGTACAACATTGCTTCCAGTGTTCCTTAGTCAATACTTGTCCCAAGTCTCGCTGCCAAGTTTCAGGTGCTCTAGCAGCTACCACTGGCAACTTGTCCTGTATGGTCATATACAGTCTTGTAGTCAGTTATTTGAAGGAGACCGAAGAAAATACATTCTCAAGGGCCATTAGGCCTTTAAAGTCTTGAGGGAAGGTGTTATCTAATGTTTTACAGGTGGCACGGAGGCAATGAAATAGGAAGCTATCCAGAGATGTGCATCAAAGGTCTAGACTGCACGTCTCGTAGGTCTAGAAAAGTGCCTCACTGGTATAAGTTTGCCTTCTATGAAAGGCCCATCTTATCCATCTGTCTCCAAGTGCTGCCAACTTCCATGGGAGGAAACATTGCAATGTGTGCCAGTTGCAACTTGGTAGGGTAGAGGCAGTCCAGTCAAGCTCTTCGTTGGTGCTAGTCCGATGCCCCTCTAGTGTATCTACTAGAATTGTCACCGATTGTACTTCTTTCTGTTATAATTCTGTTCTTTAATACTTATCTCCAGAACATTGTTGTACTATTATAACTGAAGGTCCTGTGCAATGTGTACGTTCCCAATGTTAATGGTGCTGCATTGTTGTTTGTTTTGAGTCCGATGCCCCCCCCTAGTGTATCCTACGGTGTCTATCGTGACTCTAGGGCACTACAGTTTTGATTAGATCACCACAGCTAATAGGCATGGATGTGCATTCTCAACTTTCACTCTGATATGGGGTGTGTACGGCATGGGGATGGAAACAGTGGTGGGTATATTGCATCTTTGCTCAGTGATAGTACAACTCAATGCCTGGGGTGCACATCCAATCCTGTTTAAATTATTCTTATGAGAGGAATATTTGCATATAAGTAGAGAAGTTTAGGACGGACCACCATTTTGGCACTAGCTATCCTGCCTGCCACCAATAGAGGCACTCTGGACCAAACAGTAACCTTCTCCTCCAGGCACGCCATCACCGTTCCATAGTTTTCATACCAGTCAAGTTATATCACCGCTAACCCAAATACCCAGGTATTTGACAGATGTCTCAACCCACTCCAGTGGATATTCCATAGGAAATCGCTCAGTACCTCTAGTCAGAGGGAAAATAACAGACTTGGACCAGTTATTTTTTAACCCAGTGAGCTCTCCTAAGTTTAAAAACTCACGTTTTATAGCTGTGAATATCCAGGCAGGAAACCTGATTGAGATCTTTTAAGTTCAGTAACATGAGAAAGAGAGTTCTAGATTGCTGTGATTATGGGTGATCTTAGAATTGTAGAGATATTTTTACTCTGCTTGGATAATAGAAATAAAAGATTTGTGCATAATAAGAACTTCTGGTCATGCTATAAAATCTACACACCTGACAGATATTTTTTTCCTATTTATACTTGCCACATACAAAGAGATATTAATAGATACTAATTTTGTAAATCTAAAACTGTTATTTCCGTTGCGAATTTCTCCTGTTTTGCACCTAAATTAGGCTAATTAATGCACAGTTGTGAATGTAATGCCATTTTGTACTCATTTCTGTTTAACAACGTAAATGCATTATCCCCTCTTCGATTCCTGTGCTATCACAGTTGTTGATAAAAATTCATGTACACCGGTTCATTGATTTAAATCCGTATACATTAGTGACTTAGAAAGTTCAAACAAAAGCGGTACACAATCCTTCTTATGCCATTCATTCCATTTCTATTTCATCATATGCAGTAATACAATATAGCATGTATAAATGTTTAGTTAAGGAGAAGTGCCAGCTTCCTAAACATTGTTATTTGTTAGATGGTAACCTAAAAAGTACAGTTAAAAATGTGGTTTTATTAAAGCAAGAGGAACAAAGAGAAAAATGCCCAATCCCTCACCCTTGTCTTCTTTTGCTGTGTATGATACTGCCTGTCACCATTGTCAAACGTTTGTTTGCACAATATTTTAGTGACTGGGCAAATGTTTGCAGAGGTGACTAGATAAACTGCAGTAACACTGAAGTATTCAATACAGTGTAATCAGAAGAGCAGTTACTATTACACCGTAACTGTATATTCAACAGGGTGCTGAAAACAAATCTTATCAATAACAGATGCTAACCTCTGATAAAACCATTTCCATGGTGGAATTTCTACATTTTAAAGCAGCATTTTGTTTCAAAGATCATTTCCTTACCTAGTTAAATATTGTTGGAGAACTCGAGCAAATCCATTGTTAAAGTTGCTAGTTTCACATTCTGGAGCTAAACCTTGGTGGAGAAATTAAGGGCAATTTATAGTTGTGAAACTGGTGGCACATTTAACCAGAACACCCAGTTTCCATTCCATGGAGCAATGTTCAGCCGGGGCAGAAGAATCTGATTTGTAGTGTAAGTCAAAGTGAATAGTTTCAAGTTGAAGCACAGTTACTCCCCAACATTTGAAGAGAAACGTTCAGATCACATTTTTAACTGTCTACAGTTTACATTTAGTTTGACAAAATACGGTTTAACAACTTCTGTTTTTTACATCCTTGACACGACAATAACTTCAACTTTGATCCATACTTGCTCCTGCCATTACTACAACTGGGCAGATTTTGGGGAATTATTTAGGCTAAGCATGGCCAAAATGTGCACAATTTCCTTTGTGAAAATTACATTGTGACAAAAATTATGGGAAATTGTGTGTTAATATGTGAAATGCAGATAAGGCATTTTAAGTTTAAAAAAGGCGCAAAATCGGACGCAACTTGTACAGTTCATTTGCATTGTTGCAGTGCTTCTGTGATTGTAAGCGATGTGGCATAATGGCATTGCCTATTTTTTTACGTACAATCGTAATGTCGGAAATTATGCAAGAATACACTGGTGTACACAAAATTTCACCCAGGGTTCATTTAGAACCTGGCAGTCAGCCAGCCCAACTCAGCGGAAACTCTGGCCTACGCTCCTTGGGGCACCATCACATTAAGAGATACCTACCTGTTTGCTGGCGACCCTGCCTTCAGAGCCACCATTGGTGTGGTGGTGCTCTGAAAGCAGAGCACTTTGCCTAGTAGGTGCCATTTTGCTTATCCCCACTGGGCAAAGCTTTTTCTTCAAGTACAAACTGCCAAAACAGGAGTTTCTTTTTGGAAGAAAAAAAATGGTCGTTATGCTCATGAATTTTTCTCTCTGTGTCAGGGTGTGTATTTATTTCTCAGCCTGGGACCTCCATGTAACGCAAGGCCGTCTGGGCAGAAAAATCTAATGAGGCTCACCTTGCCCTAAATGGAGCGGGTCAACTGTCACTATGACCTGGCAGCCCATTGACAAATGGTCTTCTTGGACAAAGGTTTGCACTGGCGGATGCAGTTGTGGCTTCTCTTGTGGTACACCTGTGGTTAATCCAGCGCTAATTAAGGTGAAGGAACAGCAAGCTTGGCAAGATGGTTGAACTTATTGTTTAGGGTGGCTCACACACTCTGCCAGGTTCCAAATGAGCCCATTATCATCCTTGCTCAAGTCCAGCTACTTCGGACACAAGGAAACAGTTGTGGCTATGGTAGGTTGTGCTAAAGTTAAATGCTAAAAATTGTTTTATTATTTTTATTTTTAATACATGTTTTCAGACCAAATGTTTTTTCTAAATAAATATTTCAAACTTACACCCAGATTCATGAAGAACACATTTTGCGATTCCTTAATAGCGAAATTTACCGATTCGCTATTAAGGAATAGCAAACTGCTATTCATCAAGAAATCACTCAAGAAATAGCGATTTCTAATTATTCCTTAATTGGGACTCGCAAATTGCGAGTCGCAATTAAGGAATATCTCCCCATTCATTCCTATGGGCCTAGAGGCCCATAGGATTGAATGGGAAGACACTCGCAATTTGCTAATCGCAAATAGCGATTCGCAAAATGAAATTGCGATTTCAAGGGTGCAGGGGTGTCCAAAGGACACCCTGTAGCACCCCATAAATGTGAATTTACACTGATGTTGTGCACACACATGTCCAAAGGACATGTGTGTGTGTGTAACATGCAACTTAGAAAAATGCATTTAAATGCATTTTTCTAAGTTTTCGCTATTTACCACAAGGTTTGACTTTGTGGTAAATAGCGGTCCTAAATTGCGAATTCGCAATTTTTTAATGTTTCATGAATAGCATTTAAGGAATCTCTAATAGAGATTCCTTAAATGCTAATCCTCGCAAATTTGCGAATTCTTTATTAGCGATTTTTGCATTTGGGATGATGAATCCCAAATGCAAAAATTGCACTCGCAAAGGGCCAGATTCTCAGAATCTGGCCCTTTTGCGAGCGCATTTCGCTTGATGAATCTAGCTGTTAATCTTTCAAGTGATTTGTATTGTTATTCATAACAAATAGACCTTCTGTAAGTCAAAGGTCATTCTTGGAGTAGTACCTCATTCCAATAGGTCTGGATTATGAATGAAAGCGCCTTTTGTATCATTGTGTTTAGGCATTCAGTACTTCAGCATCCACTGACTCATGTTTGCATTCACCCTCTGACACAACCGCAATAAAACACACACATACAAACTCCAATATGTGTAAGATAAATTAAAACAAGATAAGTAGAAAACATCTTGCAATAAAGAAACTAAACATATCAGACCGTTGTCCATTTTGCAAAGATATTGTAAATAGGCTATTGTTGCTTTACACTCAAACATGCCTGCCACATTTAGAACCAAAGTGTTGGTTATCTTGGAATGGCAAAGCAATGATACATAAGTTACAACAGTATTCCCTAAAGGTCTCCTGGTTTAGAGGGGTTGCCCATGTGGCAGCGACTAGCAAGCAGCCAACAGCACTGCATGAAGAGCTGTAATATCCTTTTAAGAAAACCTAAAATTAAATGAGCAGAAGCAAAGAAATTAAAGGGGATCTGCAAAAGGAGAAAGTTTAGAACTAAAGGACTAGCCAATCAGCGCTGACACTCCTCTTCATTTGGGTGTACACATGTTATCAGAAAATGCTGTCATTCACAGACCAAAAAAGTCAATGACTAATTTGGACTGGACGATTATCGCATGAAGTTCGCTGTAATGGATAAAAGCACACTTTAAGTGGCTTTCAGAGAGACAAGTGAAAGAACTGAGGTGACCTAAAGACCCTCTATGTATCTGTTTGAGATATAGATAGCTAAATATGGATATATGTATTATTTAATTATTTTTTTATTACAAGGTACTGTCAGACCGATAAGAAGAGATTCTCCCAAGAATTATTATAGTACAAATCTTCTCCTACTAAGCTTTGTCATAGTAATACACTGGAACCACTTTAATATATACCGTCTAGTACCCAGGTCCCGGTGACTCCAGGTTTACCCTTTTCCTGTAACTACTTTAGAGCAGGCGCATGCCTGCGAGGTATTGTTTGTGATACAATAAGTAATACACTGGGACCATACCAAGCTTTGTCAAATGCAGTAATCCACACCCAAAAATGTGCTACAAAAGTAATCTGTGATGTTTCATATAGCAAATTCCGATCTGCAGGCTTAATACAGAGCAATAACCATCTACCCTTTAATGCCTATTTATTTTAACATGTGCTTTACACAATCAATATGTTCAGCCTAATGGGTTTATCATAACTTTTCATAGTAAACAGATCAATCCCATCAATCAGGGTTTTTAAAGCGTGGCTACTCACCGGTGTGAGTCGCAAGGCGCTGGGAGTGGGCTGCTGATCCGCCCAGGCTCTGAGGTTCAGTCGAAGAGCCAGGTCTTCAGATCCTCCCTGAATTGTGTCAGCGACAGGGATTGCCTGATGTGGAGGGGTAGGGTGTTCCAGGTCTTGGCGGCAAGATAGGAGATGGACCTTCCTCTTGTTCTGGTCTTGCCGATCAGTGGGACGGTGGCCAGGGCCAGATGAGTGGAGGGAGGTGCCTGGTGGGTACATGGAAAGGGGTGGTGATTCAGATATGCTGGAATTGCATCATGGAGGGCTTTGTAGTCTTGTGTGAGGAGCGTGAAAGTGATTCTTTTGTTGACTGGGAGCCAGTGGAGTTCTTGAAGGTGTTCCGTGATCTGGCTGCAGTGGGGGATGTTGAGGACCAGTCTGGCTGCCGTGTTTTGAACGTTCTAAGGTTCCCGGTAATATTTTGGGAGACACCGGTGAAGAAGGCATTGCCGTAGTCAAGTCTTCTGCTAATGAGTGCGTGGGTGACCGTCTTTCTGGATTCAGTGGGGATTCATCTAAATGTCTTTCGAAGCAGGTGAAGCGTGGAAGCATGATGAGGATACGGCATTGATCGGTGGGTCATTGTGAGCAAGGAGTCCAGTATGATGCCAAGATCTTGTGCGTGGTCCATGGGGGTGGAGGGGTTCCTCTTGCAGCTGGCCACCAGGAGAGATCCCAAGCTGAGGGGATGGTTGCCATGATGAGGACATCGGTCTTGTCATCCAGGTGGCGACGGCCTTCAGCCAACTGTGGAAGTAGTTTCTGGTGGCTGTGGGTTCGTTGGTGAGGGAGAGGATCAGCTGGGTGTTGGCAGCGTAAGAGATGATATTGAGTCTGTGGTTCCTGACGATGGATGCAAGCAGGCCATGTACATGTTGAAAAGGATGGGACTCGGGGAGGAGCCATGGGGTACTCCACAGGTGATCTCTGTTAGTTCTGAGAGGAACTGAGGTAGTCTGACTCGCTGTGTTGGACTGGTGAGGAAGGAGTGGATCCAGTACAGGGCCATGTCGCGGATGCTGGCGTCGTGGAATCTCGTGCTTAGTCTGCGATGGAAGATGGTGTTGAATGCGGCCGAGAGTCCCATGGCATCATAAATATGTTTTCCTAGTGAACCAATCATACCTGTAGCTGTTAAAATTAGCATATCGCCAAACCAGATTGTACTGAGCGTAAGATTTCCCACAAGGAAACCATCAGGCATATAGTAAAAAAATTACATGATATATAAAATCACAGTTGACAAAGCAAAATGCTATCTCTCTAAGATGGTCTAACAGGGAATCTGACAGTACAAATCTTCTATACCCTCGTTTTGTCAGTAGGGGTAACTAGCACAAAACCACTTGTCTACTATAGTAATCTGTGAGATTTCATGTAGCAAAATACCTATCTTTAGGCTTTAATACAGAGTAATATCAATCTACCTTTAAATGCCTATTGACTTTAACATATGCTTTTCACAATTAATATCTCAGACCTATTGCCATTGCAGTATTTTTTCATTATAAACAATCAGATCTATAACCTTTATCATTGGCTTACAGCCATAACCAACTCAGGCCTACTTTATTGCTTCATAAGACTTCCTACAAGGCAGTCATAAGGTGTACCATAATAAAATTATAAATGCGTACAAAATACAGTTGTCAAAACAATATAAAACCCCTACTAATAGAGCCTAATGTGTATTTGCATTTTTAACTTTATAAAGAGCACCTTCATCCCCAAAGGAATATCACGTTGCTAAACCTTAATTTAGCCAGTTCCGGTCGAGTACCTAAAGCGGATACCACCAAATCTTCCGTTTTGTCTAAAAAGCCAACTAATTTGACACTGTACACGGATTCTGAGAAAGATTATTCCATTCACTGCTAAGAAATCAAAAGAATGGTCTCCCATTCTAGATATCTTAATTCTTCTACAAGATATTAAAGCCTGGTTGGTGGAGCAAAGATTCCATATAGGCTTGTGGAAAGGAACTATATTCTATAATATAACTGGGCCCTTATCATAAAGTGCTCTGTGTGTATGACACATTAGCTTTAAAATGGCTCTTTTTTTGGACAGAGAGCCAATGGAGATAGTTGAGGCAAGCCAAAGCGGAGCTTTTACTAGTCTTATCGAGATCCGTATTACCACTGCATTCTGATTAGTCTGGAGCCACATACACTGCCATACCAACACACAATGCATTCCTCACAGTCCTGCTCATAATCAAGGCTTCAACAAGGTTTCTTCTCCATACCAGTGGGATCCATCAAAATAATTTCCAATGGGTGTGTAAAAGATCAAACAGATACCGCATACCCTAGTCACTTGATTCTGCAAAGATAGAGCATTATCACTTAAGAACCCTATCTTCTTTACTGCTTTTTTAGGTTTTGGTACTGGGCCTAACAACATCAGCCACCATCAATTATTCCAGACCTTACTGGCTCGCCCAAACAGCAAGATTCTGTTTTATCAACATTAAGTTTTAAACAATGTACTTGCAGCCATCCTGCTACTTCTGAAAATCAGTTGACCAAGTTCCCCTTTGTCTCAGTATGCTTATCATCAATTGATCAGCTGGGTGTCATCAGTATTCTTCACAAAACTTGCCAAAGATATCAAGTAGACATAAAACGATAGAGCTCAAGAAACAGCCATGAGTAACTCCACAGTGCAAATTTTGAGAGCTAAATTTAAAAGGGAGTCTCTGTACCGATTGGGATCTATTACTTAAAAATAAATAGAACCGCTGTAATATAGAGGAGTACAAATCAATTTTATGCAGCCTTTGGAGCAAGCGTTGGTGTGACAGTGTCAAAAGTTGCTGACAGATCTAATACAATTAATGATGTTGATTTATCTTGGTCTACTAGGGATCTAACATTGTCCAACACTGCCTTTAATGTGGTATCTGCACTGCTTTTCCCCTTAAATCCTGTTATGAAGGGTCTAACAAATTGTTACTCTCCAAATAGCGGATTCATTGAACATTGATCAATATTTCCAGTACTTTGGCCAAATAGGGTGTCATTGAAATGGGGTGATAATTAGACACAGTCGAGGCATCTGCTCCTTCTTTCTTTGCCAATGGGACCACCGAGGCCTGTTTCCAAACTAGGGGATACTCTGCCTCCTTCAAAGATTTATTCAGGAGAAGTGTTGCATATAGAGCAAGTATGGGGTGAGGATAGAATAGACAGGATCCTGACTTGGCCTTTCCCATCATCCCCTCCAACCATTTCCACTGTCATCATACTGGCTCCACCAAATAGCAGGATCTGTGTCCACTGTCAATTCTGCAAACTTCCCCCAAATAGAGGTGGCTTCTGGGTGTAATTTAGCATCCCTAATTAACTCCTCCTCTATAGTTTGTTGATCTCCAAATGTTGAAAAATGGCCATAATCGTCTTGTTAAAGTATGTAGCCAACTACTTCCATAAAGGATGCTGATGCTTTAATTGTTTGATTCAGAACAGCTGGATTAATCAGTTTCCTAATCAGCTGCTATTTTCCTACAATCTTTTTACAAAATAATGTCTCTTTGCTTGCCTTAGCTGTTTATAGTAGGTCTTAAGTGCCTTATTGTAGATTACTCTGAACCTTTGGTGACTGCCACTTGCACTCGGGGACTTTATAACCCCTCTTTAATGTCCCTAACTTCCCTGTATACCACTTTTCAGAACATTTTCCATTTACAGGGTTGATGTTCATTACAGGGCACAAACTTCCAATGATGTAGACATCACATTTGCAAAGCATAATAAGGATTACCATATTGTAAATAGTCTATCCCCATGGCTCCTTCAGGTGATTCACCAGCACCAAAACCCTTGCCTGTGTCTGCAAGCTTCCATGTAACAAAATAAGGCCTATCATATCTTTTCATGACAAATATATCAAACTTAAGAAATCTGACATAATTTGATAAAACCACAAGCCTTTATCATTAGCTTGTTAAATCCCAAGCCCATTGTATTGATCATAAGCTTTCCAAAAGGCAACTACGCCGCATACAGTCCTAAAATGTATACAAAATTGCAGTTCGCAAAGTTTCACTGCTCACTCAAGCATATTCTCTAAACTGCCTACTAATAAATGCTTGATCACGCTTAAAAACCAAACATCACTCACTGGCACAGAGCCTGACTTAGTCTTCATGACTGAACCTTGGTTGGGATACCACATGACTCCACTGTTGCATGAGCCCATTCCTATTGGCTATCAAACTATCACACAAAATCATATTGCCGCCAAAAGAAGAGGAGGTGGCCTAGCTTTCGTTCTAAAAAAACCCCGTAAATATCACTAAAGCGGACGATGTATCCATTCAAGGTTGTGAGGCCCTCTTTGACAGATGTTACCCTACACCATCTTCCTCCTATAACTTCCTGCTCTTTTACAGACCTCCACCTAGCAATGCAATAGTCCCAGACACACTTTTAGACAGTTTCAAACCTTATAGTACTACACTCCAACTTATGCATTGTTAGTGATCTAAACATTTGGTTTGACATACCTGATATGCCCCATCCAAAAACAATCATCACTGGCCTAGATGTACAACCTACATCTGATCGTCCACAATCCTACACACATTGCTGGACAAATACTAGTTATCATTTTTCGAATACAGAAATAGTAACCTTTCAAACTATTACTCCAGTCACCTGGTCAGACCACCATTTGCGTGCTTTCCAACATAAAACACAAAGCAACACACCTAAACCACCTTACAAGCATTCACCCTACGACTGTAGAACAAACTCAATTTTGAACACTTAGAAACACAACTAAAATCCAGTACAGATCTCGACACAATAAATTCAATTCAAAACGTATATGAATGGCTACAGGAAGCTTTTGATATTCCAATACCACTAAGAACGAAAGAAAACAGGCACCTTGGAGAAATACAGAGCTAAATTAGAAAACTGCAACATACCTCGCTCAAAACAAACCCCAATTAAGACAGACTTCACCTACAGAAACGTAACAAATTATACAAATCAGCAAATAAAAATGCTTAGAAAAAATACCATCCACACAGAATAAAAAATGCTAAAGGTGCAATACAGAATTCTATTAAGTTCTGATTCTGATTTCACAGACAAACTAGCGAATCAGTACACTACCAAAGCAGACACGTTGGACTCCTATTTAAAACAAAGAAAAACAATCAGCACCGACCCTTTTCCAGAAAAAACCTCTAAGTTTAGGCTAACCCAGTCTCTGCATTCCTTTCAACAAATATCCAACAATGAATTTATGGACCTGGTCTAAGCAAGCAGGCCTGCTAGCAGTCCTTCTGACCTGTTTCCACCATAAACCATCAGAAAATTCTTCTAACTACTGCTGCTGCCACACCTGCAAGAATAGTAATCAACAATTCCTTAATTATGGGAATATTTACAGAAGATCTAAAAAATAGTCATACATACGCCCATTACTAAAGTAAACAGACCTGGACCCGCTTAACCCCAACAACTACAGACTGATTACAAAAGGATCTTTCCTGGCCAAACTGATAGAGCAGCATTGGCCCAAAAATCACAATTCATTGAAGATAATGTCATACTTTCACCGAGGGTTCCATCCAGGAAGAAGCACAGAATGTGCACTCATTGGATCTGGGATGACCTTGAGAACCCATTGGACCAGAATGGGGTTGCTGCACTACTTCTCTTGGACCTCTCAGCTGCCTTTGACACTGTTGACCATGACACTCGATTTTTTTTTTTTGTTTTGCCCTTTTTCTTCTATGGCCTTTTTTTTCTCTTTCGTTTCCTTTCTTTTGCCTTTTCTTTCGTTTCTTCATTTTTCGGGTCAGCATTGTGGGTCTTTCTTGTGTATGTTATTGATCTTTCTTTATCTGTGCCTATACTTTCTACAGTATTATCGGTATCAATGGGCGGGCGCTTAACTGGTGCGAACTTTGACTGTATGCTTGTTTATCCTGAATCATAGGCTTTAGCGCCACTGTTCTAACTGCGATCGTTCTAACTGTGGATGTCTTACTATTTTGCCCGCCCTTTATGCGACTCTGTGTTATTGTATGACACCTGATCCTTTCATTTTTTACATTATAAAATGGAGCCTTTAGAATCCTGTAATTTAGTTTGTACGCTCAATAACAAGTTTTAACCGAATCTATGGTACCTCCGATTCGCGGGCTGCCGAGTCGTGTCATAACTGACTTACTGTGATGAAACTGATTAGCGGCCGGCCCTGGTGGTTGTAGGCCCATACTTGTAACTGATTGAAGTAACAATAAAGGTTTTCCAAAAAAAACAAAAAAAACAAAGGAACCTCCCATCTAGATCGGCACCTTGCCTCAAAATCCCACCATACAAAATAAGAGGTGGCACGCCCTTCTCTGTTCATGCTTCCAGACTATGGAACTATTTATCCCCAAAGATAAGATCCTCGCATAACTACCTTATCTTCAGAAAATTACTCAAGAGTTGGCTCTTCCCTACATATCCACCATACTCAAACATAAATGTACAGCATATCCCTGTGTATATATTCATTTATTTGGACTATATATGTGTACGTAGATATGTCTATTTCTTTGTGTACTAATTATGTTTATAAATATATAGGTATTTGTAGTCTGATTAACAAATGTACGTTCTACTTATAGGTATAGTCTATGTCTAATATATATAGGTGACTACATAAATAAATACATAAATAAGTAAATCATTAAAACTTTATCTACAATTGGTTCACTATTGAATTACAAAAAGAAATGATAAAAACAAATAAATTAACTTAAAGTACAGCAACACTTGAAAGTCTGAGTTTATTAAATACAACTTAAGTCTACATATACTACCTTTCTTATAAATATATACCTTCCATGTACTTATGTACCTTTATATGTGATTACTTCTAATTCAGAATTTCAAATGTACTACCCTATATTTCATCCTATACCTCTCTCACTATATCTTCTACCTCCATTCTCTGACTCATCTCAAACCTCATTCTACTACTCTCTCCAATGCACTACCATATTTCTCACTTTATACCTCTCAATATATCCCCTACCTCCATTCTCTGACTGATCCCAAACCCCATTCTATTACTATGATCCACAAAATAACCTTTCTTGATTTATTTTCCCTTCTCTACCCCTCCTTGATCAACTCGTACCTCTTTTACTATTCAGATATCCCAAACTAGCCTTTCTAAACCTTGCCCTCCAACTCTTCCCCCTTTACTCATGCCAAACCTTCTCCTACTGCTATGAGCTCCAAAATAAATCACTTTCTAGACTTGTCCCCCTTCACTCTTCTATCCCCCCACTATCTTTTTCACTCCAACTAACAGGCTAACATGTCCACCGCTCAACTTTAATTTCATATTTCCCTATACTAATTCCCCCCTATTTCTGTTTGAGTCCTGGAGTAGTGTGCTACCCCCTGAAAACTGCTTTGACAACTCTTCAGAGGTAGCAAGCACTACATAAATGCCAACCCTTCTATGCTCTATCACTCCACTACCTTTTTCAATCCAAATAACAAACTCACATGTCCACAACTTAAATTCATTTCATATCTTCCTATACTAATTCACCACTAATCCTCTTTAGGTTCTTGAGTAGTGTGCTACTCGCCGAAAAAGTGCTTCTACGTCTTGTCCCTTGTGATAAGCTCTACATAAGTGCAGTGCATATCTTCTATCCCCACAGTTTGCTCAGAAGAATCACCAACACCAAAACCCTTGATTACTACAGCAAGCTGTGAAATTCCATGTAACAAAATACCTACCCACAGGCTTTAGTACAGTGTAATAACAATTCCCTCTTAAAAGTCTATTGACTTAAGCACATGTATTTCACAATAAGTTGGTCAGGCCTACTTGCTTTATGATAACTTTTCATAATGAACAGGTTAAACCTATGAAATTTGGCATGGCTTTCCCCAAAGAACTGATGAAGTCTTTACTCTTTAACATTGGCTTCACAATTTACCCAATATTGGCTATACAAGTGCATATTTATAAAATTACAAGTGTAGGTTATCGCAGCTTGCAAAACAATATATATAACCATGATTAACTGGGCCTAACATGAATCACCACAATGAAAACCACCAGGGTTTGTCAGAGTGGGTTGCCAATGCCAAACCCCTTGTCTACGAACATAATCTATGAAACTACATATAACAAATACCTGTCAATAGCCTGTAACACAATTAGATAACCAGGTGTTAAAGGCTTACAGGCTTTAACAAATGCTTCTTGCATTTAGTAACCACACCAACTGCCTTTATCTTAATGTTTCATAATATGCAGACCAAACTTAAGGCATCGAACATAATGTTTTCAGTGTACCAAACAGGCATATAGCTTGTCAGACCTACATTTTTGAGTATATGCTTTTTTCAAGACAATCATCGAATACACAGTCATACAATTAGAAAGGTGTTCAAAGTACACTTTGCTAAGAAAAATATTCTCTATCTTAAGATGTCCTAGCAAAGACTCTCATAGTGCAACCTCTCTATATCAATAATTTGTCCAGCACCAAAACTATTGCCTATTACCATAATCTGTGAGATTTAAAGTAAGAAAAACACCTATTAGTAGGCTTAAATACATGCACATTCACTGTTTCAGTAAGGGAACCCCTTATAATGCCTTGTAAGGTTTTTTGATGTTACTAGGGCCTACAGGGAGCGCAGCAGCCCCATAAGAACATTTATAACATTTATAGTCAGTGATCCTGGGTCATTTAATTGACGATTCGAGGAGGGCTTACCATATTTCCGAGCAAGAGCTGCATGCTCTTCAGCTGAAGTGCGGGAACACTGGTGGTTTATTTAATGGCTGCATTTTGTGGCTTGAAGAATGTTAAAAAAAGTCTCAATACATGTTTATGGTTGTTTTGAAAAAAATGCTATGTTATGTAACCGTGAATATATTACTAATGATTGCCATGTATTTTACATGGAAGTACCGTGGGTTTTAGTTATCGGCAAATAATTTTGTTGATTTATTGGCAAAGCCACTAAGGCAGATTTATATATGTTCATATGCTGACCCCCTTGATAAAGCCAATAGATGCACTTTCTATAGTTTGAGGTTCTGACGCTTTGACAAAGACAGTAGGTCTACCTTACTTACATTGATACCCTTTCTATTGTTACAGCCAGCCCTGTACGGTGGGGTTTGGGCGCAGGACCTGGCGGCCGTGGTAGCCCAAACCCACACTTTAAGTGACTATAACTTGTGCCCTAAATTAACTAAAAATTATTCCCTTGCCAAATACTGCTTTTGACCGCACATATTAAATCACTCATAATAATAATAATAATAATAATAATAAAATTTAAAAAGCGCATGGTTACGCCATCTCGGCGTGTGCCTGCGCTAGGTGAGAGGGAAAAGGCAGGAACTACCTTACACTAAGCAGAGAACAGGTAGATTTTCAACAGCTGAACTTAGTTTCAGAAACAACAAGTGATGGACTGAATGTGGATCAATGTCACACACTTCCCCAGTCAAAAGATCTGGGCCCAAATCCATCGTTTTTTTTGCACTCCACACCACCCTGGGTTAGACAATGGCGATATGCAAATCAGCTCTGACCCTGTTGCCCCATGGGAACAGTCCAGTCCGAACTGAATGTGTGACATTGATCCACATTCGGTCCATCACCTGTTTTGTTTGCAATTGCCGCCATAAGTGCGCTGGGGATGCCCAGACGTGGGTCCCAGGCACTCCACACCACTGGAGTCAAGCTAGCCGGGCTGATGAGAGGTGTTACCTCGAAACCGGTCCGGTCCTCGGATGCTTGATTCCGTTCTGGGAAGGACATGGCTTTTGTAGTTCGGACTGGACTGTTCCCATGGGGCACAGGGTCAGAGCTGATTTGCATATCGCCATTGTCTAACCCAGGGTGGTGTGGAGTGCAAAAAAACGATGGATTTGGGCCCAGATCTTTGGACTGGGTTGAATGTGTGACATTGATCCACATTCGGTCCATCACCTGTTTTGTTTGCAATTGCCGCCATAAGTGCGCTGGGGATGCCCAGACCTGGGTCCCAGGCACTCCACACCACTGGGGTCAAGCTAGCCGGGCTGATGAGAGGTGTTACCTCGAGTCCGGTCCTCGGATGCTTGATTCCGTTCTGGGAAGGACATGGCTTTTGTAGTTCGGACTGGACTGTTCCCATGGGGCACAGGGTCAGAGCTGATTTGCATATCGCCATTGTCTAACCCAGGGTGGTGTGGAGTGCAAAAAAACGATGGATTTGGGCCCAGATCTTTGGACTGGGTTGAATGTGTGACATTGATCCACATTCGGTCCATCGCCTGTTTTGTTTGAACTTAGTTTCAAAGCACTCCAACCTCAGGGGGATCGGCAGTCTGTTCCCGTTCTGAGCTGCTAGACACGGAAAAGAACGACCACCCATTTTGGCCTTCTTTATCTTGGGGATTACCAGCTGCCCCATCCTGCTGGATCTAAGAGATCTATTGGGAACATACTTGGTGACTAAATCTCTTAAATATGCCGGACCCTTGCCCTGGACAATCTGGTGGCATATAACAAACGTTTTGAACAGTACTCTTTTCTTAACTGGGAGTCAATGCAATGAGTCAAGTGCCTTTTTTGAAGCCGCTTTCCTGGGCTGCATAAGAGTCAGCCGAGCGGCGGCATTCTGTAGAACTTGTAGTCTCCCAAGGCCCCTACAAGTTATATGTTCTATGACATCATTGATGACATCTGAAGAGTACATTTATGACACCACTGTGCATGGTGCGGACATGAGTTATAGTTACTTTAGGGCACAAGTTAGAGTTACTTGAGATAATTGCAACTGGGGAGTTTTAGTGGTTTTGTTAGTTGAAAACATTATGTTTTAAGTGACATTTTCACTTAACTATGACATCCCTTTAACGTTTTTTTTCTTCAGTGGAGATATATATATTTTCCGTGAAATAAAGCAAACGTTAAGGATGAGTTATAGTTATGGAGGCTCATACAGTGGAGTGTTAGAGAGTCTGCCGTACAGTGGACTGTGGTACAACATCATACAATGCTGAAGAGTGCCTTAGAATTGAGTTGTGTGTCATATAGCGGAGTGGTATGTTGTAGACCAGGGTAGAGTGATGAGTGCTAGAGTGTCATACATTGTAGTAGAGTGTCGTAAAGTGGATAGGCGCAGAGAGGAGTAGAGTGGTAAAGAGTGTAGTAGAGTCTTGTAGAGTGTAATTGCATAGAGCACAGTAAAGTGGTGTTCATGGAGCGGCATAGAGTATATTGTAGTACAGTGGAGTAGAGTGAGGTAAAGTGTAGTGCAGTGGAGTAGACTGTAGTGGAGTTACATAGCGTGTAGTAAAGTTAAATAGAGCAGATTTGTGTATCGTACAGTTCAGTGGAGTGGAGTGGAGTGGTGTAGTGTAGAGTCGAGTAAAGTCTATGTGTAGAAGTTCTAATGTTTGTATAAAAAGAATAAATAACGTTTTTCAAACTATAACAGCCTGAATCTTTGGGTTTTTTCCACTGAATTAAAATGTTTTGTTTTTATGGGTTTCAAATCATAGTGTCAAGTGTCATTCAGTTGAGTGTTAAGTGGAGTGTCGTAGAGCATAATGGAGGATACTGGAATAGAGTGGACTTGATTGGAGTTGCGTAGCATACAATGGAGCAAAGTGTTATACTGTGGCATATTGGAGAATGGAGTGGTGTGTTATACTGTAGAGGGATGTGCTGTACAGTACAGTTGAGTGTCCTACAGTTGAGTGTCTTTTATTAGTGTTGTAGAGTCGAGTTTTGTGAAGTCTTGTTGAGTAGAGTGGAGTAGACTAGCATAGAGTGCTGTAAAAATGTAGTGGAATTGAGTGGACTATAGTTCAGTATTGTTGAGTGGAGTTTCGTACATTAGAGTGGCAGAGAGTAATATACACTGTTGTGTTGTATAGTGGTGTGTGATACAGTGGACTGTGGTACAGTGTTGTATAGTGAAGAAGAGTGTTGTACAGTGGAATGCTGTGTCATATAGTGGTGTGGTGTCTTAAAGAGGGTTGGAGTGGCATGTCATATAGTGTCATACAGTGTAGTAGCGTCTTGTGGAGTTGCATAGACTAGAGAAGGGTGTCTTACAGTGGAGTGGCATAGAGTGGATTGTCTTACAGTAGCGTAGAGTGAGGTAAAGTGTTGTGCAGTGGAGTAGAATGGAGTGATGTCACATAGTATGTAGTAAAGTAAATTAGAGTGGACTTGTGTGTCGTCCAGTACAGTGGTGTGAAGTACAGTGAGGTGGTGTAGCACAGAGTTGACTAAAGTGTTATACATTGGAGTGGTAGCCTGTACAATAGAGTGGAGTGCTATGTCATAGATTGCTGGAAAGAGTTGTTCAGTGGAGTAGAGTGTCACAGAATGGAGTGTGCTGGCATAGAGTGGAGCACATAGTTTTAGAGTGGAGTGTATGGGGATAGAGTGTAGTAGCGTGGCATATAGTGTAGTAGAGCTTTGTAAAGTGGAATTATATAGAATGGAGATAGTGTTGCAGAGTGAAACAGTAGAATGGGGTAAAGTATCTACAATGAAGTAGAGTGGAGTCGCATAGTATAGAGTGAAATAAAGTTTAATAGAGTGGAGTATTATGTTGTAGAATGGAGTGAAGTGGCCTGGAAAATCATACAGTGGAGTTAAGTGTCAGAGTAGAGTGATGTGTCATACAGTGAAGTAAACTGCCGTATCACAGAGTTTTGGAAACTGTCGTAGAGTTGGGTAAAGTGGAGTGCCACATAGTGGATTTGAGTGTTGTAAAGTGAAGTACAGTAGAGTGTGGTACAGTGTGGTACTGTGAAGGGTAAACAACATTTACCACAAAACTTTTTGTCCGCAAGGAATCACAACACTGTTGTTACAATGACCTCATTGTGATTCCGCATACCATTACTCCGCAAGTCAGTGGGGGGGGGGGTGTTGGATTTAAAAGCAAACACTTTCCCTGCTGTCTGCACAGACTGGGGTTGGAATAGTAAATTATACTATTCCAACTTGCAGAGTAATGGTATGCGGAATCACAACGCAGTCATTGAAACGACAGCATTGTGATTCCCTGCCGACAAAAAGACTGAGGGATAAGGAGGCATATTCGTATGAAGTAGCATAAAGTAGCGTAGAGTTGGGTGCTGTACTCTGGAGTAGTATATCGTAGGGTGGAGTGGTATAAAGCGAGTTGCGTCGAGTGGAGTACAGTGTTGTACAGTGACAAAGAGTAGACTAAAGTGGTGCACACCCAGACTGGAGTACACTGTTGTACAGGGGAGTGCAATTGAGGGAAGTATTGTATGCTAGAGTTGTGGAGTGTAGAGATAAGTACAGTGTCATAGAGCGTAGTAGAGTGGAGGGGCATGTAATGGAGTTGGGAAGAGTGGAGTGGCGTACAGCGGAATAGAGTGAAGTGGTGTACAGTGGAGTAGTGGAGGTAGAGTGTCATTGAGTGGAGTAAAGTGGGGTGGAGTGCTGTAGAGGGAGTTGCGTAATGTGGAGTAGAGTGTAGAACAGTGCATAAGAGTGGAGTAGAGTGTTGTACAGTGGAGTGTAGTAGAGTGTCATTTAGTGGGATAGATTGTTGTAGAGTGGAGTGCTGTAAAGTGGAGTGGCATAGAGTGGGATTAAGTGTTGTACAGTAGAGTTGAGTGGAGTAGTATAGAGTGGGATAAACTGTCAATCAGTGGACTGGGGTGTCATACAGTTCTGTACAGTGCAGTGAAGGAGAGTGTAGACGCATCACATAGACTGGAGTAAAATGTTAGTGAAGTGGCATGTCAAACAGTGAGTGCTATGCCATGTCGTAGAATGTGGGAAACTGACATAGAATGAAGTTCAGGGTTGCAGAGTAGAGCAAGGTAGAGTAATGTATAGTGTGGTACAGTGGAGGGGCTTTGAGTGTTATAGAGTTAAGTGGCATTGTTACGCTTTTGGCGGGAAGCTGCGCAGGAGATATGGGCAAGAGCCGTACTCGGGGTAACTGTGGTTATATTGAGGCAAACAGTTGATCTGTACAACTTTTTCATCTAGGTTGTCTCCGGGGTGAACGGCTTCGGCTTTTTCTCCGATGGTGGACGTTCTCCGACTTCCGAGTCCCTTCCGGTCCTCTGGGGGGAGGGTCTTCCTCTTCGGAGTCCGTCCCGGCGTGCGGAGTAGCTCTCTAGCCGACCAAAATGAGAAGAGAAGGAAAGTATCAGGCGTCTGTCCGCTACAGTTCTTATAGGGGAAGGGAGTGAGGGACTTTACACCGGTGCTCTACATACAGTACACTAACATGAGAGGAGGTAAGGGTAAGTGCACAGGGTAGGGTACCGGGGATTCAGGTGTCCCTAGGAGTTGTACTTAAGGCACGGTTACCTCCCACCCAGCCCCGTAACCGGTCACGCACCTGGCTGAGCCACGCACCTCCCCTGGGTGAGTGGCTGGGCGGCTCGTAGGAACGGTGGCCTCCTGGCTTTCCTCCGTCCGTTGCAGGCGCCGAGCCTGCTAATGTCCGGTGTCTCGTCTCCTCTACTTGAGGTGGGTCTGCCGTCCTGCGCCGAGCTCCTTCTCTCGCAATCCTCCACTGGGACTCGGTTCCTCCGTCGTCGTTTCCCGCTTTCTCCTCCGGTGTTTCAGTCGTTACCTCCTCTGCTTTCTCCGTACGCCAATCTGTTCTCCGCACGCTCCTCTCTTCCGACCTCCAGGTGAACAAGCACACCTGTGAGTCCGCGGGCTCTCCTTTTGACGGACAGCTCTGATAACTTGGCTCCTCCCACTCTACGTCTTCTCCTGAATTAAAGGGCCAGTCCATGGCGTCCGCTTCACTCAAGCTTGTGCCCGGGTCCTGCGATGAGGAAAGAGAGAGAGGGGGGGGAGGAACAAGCGTTAGGTTGAGCCTCCCCTCGGTAGGGCTTCCGGCCCGTGGGGGACATGCACGTATAGATTGAGATACCTGTGTAGAGTCTGCAATCTTCCTGTACACCCCGTTACACACCTCCCCCCCTAGGATGCTCCCGATCGGGGAGCGGATGACGAGAAAGGTAGTCTGCATTGACGTTCTCCGACCCTTTCCTGTGGCATACGGTGAAGGAGTAAGGCTGTAAAGCCAGGAACCACCGCATCACCCTGGCGTTATAAGATTTGTTACGAGACATCCATAAGAGGGGAGCATGGTCAGTGTACAGGTGGAACGGTCGACCCTCCAAATAGTAAGCCAGTTTTTCCACCGCCCATCGCACCGCCAAACACTCCTTTTCAATGGTGGCATATTTTAATTCTCGGGGGAAGAGCTTACGGCTGAAATACACCACCGGGTGTTCAAGACCGTCTTTCCCTATCTGGGACAAAACTGCACCTATGCCGTAATCAGAGGCATCAGTGTGAAGCATAAAAGGAACCGAAAAATCGGGTGAGGTCAGTACAGGTGTGGTAGTAATTATGCGCTTTAGGTGATTGAAGGCATTCGTCATGTTTTCTGTGGGTTTGATGGGAGAGGTGGATTTTCCCGGGTGTCTTAGAGGATCCGTAAGGGGGGCGGCAATGTCTGCAAAGTGGGGTATAAATCTCCTATAATATCCCACCAACCCTAGAAAGGCCCTCATCTCTTTTCTAGTGGAGGGGAAGGGAGTGTCCGCTATCGCCCTTACTTTCTCTATCTGTGGTTCAATCATGCCGTGTCCCAAGACATATCCGAGGTATTTCACCTTCTGGAACGCCAGTCTGGACTTCTTGGCGTTGACTCGAAGTCCCGCTTTCTCTAGTTCAAGAAACACCTGGTGTAGATGCTGCAGATGTTCTTCCCATGTTGTACTGTGGATGAAGATGTCATCTAAATAGGCGGAAGCCATGGATGATACCGGAGCCAGTACAGTATTCATGAGCCTTTGGAATGTGGCAGGTGCCCCATGTAACCCGAACGGGAGGACGGTAAATTCATAATGTCCCTCGTGCGTGCTGAAGGCGGTCTTCTTTTTGTCCTCCTCACGTAAGGGAACCTGCCAGTAACCCTTTGTGAGGTCGAGGGTCGTGATGTATTTTGCTTCTCCCAGGCGTTCTATGAGTTTGTCAACGCGAGGGATTGGATATGCGTCCAATTCGGATATGTCATTGAGGGCTCGAAAATCCATGCAGAATCTCCGGCTGCCGTCAGGTTTGGGAATCATGACGATAGGGCTTGACCATTGGCTCATTGAAGGTCTTATTACTCCAAGTTCCAACATGTCTTGGACTTCTTTCTTAATGGAGGCCCTCCTGGCTTCAGGTACCCGGTATGGTTTGATCTGCACGACTTTTCCCGGAGGGGTGTTTATGCAATGTTCTGTCAGGGTGGTTCGGCCTGGTTGATTCGAAAATAATCCCTCGTGTTGGAGAAGGAGCTTCTGTACATCTTCGACTTGTGCTTGAGTTAGCTCCTCATTGATGTTCAGTTGTTCTCTCGTGGAACTAGTAGGACCAACATCGGTTGTCACTTGTACGTCCACTGGCGGTGGTCCTATCCACTTTTTTAACATGTTTATATGATAGGCCTGGGTTTTCTTGGGTCCCGTTTGAAGGCTATAGGTGGTTTTTCCGATTGTTTTGACCACTTTGAAGGGTCCGGTCCAACTGGCGCGGAATTTCTGGGTGGAAGAAGGCAACAAGACAA
This sequence comes from Lissotriton vulgaris, assembly GCF_964263255.1. Classification (NCBI taxonomy): domain Eukaryota; kingdom Metazoa; phylum Chordata; class Amphibia; order Caudata; family Salamandridae; genus Lissotriton; species Lissotriton vulgaris. The sequence goes on along the minus strand of NC_141699.1, from coordinate 748,997,648 downwards.
GGGCCCACTCTCCCTCCTTCAACTGTCTCCATTTCTTGCCCTTATCATACGCCTGTTTCTGCTGGCTAACGCCCATGTTCGCATAGGCCAAGTCTCTCAGTTTTCCCAGTTTTGCTTTGAGGTTATGTGCGTAGTCGAGAGTAGATGAGGTTTCTTCTGGAATCTCATTCTCCCAGGCTTCTTTTGTCATCTCCATCAAAGACCTGGGCTGGCCTCCATACAGGAGTTCAAAGGACGACACTCCCAGGCTGCTTTGGCGTTGCCCTCTAATGACGTACAGAGCCAGGGGAAGGATTTGGTCCCATTCGTTCCCATTGACCTCCATCATCTTTCTCAATGTGGCCTTCAGTGTGCGGTTGTACCACTCTACTAATCCATCCGTCTGAGGGTGGTACACGGAAGTTCTGATTTGGTGTACGTCCAGACATTTACACACTTCCTTCATCAACCTTGATACGAAGGGGGTTCCCTGATCCGTGAGGAGCTCTTTTGGAAACCCCACCCGGCTGAACAGCTCAATCATTTTGTCTGCAACCTGCTTGGTCGTCGTAGCGGTGATAGGAAAAGCCTCCGGAAACCGTGTGGCATAGTCCACTATTACCAACACATATTGGTAACCTTTTCTGGTTTTTGGTAAGGGTCCGATTATGTCCATTCCGACCCTTTCAAACGGTTTGCCGATAATGGGAAGGGGCTGAAGAGGCACGGCGGAAGGCCGAGTCATGTTCTTCGTCTGGCATATACTGCATTCCTGGCAATAACGGTTGGCATCTTTATATATACCGGGCCAATAAAAATACCGGAGTATATTTTGGGTGGTCTTTTCGGCACCGGTGTGTCCAGCTACCAGGTGAGTGTGAGCGAAGAATAGGATTTGTTCTCGGAATGAGACGGGGACCAGCAATTGTTCGGGCTCATCTTCCTTCGCCTGTCGGTATAGCAGTTCCTTGTTTATGAGAAACCTGGGGTATCGCGGATGAGAGGTGTCAGAGTCTTGGTGGGCCTGCTCCCATGCATTAAACAGTGAAGGGTCGTTTATCTGGGCGAACTTAAAACTTCGGTCCATTACCCACGGTTCGGGAGTTAACAGGGCGGGTTTGGGGTTTAGGTTGCTGGGCCTTCCTTTACATATGCTCTCTTTAAACCACTGGAGAAACCGGGGATTGTCGGTCCCTAGGATTAGGGATTCCGGTAGCGTTTTGAGAACCCCTACTCTGACCTTCTGCTGGGGACCTCCCTGGGGTGCTATGGGTATCTGAGCAAGTGGGTATGTCCTGACATCCCCGTGAAAACATCTTATGGCTACTGATTGTTGGGACAGATATTGTGACCTGAGAACATGTTGGGACTGAATAACGGACTGCCTACAACCTGAATCTAGTAAGGCTTGAATTGAAGAGCCGTTCACCTGTACACTCACCCATTATGTGCTCCCCATCTCGGCTGAGTAAAGTACTGTGCGTGGCAAATATCCGACCTCCATGGGTTCTTCAGGGGGTTTCTTGGTGGGACAGAACCTGGCAATATGCCCCCAGTTGCCGCAATCGAAACATTGTGGACCTGAGGTGGTGGGGGTCTCCGGTTTCCATACACGTGGTTTTGGGGGTTCCACGGGACGCGGGGGTGGTCGTCTCTCTGGTTTTACTTGAGGCTTCGGAGGGCGTTCGGGTTCCCAGCCCGAGGAGCGGGGTTGTGCTCTGGAAAAAGTGGTGGCCATGTCGACAGCTTCTGCGGTGGTCAGATTATGGTGTTGACGTAGCCACCGTTGGGTAGCATAAGGTAGAGCCTCTAGAAACTGTTCGAGGTAAATACGGTCCATGATCTCTGCCTTGGTACTGGTGGAAGGAGTCAGCCATTTGTCGGCAACCATTTTTATTCTCACAAACAAAGTTTTGGGGTTCTCTCCCGGAGCGCCTCTCTCTTTTCTGAACCTTAGTCTATAGGCCTCTTGGTCGAGGCCTAAATGATCTAGTGTTATCTTCTTCACATCCGGATTCGAGATATCGCCGTTAGGGTTGGCCACCTGATATGCTGCTTGAGCCTCGCCAGACAGGAGAGGTGCTAAGAAGAAAGGCCACTTACTCATGGGCCAGCCACAGGCCCTCGCGGCTCTTTCAAAGTTAAGCATGAACGCATCCGGGTCGTCCCCAGCATTATACTTTTGCAGATTCACCGCTGAAGAGCCATGGGGAATTGTGCTCTCTACTCTCGTTCCACTGGTAGGTCCTGGATCAACCCACACTTGCTGCGCTTCCTCTCTAGCGTCTAGAGCTTTCTTCAAGATTTCGCGAGTCGGCCTGAGCCGATGTCAATTGCTGTTCGGCTACCCACCCGAGTTTCTCCTGTCCTTTGATAAGTTCCTGGATAAGTGTCTCCATCTCTGTATCGGGATTCACAGTGCCCGCATTCTCCACCACTGTTACGCTTTTGGCGGGAAGCTGCGCAGGAGATATGGGCAAGAGCCGTACTCGGGGTAACTGTGGTTTTATTGAGGCAAACAGTTGATCTGTACAACTTTTTCGTCTAGGTTGTCTCCGGGGTGAACGGCTTCGACTTCTTCTCCGATGGTGGACGTTCTCCGACTTCCGAGTCCCTTCCGGTCCTCTGGGGGGAGGGTCTTCCTCTTCGGAGTCCGTCCTGGCGTGCGGAGTAGCTCTCCAGCCGACCAAAATGAGAAGAGAAGGAAAGTATCAGGCGTCTGTCCGCTACAGTTCTTATAGGGGAAGGGAGTGAGGGACTTTACACCGGTGCTCTACATACAGTACACTAACGTGAGAGGAGGTAAGGGTAAGTGCACAGGGTAGGGTACCGGGGATTCAAGTGTCCCTAGGAGTTGTACTTAAGGCACGGTTACCTCCCACCCAGCCCTGTAACCGGTCACGCACCTGACTGAGCCACGCACCTCCCCTGGGTGAGTGGCTGGGCGGCTCGTAGGAACGGTGGCCTCCTGGCTTTCCTCCGTCCGTTGCAGGCGCCGAGTCTGCTTCTGTCCGATGTCTCGTCTCCTCTACTTGAGGTGGGTCTGCCGTCCGACGCCGAGCTCCTTCTCTCGCAATCTTCCACTGGGACTCGGTTCCTCCGTCGTCGTTTCCCGCTTTCTCCTCCGGTGTTTCAGTCGTTACCTCCTCTGCTTTTTCTGTACGCCAATCTGTTCTCCGCACGCTCCTCTCTTCCGACCTCCAGGTGAACAAGCACACCTGTGAGTCCGCGGGCTCTCCTTTTGACGGACAGCTCTGATAACTTGGCTCCTCCCACTCTACGTCTTCTCCTGAATTAAAGGGCCAGTCCATGGTGTCCGCTTCACTCAAGCTTGTGCCCGGGTCCTGCGATGAGGAAAGAGAGAGAGGGGGGGGGGAGGAACAAGCGTTAGGTCGAGCCTCCTCTCGGTAGGGCTTCCGGCCCGTGGGGGACATGCACGTATAGACTGAGATACCTGTGTAGAGTCTGCAATCTTCCTGTACACCCCGTTACAGGCATACAGTGCGGTTGAGTAGAGTAGAGTGGAGTGAAGTAGAGTACAGTGGAGTAGTGTACAGTGGAGTAGTGAGTAGTGTGTTGTAGAGTGGAGTAAATTGTGGTGAAGTGGCATAGAAGGAGTTGCGTAGAGTGCTGAAGAGTGGTGTTCAGTGTTGTACAATCACATAGACTTCAGTCCAGGGTTGTGCGGTAGCATAGAGTGGAGTAGAGTTTGGTAGAGTGGACAGGTGTAGAGCGCTGTAGAGCAGAGAAGACTGGAGTAGCATAGAGTGGAGGGTTGTGCACTGTCATGTAGTAGAATGTTGTATTGTAGTATTGTAATGTTTAAGTGTACACTTGCACCACCAGTGTGATTCCAGTTTTGTTTTTGTTGCGTGCTCCTTGGGTGTGCACTCCGTCGTGCACATGATAACTATATTGAAAAGCGTACCACTGAATTGGGGGAACATCCCCTGGTCACTGCTGTGTCCCCAGTTGGGGTTCAATTGTTCGATCCTAGGTCTATACTGAAAAAATTAACACCATTGATGCTGGTGTTATTCTCCTCCAGTGCTGAAGGACATTGATTCCCATTATTCATGACGAGCTCAGCTCGTCATGAGTGTACGAGAGGTGTACCTCATGACGAGCTGAGCTCGTCATGAGCGTCGAAGGGGTTAAGATAGCCATCCGCTATTCCATTGGTTGTACTCAGTAGTTATTTATTGTCATGATTAGAGTTGATATTCACTCCAATTACATATTGTTTTGATATCCCAATAATGTATTGGGATATTGAAACAATATGTAATTGGAGTGAATATCAACTCTACAGTAACAGCGTAAAGTGGAGTGGCGAAGAGTGGAGTGGTGTGCAATGTAAAAGAACAGAGTGTAGTGTAGTGGCATACAGTGGAAAAGCTTGAGTAGAACAATAATGTGCAGTTGGGTAGACTGGAGTGGCGTACAGTATAATAGTATATGGTGAAGTGCCGTAGACGGGAGTGGTGTACAGTGAATAGCGTAGAGTGGAGTGGCGTATGAATGTACATGAAATTTGGCAGGAATGTGCAATATGGTGCGCAGACTAATGCAAGACAGTGATTTGCACTGTCTTGCGTTTCTCGAAATTTACCAAGCATTGTGGGGCCAAGCATGGTGGCCTTGTGTTGAGTTGTAAATGTGGCTTAAGTATTGCGTTACCCATGTGAGACCATATGTGGCGCACGAGTAATGCAATACAATAATACATCTGAGATTGGTTATGTATTGGGCCATGGTATACCACAGGAACTTCGTGGTATACTGTGCTACATGGCGATTTCAAGGCAGTATATGATTGGCTAATCGCTGTGTATAAAAAAAAATTGAAATGCGGCCATATTATTTTTACTACACTTTGAAAGTGTTGTTGGTTAGGGACTTACATACATGTAAGTAGTGCATTTTATGTTTGTTCCCTACCTATTACCATTTCATTAAAGTGGTAATAGGTATATAAATGTATTGATAATTTTTTATAAGTTTACCGAGCACCATGCTAGTACCCAGCAAGTAACACTTTTTTTTTAAATTGATCTTTCCCCCCAAAAAATTCAGTGGCGGTGCTCATAGACTTTTTATACAAAATAAAATGCATGAAAAATGAAAATACACTGTAGAACACTATATTTCTGAAATATATATTACAGTGTATGCAAAAATGTTAAACAGTTTTTTTAACTGCCATGGTACTTCCCATTAAGTAGTGCAGTACTCCGTGATTTAAAAAAAAAAAATATAGAAACCTAGAAATAATTTTCCCTACCTATTACCCCTTTAATAAAGTGTTAATGGGTAAGGAAAAATATAAAACCTAATACTTATATCTAAACCCCTAACCCAGAACACGGGCAAAGTGTACTTAAAAAAACATGGTTGCCCTTAACTTTTGTAAAGGTAATCATGAGCTAATCACATAGGGCCATATGTAGGTAAATGGAGAATACCGAATCCTTAATACCGAATTTTACCGAATCGGTATTAAGAATTCGGTAAACGCGATGTAGATAAAAAATCGTTAAAGTTTACCGATTCGTTAAAATTCGGTATTAAATACCGAATCTGAACAAATCGGTAAAAAAAAAAAATACCTAAAGCCAAATACCGAATCAGTGTTACAGAATCCATTACCGAATCGGTAAATACCGATTCGGTAATTCAAGAAATCGTAATTTGGTGAATCAGCCAATCCTGAATCACCCAATTACCTCCCAAACAGGAAGTGGCCACACCCAGCCAGGTGCACAGGACCTGGAGCTCACTGTGAGGGAGGCAGGCAGGCAGGCAGATGAGCTGAGGAGGCAGCAGCAACACAGCCACAAGCAAGACTGAAAAACTACATAACAAGCATTGAAATGGCAAGCCAGGACAGGGTGAAGGAGGGAGGTGACAGAAATCAATCAATCAGTGACACTTATAGAGCGCGCTACATACCCGTAGGGTCTCAAGGCGCTGGGGGGGGGGGGGCGCTACTGCTCGAATAGCCAGGTCTTCAGCTTCTTCCTGAAGGAGAGGTGGTCTTGGGTCAGGCGCAGGTCGGTTGGGAGGGAGTTCCAGGTCTTGGCGGCCAAGTAGGAGAAGGACCTTCCTCCTGTAGTCGCTCTTCGGATGCGGGGGACGGCGGCGAGGGCGTGGTTGGCTGATCGGAGGTGGCGTTTGGGAGCGTAGAAGTTGACTCGGCTGTTGAGGTAGCTCGGGCCTTGGTCGTGTAGGGCTTTGTGTGCGTGGGTGAGGAGGTGGAAGGTGATTCTTTTGTTGACGGGGAGCCAGTGAAGGTCTCTCAGATGTCCGGAGATGTGGCTGGTTCGTGGGATGTCGAGGATGAGTCTGGCTGAGGCGTTCTGGATCCGCTGGAGTCTCTTCTGGAGCTTGGCGGTGGTACCGGCGTAGAGGGCGTTGCCGTAGTCCAGTCGGCTGGTGACGAGGGCCTGGGTGACGGTCTTCCTGGTCTCGGTGGGGATCCACCAGAAGATCTTCCGTAGCATGCGTAGGATGTTGAAGCACGCCGAGGAGACGTTGTTGACTTGCCTGGTCATGGAGAGGGAGGAGTCTAGGATGAAGCCCAGGTTGCGTGCATGGTCTGTCGGTTTGGGTGCGGTGCCCAGGGCGGGAGGCCACCAGGAGTCGTCCCAGGCGGAGGGTGAGGAGCCCAGGATGAGGACCTCCGTCTTGTCCGAGTTCAGTTTCAGGCGGCTGGTCGTCATCCACTCGGCTACCTCTTTCATCCCTTCGTGCAGGTTGGCTCTGGCGGCGGCGGGGTCGTTGGTCAGGGAGAGGATCAGCTGGGTGTCGTCGACGTAGGAGATTATGCTGAGGTTGTGTTTGCGTACGATGGCCGCGAGGGGGCTCATGTAGACGTTGAAGAGGGTGGGGCTCAGAGATGATCCTTGGGGGACGCCGCAGATGACTTCGGAGGCCTCTGACTTGTACGGTGGTAGGCGGACTCTCTGTGTTCTTCCGTCGAGGAAGGAGATGATCCATTCCAGCGCCTTGTCCTGGATTCCGATGTTGCTGAGGCGCCGTACTAGGGTGCGGTGGCAGACCGTGTCGAATGCCGCGGAGAGGTCTAGGAGGATGAGGGCCGCTGTTTCTCCATTGTCCATCAGGGCTCGGATGTCATCGGTGGCGGCGATGAGGGCGGTCTCGGTGCTGTGGTTGGCTCGGAATCCGGACTGTGAGGGGTCGAGGGATCCGTTCGTCTCGAGGAAGGCGGCCATCTGCTTGTTGATGGTCTTCTCGATGACTTTGGATGGAAACGGGAGGAGCGAGATGGGGCGGTAATTCTTGAGGTCGGTGGGGTCCGCTGTTGGTTTCTTGAGTAGAGCGCTGAGTTCGGCGTGTTTCCAGCTCTCAGGGAAGATGGTGGTGTCGAAGGATGTGTTGATGATGTCTCGCAGGTGGGGTGCGATGACAGCGTCGGCCTTGTTGAAGACGTGGTGAGGGCAGGGGTCGGTCGGTGATCCGGAGTGGATGGAGTTCATCGTGCGGATGGTGTCTTCGGTGCTGATCGGGGTCCAGGCGTGGAGGGTGGTGGTGGGGGGTGGTTGTTCGGTCATGGTGTGCGTTGGTTGGTTGTTGAAGCTGCTGTGTATGTCCGCGATCTTGTTGTGGAAGTATGAAGCGAGGGAGTTGCAGAGGTCTTGCGATGGGGTGATGTCGTTGTTTCCTGCGCTGGGGTTGGAAAGCTCTTTCACGATGTTGAAGAGTTCCTTGCAGTTGTGTGCGTTGTTGTCCAACCGGTCCTTGAATGCTGTTTTCTTGGCGGCGCGGATCAGCTGGTGGTGTTTCCGGGTGGCAAGTTTGAAGGTGGTCCTGTTGTCCGGTGTCGGTTCCCTTCTCCAGACTTTCTCGAGGGCTCGGCAGTTCTTCTTGGAGCTCTTGAGTTCGTCGGTGAACCATGGGGCCTTCTTGCTGCCGGGTCTGCTAGGCGGGGTCCTCAGTGGGGCGAGTTCGTCCGCGCAGTTGCTGATCCACTTTGTGAAGTTGTCGGCGGCCTGGCTGGGGTTCGCTGAGCTGGCAGGAGGGTGCTGGCTCAGGGAGGTGGCGAGCTGGTCTGCTGTGATCTTGTTCCAGCTTCTGCGGGCGGCCTGTTGCTGGTGTTGGTGGGTCGTCGTTCTCTTGAAGGTGAAGTGGACGCAGCTGTGGTCCGTCCATTGAAGCTCTGTGGCGTGGCTGAAGTCGATGTCTGTGCTGGAAGAGAAGACTGCGTCGAGTGTGTGTCCGGCGAGGTGGGTGGGGGTGGACACCAGTTGCTTGAGTCCCAGGTTGGCGAGGTTGTCGAGCAGGGTGCTGGTGTTGCGGTCGTTGTTGTTCTCCAGGTGGAAGTTGAGGTCCCCCAGGAGGATGTAGTCAGCGGAGGGGAGGGCATGCGGGCTGACGAAGTCGGCGATGTCCTCGCTGAATTGCGTGCGTGGTCCAGGGGGTCGGTAGATCAGGGTGCCTCTGAGGGTGGTCTTCGGGTTGGTGTGGATCTGGAAATGCAGGTGTTCGGCGCTGGTCAGGGTGTTGTCGATGCTGGTCGTGAGACGGATGGTGCTCCTGTGGATGATGGCGATGCCTCCTCCCATCTGGTTGGCGTTTCGGTCCCTCCGGACGATCTTGTAGCCCTCTGGGATAGCGATGGCGATGTCGGGAGCTGAAGAGGCGTTCATCCAGGTCTCCGTGAGGAAGGCAACGTCAGCGGCTGTGGCGTCTAGGAGGTTCCAGAGTTCGATGGCGTGTCTGTGGACGGAGCGGGTGTTGAGCAGGATGCACTTGAGGTGGGTGCTGCTGGAGTTCGACTTTGCGGGTGCTGGTGCGGGGCTGGTCCGGATGCAGGTGAACTTGCAGGCTTGGCAGCTGAAAGGTCCGTGGGTACGTCTTGGAGTGGCTTGATGGCAATCTGGGAGTCGGCCGGTGTTGAGATCGGTGAGGGTGGCGGCGGAGTACGTCAGGCGGGTCGGTCGGGGTCTTCGGGGGCCAGGGGTCCTGGCGCTGGTCGCGATCCGGTCGCGGACGGGCGCAGACGGGCTTACCTTTGGCGCGCCTTCGGCGCACAAACGGCGTGCCCGCTGCGCGTGACCGCTGCGCGTTCGCACGGTCGCCATTTAAGGCGAAGTGCGCGGGTGGGCGGAGCAGCTGGGAGGCGGGTGCGGGGAGGGTACAAAAAAGAAAAAGGGGCGGGGAAAAGCGGCGGTGGCGGGAAGGGAGGGCGGGGGGCGGCGCGGTAGGCGGACAACAAGGAAGGAAAAGCTAAACACGGGGAAAGTGAAAAAAAAATACAAACAGGCACTAATTTTCGGCAAAACCAGGGCAAAACGAGAATAAAACAATACAGCCACAAATTCACGACAAAACAAAGGGCAAAAACAACCGCAGCGGAGGCAGCCGGCAACCGGCAAACGAGTCAGCAGCGAGGCAGAAGGCAGGCAGGGGGCACACGCAGCAGCTGGTGGCCGTGCGGCGCGGGGGTGTCCCACAAGTGGGAAAAAGAAAACTGAAGTTCAGTGACAAGGAGCTGGAGGTCCTGATCCAGGATGTCAGCCAAGAGCACCACAAGCTTTTTGGAGCCCAGTCCCACCAAGTGCCAGAGTCACAGAAGAGGCAAATCTGGAGTGGCATTCGGGACAACATCAATGCCATAGGTGTGACCCAGCGCACCATAGAGGACATCAGGAAGAGGTGGTACGACCTCAGGAAGACTGCAAAACTGAGGATGGCAGAGAGACAGAGGCAGGCTGGCAAAACAGGTGGAGGTAAAAACCGAGCCCCAGCACCAGCACCAACACCACTGGAACTGATGGTGGAGTCCACCATCCAGCCGGAGAGTGTGAGTGGCGTGGGAGACGCAGACAGCTCTGCCAGAGCAGCAAGAAAGCAAGGTAAGAAGCATGCCCAGCATGCTGTGCTACCCCCTCCCCAACCCCAATCCCCATAGTGGCAAAGGGGCTCCCACTCCACCCCATGTCTTACTGGTTACCTGCAATGTATTATGGGCGATGTAGTCAGAGGGAACTCATGAATAGGACAGTCAGGCTAGCATACACAATAGCATGGTAAAGTAATTGGCTACGTCAGGACAACCACTGTGCTCTGTAGGCAAGTTGTTTAATGTAATTCCATTGCAGACAGAGCATTGAGTATATCTACATTTGTGTCATTACAGGCGAGTCATCTCGCAGTGCAGCAGAGGGCAGCAGAGGCAAGTCAGCCAGGCCAGAGGGGAGGCAATATGAGGATGACAGCATGCCTGCAGGGGCCACAAGCTCGGCGCCATCACAGCCACTCAATCCTCCACCACAGCCATCACCCCAGCGCCAGGGAGGGCCGCAACCCCCTCTCACTCAGTCCCCACTGCGACGATCACCAACACCACCACCACCACAGTCAGGCAGGAGGCATGCCATGGCCACCCTCCAGCAGATGGAGGAGTCGGAGGAGGAGGGCAGAGTGGGCGAACAAAGTCCCATAGGAGATAGATACATCAGAGAGAGGGCTGGTTCTGCATCAGAGTGCGCCCACATCTCATCAAGACGCCGCAGGTCAAGGCCGGACCGTCCAGAAGCATCCGAGCAGGGTGACAGTGTGTTTGCTGGACTGGAAGGCAACATGCTGAAGGTCCAGCGCCTGCAATGGAGGGAGATGAAGTCAATGCACAGGGAGGTGGAGCACATCAACAAGCATATGCACAGGATGGAGAAGGGCATCAGTGCTATGGGGGAGAACTTGTGTGCGGGAATGGAGAGAGTAGCTACCTCGGTGGACAACCTCTGCAGCCAGCTTGAGCAGGACCATCTTGGCAGGCGCGGGGAGAGACAGAGGCTCCAGGCCTATACCAAGTCGGTGAACCGGCTGGCCACTACATCACTGATGTGTTGCAGGTCCATCGCCATGCAGGAGAAGATGGCGCATTTCAGCAGGGATGTGGCCAGGGGGATGGTGTCCATGACCTCAGTGCTAGAGCTCATGCAGAATGCTAAGGCGGCCACAATGGAAGGGGGGGGGGACAGTGAGGAGGCTACCAGCCGTGGTAGCATTACGCCCTCACCCACCGAGTGCAGGAGGCGTAGTGAACACAACGTGGCTGCACATGAACAGTCCAACACACCAGACCGTGTCGATAGGGAACGTGCACGTGCAGCGCGTGGACGCAGGAAGTAAAGACCTATGGCTGTTTCCATGCATGAGATGGGCGATGTAACCCATGTCCAATTGGACATTGCTCACAATACTGGAGGTGTACCCAATAAACACCTTAACATGTTACTGTTAATGGCTCAGTGTCGTTACTCACTCAGAAATAGTTTGACGTAATCTCTGCCCATCTCTGTCTCCCATCATGTTCAATTGCAACACCTGCTGAGCAGGGCTCTGGCTGAGGGTTCTTCTCGTCCTCGTCCTCTGAATCAGTTAGTTCCGCTGCTGTTCCTTTTTTTGTGGCCAGATTGTGTAGCATTGCACATGTAGCAATTATCTTGCAACATTTGAAGGGGCTGTACAGACGTGCACCTCCAGTTTTGTGGAGGCAACGGAATCTGCTTTTGAGCAATCCAAATGTGCGCTCCACCACGTTGCGTGTGCTCCTATGTGCCACATTGTATCTCCTCTCCCTTGGGGTGGTTGGGTTGAGATATGGTGTGAGTAGATATGGCCGGAGGGCATATGCGCTGTCACCTATGTACAGAAGTAAGTGGCATTGATTTGTTTGACCAACAGCTCGAGCCAGGGTGTACATCAGGGTGTGTCACATTTACTTACCTAGTATGTATCCGTCTCCAAATTCACCAGCAAGCAGACGTGTATGGATGCCACTGTTCCGGAACATGTACGAGTCGTGACTACTCCCGGGGAATTTGGCCACGATGTCAGTTATAATGTATTTGGCATTACAAATCCCCTGCACATTGATGGAGTGGGTGGATTTGCGGTTTCTGTATATGTATTCACTTGCTTCAGGTGGGCAGATGGGTATATGGGTCCCATCAATGCAGCCAATTACGTGTGGGAACTGTGCAAGTTGGTAGAACTCCAGCTTGGTTCTCTGCTACTCCGCCTGTGTACTGGGGAAGGAAATGTAATGTTCCATTCTGTCCATCATGGCATCCAGGAAGGTGTGGAAGAAACGGGATAGACAGCTCTGTGACACTCCACCACTGCAGCTATCACACCCTGGAAACTTCCTGATGCAAGGAGGTGCAGGCAGCAGAGTACCTTGACATGGGTGGGGATAGCATGGGCCCTTGGTGTCTGATGCTCCAGATAGGGTTTTAGGTCCCGTATTAGGTCCAGGATGGTTTCTGGGTGCAGTCTGTATCTTTCATGGATTTCTGGTTCTGTCAATTGGAACAATGTGATGCGTAGTCTGTACGACCGCTCTTCACGTCTCCAGATCCTCACTCCTGCTGCTCTCAAGCGTAGCCGCCTTGCGATGAGGTAGAGGGCCGCCATTGTGTTCACACAGATGCATTTTGGGCCTGTTTTTATGCACTGCACCTGATTACCACATGCTCTTGAAACGTGGTAAATACCGAATCGTTATTACCGAATCTGCTCATATTCGGTAATAACGAGGTTTGCTACATCGCATTTTTGGGGTTTTACCGAATCGTTTATTCCGATTCGGTATTCATTGTTTCGGTATTTTCAAATCGGTAAATAAGGAATCGGTAATTTTTTACCGATTCGTTATTATCGATTCAATTCGGTATTACGTACATCTCACATGGCTAAATACCGGTCGGTAACGCTCAAAACGGGCCATTTTCGGTGTTACCGACCGGTATTTGGCCACCTACATATGGCCCATAATGGCTTACCATCGGCATGTACCACAGTAGTTTCGCAAAACTACCTCTACAGAGGATATCACTAAGTTAATATTGTGCCTGGAGTGGTAAAAGGCTTTTGTCATTTTACAGTTCAGTATGAATGACACTAGCTAATACTATGCTTAAAGACTTTGCCTTATAAATGGCAAAAGACTTTCTCCTTTTCTAGCTTGGCATGAATGGCACTGCTGTAATCCTAGTCTTAAAAATGTTGCTAGAAAAACAGACATTTGATGTGAGCAGATTTTAGAGTGTTGTGGTGTTTTAGGGTACTTTATATAGAAGATGCTCTCCACCTAAACTTGTGAAACTACATAGTTTTCTCTGCTTCGTTTTTTGCATAATTTGAGGCACTCTAAGCCTGAAAGAGTATTGTTTTGCAATATAAATATTACATATTTAATGTTATGTTTAAATAAAAATAAACACACTTTTACTATTTATAAACATGATTTATTATAATTAATTAAATATATTTTTTAAATATACTACATAAATATAAAAAATAACCGAGTGTGGGATGTTTTTAAATTGTTATTAAATAATATAGTTTTGCATAGAAGTATTATATTTTATTAAACATATAATTTGATGAGTTATTATCCTGTAACTTGTTTTTAGTTATGGGATGGTAATTATTTCAAGTTAATACAACTTTTTTATGTGACATTGAAATATTTTTGCATTTCAAACGATTACTAAACTTTTTCTCTCTCTCTCTTTTTTTTTTACCATCTGGAGCTCTCTACCTCAGTGACGGACACCTTTGCTTATGTGTGAAAAGTTACCGCACTGGTAACTTGTGTTCTTGCATGCTGGACCCCTAATTGTGATTGGTTGGAGACATCTAAGTCTGCATCTAGTGATAAATTTACACTTGGGATGGTGAGGAGCAAAACAGTGTAAATTTACTAATAGAAGCAGTAGTAAGCTTAGACGTGAATACATGTAAACACGTATATTAACGTTTTTGAATAGGCACTTGAATTTAAAGAGTAAAAACAAACACAGAGTTGAAGCTTAAGTTGAGTTACAGCAGAACTAAAATAGTTTGACTGGCTTTTGCTGTTGGTATTTTAATTGTAATTATGAAGCACTTCTTTTCCACATAACAACATACTTGTCACTCTTACTGATTTAGGTTGGAGGCTCCTGTGTTTTTTATTAATTCCTTTCCAACCAGTGATTTTATAGCACATTGCTATAGTTGTTAATGCTTACTGCTGCCTGCGATTACATCTGATAACATTACCTTCACAGAGGTCATATGCATTGAACTATTTTCAGCGGAAAACCTAGACAAGAGTTTGCTTTGGCCATAACCTCCGTTTTAGGGGCCGATTTCGATGACAACAGACCTGAGTCTGTCCGACATCGATATGGAAATGGGACCCACCGACCTCCTTTCCGCGGTCCCAAACCAGCAATTAGGTTGCGACCGAACACTTCTCGGTCGCACTCCTATTCTTTACAATGGGAACATTAATTCCGACCGGAATGCATGCTCTCATTGTAAAGAACTGAGGTGCAGTTCATCCCTGAACCCTTTGGAAGGCACCTCAGGGATCAACAGGGGGGCACCATGGGACTGATGGATTCCAACAGTGATGAATGGTAGTGTGGCTTATGTGGCAAGTTGGAGGGCAAAGTCTTCATGTTGACGAGACAGTAGATTTAAGGTAGGTTCTTTACTGCATGTTAGGTGCTGAGTTACTGCCACAGCTCATAAACAAGTATAAGGATGAGGACAATACATACAAGTCCTCAAGTGGTGTACTGGGATTTCAGCTGACAAAGAACTACATGGTTGAAGTTGTGATGATTAATAAATAATTTTGACATTTTTAAAGAGCACCAAGAGTGTCTTGTACCCGCAAAGGAGAAGTCAGTACATGAGATGTAGCAAAAAAAAAGAGATTGCATTTTAGAATGGATATAACTTCAGACTGGTGCCCAGTAAACACAAAACTGATTCTCAGACTGTACTGAAGAGTCCAGCAGACATCAGGCAATGAGGGACCGTGCCTAGTGAAGGACATTGATGGTCCACTAGCAGCAACAGGTCAATAGATAGTAAAGCCAGACTCAATCTTTCACTTTTATCGATCAAACCCTCAACAGTGGGGAGATGTAAAGTAGCACACCTGCTGCAGAGTCCCTCTGGTAGCATGTGCATGGATTCGCTATCTAAAAAAATAATGGTAACCGTATGGCTTTCAAGTTTCTTAGGGTCACGTGTGAGTAGGTCATCCTACCTAGGTATTTCTTTTTATTCTGGGACTTGTAGTCCTGTTCCTCTAATTATAAAATCAGTGCAACAAGTACCTGAATCAGATACGAATTCATGGTTCTGGGAAGCTTGAGAGCTCTGGCAACCAGAAGATTGTAAAGACAGATACTTCACATTGTATCTCCTTATTTGCAAAACCTAGCAAAGAACAAAACCCAGTAGAAGATGCCTAGATTAACTGTATGCTGGTTGATTAACTACTGTAACTACCCATTGATGTCATATGTAACACTTACATTTTTATGTACAACAATACAGATTGACCAAGGACTGACTAGAAAGAAGCTTATCCATGAAGCGTTGCCACTAGCCTTGACTAAGTACATCCATCTACGTTTTGAAAACAGCAGATACTTTTGTTTATGGTGTCTGCATCTGATATTTAGCTCCCACATTAGATTTAAAGGTGTCCAGGAGAAGCAAAGGGGTCCAGGAGAAGAATGTAGTAGGCACCTAGTAATATATGTGTTCTGCTTTGAGTGGAGCTGCGCAGTGTGGATGTCCGTAATGTACTTCCGCTTTGTGTGAAGGCAGTTCTTAATGCAGATGCCTGCACTGTGTGAGATTAAGGAAACTGTCACTGGGAATGATTACAGTGGAACTGATGTGTGTGAGGAAAGCATAATAACCTCGTAAAAGTACATTTAATGTACAGGGTCTGTGTGTTGGGGAAGATTCCAGAACAAATGCTTGTTCAGTACCTGGTGTGCTTGAAGTAATCGGTCACTGTGGGTGCCTATAATAAGTACACAAACAGGGAGTGAGAGGAGTTAGGGGGCTGCTGCATGCCCTCCAAGTATGTGGGTGCCTGTCTTTATACCTGGTGTGTGTGCAAAGATTGTGGTGCAGATGCCTGTACTGCACCTCTCCTATGCTTAAGGTAAGTTTGTAATGTACCTGTTCTGTGTGAAATCACTGTGGGTGTTTTCACTGTACCTGCTGTGTTTGAGAAGGAAGATGGTTGAGAGCTTGCATTTACAGTTCCTTCTCTATGTAAGAGGGAACCCTGCAAAACAGTCCTATGTACTGCAACAACTGTGTGAGGGAAGCTTACCATGTGCATGCATGTTCTGACATTCTGTGTGAGGGTAGCTTGCACTTTGTATTTATGAACTGTCCTAGTCTTTGTAAGTGAAGGTTGCAAGCCGATGCCTACGTGATATGATGGCAACAAGTCTACACCTAGAAAGCCAAACTCAGACTGCCATCCTTCCAAGGATAGTAATCGGAGAGACCATAAATTACGTAACAAATGACATTAGGTAACAACTGTTATTTACAGCACTTTAGAAACAACTTAAGTGTGGATTGATGTACTTCATACAAAGATGTTTTCTTTACTGTAGCTGTTCACCAGGGCATCTATTGTATCTCCGATCAGATGGGTCAGCCATTCAGCGAGATGTGAGAGTACCTGCGAAGATTTGAGGTGGGGAGGTTCTGCTCTTGCGAGGAGGGCTGAGGGTAACAACCGAAATACACATTGAACCCACAGCGGCCTCTTACCTCAGTGCCACAATGCACAATGTTGCAGGTGTATTTACAAGTCTGTTAAAATTGAAATGTTTGGGTTGAGCTAAATTAGCGGATTCTGAAGTTTTGAATAACTCAGACCATATGCCATTCAAAAGTTGAATGTACAATGTAACATGAAGGTCCTATTCCTATGAAAATTCAGCCTATCATTTCGATCTTGGGGACTGTTGAATAATTTTTCTAATCCGGATAGCTTTAGGTATTTAGTCGCTCCAAAGAAGATTGTGCAAATCAGATTGAACATTTTAACCCAAGCCATGTGCTTCAGGTAGTTTGGCAATTGCATAAAATGGAGTATTTGTTAGTAAAGGAATTTTAATGGTACAATTTCGATTGGAGAATATCAAATGAAGTAAAACTTTTCCCATCAAATAATTGATTAATCAATAAACCTATCTATCCATTTACTCCAACAGAATGATTTGTTTGGAATTATTAGATAGTTGTCATAACAAAGAAATAAAGAGTGAAAAAACATAATGTGTGGAATAATTGGAAAACAAATCTTGCGTAACCAGCTGCTGTAAGTACGAATAAGGATTATTTTTGTTTAATAAAAGCTTTACTAAAGTGTAATACAGTTGTTCAGAATTTCTTTTTGTTAAAAATAAGAACCCAAGGTTATGAATTGAATAATTCCGGAAAAATAAGTACTTACAAGAAACAGTATTAAAACAAAAGAAAAGCTAAAATGTACAATAAACTTATTAAGATACTATCATAATTCTAAACTGATGAGAATTAATTTTTCTGTAGTATAATGTAAAAAAGGAAGAAAAACAGAAGATGAGAAGAAAAATGGGAGAAAAAAAAGAAGGAAAAGAAATGTAAAAAATATGTATTGCATGTCCTATATGTGTATCATATAATAAACTCCATGTCTTATAACAACTTATTTCTTACAATAACTTTGTCGTTGTCAGGAGGAGCCTGGGGAGCAGGACTCAGGATCCCTTGTTCATACTGATGTCCTAATAATGCAGGTACTGGATGAGGTCGGTCCCTTTAACGTGCCAGGAAGCTGTCTGGAGGAGGATTTAGGAGGCGTGACATCAGTGCTGTGGACCCTATCTGTTGACACTGGTGGATTGAAGGGGGAGGAGCCCAACACAGCCTGGAGAAACAGGGAAGAGTTGAGAGACGTGGCGGAAAGGGAGAAGATGCCGGATCAGCAGCCCGCTGTGGATCACCTGCCTGGCTGTGCACCGAAGGACGCCATAACATTCTGGGAACCAGTAGAAAGCGTAATCAGATTCCAACACCGCGCTACGACCCGCCACTCTCCAGAAGGAGGGTGGCTGGAACAGGTACGTCGGCCTGTCTTGGGTTTCATCAAAACACCGGGAGGGAATGGGTAGCAGAGCGGGAGGTCACTACTTGATTTCTTCGCTTTCTTTGGTTTCCACCCGTGTAGCAGTAACAGTGAATGCCCTCACACTCGATTTTCCCCTCCCCTCAGTTTGGTTCTCAGCTGCCGTCCACTGACCCTTGGTTTCTTTTGTTTTGGGTGTTCCTTGTATTCTGGAGCCAACCTGGAGCATTGAAGCTGGGACCCCCCTCCCTATTGTTCTGGAACTGCTGAAGCCAAGAAGGATATTCTTTACCCGGACTTTGTACTTGCGTGGTTGTTTCTCTTTTTACTTTGGTGGAGAGATCATTGGCAATAAAGCCTCCCATCTTGCCCTTACTGAGTGCATTTGCTTCCTTAAGGAATACCCCCAGTACGGCGTGACAGTTGTATAGCAACGTATTTCATATAATAACAATGGTTGAATCTACTATGTATGATAATAAACAGGAAACTGAAAAACAATCAAAAACAGTCACGGGGCTGAAAAACCACCATAGAATCCTTGGAAGGTTTATGGTTTTTGTTTAAGTACCCAGTGAGTGGAGACCAAAAAAGTAATTTATTAATCATCTATAATGTAGATGTAGCTGATACTGTATCAAGTCTATGATGAGAACAAAGAAGATTCCACCAACTAGCAACATTAACATTTTTGCCATTCTTCCAATTGGATGAAATAAATTGAAAAGGCAACGGCAAGTGACAGGTCCACAAATTTACCTAATTTGGAATGAACTGGCCAAGAGTGTGAGGAGTTTCCCAAAAAAATGCATTGAATATCAAAGGTGAAGTTAATGGAACAAATAGTAGAAATAGTTCTACATACCTGAAACCAAAAGGCTGTAATCGGCGGACAATGAAAAAACATGTGTAAATATGCACCAGGGAGGGAAGATCAACACATAGTTGAAAGAGTTGGATTGTATTTATGTAAGGTTAGTATTTAACCTATTATAAAAATAGGTTACACAGTGTTTGTGTAGTACTGCCATTAAATGTAGTTTGGTGTATCTTGGTGTATCTTGCTCTAAATTAAACCCCAGACCTTGAAAGGAAAGGAACGCTAAAGATCAGACTGCTACACTAATTCAATTTTAGATTTGGGACAAGAAGGGGTAATTTAGTGCAAGTATTTATATATATAGATGATGCTTTAAGTGATTAAGAAAGTATAAATGGGTCAGGATGTAAGGAACAATTAGGAGATTGTGTTGTAAAGTATCTAGGGCTCTAGTTTAATTTTCCCGATTCATGCCCTTATATAGGTATAACTTATCATATCCCTATATAGGCATAAGAATCATAACCATATTTAGACACAGACAATGCAGTCCAAATACAGCATGGCTACTTCCACTACGCTCCTAGAGTAAAACGAGTTCTTGAAGACAGCCAGCTTTCAGCAGTATGGAAATTCCCCCTGCTTCAGTATTGATTTGTCCCAGAACTCCTGGAGCGTGTAAAGAACTTCGAGTTCTTAGTGACGTTATTATGTCCACCCTTACG
The DNA here is from genome assembly GCF_964263255.1 of Lissotriton vulgaris. NCBI lineage: Eukaryota > Metazoa > Chordata > Amphibia > Caudata > Salamandridae > Lissotriton > Lissotriton vulgaris. Next base: position 748,978,162 of record NC_141699.1, on the reverse strand, counting down.
TCAAACTCGGCACCTTCCAGGTATAAATATGCCAGCATTCTATAACCAAGGTACGGAGCTGATTAGACCCTTAGAGAATTCTTGGATAGATTCTTGGCAGAAACTATTTAACTCAAGCTACACCTCACTTACTTCTTCCCTTGTACTAGACTTAGGTTAGGTACCCCGGGGTAGGCGTATTTTAGATGCACCAGTTGAGTACTTTTAGTCATTATTTATCATTGTATGTATTTTATCTATTTTATGTATCTTATGGCTTAGAAACCATATAAATGCTTTTACAGTATTATTTCATAATACTCCTTTTAATGTACGCACTTTACTTCATAGCAAGTATTACGAATGTAGCAATTCACTTCTCTTGCATGAGAAAGAAGACTGCTCAATAAATAACCTTTTTATTGAAAACGCCTGTCTCTCTATTTCTCTGCACTTCTGGTGAAACAAAGCATGCACGATTGACTGAGTGAAATAGCCATCTATTGTTTCCGCGACTCTGATGATATATTTCTTATTCTTGGGGAACAAAGTTGTCATGTGATTTGGTTGTCAGAAACTAATCCCTTCTTGTGTATTTGAGAAAGTTTCTCTGAGCTAGCTGGAATTCACAATTAAGTCTAACATATTCAATAGAGACCTAGTCGACTTCAGTCCTACGTCTGAACTATCATTTGTTATTCCAATGCGCAGAGCCTATTGGGAATATAGGAACTACACTACATTGCGCCCAACGTTTGGTAAGGCGGTAATTTAACGCTAGATACTAGATTAACTCAGTTGTGCTTTTTTCCGTAAAAACTCCAATAGATGTCTGGAGTAAAAGGTTAGTATCCGCCAGAACTAAGTAGGACGAGAATCCTATGTATTAGTTTTTTGGTTTATTCAACGTTGAAGGATACAGTGTTCCAAAATATTGTTCACCTAATCTTTGTTTCCTTGAAACTTTCTCTGCAAACTTTCATTAAACAATTGCAACTAACGGCGACAACAACGCAACCGGTGGAGCTGCAGTAGATGCGTATCAACCGGGTTCAGACGTTACAGGGTTTAATGAAAATGAAGATGATGCCATAATCAGCCCGATAAATGTAAGAAAAAGTGTAACTTACAGACTAATAAATAGTGGTGTACCATCAAGAGGTGGTACAGTCATATTTGTGGTAGAGGCACATGAATATCGGCAGACAGAGGTATTCTATTCATGGATAACTTTTCTAGCAGCAAATGCTGTAACACACGAGTTCCACTACTAAAAAGCAGAGGAACCTCCAGCAGAATACGTTCCTTTCGAGGACGTTGAAATTCCACTAACTTACCAGGAGCATCAGCTCTGGTTTAATGGCGCCCTAAAACATCAAAATCACATTATCAGGCTCGGTCCACTAGGTAGACCAGGAGCCACATGGCCGGTTCTAGCCAGCTATACACCACATCCTGACATTGAAGAAATGTCAGACAGAGAACTATTAGTTCAATTAAAATAATTAATTAAAATACATAGACAATTGGTCCAACATGTCATGCGAACTTTAACAGTCCAACCTGCTATAAAAATTCCACAGCACACCCCTCACCAGGGGAACACAAATAAAATTACACCACAGACTATACAATCAGTCATTGGTAAAATACCCGCAAAACAGGAACAAATTCCGTTCTGGCTGGCTCAAAAGATTACTCAAATAGAGGCAGTATTCCCTGATAGTGCACCTCAAGAAAAACACAGAATTCTGACAATCTGTTTACCAATGGGGATCTCACCACATGTGGAGGACTGTGACACGTGGGGAACAGTCTTTGCTTCAATCTACACAAAAACACATGGTATTCCGTGTATGGCGGTTATACCAGACGTACTAAGACAGACTCAAAATGAATACGGTCCAGAGCCTGCTTTAAATCTAGGTATGAAATTACTGAAAGACTTTAAGCAAGTCTCGGCTATACTACTAGCCAACATAAAAGGAGAAGCAGCATCAGTGGTGATCCGCCAAAAATTAAAAGAAACAGAAATAGCAGACCAGCCTTTTGAACTTGCCAGAATAATTGAAAAATCCTATGAAGAATTAGGTAAAGGTAGTTTGGGTGGGAAACCACTAAAACCACAACTAACAGAAAATCCTGAAAAGACTTTAATTAAAAATAATTTAATTACTCCTAAAAAGAGGTGGGAGGGTAATAAAAAGACCACACCCAGAGAAAAACAGTTTCAGTCCAGAGGAAGGTCTCCCCAACGGAGAGATAGATCTCCAGAATGGGGGGTAGGTCTCCACAACGGGAGCCCTCTGAGAAAAGATATAACTTCAGAAATAGGGCTAATTTGAAAAAACCTGACAGATATCAAGATATTGATACACGTCCCTATCGATCTTTTCAGACTTCCTCGCAGAAATCGGAAAGAAGAGGACGGTCAGAACATAAAGAAGAGCGCGTCGAGTCCAAAGACAAGGAACCTGTTCACCAAAGTAAAAAATCGCAATTTCCAAAAAAGAAGGTAGCAAGCATAAAGATAAAACATGCAGAGGATCCTGAGGACACAACTCAAGAACGGGGAGTGGGCCCAAACAATGCTAGACAGCGCAGCAGAAGTGACCATAGCTCGCAAGATCCTGATGAATCTTCTGGAGACAGTGGACACGAATGAGTACATTCAGGTGGAAACTGCAGACACCAGAGTTAGTGTACCCCATAAATTATATGAAATAACATTGCGTATAGAAGGGGACATAACTAGGAAAATAGGAACTCTCGTTTGGGAAAAGCTATCTAAAGGCTATGATATTCTTCTAGCTGAGAAAGACTGACCACCAGAATTTGTTAGGGAGTGCCCACATGACGAAGAAATGATTATGCCTGCCTTCTCAAATCATATTCCAATTCATAAAAAATACACATATGCAAGAAAATAGGCAGTGGCCCAAGCCCCTGCATTATATAAAAATCATGTAGGATGGGATGAGGAATCCCCTCACCATAAAATCCAGTTAAAAAATCAACCTACTGCACAAAGGCAGTATCCTGTTAAGCAAGAAGCTAAAAAACAAGTCACGGAGATCTTAGATCAACTTGAGTACCAGGGGGTGATTGAAACATGCACCTCTCAGATGAACAATCCTTTGTTTCCTGTCTCCAAACCAGACAATTCATATTGTCTAGTATTGGACTACTGACACTTAAACTCTTGTTGCAAAACATTTGCAGTACAAAATTCACACAGTGCAGCAGTGATGAATAACATCGTGCGCAAAAAATATAAAACGACATTAGATATTTCAAATGGTTTCTTCTGTCAAAACATAGCACCAGAAAGCAGGTATTTGACGGCTTTCTCAAGTATGGGGCCCCAGAGGCAATTTTGCCGTCTCCCCCGGGGATTCAAGAATAGCCCAGGATTATTTTCAGCCAGAGTAACAGAGTTACTACAAATGTATGATGGTGAGGCCTTCTCTTATGTCGATGATAGCTATCTAACAGACGATGATTTGGACAGGCACTTGAAAAGAGTGAACACCATTATCCTTGGGTTCGCATCTAAAGGGTACAAATTCAACTTTAAAAAATCACGGATTGCCCACCTCACTGTCCCATTTCTAGGATATGAGTTATCAAGTGAAGGGAAAAGCCTAGCATCCAATTTCTTAGAAAAATGTGCGCTGCTCCAAGCACCAAAAACGCTGAAAAACTTACAATCAATTCTAGGTTTCCTGAATTTTGGAAGAACTTACGGTCTGAATTACGCAGAGAGGGTTCAACCTCTCTACGAATTAATAAAACCTGATTTCAAACCAACTAATTGGACTCAGAAACACACAGAAATTTTACGTTCAATACAAACAGACATGTTAGCTAAAACAAAGCTGTAAACACGCGTAAACGAACGCAACCTTGTAATCCGAGTCATCCCAGGAAGATGCGGATTCACGTACCTGACCTTTAATGAAGGTGAAACAGTACCAATAGCTTACAAATCACACTTGCACACAGAAGCTGAAATAAAATTCACTTCAACTGAGAAAATTCTGACAGCGGTTCAAACTGCTATAGCAAAAGAAAGAGCCCTAGCACAGGGAAAACGCATATCGGTCGTTACACCTGTACCTGCCTTAGAGGCAGTGACAAGAGCGAGCATTCCAAATGCTAAAGCTTTACATCCAAGATGGATACAATGGTTAATACTCTTGCTGCAACAGACGTTGAATACGTTTTTGACCCTGGCTTGAAAACACAAGAATTTCTCCAATACGAGTACAAATGTCCTCTGCCGGCCGAAATTCTGCCTCTCGAACAGTACGTCTGCGCAATTTACACAGACAGATCTGCGCAACATTGGATTGTGGAAAAACAAGTATACAATGCGGCATGTGCGATTGTAAAAGGTCGCTGGCGCATAGGTAAATTCAGACCAATGGTCACTAAAACTCAATCACTCAGAACTGTACAGCTCAGCGAGCTGAATTACAGGCATTAAAGATGGCGCTTGAAAATGCTGATTGCGAATTCCCCACACTCATAGTGTGCGATTCGTATTACTGCGTCCAGTCTTACAATGAATACTTGCAGAACTGGGTTCAAAACGGTTTCAAAGATGTGAAAGGTGGCACAATAAAGCATAAAAATGCTTTGGGAACAAGTAGTTCTTTTACAGAAAGAACTACAAAAGACTCACATGATCCATACACTGAGTCATCAACGTGATGGCGTTCACGTTGCAGGGAATTAATTCGCTGATGAAGCCGCAAAGGCAGCCGTCCACACGGCTTCCGTAGCTGCAATCACTCGTTCAAAAACTAAAATAGACAGCGAAATAATGCAAGCTGTCACTGCTTCAGTAAAAAACAGTAGTAAAACACTCCCAAAAGGCTTTACAGTAAAATACTCCTATAAAACTGATGCAAACAATGTTCCTTTTTCTCAAATCCCTGGAGTGGGGGGTAGGGCAATTCCAAACATGGAACATAGGTTAGGACTAATCTTAGCAGCGCACTAAGGGCTCGCCTCTGCACATGCAGGTGTTTCCGCCACAGTATCTTTATTAAAACAGAGATATTGTTGGCCGCGCATGAGGAAACAGACTAGAAACTATGTTCTAGACTGTGAAATATGCCAAAAAATGAAAGTATCAACAGTGAAACGTCCTGCGCAGATGCTCCTTCTGATCTCAGATAAACCATTAGCGTGTGTTTACCTGGACCACTGTGGTCCCATACAAAGGGACGGTAACTATAAATATATCATGGTCGCAGTGGATTCCTGCGCAAGATTCATTTGGATGTGGCCCCAACGTTTGGCTGACGCCAGAACTGTTATAAAAGATTTGCGAGTCTTTATCGGCACATACGCAATCGGCACTCTACATTCTGACCAGGGTCCTGCGTTTAGCTCTCGGGCTTACAAGGAGGCCATGGCCAGCTTGGGCGTTTCATTAAGGTACTCCAGTCCCTTCCATCCTGAGGGTAATGCGGTAGTGGAAAGAAAAAAACGTGACATAAAGCAATCTATAACAGCGAGGGTATTAGGTTCGGGTGATGGGTGGGTCAAACATCTAATAAGTGTCCAACGTAGTCTAAATATTCTGCCAAGAAATTCTCTGGGTGGAATCACTCCGTATGAACTTTTGTTTGGTACTAGAATGATAATTGAAGACCTCGATAGTCAAACTTCAGTGGTGGAACAAAAAACCTTTGATATCAAAGATCGTTTGGCTGTTTTACAGGACTTAACACCTTTGAGTCTCATGACGAGCTGAGCTCATCATGACCGATAGAACACTTGCATGCTGGGCAAATTCCCCTGCTGTGCAAGCGTTCTAAAGAAACGGGTGTGGTCATGAGGAGCTCAGCTCGTCATGAGCACACGACCACCGTGGCTCATGATGAGCTGAGCTCATCATGAGCACGGGGGCGCTGTGCGCGCCGTGCGCGCCACCCCCCAGCACAGCAGGGGAATTTGCCCAGCTGTGAAGGGGTTAAATGAAACCAGAAGAAGTCTGAGTAACACAAAGCAAAAGCCAACGGCCACTGAAGAAGACCACCTGTCCCAGCAAGACCTGTCTGGATTCCAAAGATTGGGGATCTGGTCAGAGAAAAGATCGCGGTGAAGAAGGAATTTGGGCCTTCTTACAGAAAAGCAGTACCTGTCTTAGCAATCAACGGAACAAGATCAGTAGTACTACCGCCCCTTGCGGGTAAAAAGGAGAACAGAGTTGTATCAATCGACCTGGTAAAACCACAACCATGTGGCCAATAATAAGTAGTAGGCCCAGTAGACTCCCAAGATGTAGCAGAAGACCAAACCTTGCTACAATTCAAGAGGTTCAAACTGAGAGACTAATCACATTTGATAAACCTGCAGTGAATAAAAAAGGACTATGCAACAAAGCCATGGAACTTGTGCCTCTTGAAACCCATATTGCAACAGTTTGTCAAGAAACACCTGTCTACAATGATGTAGCCTCTGACTATACTAATATGACAAAGGAAGAAGCAACTAGAAGGATTAATAACAGTCCTGGTGCGATTCCAACAATTAACCGAACTACCTCTGGCTATTTCATCAATTTCGATAACTTTTCTGAAGATCCCAGTGAACATGAAGAAAAGCTAGCAAACAAGACATTCAAAGAAAAAATAACAGAACTCTTTCATAAACTTGGAGAAATATATCTGATTTCACCATGGATTGAATTGTGGATTGTGTTAGGTATACTTTTCCTCCTGCTCTGGCACATTTTGGTTTTAAGCTTGGGGAGAATGATTGATGGAAAATACAGTACAATGGACACAGCAAGTCAGAACATCAACTTGGTCCTAAAGCCTCACAAGTCATCTCATGTTGAAAAAGAGACCTGTCATCAGTAAACATCACAGCCATTCCTATACCTGGTGGTGTAGCATGGGACGCTACTGATTACAACATCTATGGCCCGGTGAACTCTTGAAGTATCTACATCAGTTCAAGGTTTCATTAAGTGACTTTGTCTCACCGAGCAGTTTCTCTGATGATTGGGACTTTGAGTCTATTAATAATATGATGTCTGATTTAGAAATGTCAGCAAAGTTTACAAATCATGATTATTCAGAAGGTTCATCTGATTATGAAGAAATGCATTGCTTTAATCATTTTGGACACCACTATTTGCAAAACCTAGAAATGTTTTAAATTATAATCAATGGGAACATTGTCCAACACCGCCAAACGGCACCTCGAAAAACATTTTATGAGAAATTTCCATACTTCTCAGGGTTTAATGTCACAGATCCAAAAACGTTTTATTTAAAAAATGTGAATAAGACAGGACTGAAAAATATGTTAACCAATACAAAACAGATATATTCTGCAAAATTTTATGAAAAACTGTCTACATTTGGTTTTGAATTCTGGAAAGACAACATTGAAACAAAAACAATCTGGGGTTCAAAAGGTTGGCAAGTACAGGGATTAGAATCATTATTCAGAGCCTGCATGATCCCAGAACAAATAATGTTCCTGAATGACACCATTCAACAAACAACCTGTCTTGGCCTAGCTAAGATAAAAGAATTAAACAACCCGTCTGTACCAAAACCTATGCCTGATAGAAATAACACTACAGATGAGGGGTTAGACCTGTCCCATATTTTACATCAAAACAGAACTAATCCTGATTGGAAAAATGGTTGATCTGGCCCACAGACACTAATAACTGTCACGATAGAGTCCTGGACAAAACACAGGGGTTCAAGCAGAACAGGCCAGACCCAAGATATTCCCAGAGACAACATCCAGGGATAATAATAACATACAGTGTAGGAAAACTATGCCTCGAATGGTTAGAAATCTACACTACCTGAAATTAAGCAACACTTGACCTTACTTAAAGAAGGTGATGACTTGCAAGATTTCTTATTGGGACCTCGCAAACAGCGTCAAAAATGTTTCATATACGCCGGTATATATGCTGCTTACAACGAAGCTTGGAAAGTAACGCAAATTGAAACTGCTGAAAAAATGCGAGAAATTGATCGTATTCATTTGGAAAAATCACTGTCTGTAGTGGACAATGGGTTAACGACTCCGTCCTCCAGAATGTATTCTTTGGACAACATTGTATCATCTGCTATTGATATAATAGAACAGGATATGCTAATGTTACAGCATGGCCAGTCCCAATTACGTTCTATTGTACAGTTAGGCGGGACGTTACAAAATCTGCGTTCAGGCTACGTGCCTTGGTGTATATTCAACACAACGTCATTATTTTCTATCTTTAACCTTACAGATAAACAAATCTCTTTGGCACAAAAAGGAGCAGACCATACGGTGCTGAGCATTGAAAAACTAGTAAGATTACCATTAACAGTTTCAGAGAAACCTGTCATTGAATGGATAATACATGGTACCATAACAATACCAATAACGAGATTCCAGTTTCAATACTGCCTACAGCATATACCAGCGGGCCTGTATGAAAGGTTGGGTAAAGGATACATCAAGTCGACCTGGAATTTACCTTACACACATAGATGTTGGAGTGGGGGTAACAAAGAGGTATTCTTAGTGGAAAAAATTGTGAAAAGTCACTAAGTGGTAAACTTCTATGTCAAGAAATTAATTTACATGGAGCCTGTGAGGATTCTTCTAATGATCTTTCTTGCCACTTGCATGGCACTCCAGCAACACAAATAGAACCTGTTTTCAGGCAGCTTTCCAACGATAGCTACGTTATGTTAACCCCTTCGATGCTCATGACGAGCTCAGCTCGTAATGCAGCATAGTGCTCCTGTGCTCATGACGGGCTGAGCTTGTCATGACCACACCCGTTTTTATTGCTGTCCAGCAAAGCAGAGGAATAGGTGCAGCATCCATGTGGCTAAGTGACCACAGCAGTTGTGGCATGTTGCCAGGAACGCCCTATCTTGTCAGTGTTACATCCAGAGTCACTTGTTGTATGCAAGTATTGTATCCAAACAGCAAGCTAGACAAGGAGGCAACGATTTGGCATTCATTGAACATCTCTTCTATTCGAATTGATACATTAAGCAGAATGAAAGCCATTCTTTTACAAAAAGCTGTGCCTTTGACATCATCTAGAGAAACGTATGATCTGCAAGTTGCAAGGACCTCAGCAGAGATACATACATTATTATCAACAAACTGCCTCGTACATTTCGTTCAAATTTTAGGTCAAATTTTAAACATGTCAGATACCAGTGGCATCGCACATGTATTTAAGACAATTTTTTCAGGACTGTTAGCACCGTTAGAAGCAGTCTTGAGCATTTTTCCAAATTTCGTGCACTCTGTGTTCGGCGGCCTGCCTCTCATTTTGGGACTCTTTGCAGGAATTCTATTTTTGTTCCTTCTGCTCTGATATAGCAAGTCCAGTCACCAGCGATACCCAGGTTACCATGGAACAAGCGATCCAGGCACTGCAGTACCGAAATAGGATAACACAGGTCCTTGGCTTGGCTCGTCTAAGAGATCTGAATGCCACATGGTTTCTATCATTCAGACCAATCTGGCAATATTGCATCTTACCTGTTCTACGATGCCTGCTCTGCGGAGAAGAATGCGTGTTAGACATCTGTCTCTCACTTCCATCAGCAGTACCTATGGATGTCGATACTTTGCTGGGTTGGGTAACGGCTCATGCAACGTTGTGTCCCCAGCGGCTACCACTTCTGATGACGGCATTCGTTGAGACCTCACCATTACGACTAGGTGGCGGTGAGGTACGAGATGAAAGCGGCACACAGGTACAACCTTCTGTGAACATTACTGATCCAGATCATGCTGACGGTAATGCATCTCACATATGCACTGTTTCTACTTTTTCGGAAATGGCCCAACTTTCACATACTGTGGTAGACGAATTCTTTGCCAGCCTATCTGAGTTAATGTTTTCTCCTAACAATGAGATTAACTCTTGAAAAACAAGCACACATCGTTCCCTGAATTTGAATTTCGGCCGTCAGATTTGATAAACAGAACTTCTAAAAATGTGGAACTATTTTTTTATTACAACAAAATTATTTTTTTCTCAATACCAAAATATTTACCTTTTTTTTGGCACAGAGTAATCTGCTTAATGTAGAACTAGTCTTAGAGAACAAGATTTCTATTTTTGATACCTAGAGACAATATTTAAACTTAGCCTCTAGCGCATGTACAGTATTATATAAATCTGTGATGAAATGGTCTCGACCTTCTCTTCTGTATTAAGAGCCATTTCATAAATGTAATTTCATGAATCATTCAGCCAGCATTTCAAATGTAAAACTACATGCATTATTTTGAATGATACCACTGCTTAGAAAACGTACAGTACAATACTCATTTTTCATGTACAAACCATTTCAAATGCATTTTATGTATTTTTGGGGTGGGGTGTAAACACATGCTTAGAAATGTTATAACTGCTTAGTATTTGGTAAAGATGGACATTCTACGTGGAGTAGGTGTAGTAACGTATCTAGGGCTCTAGTGTAATTTTCCCGATTCATGCCCTTATATAGGTATAACTTATCATATCCTTATATAGGCATAAGAATCATAACCATATTTAGACACAGCCAATTCAGTCCAAATACGGCATGGCTACTTCCACTAAGCTCCTAGAGTACAACGAGTTCTTGAAAACAGCCAGCCTTCAGCAGTACGGGAATTCCCCCTGCTTCAGTATTGATTTGTCCCAGAACTCCTGGAGCGTGTAAAGAACTTCGAGTTCTTAGTGACGTTATTATGTCCACCCTTACGTCAAACTCGGCACCTTCCAGGTATAAATATGCCAGCATCTGCCATAGCAAACACACAGGAGTTTTGGAGCAGAACGACTAACTACTTGCCCGACGCCCTGCTGTATGCGAGTGCCGAAGGAAGCCGACCCTCCCACTGATGCACTAAGAGATACACTGTCTTTTCTCCTAACGAGAAATCCAGCTCCAGTGTTTCCCTGCTACCCTTGCGGGTTACTGGGAGATCGAGTCCTGAGAGAGAGATACAAGACCTCCTTCATTCTATAAACAAGGTACGGAGCTGATTAGACCCTTAGAGAATTCTTGGATAGATTCTTGGCAGAAACGATTTAACTCAAGCTACACCCCACTTACTTCTTCCCTTGTACTAGACTTAGGTTAGGTACACCGGGGTAGGCGTATTTTAGATGCACCAGTTGAGTACTTTTAGTCATTATTTATCATTGTATGTTTTTATCTATTTTATGTATCTTATGGCTTAGAAACCATATAAATGTTTTTACAGTATTATTTCATAATACTCCTTTTACTGTACGCACTTTACTTCATAGCAAGTATTACGATTGTAGCAATTCACTTCTCTTGCATTAGAAAGAAGACTGCTCAATAAATAACCTTTTTATTGAAAACGCCCGTCTCTCTATTTCTCTGCACTTCTGGTGAAACGAAGCATGCACGATTGACTGAGTGAAATAGCCATCTATTGTTTCCGAGATTCTGATGATATATTTCTTATTCTAGGGGAACAAAGTTGTCATGTGATATGATTGTCAGAAGCTAATCCCTTCTTGTGTATTCAAAAAAGTTTCTAGTGACCTCTGAGCTAGCTGGCATTCACAATTAAGTCTAACATATTCAATAGAGACCTAGTCGACTTCAGTCCTACGTCTGAACTATCGTTTATGTTATTCCAATGCGCAGAGCCTATTAAGAATATAGGAACTACACTACAATTGCGATTGCCTGAGCATGGAAATGGTAACTGGACATAATATCGACTACATATTATCGAATGGACAAAATATCGACGGAAAAATATCGACATTAACTAAATATCGACTATAGGAATATCGTTGGACAAAATATCGACTGAAAAAATGACCAAAAAATATCGAATACAAATATATCGACTCAAAAATATCGACCAGACAAAATATCGAAAAATAGTGAAAGTTAAAAATATCGAGAATATGTAGAAAAAAATGTTTAAAAAAAAAAATATATATATAAATAAATAGTAGTTAATGTTTAGGAGCGGGTTGTGGGTTTATAGGGGAATAGGGTGGGAAGTAATTTAATAATAATTAATTAATATATGTTTGTTAATTGTTTTAATTAGATTTTAATTGGTAATTAATTAATATTAATTAGTTAATTGTTTTATTAAGTATTTAGCATATTATTTAATTGATTAATTGGTAATTATTTAATAATTAGTGAATTTGTTTATTATTGATTTGTATATTATTTTAATTGATAAATTGGTTATTAATTAATAATAATTAGTGATTTATTTTTTTATTAATTAGCATATTATTGAAATTTATAAATTGGTAAAAAAAAAATTATAAGTATTTAATTATCTTATTAATATTTTGCATATTATTTTAATTCATTAATTGGTAATTAATAATACTGACTTAATTACATTAATTGGATGCATTTAAATTTAATGTATAAATGTATGTTCATGTTAATTAATTGGAATTAAGCAATATTAATTAATCAAATGTATTATTATAGCTAATGTGCTAATATATTTATTTTGTTTTTTTGTTAATTATTATTTTTTTTAAATTAAATATTAATGTTTAATGTTGTGTACATTATTATTTATAGTGTTCAGGGTCAGTTAAATAATTTTTGGTATAGGCTAATTTTTTAGGGTTCAGGGTCATTTTTCAGTTCGTGAGTAAAGGTGTATTTAGTGGGATTTGGGACATTTTTCAGGTTGTGGGTAAATGGGTTTTTAAAGGGTTCAGGGTCAGTTTTCAGTTTGTGGGTAAAGGAGTTTTTTAAAGGTTCAGGGTCAGTTTTCAGTTCTTGGGTAAAGGTGTATTTTTTGGGATCAGGGTCAGTTTTCAGTTTGTGGGTAAAGGGGTATTTTTGGGGTTCTGGGTCAGTTTTCAGTTCTTGGGTAAAGGGGTATTTTTAGGGTTGAGGGTCAGTTTTCAGTTTGTGGGTAAAGGGGTATTTGTAGGGTTCAGGATCAGTTTTCAGTTTGTGGGTAAAGGAGTTTTTTAAAGGTTCAGGGTTAGTTTTCAGTTCTTGGGTAAAGGTGTATTTTTTGGGATCAGAGTCAGTTTTCAGTTTGTGGGTAAAGGGGTATTTTTGGGGTTCTGGGTCAGTTTTCAGTTCTTGGGTAAAGGGGTATTTTTTGGGTTGAGGGTCAGTTTTCAGTTTGTGGGTAAAGGGGTATTTGTAGGGTTCAGGGTCAGTTTTCAGTTTGTGGGTAAAGGAGTTTTTTAAAGGTTCAGGGTCAGTTTTCAGTTCTTGGGTAAAGGTGTATTTTTGGGATCAGGGTCAGTTTTCAGTTTGTGGGTAAAGGGGTATTTTTGGGGTTCCGGGTCAGTTTTCAGTTCTTGGGTAAAGGGGTATTTTTTGGGTTGAGGGTCAGTTTTCAGTTTGTGGGTAAAGGGGTGTTTGTAGGGTTCAGGGTCAGTTTTCAGTTTGTGGGTAAAGGAGTTTTTTAAAGGTTCAGGGTCAGTTTTCTGTTCTTGGGTAAAGGTGTATTTTTTGGGATCAGGGTCAGTTTTCAGTTTGTGGGTAAAGGGGTATTTTTGCGGCTCTGGGTCAGTTTTCAGTTCTTGGGTAAAGGGGTATTTTTGGGGTTGAGGGTCAGTTTTCAGTTTCTGGGTAAAGGGGTATTTGTAGGGTTCAGGGTCAGTTTTAAGTTTGTGGATAAAGGGGTATTTGTAGGGTTCTGGGTCAGTTTTGGGCTTTGGGGTGAAGGGGTATTTTTAGTGTTCAGGGACAGTTTTGGGTTTTGGAGTGCTGGTGTATAGTGTAAAATAAAACACTTATACATTAAAGCTATTACAGGAAAATACAAAAAATATAACTTTACATTATTAAGTTTTAATTTTATCTAAAAAATATATGTATTAGCATCTTTCCAGACAGTAGCTAGAGTGGAGTTGGAATTCTAATTATTAATTGGTTAGTGTCCAGCACCATCACTGATATTACCTACACTGGAGTTGAATTACTAAATAAACATTGGTCAGTGTCCACCACATTTTATGATATTAGCTTGACTGGAGTAGGAATAGTAAATAATTTTTAGCTAGTGTCCTGCAGCTTCTATGATATTAGCTTGACTAGAGTAACAATAGGACATATTAAATTGGTCAGTGTGCAGCACATTTGCATACATTTGTTCATTACTGTCTTTTAATATTAAAAAATAATGCTACATGGATGTTTTCAAAAAACTTTATTAACCAATTTTTTAAATTTTTATTGTGTACTACAATACAATCACAAACAAAAATAACATCACATTATTTTGACTTTTAGTATTCACAGAATAACACATTTACATTTATATACATGTTGTCAATAATAAAAATAAAATTGTTTACATTATTTCAGTAAATTTAACATATTCCCATCATTCACTTACAGTTACAAGTATTTATATTGAAATACATAAAAAAATGTTTTTTTAATACATTTCTTACATTAATATTTAATAATGTTAATATTAAATATTAATATCATTAAATATATATAAAACATTTTTTATTTGAACAAGTAACATGACTATTATTACATTTGTTAGAAGAAATTGAAATACAAAATAAAATATTTGTTTGTATATATTTCAGAAAATGTTGTTTTAAAATTAAACATAGAAATGTATTTGGTTGTAAACTTTATAATTGTATAGGGAAACAATATGTTTAATTATAATATCTGCTATTGCCAAAATATTATTTAAGCTATTATATACTTTTGTTATAGTTAGAAATTATTATAAAACATTTTGTAATAATTAATAAAAATAATAACTTTTATTTATTATTATTATTATTATTAATTAATAAACATAAACATTCCTTTATTAATTTCAAAAAAACATACATTCACAGATAAAATAAATACTTTTTTTCTGGCCATTGTTTATATAGTAAATGGTTCAAATTGTTATATTAATAACAATAAATAAGTTATATTATTTATTATTATTAATTATTACCATCAACATATATAATGTTTACTTTAAATTAAACACAAACTTATTCATATAAATGTACACAATAACAACATATTTACATCTTTTATTCAAAGTCTTACATATTTATTTAATATTATTAATATATAATAATTATTATATATTAATTTATATTAAATATATTTATTTTTCTTAAATAAGGAAAATTGTAATGAGTATAGTGTATTAATTTGTAAAATTATACATGTGTATGTATTATATTTTTTTACTATAACATTGTATTGTCTATTATACTTTTACACAAATGGGTTAAGGGGACTACTTTTTTACCGCGTAAGGTTATTGCGCTCCATTCTGGACTGGAGAAGCTCGCGGTTGGGAGTTGCTTCGCGTGGAGAGAGGTAAGGTTATTTTTACCTACAAATTATAAGTAAGTGGTCATGTTTGAGGGTATAATCGAACTTTGTAGTGTTTTTTGGTGTATGTTTTAATTGTTTAAGTAGCGTTTTGGTGAAAAGTCTCAGTTATAGATGTGTCGTGATTTTTTTGCTTCAAGTGTTATTTTAAGTGTTCGGAAATGTCTTCTTACATGGTTAATGTTAATTGTTAGTATATTTACAAATGTGAAGGGGGTATTTGTGGGTGGGTTTCGTTATGTATGTATTTTACATGTTCCGGTTCCTCGCATGAAAACTACATGGAAGGAAGCGTGTTTTTTTACGGAGAAACAAATGTTTGACTTATTATGCTTATATTTTGACATTTATCTCCTATTTTTCGTGTTTGCCAGAAGCGGTTTTAACACTTTTTCAACCTTTTTCGGGTTTTTTGGAGGGTTTCGAATTGGATTGATACATTGATATGCGTGACCGTTTTTTAAAAGTTGTGTGTATATCACTTTAAATACTAAAGTGTCCACACTACTGTTTTCGGGATTTCCTGGAGCGTTTTTTTAAGTTTTACACTTTATTTTCGGGTTTTTGGGGTTTCCCATATTGGAATTGTAAGATATTGGATTGGATTGTATGGATTGCTTTTTGCTTGATTGCGTCTTTCTCATCTCCAAAAATTGTAAGTATTTAATTTACAATTTTCATTGGGTGGGAAATGTCGATTTTTAAAGTTATGTTTATGTGTGATGAAATTATAAACATTGCATATTTGTTACGAAATATTTTTCCTAATTTAAATAAGTTTGTCAAACAAATATGTATTATTTATAATTAATTATATATGTTTATGAAATGTAAATTTTACTATTATTGTAAGAAGACATTAGTATATTTAGTTGACATTTTTATAGTAGACTTTTAGCTATTATTGACAGGTATTCTAATCCTCTAGTTGTAGGGTATAGTGTGACTTGACTTTGAAGTAGTCAGAACATTTGTTTAGTTGGTTTAGTGAGTTTTGGACCTATTTGTGACACTGATTGTTCCATTCTTAGTTCCTGATAGCTTTGTTCTTTTTTCAAAGCTTCTAGAAGGTTATGGAATGTGGGTTTGCCTCTGTTTGTAGTTGCTTGGAAAGCATTATGCCACCCTTCTACACTATTGTTTGTTTTAGCCTCTTGGTTTAAAGTACTAAGAGAGACATTCCGCCAAGGGATTTGGAATTTGGGCTGGCGTCGATGTCCAGATCTGTGCAACCTTCCCACCCAAGTGTCTTCAAAATAGTCCAGTAATGGGGTTAGTTTATCCTCATTCCTCTTATAATATGTGCTGTCAATTAATAAATTGTAATGTTCCGCTACATCTGTAACAGGGACGTAGGCCAGGGCTATTAATTTTTTAACTTGATAGGCAAAGGTGCTATCTGTAGAGTATAGTATACTTAAAGTAGATTTTTGGAGATGCCTCCATATGCTCTGATTAAAATGATAATAGCAACCCTGGATTGCTGTGTGGGGAAATGTTCTCAAAATGCTATTAATCATAGCTAATTCGAAATCAATAATTATTTTTTCAGGAAAATAATTATTGATTTCCGTTTTGAGAACATTTAAGATTTCTGTGTAAGTGTTTTGCTGTTTGTTGGGTAGCAAACAGTAAATGAAATGTATGTTAGAATTATGGTATAAACCGTGGATGGAATACAGTTGATAAAATGGTTTTGGGCATGGTTTGAATGTTCCATCCATCATCCATTGGGGACACTGTTGGATTTTTCGTAAATTACTTGCAGTTGCAAACATAATTATTCTGTTTGTACTGCTTTCATTATCAAAAAGGATAAATTTGTCTTTATTGTGTGTGATGGCCATTTCTGGTGAAATAATAATTTCCTCAAAAGTTGTTGGGTTGGGTTGGGTTGTGCTAGTGAGTTGTTTAGTGCGTGCAATTGTGCGTTTCAGGGAGTCAATAGAGGGTAGTTCACCTGAAGCATGGGCTGGGACTTTTACCAGTTCTTCTTTAAGGACTTGTGTTGTTGGTTTATCACTTTGTGTGCTAGCACTTTTAATACTTTCTAAAGCATCTCTAATTTCAATTTCTGTGACATTTGGGGGATGATTGTGTTCCCTAGTAAATAGCACATTAGTTTCCTCAGTAGTAGCCCTCCCATAACATTTGTTGGAGTAATATTTGGTACACTTCCAAAAAACTTTTCTACCACTTTGTCTTTCCTGATTATACACATAACCCATGTAGCATAATAGTAATTTATTTTTCTGAGACATGACAAATTCTGCACCTTCAGTCATTTTGATTTACTTGTTCTAGGAAAGAGTAGAAAGAAACACAATCAAAACACATATTTTTCATTTTGTGGTGCTAACATCATTAATGATGTTTTTATACTTACAGTTAATCAAAGTAGTAGTCACAAAAGCAGAAATGTCTTTTGAAGGATTTTCTTGTATGTATGTCTTTATTTACTGTTGGTATGAAAATATAGAAAAGCCACGTTAATGTTTACACATAACAAACGTATTTCCTACTAAAAAGCAGTTGTCATTTTTGCTTACTTGTACATTTGATGTAAACATTTCATATACTTACTTGTTTAAATAGTAGAGTTGTAGTAATTGGTGGAGTACATCAAGTTAGTACAGGTCTGATCTGTAGAGTAGATAGAAGAAATAAATGAAAATTATTATAATTTTTATATTGAACCATTTGGAAATGGGAAATATTTAAAAGTATACTAACTTCTAAATAAGTCGTTTTCTTTGTTGTAGGCAGAATAGCTGTATGATGTATTCAGAATATCTGTAGAGGAAATATAAAATAGATAACATTTTGTTAAGAACATAGTGTGTGTTATTTTCGGCAGTTTTAGAGAAATGACAAGTATACTTACATTTTTTACAAGGGTATTCTTGTATATTGGTATAGTTTGTGTTGGATGTTTTCATAGGATATGTAGAATAGATGTATGATGTTTTCAGAATATCTGTAGAGGCAATTCAAAATATATACCATGGTGTTAGGAATATAGTTTGCGTTTTTGGGCCAGTTTTAGACAAATTACAATTATACTTACATTTTTCAGAAGGGTACTCTTGTCTTTTGGTATAGTTGATGTTGGATCTTTCAAATGATCTATAGGGAAGATGTAAAAAACAAGATATGTTGCTCAGAAATGTGCAATAATAAAATTGGCTGTTTCATAACAAACACATCTATACTTACATGTGTAATTAGTGTAGTTTTATCCTTTTTGGTGTAGAAATAGGATAATCTCAGTATATCTGTAAATATAATGTTTTTAAAAATTAAATACTCTTGTAAATTAGTGTGTAAAAACAGCAGTTGGTGTATAACAGAGCATTATTATATACTTACTATCTGATTTTGCACGTGAAGAAATATGACCATGTAATAGGAATTGTCGGAGTAGTTTCTATCAAAAATGTAGGAAGAGATGAAAATAAAATAAGTGTAAGAGTTAGGAGATGTAAGGAAAATAGTGCACTTCTAATTTAGATTTCTAAAAAATGCAGTGTTACTTACTTGATTAATTAGCTAGTGAGCTGGATCTTTCAAGATGTTTATTCAGCAACAAAATCTTCAGAGTGTTGGCATCTACTTTCCAGAGAGGTAGCAGCAACAAATGGTAGAATGCATGTATCCCTTTTATAGTATATGTATTATGTGTGCTTTGATTTGATTGGTTGTAGGATGTAAGGAAGCATTGTATAGGCGAGTTTGAATTTTATTTTGTTAATTGGAGTGTTTGTTGATGTGAGAATGGTGGTATGTGGTGATTCCCGCATTAAAGCAGTTTCGTTTTTAAATGAAATAGATTTTTATGTGAAAATAAGTAATGAAAAAGTTTGTTAAATGCAAAGAATATTTAGAAAATGATAAAATGCATGTAATAGAATGTATAGCAAATGTTGATTAATAGTAATTTTATGTAACAGGTATTATATGTGAAATGTATTTTGTATAGAGCAATGACTTTTATTGATGATTAAGATGGTATTTTAGAAATGAAAGTGTACAAACATGAACTCGATATTTTTTTTTTACGATATTTTGGTAGTCTATATTTTTGTAGTCGATATTTTTGTAGTGTTAGGGCTAATTTCATGTCCAACGATATATTTGTAGTCGATATTTATAGAAGCGATATTTATGTACTCGATATAGTAAGTACTCGATATTTTTTACTCGATATTTTTGTAATTTGTGTAATAAGTATAGAAAGTCGATATTTTTGTCGTCGATAATTTGTCAACGATATTTTGGTAAGTCGATAATGTGACCGTCGATAATATTTCAGTGATCCCATGGAAATAGCATGTAAAAGAGCATCTTTGAGAAGCTCATACCTGGAGGTATAAGAAGAGAAACATTACATTTTGTTTGAATTTCCAAAAAAGAAAGCGGTATCATAACACACAGTAATTGTTTAACTTGAATCATGCCTTTGAGAACCTATTGTTTCCCAAAAATATTACGATTTGAAATATTGATATATTTCTTATGCCATATTGAGGATTCCAAAAATTCTTGCATTAGAGACGTATGTCATGTAAGAATGTAAGAAGATATTATAATAGAGTATTTAATAGACGGAGCGGAAAAAGCCTGAGGAGGTTTTGAAAAATCTGCTAAAGAATGGAAATGGGAAGGTGACGCAAAGGAATCATCCAGTTTACGCCATACAGTATTTGGCCAAGAGTCATCATCCCTAGGACAAGGTAAGACTTGTTTTAGGACAAAAGCAGTATGATATTGTTCAAAATTTAGAAAATTTACGCCACCAAATTCTTTAGGTTTATAAAGAGATGTTAAAGAAATGCGCACGTTTTCCCATTCCATAAAAATATAACAAGCGACAAATTAAGTGTCTTAAAAAAATTCAAAGGAAGTTTAATTGGTAACATGTACAAAAAAAACTAATAAGGATTGTATCATCATTTTGATAGTATCTTGTCTCTCCCTCCAGGATGGGGAAACTGGAGAAAATACCGGACTTGGATTGTCCATCGGTGAATTGTTGAACATATTCAATTATTTTCTTACTGTTAGAACAAAACCATACACCAAAAAAAAATTAGGCGGGGGTTACCATTTAAAATTAGAGTCAACAAACTTATAATGCATACAAAGATTGAGAGGTGAAATGTCAGTTTCAATGAAATTTAGTTTACAACCTGAAACTTGCAAATATAAGGTGACTTCATTTAGAAAGCATTATAGGGAGGTTAAAGAATCAGCTATATATATATCAAAGAATGTTATCAGCATATGTAAATGGCTGAACTTCAAAATGATTATCTTTAAGACATTTTATAGAAGTATTACAGTACAATCTAGGAGGAGAGAGGACAGCCCTGCCTAGAATCACAGTTCAATATAAATTAAGAATAGAACAATTATTGTGAAAACACAGGCTTTTGCATTAGTGTGTAAGATCTTAAAAAAGCTGAAAATGTGTTTCCAAGAACAAACCGTGAAACTTTTAAGCATATATTCCAAATTATTCTGATTAAAAGCCTTCCCAGTGTCTAACAAAAGAGTAGCTAAAGGTGTGTTCTAAGGGGCTTTTAAAATAATATTGGAAAACATTCTGTTATAATCAGAGACGAGTGTACTCTTAAAATCTATTTGAAATGTGGCAAATTAAAGATTTCAAACAGGCAGCCAAGATTTTCACAAATATTTTAGTTTTTACCATTATTTCGAAGAGGTGGGTGTAAAATGTTCACAATAGCAAGGACCGTTTATCAGGTTTAAGGGTAACAATAACGAAGGGCATCACTATGAGTATGGCGGTCCTTGGACCAGTGTATTCACGGTGGCGGTCCGACCACCACCACCACTGTAGGTCCACCTGCCATATTTCGAGTGTGGCGATCAAACTGCCACAGGAAGGCCATATCTGGTTGGTGGCGCAGCAAAAAGGGGCAGAAATATGCTGGTGGTGCTGCTGTGACACAGCCGAGCATATTCCAAGTTGCATTTCCACTGCCCATTCCACGGTGGTGAGCCCGCCATTAAAAGGTGTATGCGGGGGCGCATCTTGTGCCCTCTGGAATTGCCCTTTAGTTCCTGCACAGTGTGACATGCATGACATGGTGCGTTCCACACAGTGCAAGAACGTGCTGCAGGCGCTGTCACAGCAGCAGTCTGCTGTTACGGCTCTCCTGTGAGCCTAACACAACTACTGCGGTGAGACTGCTGCAGCACCGCACACCCACCTGCCCTGGATTCAACTCCGATTCCAGCAGGCAGTTGCACCATAGGCTTGGCGACCCCCCTGACAGAGCAGCAGTGGCAGTGCAGCAGGAGGACTGCCAAACTTGTAATAAGGCTGTAAGGCGTCTAAAAAATTTCCATTAGTGTGTGGGCCAGATAATATAAAGTTGTTTATTTCCAAAATTTAACAAATGAAGTACAAAGAAAAATAAGAGTCAAAAGAAGTCATTTTGGCCAGCAGGCTTGGTTTTTTAAAGTGATTGCATGGCATGCAATATTTCCTCCAAGGGCATATCTTTATCTAATTCAGAAAAAATAATATCAGTTGAATTAAGTTTGGATAAAATAGAAAAGAAAGTGTCAAAAGCAACTTGAAAGTATTGGTATAATCTGTGTGTGTGTATGAGTGTGTGTGGGTGTTTATGTATGTATATATGTATATATATATATATTTATATATGTATGTATGTATATACAGTCGCCAGTCGGAAGTTATAATTAGGACCTAGTTTCCATAGGAAATTCGTTTTTTGTTTTCCAAATACTTTGGCACTGGTTGACCAATCTTCGTGAAATTTTCAAAACCTATGGCCTGCTCCGGTCAGCTCCTATCTTAAAAGTTTTGGGGTGATTTGCCTTGCGGGGCCCGAGAAAAAAAGGGGGTCCCAAAATGTGTTTT
The DNA here is from genome assembly GCF_964263255.1 of Lissotriton vulgaris. Classification (NCBI taxonomy): domain Eukaryota; kingdom Metazoa; phylum Chordata; class Amphibia; order Caudata; family Salamandridae; genus Lissotriton; species Lissotriton vulgaris. Next base: position 748,955,923 of record NC_141699.1, on the reverse strand, counting down.
CTCCATGTTATTTCCCATAGGAAACTTTAGACATGGCTACAGCCCGAATTGCTTAACGTAATTACACCAAGTTTGGCAAAAAAGTAGTGCTTGGTTCAGAAAGTGCCCTTTTTTTAAATGGTGTAAATCAGTTCAGTTGCTGAGAAAATAAAAAATAAAAGTTTCGATATTTAGAGGCGCGGAGGACCCGCGGATCCTCCCAACCACGAGTTTTATTCTAATTTGATGCCAATACTCCAAACCAGGAAGTGTTGGCAGCCATTTTGTGACTCTGTAGAACTGGGTCACAACAAAACAGGGAACCAAAGGTGAAAATAAAGAAAATGGGGCAGGGTAGAAACACCCTGACCCCATAGGCTGCTCAGGGGGTCCCACAAAGACTCCCAGGGCCAAAAAAACATTTTTTAAAAATAGCGGAATGCGCGCTGGGTGCGCGGATCCGGATGAATTGTTTTTATAAAACGAAGCAAGGGCTTACTCGCTTTGTTAATTTTAAGCCCCCTGGTGGGCCAGGTCCCGGGGGATTTGTTAAATGCATAGCAGGGGCCCGCGGGGGCCTCCGCAGACCCGGGGACCGCCAGATCCCTGGGGCTCTCTTTTTTAAAAAGAGTTTGGAGGTGGGCTGTACAGTCCCCATCCTGGAGCCTTCGATGGCCCTGGGGAGTGCCACCACCCTGGGCCAGCTCCTGCACTGTCCCCGTATGCCTACCCCTGAGACACTGCTGTTTGCTATGGTAGGGCGGGAGCACGTGTCCCACCCTACCGCAGACAACTCTGGTTTGGATTTTGGTAGAGAGAGCAGGAAACCTGCTCTCTCTTCCAAAATCCAAACCAGATTGCTTTTCCACACAGGGAGCTGGATGTCAGCAGCTCCCCATGTGGAAAAGCAATGCCGGCTTCCGCAGGAGATGGGGAGCCGGCGGGATCTTGAGGGCATTGGGGCTCCCCCAACGGTCCCCAACGAAGTGTCTAAGTCCCGGCTGATGGGGTCCCAGGGCGATTATAAATAATGGTAGGAGCCGTTTTTCCCCAAAAAATTTGGAGTTGCGACCCTAGGACGGAGCTCAGTGCGGCCCCCAGGTGTGATTGCAATGGATGCGTGGCTCTCAGTGCGGTCCCCTGGTGTGAACGCGAGGGGTGCGCGACTCCCTGCCTGGTGTGAACGCGAGGGGTGCACATTTCCCAGCGCGGCTCTCCGGTGTGAATGCGAGGGATGCGCTGCTCTCACCGTGGCCCTCCGGTGTGAACGCGAGGGGTGCGCGGCTCTCAGTGCAGTCCCCTGGTGTGAACCCGAGGGGTGCGCGGCTCTCAGTAGGGCCCCCTGGTGTGAACGCGAGGGGTGCGCGACTTCAAGTCGCGCTGGGTGTGAGACTCTCAGCCAAAAAATTAATTTTTTTTATTAAAAACCTATGTTATATGTTAGGATCTTGGGTGGCTCTAAAAAGAGCCCTTGTGTTTATTGAGAGATTTTTGTAGCTAAATGTAAGTGCCGATGCAAAGTCTTAAGTTGTTGAGAAGGACTCTGTTTGCCTTATCTGTGAAATGTACACCATCATTCCTGTAGATGCCATCCATATCAAAACGCATATTGTTGTTGTATATGGAGCCCACACTCTGGCAAAAGTTGTAAATAGATCAGACTTATGACATCTTACATAAGGAAAAGTTACAATAAAGGAAGTAGGCATGCTTATTTATTGTGAAAAGCATTTGTTTAATGCCAATAGGCTTTCAAGCCTGGATTGTTATACTGTGCTATCTGATGTACACTGGTATTTTGTTACATTTAATTTCACAGATTGCCATGGCGGGCAAGGATTTGGTGTCAGTTGCCATCTCTCAAAAAATCCTGTGGATGGAAGATTTTCACTGTGATGATCCTTGTAAGGCTCTCTGAAAATTGGTTGTATATTGTTTTGTCAGCTGTTCCTTTGTACTTATTTGTAATTTTATGTTTGAGGTTGCCATGTGGAAAAACATATGCTCTGTTCAGTAGGCCTGAACTGGTTATGTTGAGAAGTCAATGATGAAGGTGATAGATGTCATTGGTTCATTAGAAAAGGTATGTCAGATGCTATAGATCAATGTATTAATTCTGAAGAGATCAGACAAAAGACAGACTTATTGTGAACTGCATTTGTTACAGCCACTAGGCATTTAAGGATGGGTTGTTTTAACAGTGTGTTAAAGACTGTAGACATGTATTTTGTTACATGAAATCTCAAAGATTTTCATACTAGGCAAGGATTTTGTTGTTGGTTATCCCTTCTGGAAAACCATCAGGTAATACCTTTTCACTGTCATAATTCTTGTTTACCCCGCCCCCTGCCTCCCATTAGAAAGGTTGGTAAATGTTGCTCACTCTAATTCTGTAGATATATGTACACTTATGACTGTGTGCTTCATATTTGACTTGTATCTTATACCCCATTCACTAGAGTTGACCAGGTAAGGGTTTCAAATCAATTAATTTATTGGAAAAGGTTATATAAAAGTCCACAGGCCTGACATATTTATTTAGGAAAATGATGGCAAAGATAGTAGGCCTGAATTATTTAATGTGAAAAACATATCTTAACCCCTTAAAAGCATTGGAATACACTTTCAGATTCTCCTCATTACCTCTAGAATAATGAGTAAGTGAATGTCTCGTCCTCCAAATTCAGTGGGAAAATCCTGCTGATGTGAGCACCAGAAGGATTTTGATTATGGAAACGTAATGTGGTGACACAAGGGAGGAGCTTCCTTCGTGCTCAAGATTTAATTCTTATTTAATCAGTGTGACATAACACAGAATGGCATTACAGTGATTGAAGGTGAAACCATTCAGCGCCAGTAGTGGAAACTTCTTTCATTTTGATCTGTGCTTGAGGAATATCTCATCCCCCCTCCCCTACAAGCACCAATCAAAATGGGAGGGGTACTGCTGGAAAACGGCAATGTCCCTTTCCGAAGGAACCTCTCCCTAGTGGTGCCTGCTTGGGGATCATCTCGGGACTGTGAAATACAATCAGGGAAAGCAGAGGTTGGGGGGCTTGCATTACAAATGTTTCATTATGGCATAATGCCCAGCTTCAATAAGTAATCACATGACAAATTGACATGGACAGTGTATAGAAGTAGAAAGAAATGATACATTTCAGCTGTCAGAATGCCGGTTAAATTCTTTTATTTCCTTCTATTCTGTGCAGCAGAAGCGCAGCCACAGCCAACACGTGTTAAGCTCCTTCAGGTGTGCAGACCTAGAGCTTTCTCAAGGCCTTGTCAAAAAGATGATTTCTCCACAAAATGTTAGGTAACCTGTCTAACGTTCATCCATTTATCTTAGTTGTGAATATGACAGGGAAAACTAGGCTTAAATGCCTGGCTGGAGTAGTCCTGGAAAGTGTGAATGGTCCGTTAGAAGATCTGTATGTCCATACGGTTTGTTCTTCGGGCCACAAGCAGGGATCCACCCACTGGACAGCAGGAGTGGAGGAGCAGACTCTAGGGGTTGTTACGTGCTTTCCAAAAAATAGAAACAGCCTTTGCCTGCTTGGTGGGATGGTTGGGGGTTCACCATTCCATTTCCCTCCATGGGGGGAAGCCCATTAGACACCAGGAAGAATATGTACAATAAAGAAGAGATGGAGGACCATGGCATTGGCACTACCCCACAACAGGCACAATAGTGTTTCCACCCCTATTGGGGGGCAGATTGGGGGGTTAACCCAATCAGCCTCCCGTGGTGGGGAAAAGAAACACCAGACACCAGGAAAAATATTTAAAAAAAGAAATAGTGGCAGTGCCCCAGCCAGGCATTTGGGGCTGCTCCACCACATAATGCCCTCAGAAGCCTGTCTATCAACCAGTGGCATATTGGAGTGCTTAACTCTGATCTACAGGGTGGAAAGGGCAAAAAGCCTCTTAGGCACCAGAGAAAATGCTTTTTTCAAAAGTAAAGGCTGTGGGTGGCCCGCCCAGGGAGGAATTTGACTGTGCCTGCACCCCATAACTGGCCCAATAGTTTCTGCCATTCCCTTGTGGGCAGAGTGTAGGTTAACCCAATCTGCCCCATCTGGAGGGAAAAAAACCACAACACCAGTGAAACAATTTTTTAAAACATTAAGGGGTAGTGGTGGAGGCGGAAGTGTCTTTGGGAGTCTTTTTTTTTTTCTCCCCAGGTTCCATTTTATCAGGAGACATGTGGGATCGCTTGGATGTAGTAATATTGTCTATCCCTACTGATTCTAGAACCTTCCCTCACAGACATGTGAAGAAACTGTGTCATCTTAGCCACAGTTTAATATTTCTAGGGCATTCTGGGTAACAAAATGTAGTGAGGTTCAGACAATCACACCACCATGGACTCTGTATGTCTAATTCTCAGGAATGTCTGTGTTTGGTAGATTGCCATTGGTGGCAGCAAAGCCCAGACCCAAATACTGCAGCTACAACGTCACCAAAATGGGACCGTTTTCATGGTGAACATTTTCCTCCTTTCCTCTGCCACACCCTGACCATCAGTTTATGGGTTCCTGGAGCATGTTTTTAGGTTGAGCCTGGGCAGCTCATGCGCTGCTCTGCGAGGCATGCTGTATTCGAGTATGGACTTGAAGCTCCACCCACTCTGCCCATATTTTTCATAGGCTTGTTTCATTTTCCTTTGTAAATGCTGGCTTCTGATTTGTTAATAGGCTTGGTAGTCCCTCCTTAGTAACACCTTGTCTTCATTTGTAACCTCCCATGAGTACTGGCCCTTTCGCTTCTGTTGTTACACAGTATGCCGTATTTTAGTCTGTAAGCACTATTTTCTTTCATGAGTTTCTCCTACTGCAGGCAGGACATGCTTTCCTGCAACATTCAGTGCGCAATGCGCGCTTTCCCTTTCCAAGCAGCCCAGGACAATGGCAGACGCTTCTTTGAAATTAAATAAGCTGCGCATTTACAAGAGTTTGAGCTGTTGTCATTGTAATTGCCAATGCCTTTTTTTGTGTTAACTATCACAACTGATAAATAAAAGGCATTTTCATTTATCATGCCAATAGCTTAAACTGTCACAAATGCGAGACCTATTGCATTGCAAATGCTTGTTTCTAATTCCAGCACTGCACACCACTCACTATTAGACAATACATGCATTGAATTAATTAACGGCGCGGTACACACTTCTTTGGATGAACGGGTTACATGGAATGATATATTCACACATTCCTCTGATGTGCAAAGCGCACTGGATGAACAAATGCAACGCATACAAATTCAGCGAGTTTATCGCTTCCTGTCAAAAATAACACTTGACAGTCGCACTGGGCCATTTCCCAAATGCCGCACACGAAGACGGAACATTAGACAATAAAATACTGCTGGGTGCTTTTAACAGTTCACAGCTTTTTCGTTAGTCGCCAGTGGCATCTGCTGCATGCTACCTCATCAACAAATGGACAAGCCACCATGGCTACATCCGGGGAATATTTAGCTCTAACTCTGCAGTGACTAATATGACTGGAGGATGAGTGTCTGAAGGGAAAATGAAAGAAGAGGATGACGGGGTGAAAGACGTTATCACCGTGCAGTCGCTGTATGTTCCGGAAACATCAATCTAGTCGTTTCAGAGGGGATTTCCCACAGAGCATGGCCGAGGGCAGGATGTTATGGTCGCGCGCAAATTGTGCACAGAGGCAGCTCGCGGATGTCTCCCTGGGGGCAGGCCTCGCGCAGCACCGCTCTGCCTGCTGTAATGACTCACTGTGCATCACCAGCAGTGCTCCAGGGGGGCCTCGCAGCACAGGCTGGAGAGATCGTGTTCTGGTCATGTTTCTGTTTTCGTTCAGTGCTCGAGAAATGTAATTAGATGTCTGCATATTAATATTTATCGGCAGTATGAAAGCAACGTGTGTGTCTCAGAGATAATATGTGCAAATATTGCAGTCAGCCAGTGTAACGAAGGAAAGAAGGAAATCGCCGAATGCAACGAGCTATTTAACTAAAAGGGACATTGGACCGATGGCGGTATCTTTGTACTACACAAAATGCTGGCAGACAATGTTTTCTCTCATGTGGGTACGACTGCACGGCTCAGTGCATGCTGTGCCTGTTTGGGTGGATTAAAATGCCACGGAGTATGCAGCTGCCGAGCGGTTTTCTTAGCCCGACCTGCATCCTTTCGTCATGTAATTAGTGCCACCATTGGCAGCCATCCCTCACCCACACAAACTCATAGCATGCATGCTAAATAAATAAATACACAAGATAACTTCTGTTTGGGTAAATTTTATTCCATACAACAGTATGCAATATGGTGGGTTATTTTACGGGCGATCCAAGGGCTGGCAGCTGGAACCATCTGTGCTGCCTGCCCGCCTGATGAGCCAAGCAGCACTGGGGAGAATAACCCAGCGCGACAAAGAGGTTGCCAAAATGGCTGGAGAGGCCTATATACCCTCCTATGCTCAGCGCGCAGGAAGTGACGCGTCCAGCGCGCCACAGGCCATTCTGGGGAGACTCTTCCCTGAGTCCCCACAACAAGTCAAGTCAAGTCAAAGAATTTATATAGCGCACTACATACCCAGAGGGTCTCAAGGCGCTTAGGGAGGGGAGGAGGATTACTTGTCAAATATCCACGTTTTAAGTTGCTTTCTGAATGCTAGGTGGTTCTGGGTAAGGCGAAGGTAAGTGGGGAGTGAGTTCCATGTTTTAGCAGCCAGGTATGAGAAGGATCTGCCTCCCATGGTGGACTTGTTGACGCGAGGTACAGTGGCGAGGGCTTGGCTGGAAGAACGTAGTTGGCGGGAGGGGGTGTAGAAGGACAGTCGTGAGTTGAGGCATTCTGGTCCAATGTCGTAGAGTGATTTGTGTGCGTGGGTTAGCAGTCGGAAAGTGATCCTCTTATTGACGGGTAGCCAGTGGAGGTCTTTCAGGTGGCCAGAGATGTGTTCGTTGCGCGGGATGTCTAATATGATCCTGGCTGAGGCGTTTTGGATTCGTTGGAGTTTCTTCTGGAGTTTAGCGGTAGTACCTGCGTATAGGGTGTTTCCGTAGTCCAGTCGGCTCGTGATCAGAGCATGGGTGACTGTTTTTCTGGTTTCGGTGGGGATCCAGCGAAATGTTTTTTTGAGCATGCGGAGAATGTTGAAGCAGGATGAGGATACGGCGCTGACTTGTCTGTTCATTGAGAGTGAAGAATCCAGGATAACGCCTAGGTTCCGTGCGTGGTCTGTCGGGATGGGTGCTTTTCCAAGGGCTTCCGGCCACCAAGAGTCGTCCCATGCAGAGGGGGATGTACCTAAGATGAGGACTTCTGTTTTATCTGAGTTCAGTTTCAGACGGCTGTGTTTCATCCATTCGGCAACTTCTTTCATTCCTTCGTGTAGGTTAGTTTTGGCGGTGCTGGGGTCATTGGTGAGAGAAAGGATCAGTTGAGTGTCATCCGCGTAAGAGATGATGTTGAGGTTGTGTTGGCGGGCGATGGCCGCGAGGGGGCTCATGTATACGTTGAAGAGGGTGGGACTGAGTGAGGATCCTTGTGGTACGCCACAGATGACTTCAGTGGCCTCGGACTTGAATGGTGGAAGGCGGACTCTCTGGGTTCTTCCGGTGAGGAACGAGGTGATCCATTCAAGTGCTTTTCCTTGTATTCCGATGTTTCTGAGGCGTTGTAAAAGGGTGCTGTGGCAGACTGTGTCGAAGGCTGCAGAGAGGTCGAGGAGGATGAGGGCGACTGTGTCTCCATTGTCCAGTAGAGTTCGAATGTCGTCTGTTGCTGCGATGAGGGCGGTCTCAGTGCTGTGTTTTGCTCGGAAGCCAGATTGTGAGGAGTCGAGGGATTTGTTGGCTTCGAGGAAAGCGGCGAGCTGGTTGTTGACAGCTTTCTCGATTACTTTGGCCGGGAATGGAAGGAGCGAAATGGGGCGGTAATTTTTGAGTTCGGTGGGGTCCGCTGTGGGTTTTTTCAGAAGGGCGGTGAGTTCAGCGTGTTTCCAGCTTTCCGGGAAAGTGGCGGAGTTGAAGGAGCAGTTGATGACGTCTCGGAGGTGCGGTGCTATGACGGAGTCTGCTTTGTTGAAGATGTGGTGAGGACATGGGTCTGTGGGGGATCCTGAGTGGATGGAGTTCATCAGGTGGATGGTGTCCTCAGTGGAGATTGGGTTCCAGTCGTTGAGGGTGTTCAAGGGGGGAGAATGTTCAGCATATGGTTGGGTGGGTTGGTCTCCGGGTTGGTTGTCGAAGCTGTTGTGGATGTCTGCAATTTTGTTGTGGAAGAATGAGGCTAGGGAGTCGCAAAGGGCTTTAGAGGGGGTGATGTCGTTGGAGTTGGCCGAGGGATTGGTAAATTCCTTGACGATGTTGAAAAGTTCCTTGCTGTTGTTGGCGTTGTTGTCAAGTCAATCCTTGAATGCTGTTTTCTTGGCCTTTCGGATTAGTTGGTGGTGTGTGCGGGTGGCGTTTTTGAAGGCGTCCTTGGTGCTAGTGGTTGGGTCTTTTTTCCAGGCCTTTTCAAGGGAGCGGCAGAGTTTCTTGGACTTCTTAAGATCATCGTTGAACCATGAGGCCTTCTTGCTGCCAGGTTTGTTTTGACGTTTTTTCAGTGGTGCTAAGGTGTCGGCGGTGTTGGATAACCATAGGGTGAAGTTGGCGGCGGCTTGGTCTGGGTTAGAAGAGTGGGCTGGGGTGTTTAGAAGGAGCGATGAGGAGATCTGGTCGATGGTGATTTTGTTCCAGTTTCTTTGCAGAGTTGGTTGGAGGTGGTTGATGGGTTTTGGCTTGTTGTAGATGAAGTGAACGCAGCTGTGGTCAGTCCAGAGGAGATCCGTAGTGTGGCTGAAGGAGACATGATTGCTGGAGGTGAAGATGGGGTCGAGTGTGTGACCTGTGATGTGGGTGGGGGAAGTGACCAGTTGTTTAAGTCCGAGGTTGGCGAAGTTGTCCAAGAGGGTGGTGGTGTTGCGGTCGTTGATCTTTTCAAGGTGAAAGTTGAGGTCTCCCAGAAGGATGTAGTCTTTGGAGGGGAGTGCGTGTGGAGTGATGAAGTCCGTGATGTCTTCACTGAATTTTGCGCGGGGTCCTGGTGGTCTGTAGAGGAGGGTGCCTCTGAGTGTGGTCTTGGGGTCGATGTGGATCTGGAAGTGAAGGTGTTCAGAGTTGGCGAGATTGACGTCAGAGCTGGTTGAGATGCGGATGGATTTCTTATGGACGATAGCGATTCCTCCTCCTGTGTGGCCGGTACGGTCCTTGCGAATGATCTTATAGTCTTCAGGGATGGCAATGGTGATGTCTGGGGCGGAGGAAGCGTTCATCCATGTTTCTGTCAGGAAGGCGACGTCCGGAGAGGTGGTGTCTAGTAGATTCCATAGGTCAATGGCGTGCCTGTGGACCGATCGGGTGTTGAGAAGGATGCATTGTAGGTGGTTGGGGTCGGGAATCTGTGGTGTGGTCGCAGCGGAGATGTTGTCGGTGCCGATGAATTTGCAGGAGTAGCAAGAGAAAGGTCCATGGGTGTGTCCAGGGGCGGCTTGGACGCAGTTGGTGGAGCGGCCGGGGTTAAGGGCTAGGAGGGTGGAGGCATCGTAGGTAAAGCGGGAGGGCTGGGCAATGTGAGGGCCAGGGGGTCTGGCGCTGGGCGCGGACTTGGCGCGGACGGGCGTAGACGGGCTTACCTTTGGCGCACCTTCGGCGCGGATTGGGCGCGGTCGCTGCGCGTAAACGCTGCGCGCATGAGCTGCTGTCGTAAATGGTCGGTGGGAAGGGGGAGGGGCGAGGGCGGCTCAGCTGGGAGGCGGGGCGAGCTCAGGGAAGGCACACGGAGCCCCACAACAACAACAACAAACAAAATGGAGGGGGGAGCAGAGCAGGGCGCCGGGGGATATTGCCTGAAGGAGCTGCAGGTCGGAAATGGAGCAAGCCAGCAAGCGGCAATCAGGTAGCTTTAGCGCGGTAAAATTCTGGCGCTGAAATCGTTAAACACAGAGCAGGCACAGAGCAACTGAGGCGCTGAACTCGCGCTGAAACACAGACTAGGCACAGAGAAAATGAGGCGCTATAGTCACAAGTCACACTGAGACACAGAGTAGGCACACAGTAACTGATGCGCATAAATAACAAAGCACAATCATATACAGGGCAGGCACAGAGCTACAATACCGCGTCTCGGCAGGGAGACAGGGGAGCGACCTCTCAGGGCAGGAGCGATGAGGGATCACAGCGCTTCTAGGTCCGGGAACGTCGTTAATAGTAAGTGGGAGGGCGGCTCAGCTGGGAGGCGGGGCGAGCTCAGGGAAGGCACACGGAGCCCCACAACAACAACAAAAAACAAAATGGAGGGGGGAGCAGAGCAGGGCGCCGGGGGATATTGCCTGAAGGAGCTGCAGGTCGGAAATGGAGCAAGCCAGCAAGCGGCAATCAGGTAGCGTTAGCGCGGTGAAATTCTGGCGCTGAAAACGTTAAACAAACACAGAGCAGGCACAGAGCAACTGAGGCGCTGAACTCGCGCTGAAACACAGACTAGGCACAGAGAAAATGAGGCGCTATAGTCACAAGTCACACTGAGACACAGAGTAGGCACACAGTAACTGATGCGCATAAATCACAAAGCACAATCATATACAGGGCAGGCACAGAGCTACAATACCGCGTCTCGGCAGGGAGACAGGGGAGCGACCTCTCGGGGCAGGAGCGATGAGCAACTAGGAAGGGGGTGGGATGGTGCCCAGATGGCACTAGAGGGCCGCCCTCTTGAGTGGCCCCTTGCATGGGCCACGGGCAGCCGCAGATTTTGGTACAAGTCCAGTGGAAAATTGTTTGCACCTTCGACCTGTCATTGTTTAGCGTAAACCTTTTTTTTCCCCCCCAGAGGTAATATGTAGGCACGCGACATTTATATTGAGTATGAAAATAATAAAGACGCTGCATTCAAACCCAGATGCAAATGGAGACTCGGGATCAAACTCCCATTTGCGCCGGAATGGTGCAGCAGGTGATTATTTGCATTATTAGTGCCCATGACACACTGGCTACGCTACTGCAGTATATCATTCAAGATGACTGAGCGCCTGTTTTTTGTGTGTGCGAGATGTCCTACGTTTCAAAGATAGAACTCGGAATTTCTTAGAATTAATGCATTAAATTTATACAGTACAAGTCAGAAAGAGTGAGCAAGTATTACCACTCTCTATTTCTGTCTAAATTCCCCCATTTTGTGTCTAAATTCATGCATTAACTTGCCAAAATTCCGAGTTCTTTGTTTGAAATTTAGACGCCTATCACGTAAAGAAGCATTTGCAATGCAATAGGACTCGCATTTGCAAGAGTTTATGCTATTGGCATTGTAAATGACAATGCCTTTTATTTATCTGTTTTGATAATTAACACATGAATAAAAGGCATTGTCATTTACAATGCTAATAGCTCAAACACTTGTAAATGCGAGACCTATTTCATTTCAAAGAAGCAGCCTCAATTGTCCCGGGCTGCTTGGAAAGTGAAAGCACACATGGCGCCTGAATGTTGCAGGAAAGCATGTCCTGCCTGCAGTAGGAGAAATTCATTAAAGGAAATAGTGCCTACAGACTAAATAAGACATACCATGTAACAACAGAAGTAAAAGGCCCAGTCCTCCTGGGAGGTTACAAATGAAGACAAGGCGGTAATAAGGAGGGACTAACAAGCCTAGTAATGAATCAGAAGCCAGCATTTACAAAGAACAAAACACAAGCCAATGAAAAATATGGGTGGAGAGTGGGCGAAGCTTCCAGTTCATACTCGAATACCGCATGCCTTGCAGAGCAGTACATTTGCTGGCCAGGCTCAAACTAAAAAAACAAAAGCGCTAGGACCATGATATAGTCTCTGGTGTTTGCTGGCATGAATTGCACACCATAAAATGACAAAGACATCCTATTTGGACATTGACCCCATTCCGAGGCGCAAATCTCAGAGTGGTGCAGTAAATGTGAATCCGTAAACCACTGCATCGAGAGGTATCCTATTTAACAGTTAAGCAATTTTCATCCCTGACTGTGTGAGTCGGAATAGGCCCCCAAGTTTAATAAGGGTGCACGATATTCACTCAATAATTTGAAATTGACACTTCAGAATTTAACACTTCTAAATCGATACGTCTCACAATAATGGAAATACTCATTGCTTCAAAATAATTCAAAGGAATAAAAATAAAAGAATGAATATTAACAGAATAAGCATTGGCAAAGCCAGTATGTTTCACATTTGGGATCTATTGGCTTTGCCCATGGTTTTAAGCAATGCTATGTAACATGTCCAAAGAGGAAACCCAAAAAAAGAGCTATGATGCAGCTGCTGCAGTGTGTTATTTTGTAGGCACGTGCACGCATGCATGAGTGATTTTTTCTTTTTATCTGTTGTTCCAAGTTGGATTGTTACATTAAAAAAGATAGCGCAAAAACATTTTTTTAACGTGGGTTGGGGGAAGCAACAAGGAGAGTGGTGTGGAAGCAACACGGAGGGCAAGAGTGGGGGAGCATCATGAGGATGAAAGCAACAAGGTGGGTGGCAGGATAAGTACGCAACATGGGTGAGAGAGAGCAACCTGGAACATGAGTGAACCGAAGTACTTGGGCAAGAGAGCAGTTCAGGGGAGAAGCACACATGGAGCGCAGCAGAGAGGCAAATAGAATTACAAGAGGGAGATATCTAGTAAAAATATGCACCTTTATGGAGTGCTTCACCCAAAAAAAGGATTACAGTGGAAATACACAAGTAATGAGGCCATGCTCTAGGGGAGGAACAAATACAAAAGGAAGGAAAGCCTACACAACCAGTCTTCAAAACAGGACTGACTGCATCTAAAGCCCATGAACATTTAAAGTTAGCTCCTAATTGCGTCCTGAAAGATTGGAAGAAAATTAAATCGGCTTGCAACACCTATAAAACTGTGCCGCTCTTGACACATCTAACCCCGAAGGAATCCAATAATATACATTTGAGGGCATGCGGGGAAGACCACGTGTCCTCAACACAAGAACAGAGAAGTATGTATACACTACATCACCTTCCCCCTTACAATGACAAGGAAGGAAAAAACAGAGGTGCATATAATAACATAAGTGAAAAACATGTTAACCCCTTCACTGCGGCGGCTATTCCGCCGCAGTGCTAAGGGGGCGGGGCGGCCGCGCGGCGGCCGCATGCTGGTGACGGAACCGCTCCGTCACCAGCATCGGTGGCGCTGTGCTTATGACGGAGCGGTTCCGTCATGGCTCGCCCCGCTCAATGGAACGCTCAGCACAGGCGCGGAATTCGCGCCGTGCAGGCGCTCCGAGCGGGCCATGACGGAACCGCTCCATCATCAGCACAGCGCCACCGCAGCTGATGACGGAGCGGTTCCGTCATCAGCAGACAAGGGGTTAATAAGCATCATACAGTACTGTAAGAGGTAACAAAGGAGAAAGAAAAAAAAATCAATGTATCACAAAATCTCTAAATTTAGAAGGCAGTTTTACATGACGAAACCTACATGTGGGAGCAGAGTCCACTGAAATACACTCATCAGTTGAAGTTGAAGCGTGAAGCTCAGACGAAGCTGATTGCGCCAAATTAGACGGTTCAACCCAAGTGGCACAATCAGATTCAAAAATAGGTTTAGACCTGTTAATGATGATGTTGGCTTGCTGAGGAGTGACTTGATCAATTGACGTTTGTTCCAACAACCTCTTCCTGTTAGAAGGACTGAAGCTTTGCCAGCTCTTGTCACCTGAACAGGAACGGAATAGATGGATTGACCTTTAGTGACTCTCATGGGACTTTTTATGAGTTCCCAATCACCCACAGTAAATGTTTGAAACAACACACTGTTCCTCTGATCAAAGTATCTTTTCATGTTGGTTTGCGATTGAGAAACTTTGGAAAAAATTGTCCCTGTAAGGGGGGTAACAATGTACAATCGTTCCCCTAACCAAGAAGGAAACAAACTAGTAAGGGCCTCTCTACCTCTAAGAAAAGAAAATGGTGTAACACCTATGGTGCAAAGTGAAGAAGTGTTATAGCGCCCCACATTTTGCTTAAGAAATATATTACCCCTCCCCAGCTGAAATTCAAAACTACCAAGAAATAGTCTGTCCTGACATTGCTTGCATTGGTGACTTGGTACATCTCACCAAGTATAATCTGTTCAGATCTCACAAAGTCCTTAGTCACCATTGTGACACTGGCCCCTGTGTCCCTGTATGCCATGGCCTCCTGTCCATTGATTAAAGGCTGTTGCCTCTATTTGCACAGATTACTGGGACTGACAAATAAGTAACCCATTGTCTATGGTCAGATCATCAGCAACTTGTGAAAAAGGTTTCAAAGAAACATTGAGTGTCCTTTTTTTCTGGGCAACCTTGACCTACATACTCACAGACTTTACCCCGTCTCATCCTCTTGGCAAGCAGCTGACCACTCCGACTCACTCAGACCTGAACACCACTCAAGGTTGATGGCATCCACAGACGCCACACTGACAACATCATCAACAAAATCATCTCCTCCCTCCTCTTCCACAGGCATGTGTTAAAGGCATTCTGCACGGACGTTCTTACCACCTGGAACATGTTTGATCTCAAACACAAATTCTTGTAATTTGGACACCAATCTTGTTAACCGTGCGGCTAAATTGTTATTTTTGCCGTTTGTAAAAATGTACACAAGGGGTTTGTGGTCTGTTTGTAGAATGAACTTACGACCCTAAACATACATTCTAAATTTGTGGACATCCCAAACGCAAGCCAACACCGCTCTCTCAATTGTGCTATACTGTTTCTCACACTGCTTGAGGGCACGTGAAGAAAAAGCAACAGCGTTTCCCTTACCTCCCTGTTTTTTGCTTAAAATAGCAACAAGACCAGTTTGGCTTGCGTCAACAGTTATAATAGAAATAAGGCCTTCTTGAAAAGCACTCAAAGCGGGGCCTTGTTCAATGAGTAATTTGACCTGAAGAAAAGCATTCTCCATGTTTTGAGACCATATGTATTTGGTTCATTTCTTCAGCAATGACCGGAGGGGTTCCACAGTTTGGGCATACATGGGAACAAACCTGGTATAATATTCTGCTAGGTCTAAGAAGGAGCGTAAAGCGTCCTTGTTAACGGGTGTCTTAGCTTCTTTGATGGCTCTTATGAGTGACATTTTAGGTTTTATGCCTGAACTAGAAATGGTGTGACCCTGGTAATTTAACTCATTAGTGGCAAACTTACATTTATCCTTTCTGATTGTCATATTTTTCTTCGAAAAGGTGTTTAAAACTATGCTTAGCGAGCAATTGGGTTCTTCTAGGGTATCAGCATGAACAAGAACATCATCTTGGTAAGCATGTACACCCCTGAGATTGCCAAACAGATGGTCCATAAGTTTATTTTTTTTTGGTAAAGACGTTTATTGAGGTCTGCAACACATACACAGCATTTGCTTACAACCCTGAGGCCGGCTGCCATATACTTCAATACTTTGTCAACATTAAGTAGACAATTTTCCCCACCAGACAATCTCGGCCGGTAACCTTTTAATAACAGTGTTGCAGGAAGTCCATTTCTCATTCTCGAAAAAATCAGTGTGCGTCTTTCTTTTATATTTTATAACCATGAACAAACATGTGACTCTGTAGGTTCATCAAGCAACATATTCTGTCTTGCACCCCCTTCCTATCTTACATATTGGCAGAACAACCCATACACACAACCCAAGTCCATTAATCCTCAGAGTCCTACAGGTGAGGGAATTGATTCATCTATTAAGCCCACAGTAACAACATTTTTGCATGATCAGCCACTCTGAGTTGTCTTTAGTCTATGTCTTCTTCATCCTCCGAGCTATCAATGTCATCCTCCGGTAAGGGCTCACATATATCCCCCCGGTAACTATTCCAGGGCATCCATATCTTATTCCATTATGAGGGTTAGCTCTTATTTTATAAACTGCTCTTTCAATCACTAGAAGCATGTCCATATTTCTGCACCACTGCGCCAGAGTCGGCGTTTCCATCGCCCCCCATTTCTGCGCTATATCCTGTTTGGCTTCCATTATCCACACAGTAGCCCATTGCTGCCCCTGGCGTGTCAAATAATTCGGACCCCACACGTTTAACAGACATATGCGCGGGTCGGGTGTAAGGGAGACCTCTAGAGTTTGGGAAATGACACGCAGCACTTGTCGCCAGTAGTCAGCAATAATCGGACACTCCCAAAGTGTGTGTAGCAGTGTACCCTCCTCTCCGCAGCTTCTGAGACAATATGGGTGGTCGGCTCTATGTATTTTATGTAGCGCGGTCTGGTTAACGGCTGCCCAAGTCAGTAAGGCCTCGATTATGTCCAGAGAGTCCTTTATGGTAGCTTCAGGCCTATTGACTCACTCAGGCGCTTCCTGTTCACCAAGCTACGCCCTGCCTGCTAATGGCCGCCTGAGACACAACGCTGCTCAATGCTGCTCATCGCTGTGTTCACTGATTGAGAGCAAGGTGACTGGGTTCGGCTATTTTCCGACCCGGAGCTTTGCTGCTGTTTGTCTATTGACGGCCCTCCACTGCCGCCCTTCCCTTGTGTCCCCCGTCTCACGGCTGATTCCCGGCCGATTTTTGGAATGGAACGGAGGTTTGTTTCAACGCTGGAGAGTGGAGGTGAAGCACCGCCCAGCTGCTGCTCGCGTCTCGAGTGCACCACGCTAACGCCGGGATCGAGCTGAATCGAGCTGGGAGACAGTGCATGCTCATTGATGCTGCCTCAACTGCCTTAATGTGAGTACAACATTTGTGCTTGCTCTCACTGTCCTCTCACTGTCCTCGCCACCGCTACGCCAAAATTAGGCTCCTCGTGTCTCCATTGGAAAAAGCACTTTCAGGCTCTGCAGAAGGGGGGCAGAGAATATCAGTAGCTTGGACATAAGCATCGAGCACCTGCTCTCGCCAGGGAGAGAAAAACTTTATTGAAGTTCTATTGAGGGGTGTTGTAAGATCTTTGAGACTTTTTAAGTCTCTCTTCTTGGGGGAAACACTAAGAACTTGGGAAGGTGCTTTTTGAAAAGAAAGGGGTTCCTGATTGCACTATATAAGGAACTGAAGCACTGAACTGAAGCACTGAAAATCATTGAACACTGGTCTGTTTTGTTTAAAAGTTAGATTGACGCATCTGTAACCTGCTGCCTGAACATACTGGCCAGCTGATTAGCTAGTGCTAGTGCTATTGCCATTGCCAGTGCTCCTGCTGGTGGGCCACAGCTTAACTCACCAGTCTGCCATGAGGGAAACGGCCAGCCACGCCAAACCCATTGCTACTTCCCAGGGACCCGGGACCTGCTTGCCTGCCTAGCGCCGACCATCACGTTGCCGCCGCTGGGTGAGGATCTACACTACCCAGCGTGCTTTGGCTGCAGGCAGGCGCGACCGTGACCTCATCGACGCGCCCGGAGGAGCCTTATCAGGAGGGAACGCCTCTCCCCCCGCGAGTCAGGCGCGGGAGAAGCCCGGGACAAGGGCGGGGCCATCTAAGGCCAGAGGAGGTCGGGGCGGGGCCATTCCCCTTGGCTCATCTCGAGGAGATGCGGATTATGCACTAAAGGTACTGTTTCCCTTTACTTGTCCCCCTTAACAAATTGGTCCCTCCTATTTTGTCTACAAAGTGGCATCTCTGAACTGCTTAGGTTGGAAAGATGGCTGATGTCTTCACCTGCACGGGGGGTTACAGGAACGATGCCGCACATAGTGCCACGATCAGAGGAACATTGGACCACTATCTAAAGAGGTTAACGCTCCCCATTGTTAGGGACCTAGAGCGATTAGAGCGATCTTCTGCCCTGGATAGTTCACTCAATATGTACTCTCCTTTACAGTTTGTTGACCCTGCTCCCGAGATTTCATTACTGGAGGAATTAAACAACCTGTGTAAAACTAAGTATGAACATGTGAAACCGGTCAATGTGGAAACTAATCCACCCATCTGCACCATATCAAATATTAGCCCTCGGCCCTGCAATCAATCCCAACTAACCCTTAGTACACAGGATGAGCCCCCTTTAACACGATCAAAAGTAAATTTGCCTTTGGCATTGATCGCCAATCCAGCCCAGCCTATCATTGCCAAAAGGAAGCGAGGAGGGGTTAATCATCTTGGGAGACGGGCCAAGCTACAGAAACCAAATCCCCATCCTGTATCTACTAAAACTTCTAACACTGACACTTTGAATCCACCTATCCACGCTTCTTTTCTGGCTTCAATCGAGAACTTATTAAAGTGTATATTATCCCCCCTGATGGACAAAATGGTCAGTTTAGGAGATAGGCTTATGGCCGTCGAGGAAGCAATTAAGGCCAATTCACTACCTGTAAAAACTATATCTACACCCACTCAATTACAGCCTTTAGTAGCCACACAAATGCCGGAAAACCCAGTACAAAGCAAGACCACCCATTATCAGTCAGCAACTCGGAATGTGAATAGCTTGGATCCCCTTGTTAAAAATGTACATAGCTCCAGCCCTACAGTAGGGCTAAATAAACAATTGCCTCTAATTAAGGAAACCATGGTCATTCGTAACACTCTGTCGCCCACTTCTAAGCACCTACATTTGCCTCCAGAGGCCGCCCCTATTGTATGTGTGCTTTCGGGAGTACCTAAACTTACAAGGGGGAAACATGAAAGCCATACGGACCTTAGAAACAAGGTCTCACTTTTGGCTAACCAAAAACAGACCTCTACCGCCAAATATTGATGGGACCATACTTGGGGGTCGATTAGGATCGCGGACGGACTTGCGTCCGTCCGCGACCCCAGAGCAGGAGGGAACCTCCGCATGGCATGCGGAGTTCCCTCCTGTGCAATTAGGATGTGACCGCAAGGGTTGCAGTCACATCCTCTATTTTTAACATTGCGGCGGGTGGAGCTTCAAGCTGCAGCCGCCGCAATGTTAAAAATGCACGCATTGCATTTGCATGCAGTAAGAGGCAGGCACCGCGCAGTGCCTGCCGCTTTCTTCATGCAAATGCAGTGGGGTACCATAGGTACCCCCCATGTGCACCCCCCACCTCCCTTCACCTAGGGGGCCCGCAACGGGCCCCCGCAGTGAAGTTCCGTATGCTTTTCCACGGAGGAAAACCCGCCACGGAAAAGCATAATTTAAAGGCCATCCTAATATGGTGGACGGTGTCTGGAAGACACCGTCACCATATTAGAGCTTTTCCGCCGCGGTTGTAAGCCGACCGCGGCGGAAAAGCTGCGGACGGAAACCAGGACCCACCAGCCATCCTAATGTGGCGGTGGGTCTTTGGTCAGTCCGCTGCGGTTTTTCCGCATCCTCGGGCCGGCGGTGGCTTCCGCCGGCCCCGAGGATGCGGAAAAACCGCAATCATAATGACCCCCTTATTGTCAGAAGGGTGGGCTGGCTAGGACCTCTACGCAAAGACTTGGTGGGCGATCTGGTTCTTGTTAAATTTAGGTCTAACTTTGTGCTTCCATTTCTCCAATCCTGGCAGCCTCAAATAGGTGATGGTCCTATTTCTACATGGAGCATATGTGACTTCTATCCCAGTTCATTATATGTCTAGCTGAAACGCATAAATTCACAGCATGGTCGGTCTTTCTTTTTTGCTGTCTTTTTCCCTAATGTGCGTCTGTAGAAATATTGTTCTTTCTTTTCTTTTCTTTTGAACAACTAGAGAAAACTAGTATGTATCCTGCAAGTATGTATTATGTTGGTTTTAACAATGTTTTGTACGTTTTAAAATGTGTTTTTTTTTCTTGTGATGTCTTTTATGGTTAATGTACCGAATAAAGACTTGTGTGAACTGGTAGCGCGGTCCTTGTAAAATAAACTCGGTGTAGTATTTTAAACTGCACCAGTCGGAATCGTGATGAAATACCCGCTTCTTTGGGGATGCCAGCTCTGAGTTCCAATCTGTGTCGTCCATTGCCCCTAGTTGGCCCTCCCATTTTTCTCGCAATTTAAGTAGTGGGTCTGGTAAGTTGTTTATTAGTTTCCGGTAAGTTAGGGAAGTGGCACTAGTCTCCATGTTATCAGTTAGTAGGCGGTCTTCCAGCGGTGACGATTCCGGTATCTCCGTACCTATCTCAATGGCCGTCATTAGTGCATGTTGTATCTGTATATAGCGATAGGTTTCGTTAGGGCCCAGGTGGTATTGTTGTTGAAGGCGCTCGAACGGGATCACCCCTTCCTTTGTCCACAAATCTCCTACCGTGAAGATTCCTATGTTATCCCATTGTGTGAAACCTTTGCTATGCCTTAATTGTCCTAAGGCCTTAGTGTCTCACAAGGGTGTAAGTTTAGTTATAACACCCCCCATTTGAGTCTTGTGTGTGCTCTATGCCACAGCCCTACTGTGTGTCTGGTTGGGCCTATTAGTTTTGCCGCAATACCTTTATGATACAGCGGGGCCAATAAACTATGAGTGCCCAGTTACGCTCTATCTGCTAAATAAGCCAGTTCGTCTTGCGGGGCATGGAGCCAATGGTTTACAACTTTAAGTTGTGCCGCCCAATAATACATTTGCACATTGGGCAGGGCTATCCCGCCATCGTACCAGTCCCGAACGAGCTGAACGTTTGCTATGCGAGCTGGACGATTACCCCACAGCAATCCAGTTATCTCAGCCGTCACCTTCCGGAAGCAGACGGGCAGACGAAGCAGGAGTCCTATCCCCGGTGCAGTACGGATTTCGAGAAGGGATGGGTACTGTAGAACAGGTTCTGAACTTCACACTCCTCCAAGGGAAATACATCCAGGCCAAGGCTGAAAAACTGTATGCTGCATTTGTCGATCTAAGTGCCGCATTCGATTTTGTTAGGCACAATCGATTGTGGAAAGTGCTGGAAAATCATAAAATAGACGAGCCTATTATTTCCTTTTTAAGACAACTTTATGCTGGGGCAAGGGCAAGGGTGAGATTCGGAACCAGCGGCGAATGCACCAAACCCTTTTATGTGAAACGTGGAGTGAGACAAGGGTGCGTCCTTGCGCCTCTCCTTTTTAATCTTTATGCGAACGATCTAGAAGAGGTCCTGGTGTCCAAAGTTATTGATTCACCTAGAATCAACTCCAAACAAGTAGTGTCCCTACTATATGCGGTCGACGCCGTTATAATGGCTAGGACTGAGAGAGGCTTGCAGTTAGCGTTAAACACGTATATTAATTTCATGGATTCTAGGGGCCTTACACTAAATGTAAAAAAAACCTACGTGATTTTTTGCACAAGAGGCAAGTCTAAAACCTGCAAACTGTTTGCATGCAGGGAAAAAGTGCAGACCACCAAAACCTTTTCATATTTGGGAGTAGTCCTTGACGGCGGGGGACACTGGGGTCCAGCCATTAGGAGCAGAATCCTGTCATTTAAAAAAGCTACTGCAGCACTCATGGCATTCTCGCGTAAGATGGGAAAAAGACCCCCAGCAATCTTACTTAAGATTTATTCGCCCAAATGTGTCAGTACAGCCATTTATGGGCAGGTGTCTGGGGCATTCTTGAAACCAGGGAATTACAATTTGTAGAAAATGCTTTTTTAAGGTTTATTTTAGCTGTTCCGCCTAGTTCATCTGTATTCAACTGCCACGCCGAGCTGGGGGTCACACATATCAGTGACCTGATCGCGATGCAACCAATACTACTCTGGCATAGCGTCTGGACCGCAGACGAGCTAGATCTAAACAGAGAGATCATTTGTGATGTTATGGCTCTTGACAACTCCCATAAAATAGCGTGGCTATCATACATTCAAAAGTTTTGCCTAGATATGGGAAAACCCGAGTTTTATACCGCTCCGGAGGGGCTATATAGGATCACCAGGGAAGTTCTAAAGAAAGATTGCTGGTCTCACCTGGAATCCCTGCGGCTAGGGGTAGAGTTGAACAAAGTTACGGTAGTGCGGCACCATTCGTTGCTCACTTCAGGCAATATGCAATCCTATCTGAATTGATGCATCAGGGGCTTCGATAGGTTCTTACTTACCAGATTCAGATTTGATATCTTTTTCCGCTTAGTCTCATTTCCCCAAATTAATGATTGGCCAAAAAAGCTTATTAATTGTCAATGCGATGGGAGAACCGAACAATCAACATTACATGTGATCTATTTCTGTGTTTTTTATCAAAAAGAGAGAGCCCGATGGATTAAACCTTTTTTGAATAAATATGGCCCGTGGTGCCACTGTCGCCCAGCTTTACTGTATCTCCAGCTCTTGAATGATGAACTTTGTGTGGCCACTATGACTGGATTTTTAAAGAGTGTTTTTAGAAAAAGGAAAAATGTATTAAGTTCTTAAACTTATTGTAAACCTAGTTATTTGCCTCTTGGTTGTATTGTTATATATGTGTTCTATACGTAATGATTCATGATGATGCTGCTTTTATGATTTTTTATTTTACAAAAATCGAATAAAGCTTTTCTACTACTACTACCTTCCGGAAGTATTCGGGCGATATCATAACCGGTGTATTCTCTAATACATAGAGGAACCGTGGCAGAGCCATCATTTTGAACAGCGCTGCCTTCCCTAGCATTGTCAGTGGGAGCGCTTTCCAATGTCTCACGTCAGCCTTCAATCAATCTATAGGTGGTAACAAATTCAGTTTGTAAAAGACCCGGTCATCACGGGTGACATGGATCCCCAGGTATTTAAAGGAGGAGCCCGCTACCTTCAGTGGGCAGTCCGCGGGAAAATTCGGTAAGGGACCCCTTAGCTCGTAGATGATGGACTTCGACCAGTTGATAGTATATCCGGATGTTTGGCCATGTTCATCACACAGCGTTAGGAGTATCGGTATATTCCTCTCCGGTTCCGACAAATAAATTAGCATATCGTCAGCATAAAGGGAGACTCTGTCCTCCCAGTTGTCTCCCCAACGTATCCCCTTTAAGAGCGTGGAAGCCCGGATCGTGGAGGCCATTGGTTCCAGGACTAAGGTGAATAACAAAGGGGAGAGTGGGCACCCCTGTCTCATCCCTCTAGCTAGTGGTATCTCGCGGGAGATATGCCCGTTCGCTGTTACCTGTGCCACGGGGCTAGCGTACAAGAGCCTTATCCATGAAATAAACTTGGGGCCGAAACACATGTGTGCCAGCACCGCAAAGATATATTGCCATTCCACCATGTCAAACGCCTTCCTGGTGTCCAATGACAGGATGGCTGCTGGTTCAGTCAACAAAGGGGCCCGAGCTAACGCTCCGTGTACCCTTCTGAGATTCAATGCCATGCTCCTGTGTGGCATGAACCCGGACTGATCCGGGTGGATTAGATGGGCGAGGTGGGGCATCAATCTGTTGGCTAACAGCTTTGCTAAAATGTTAGCTTCTGCATTAATGAGCGATATCGGGCGGTACGATGTGCATTCTACAAGTGGTTTGTCTGGTTTCGGAATCGCCACAATAGTCGCTACCCTCTGGTCGAGGGGCAGAATCTCTCTTTCTAGACTATCATTATACATAGCCAGTAGTGGCTCACTCAACATCTCAGACATTGCTTTGTACCATTCAATGGGGATCCCATTAGGACCCAGAGCCCTTCCGGAGTGGAGCGCATCGATTGCTAACTGTATCTCTTCCGGTGTTAAGTCAGTTTCTAATTCTTCTGCGGCTTCTCGTGTTAGGGTCCGGGTCGGCACATTGTGAAGTGCCACCGTTGCCATCTCTGGTGTTATTTTGACATCTGGCGTATATACCTTATGGTAGTGATCCGCTAAGGCTTCTACTATTTCTGACGGACGTGTATGTATTTCTCCGTCGGGGCCCCGCAATTGTAAAATGTGTCTGCCTCCTGTCTTCTTTTTATCCAGCCATGCCAGGAGCTTACTCGCTTTATCCCCTATGTTGTACACTCTATGTGCTGTTTCTTCGATATTCCCGACCACTCTACGTCGCAGGTGGTCATTGTGGAGCCGCTGAGCAAGCTGTAATGAGTGCAGTGTATCTACCGTTGGGTCAGCCATATGGGCCAGATTTGCCCTGTTTAGTTGCGCTTCTAGCTCTAGCAATTCCTTTTTTTTTTCCGGTTGTGTCCCGTTATGGTTGCGATGGCCTGCCCTCTCAATACTGTTTTATAAGCTTCACACACGATCGTAGGTGATGTTACCGAGGTTGTATTCTCGGCGAAGTAGT
Organism: Lissotriton vulgaris; assembly: GCF_964263255.1. Classification (NCBI taxonomy): domain Eukaryota; kingdom Metazoa; phylum Chordata; class Amphibia; order Caudata; family Salamandridae; genus Lissotriton; species Lissotriton vulgaris. The sequence continues at coordinate 748,931,842 of NC_141699.1, read as the reverse complement.
GCTGGGTCGTTTTCTTTAAGTCTTTTCTTATGTGCGGTATCTGTAAATAGCCCGGAAAAATCGGGTACACTCTCTTACGAGTCCTTTCTGAACAGGACCGCGTCCACCCAATCGGGGAATGGTCAGATATGTCTCTGGGTTTAATTTGGACGTCGTCTATGGTAAGAAGGCCTTCCCCCAAGGTGAGGAAGTAATCAATACGAGACAGACTTTTATGTACTGTTGAGTAGTATTTGTATTGCTGTTCTTCTGGGTGTAACTGTCGCCAGATATCCACCAGCCCTTGCACCTCCAGAAAGTCAATGAGTCTGGAGGGGCCCACGGGTTTTGTCCGTACTGGGAACCTGTCCTGTGTGTTGTGTACCACTGCATTAAAATCACCTCCTATAAGAAGGTCGCCTACTGGCAGTTCAAGTAAGAATTTCCCCAGATCCGGAAAGGCAATTGTGTGGAGTGCTGGAAGGATGTACACTGACACAATAGTTACCCGCCTACCCTCCCAATGTCCATGCACTGCCGCGAAGCGGCCCTGATCGTCTGTTTTTGTGGTTTTTAGTACGAAGGGGGATGATCTCCGCATTAGAATGCCCGTTCCGCATGCCCCTGAGGTGAAGGCTGAATGCTCTATCATGTGGTAACCCCGTCTGTCCAATGCCTGACTAGCTGTGCCCACCAGGTGGGTTTCTTGTAGTAGGACCAAGGCAGGGCCCAACCTTCGAATGTTCGGTAGAACCAGTCCTCGCTTAATCTTGTCCCGCAATCCTCTAACATTCCAAGACATCAGGTGCAGTGGTGGTACTGGCCCTGCGCTTGGTCCTCCATCCCCAGCATCAGTCTGTGAACTCTGCGCCATGTCTCTCTTGCGGGGAATAGTATGAGTGCTTCTTGGATGTAGCCCGCCATGTCATGGTAGTGTTGATCAATGAGCCTTCCTCTATATGCCATGTCCACCCCCCAGATCTTCTCGTGTGCTTTGTGTCACTGCCTCGGGTGGCGAAAGATCGTCGATCAGTATGAGCCGTTGCCGCTGTGACAGTTGCTTGTCCGCTGGATTATCCGTTTCTTCACACCACCTCCCACCTCCCAGAGTCAAACAATGAAGGAAAATGGAAACATCCCCACCCCCAACTCCCCCCCTCCCTGCCCCCCTGCTATACAGACCCTGAACTGCCCGCCCCCCCAACTTAGCAGAGTGCTTAGCCCATCCCCAACACAGTGTAAAACGGCGAGAAAACCGAGTTAATCGTGTTGGGTAAAAACAAAGATCTTTGGGGACCCCAACACTGGCCATCTGAAATGGGTACCCCCCCAACCCCTGTCGCGCATGCCCGCAACCTGGGAGTCAATATTGACGACTCACTCAGTCTACACCAGCAAGCAGTAAAAACTTCATCCACCTGCTTCGCCATATTGAAATGGCTTAACAAGATCTGCTGGATGTTACCTGAAAACACCAAGAAAACAGTTGTCAACGCCCTGATCACATCCAGATTAGATTATGGCAATGCTCTGTACCTGGGGGCAAATAAAGCTACTGTCCGCAGGTTACAGTCAGTACAGAATGCAGCAGTCAGACTACTCTGGAAAATTCCCATCACTACTCCAACTACCAAATACATTAGGAAACTACACTGGTTAAAAATTGAAAATCGTGTCAAATTCAAATCCCTATGTTTCATGCACAGGATTTCCACCAATACCGCCCCAAAATACCTAGAAAGCCTGATGCGCCCCTACCGTCCCTCTAGATCTCTTCGGTCCTCTACGGCAAATAATTTTGAAATCCCAAAGATCAAGTTGTCACGCATGGGTGGCAAGTCCTTTTCTTTTCTAGGACCCACACTTTGGAATTCAATGCCACACACATTGTGGTCTGAACCAAGCTACATCAAATTCAGGAAAGCCCTAAAAACATGGCTATTCACATCTAATTCCTGTAACCGCATTGACACTGGGATCTGTCGCGCCGGGAAACCCTTTGTTGGGTAGCTGTGCGCCATATAAATGCAAACAAATAAATAAATAAATAAATAGTGTACTTGCTCGCTGGGGTAGAGGACTCTCCGGAGTCAGCAGCCTCTCTCCCCCTCCGTGGAGGACCTCCGCCCAGTGTCCAGCGGCAGTTCTTCAGGCAGTCAAATAGAATGACGATACTGTACAGTTACTGGGTGTTCATTGTTCCTCGTTGTCTTCCTCATTCACATTATCTCTTTGTGGCGACCCATCCTCCGCCACTCCTCCTGATGCTTGAGAGTGCTGGTGTCGATCATTGCCCTGTGACCCATTCGTCCTGTTTGATCTGCGGGGTTGACTGGCCGGCCTCCAGCCTTCCAGCCAGTCCTGGGCGATCTCCGGGGTATCGAAGAACCAGGTCTTATTGTCAGCCACAATTCGCAGCCTGGCCGGGAAGAGCATCGAGTACGGAATCTCCCTTTCTTCACTTCGACGAACGTTCTTCTTCTGCGTGCGACCTCCGCCGTGTAGTTTGGGAAGAAGGATAGCGTAGAATTCAGGACCTTGACTGGGGGGGCAAACTCGCGCTGCCTGCAGGATTACATCCCTGTCTCGTAAATTGAATAGGCGGGCTATGATAGGCCGTGGGGCCGCACCTGGTTTTGGCCGACCCCCTGGGACACGATGCGCTCTCTCTACAGAGAAGAAGGTGGACAGTCCCTTGGGTTTAAGCGCTCGTTTGATTAGGTCCTCCACATAAAGATCTGTCGCTCCGGTGCCTTCAGATTCTGGAACTCCAATTATTCGGACGTTATTCCGCCTTGAGCGTCCTTCCTGATCGTCCAGCCTTTCCCTCAGTGTCTTGTTTTCGGCCAATATCCGCTCCACAGCAGTTTGTGGCTCTGACACATCCTCCACCAGTGATTTTGTGGCTACCTCCATGGAGCTGATCTTTTCTGACATTTTGTGAAAGTCCGCCCTAATCAAAGTAATTTCGGTAGAGATCGTGCCTATTGTTGCCTGCATTTGCGTCAGCGCCTGCATAACGTCGTCGAGTGTTGCCTTTTTCCCCCATTCCCGTCTGCGGATTTTCCGGCTGACGTCTTGCTTCCAGCTGGAGAGGAGGCGTCCTTGTCATATGTAAATTTATCCACGTGGGTCTGTGTCTTACCCTTCTTGGGGCCCTTGCCCGCCATTCCGATGGTCGCTACAGTCTTCGTCGCTCGCTGTTTGGACCTGTATCACATATGTGAACGTTTATCGGAGCGACGGATATGTCACATCCAGTCTTGCCGTTATACAGGATGTAGCCCAACACCCCTTCTTGATAGTCCACTTCGATCTATGCACCTCCATCAGCTGTGTCACTCCTTGCCCTCTCCTATCAGACCCCGCCCGGTCTAAAGGGTGAAGAATGGCCAGCGTGTTCCCACGGTCACAAGCTAGTGGTAGAATCCGGTCTGCGTGTCCATTCCAGGTCCCATCAATTGTCACGGCAGTGTTCTGCGCCGTTCTCACCTAGTTGTAGGGTCCTTCTCCACCTCCTCTATCTGGGTATATTCGGCGCCTATTGTGTCTGCAGTAGGCACCATGTAGGGTATTAGCGAGGCCGGCAGTGCTTGCAAAGGAGACCTTTCTGAGTGATTGGAGCGATCACACCGGTATTGTGCGTTATTCCCTTACCAGCGTCATTGAAGGGGAGTACGTGGCTCAGTTAACTGCCGCTTGCGGAAGGAGGTTATGGCACTACTGAGTTTGTAGGTCCTGAAGGAGATCTCAGCGCGCTACTGGTGTTTGCGCTGTCTTCTGCGCTGCTCACCGTGCAAAAGCGCTGATTGTGCGGTGGGGCTCGATCAATGGCGGTTCCTTGCTGCCTGCAGGGGAGGCCCCAGACAGATCAGCGGTCCGCAGCGCCAAGCGTTTGTTTTATCATTCAGTCTGTGTCAGCTTGGGCGTGTGCAGGGCTCACCTTACAGTTCTTGGCCGTGCAGACGGTAATCGGAGCTCGTTGCTGCTGAGGCCGGTGACCCCCCGTTTTCATCAACTCTGCTCCCGGGGCACTCAACAGGGCGGCGGACCCATCCCAGGTAGCCTGCACATTTGTTATAACGTCGGTGTCTGCCTCTCCCCTCAGCCCCGTTCGTCTCTCGGGGTCCGCGTCAGCCAGCCAGTTCCAAGGTGGCGGGTTCCTTCGGGATGCGCTTCCCTCTTAGGTCCTCAACACCCGCAGTCCGGCTCTAGTGACCCTTGTGACACCTCCGCTTCCTGCGTGTAGTATGTTCTACCCCCCATAAACTCCGGTCTATGCTCATACCGGGTTTTGGGGGCTCCGCTGCCACTTCAGACCCTAGTCGGGCACTTCCGGTGTGTCCCACTTGGGTCAGCGACACTTCCTGCTGGGCTGCTCCGGAAGGAAATGCCCCGGCTTTCAGCTCTGCCACAGGCCGCAAAGGAGCGTAGTCCGTGCTTCGTCACCCGGCTTCGGATTTTTGTCCAAGTTGCCGCCTTCTGTTCCACCCGGTCCTGGGCGTCGGATCTCTCCGTTAGAGATCTTTAAGTAGTCGGATTAGTTGCCGGATTTGCGGAGAGGCCGCTTCAACTACGGAGCTTGTCTCTTAAGCAGCCGTCATGGTTGGCTGCTAGCCACGCCCCCCTGGTCCATAAGTTTTTGAAAGACGCTTGCGGCGTAAGCCAAACCGAATGGCAATCTCAGGTACTTATATGCTCCAAAAGGAGTAACAAATGTAGTGAGCTCTTGTGAGTCTTTGCTTAGAGCAACTTGATGGTAGGCGGACCGCAAATCAATAAGTGAAAACCACTCAGAACAACCTAAGTTAGCCAGCAACTCATGTATCTTGGGGAGAGGATGACAGTCTATAAAGATGATGGCATTGAGACTCCTCAAGTCAGCGCAAAGGCTGATTTTCTCAGATTTTTTTGAGAGCAGCAACTATAGGTGCAACCCAAAGTGAGGAGTCACAAGGTTCATTAATCCCTTGTGAGGACAAGTTTTGTAACATGACCTCGAGTTCTTCCTAACACTAAGGGGAACCGGTCTCACTTTGTGTACAACTGCTTGAGGTTGAGGCTTGAGTCTAATGACATGCTCAAAACCTTTCACGCTGCCTACCTCTTCATGAAATACAAGCTCCAATTGTGTGAGTATGTTTTGTACAGGGTCTGTAATTTTACATATGTGGTTCATAGGTACTTCGCCTAAAACAATAGGATTGTCAGAAGCTGGCTCAACAATAATGCCCATTTTAGCTAAATCATGCCACCCAATGATGTTCCTTCCCTTGACTGCAACATACATTTTTGTTAAAGTCTCTCTGCCCGAACAAAGTAGTCTACCCAAAATGAATCCTAGCATGTCTATATCCTTTTCGCTGAATGCTTTAGGATTCACATCAGTAGGAGAAGTCCTTTGTCCCAGAATTCATAGAAAGTAGTGACTCTTAAGATGGTGAGGGGGAAGCCAGAGTCCGCCATCCTTTGCAAGTTTATGCCATTGATGCTGTCTTCACAGGTGGGACCTTTGATTGATGTGTCTACAGAATCGCATTCTACTGTCACAATTACTTTGCTGATGGAGTCAGTGCACTCATCTATTTGTGTATCAATTGTACTGACTCTGACAGTGTTTCTACTTCTGCACACAGATTGAAAACGACCCAGTTTCTTGCAAGAAAGACAACATTTTCCTGAAGCAGGACAGCCAGGAAAGTTGCCAATGTGAGTCTTCGATCCGCAACTGAAACAGAAGGAGCCAGATCTGTTTGTAGTTGGTTTAGTATCTTTGTACTTAGTGTTAAGAGTACAAACAGGTTCAATCTGAGGTTTGGTGTCCATTGGACAGGTACTGACAGAACCATCACTGTGTAATATTTTAGTTGAAATAAGAGAATGCTCAATGTTCTTAGCCAAATCGATGACCTCATCAAGTTTGAGATTACGAAAACGAAGGATTCTTTCTTAAACTGTACGTGACACACAGTTGAATACAAACTGGTCACGTATGGTAGTGTCGACACTGAGACCAAATTCACAAGAGGATGCAAGAATCCTGAGCTCTGCTGTATATTCTTTTACACTTTCACCTTCAGCTTGTTTGCGTTTGAAGAATTTATGACACTCCAACATTGTGTTGGGTTCAGTTGCAAATTTCAATTTTTCAATTTCAATTTTCAATTTTGGTTTGCTTCATTCGAGAATGAACTCATAAAAGCTTTACAGACAACATTAAAAAAGCTGTTATAAAACATTTAAATTGATTAAAAAAGAGTTTTTAAAAAAGAAATAAAAAATGTATCACATACATTATCACATAAAATTTACAGATAAAATATGTACACTCTGATTAATGACCTCCTCTTAATTCATTTATCTAAAAACTTTTGTCTAATGGACCATGACCAACCAAGAAATTTAGAAGTGGCTATTAGTATCAATGATGTAGAACTAGTACAAATAATTCTTAGCGCCACTACACTGCTGGTCGTACCTAAGTTCTTACACATCGGAGTGATGTACATGAAAATGTAAATGTAAATGTACAGGAATTTATATAGCGCAAATCACTGAGCGGTTTCTAAGCGCTTGCTTAGGGAACCTGTCCTGGTATTCCCCTGTGAGATAACCCCAGCAGGGTATCCGCAAGGTGAAAGCCAGGCATCCCGCCGCGAGGGGCCGTTGTGGAGATTAAGCAAGCTATTGACCTGAGTCGCAGAGTGTGAACCCGTGAATCGAGTAGGCACCAGAGCGAGAATTGTCGAGTCCATGGACATTTTAGGACTCAAGACCCCGCCGAGCCGGGAATTGAACCCTGGTCCCGGGCTGACCTCTGCTTCCAGGTCTGCCTCCTCTAACCAGTGAGCCACACTTCTCCACTGAGTGAGTGAGTGAGCCAGATACGTCTGGGCTCTACATAGGATTTGCATGCAAATAAAAAGTGACCGATTGTTTCGTCATGTGCTCCACAGGATGGGCAAGAACTGTTTGAAGGGCCTCCCCACCTGCCTGTTAGGGATTTAAGAGGGAGAGAACCTTCTCTAATCTGGAAAAGCAACTTCCTATCCCTTGGGCTAGTGATAGTGTCCCAGTATGGTTCTAGGCTAGGGAGGAACTTTGCTTGTAGAAATTTTCCAGCCATAGTCTCTTGGTTGATTTCATTCCAAGTCCATTCTGCCACCATTGTCCAATAGATCTCTTTAAGGTTAGTCTTTGTAGGAAAAGAGGCCACCTCCGGATTTTCCCTTAACATGTAGAGGCCTAGTTTGCCCAACATTTTCCTTAGTTCAATTAACCATCCTATTTTGCGGAACTCATCTGCATTGATTATATCCTTAAATCCCTCCGCATAGTGTAAGAGTTCAGGCGTAGTCCAAAGTCTACGCCAATACATAATAGGTCTTAATCTTGCTAAGTCAATTAATGCCTTCCTGCCTAGATCATACCTTAGTGGTAGCAGGGGGGTGCCCTTGGGAAGACTTGTAATAAGTCGAAAGAACTTATTTTCCGAAGTTTGTAGTTTCCCAAGGTTCTCATAGCCCCACAACTCTGCACCATAAAGTGGTGATCCTAAAGCTTTGGCCTCATATACCTGGAGCCCAGGTTTTACAGGTTTTGTTAGGGATTTTCTGTGCTCAGAGCCAAGTGCACCAACTATTTGCCTATGCTTTATAGTTGCAGTGTCTATATGTTTGGTCCAACTTAAATCGTTTGATATGTGGATTCCCAAATATGTAAAAGCATCGACAGTCTCTAATGGGCAGTCATTCATAACAATATGAGGTTTACGGCCACAAGGAGGGTTAAAAACCATTGACTTAGTTTTAGACACATTAATTTCTAGTCCGTGGTCCTTGCAAAATTGATCAAAGATTATTAAAGCGCGTTGTAGACCACTCGGGGTCTTGGATAGAATCAGAGTGTCGTCGGCGAACATTAAAATCGGTATCTTGGTACCAGCCAGTGACGGGGCATCATGCGGGAAACAACTCCATTAATATACAGTGTGAACCATGTAGGGGCCATAGAACATCCTTGTCGTGCCCCATGCTCCACTGGAAAGTCAGAGGCTACCTTACCATGCCCTCCCCACTGAATCTTTGCGTAATTTGCCTCATGGAGCCTCATTAACATCGTTAAAAGTTCTTCAGGGACACCCAGGTTCTTCAACACTTGCCACAGTTTGGGCCTTGGAACGAGGTCGAAGGCGGCCCGTAAGTCTACAAAGGCTGCGTACAGGCTACCCTTCATCAGTAGCACGGTTTTCCATTGTAGAAGTCGTTATTTTCCTTGGCCCAGTCCAAAAGTCTGTTGACAACCACCCTACCTATCACCTTTTGGATGGTGTCAATTAGGCTTATGGGCCTATAGTTTCTTGGTTGTGATTTGTCTCCTTTCTTATAGATGGGAATTCTAATTGCACATTGCCATGACGCCGGTATATTAGCGCCCTGAGCAACCGCATTTAATAGGAGAAGGATGTATTTACACCAGCGCTCCTTCGCGTTGATGAAAAGATCTGCCGGCACCCCATCTAGACCCGGGGCTCTGCCATTTGAAACTGTACTCAAGGCCATCATAACTTCATTACTGCAGTATAAATTGTCTTTATAAAAAGAAGGTCTGTGTTCAGTTATCAAGTTATTGGACTGGGTATCAGCATACTGCGGCTTGAAGTAGTTGATCCAGTCCTCCTGGGATACATTATTATCTGGGGGCTCTGGTGAACCCCCCTTGCCCCATTTGACAATGTTCCAGAATAGCCTAGAGTCTTTTTTGTCGCTTGCCTCCTTTAGCTCTCGCCAATGCTGCTCATCCCACAATTTCTTCGCATTGGCTATGCTTTTTCTGTACGCAGTTCTGGCAAGACGAATAGACACCATATCCCTCTCCCTGATCGCAGCTCCCAAGGCTACTCTAGTCTTCCTACACTCAGCATTATACCACTTCGCTGTCTTGGCATTTCTTATATCCCCTTTCTTTGCTGGTTTCTGGAAATAGTCCTTAATAGCTATGAAGAGGTTCTCATGGATTTTGGTTGCTTTATCACTCCCTGAATATTTAGGGTTTAATTGTTCAAGAAGTGTTACCGCTTCATCAACCTGGGAATTAATGCTGTTTATAGTTTGCTGATTAGCCTTAACATGTAACCATTTCAGCCTGTGCATATCATTGGATGGGACAATCAAAGGAGCATTAACTACCTCACGTGCCTCACCCATACTATGTGGAGCCCACCATTTATGTTTAACACATAACGGATTGTGATCGCTTTCTATTCTAGTTTTGACCTCCATATCGATCACTTGTCCCCAAAGCTTTAGACTACATAGAACGTAGTCTATTCGGCTACTGTGTCTCCCGTTGTCAAAAGTGCAAGCCCCTGACCTGTCACTTCGGGTCCTTCCATTTAGTGCCCTCAGGCTATTTTCATAGCATATTGCATTTAAGGAAATTATATCCTCAGACCATCCGGTGACAGGTTTCAGATGTAATTTGGGGACACTCCATTGCCTATCCTCCTCATCTCCAGCCCAGTCATCTTGAATAGCCAGGGGTTCAAAAGTTCTATTTAAATCACCCGCTGCCACGATTCTGTTGTCAAGCGAGTGAGTTTCTAGGAGGGAAACCAAAGCTGCACAAACTTCTGACCTTCCTCCCCTGTTACCCCTGGCATAAACATTATAGATGTCAAGGCAACCCTTAGGACCCAAATCGATTCTAATAAGTTGAATGTCTCTACTTCTAGTGTCAATTAATTTAACAGTAAGAGCTAAACATTGGCGTACCCAAATAGTAAGGCCACCCATTGGACGCCCCTTGACACCTTTTATTGCTGGGATGTAATAATTCAGGAAGCCTTCGTTAAAGCATGGTTCTCAGAGCCAGGTCTCCTGGAAGATACACACATCATATGAGTTTACAAAACTTCTCCATTCCTGTGAGTCATGCTTGGAGCCTAACCCCACTATATTCCAGGAGACTAGCGTGCCATTTTCTCCCCATATATCTTCTGAAATTCCATTAACACAAGATACAACCGGGATTGCAGACAAACCCAGCTCTTCTACATTTACAGGTCTTACTGTTGGACTAGTCTCAGAAGTATCCCCGAAGGTTACACCCAGCTCTATGTTAGGTTTTGGGGGGTAATCTGCACTCACGTCTGTGATGTTCTCTGTTCCTAAGGTCCCTATTATTTCTATTTGGTCCACGAGTTCCTCAGTAATCCCAATCCCGTCAAATGGGTATATTTGATGTCAATATATTTGATGTCAATCATTGCAATCCAGTCCTGAGCAGCTTCTCTCGTGAACTCCACCCATGACTCGAGAGGAGAGCTCTTGGAGCTGGGGGCAAGATTTTCTTAGCTGGATCTTAGATTGTGCAGGGGCACTAGTCCTGAATTCTAGGGCAAAGAGGTTTTCCGCAAGGGAGGCATGCTTCATTGTAAGTTCTATGGAGTCGTATTTATGATTAGGGGCGCTAATCCATTTTGCCTGCAGGATATCTTCCCTTATCACTGACCTACACCCTCTCACGTGACGCAACCAATGAATGGCTTTGTTTGTGAGAGAGTCGGGAAACTCCCTATTGTCTTTAGCAAGTTTGGGGACACTGGTCATGTAGATTTTATTTGGAGGGTGTCCTTTGTCCTAGTCCCTCTTTTCCCCTGTATGCTTGCACCTGGTGTTTTATTCTTTTCACAGACTCTAGGCAATATGGTTGTTCCTTCTTTCATTTTTCCTCACTTCTGTTGGGTATTTTGGACATTCGCTTTGACTCTAGGGGCATTAGATATAAGTGCTTCTTGTGGTCTTGTCTGTATGGCAGGTCTACTCTTACTCGGGTCAATCGGGGGTGGTACGATTAAGTCACTACCATTACCCTTAGCTGAGGCTTGATTGCTTTTACTTTTCAGGGGGAAGCTATCTTGCAAACTTTTTATTGCATTAGCTTGGGTTTTTCTTCCTCCCTCACCCTCACCCCTTACTAATATACTTAAGTTCTTCACTGGTGATTTTAGTGACTCCATTTCATCGCGGAGAAGTATGACAAGATTTGTTAAGTTGGATACTTCTTCGCTCACAGCTACTCCCTTTCTGCTGCTGTCATTAAAGACAGCGTCCAAAATAGCTATCTCGCCTTCAGCTGGGGTAGTATCTGTTTCTAGTGGCATTGATTGATGGACAGGGGGCACGTTATGAATGTCAGCCAGGACTGTGAACCTATTATGACAGGGTATTAGAGGGACAACAACCGCTGGTAAAATATCACTGGTCGCACCTTCCAGTTGATCCTTGGCTGCATGTTCCTGGTCATTATTTTGTATGATCCCACAGTCCCTATTTTCAATGTCATTATCGGCCAATGTTTTAGGTTTTCTTTTGGCCCGGAACATTGCTGGTATTACTGGTAGAATATTGTTGGTTTCTTGTGATTCTTGTGTGCCCCCTTCTTGCTTGGGACCTCCCCGCTATACTGATCGGAGTCAATGATCTCCCTACACTCATCGACAAGAACATTGATTCACTCCAGAACATCCTCGGATGCATGGCTGGCCGCTTTTCTAGGTTTCTTTCCCTTCCTTTTTTTAGGGGGTTTGCCTTCTCCTCCCCCGGCCTCCATTGACTTTCGTTTCCCCATGGCCCAGGTATACGTGCACCTATAGTCAATGTAGTCCTGCACACAAAACTTATATTTAGATCTATCTTACCGTGGGCATAAAGGTGGCGATGTTAGAGATGTGACCCCACCCTGCCTTGGTCTGCCCCGGACGGCCACAGACCGCTCGCCCTCTGCCCTGGCTCAGCCCGGCGCCCCTGGCGCGCGTCCCGCGGGACGGGAGGCGTTCCGCTCTTTGTTGGCGCCTCCGGGCGCTGCGTGTGACGTCCCAGGTGAGCCTCTGCCAGTGCTGCACCTGGGAAATGTAATCTTTCGCTGGCCGTTCCCCTCACGGCGGACTGCTGCACTGATGGAATTCGGGTGCTGGGCTATGCCGTTGCCGTCACGGCGGTGAGTCTGTCAGCGAACGCCCCCACAGAGCGCTCGGCGCTCCGCTCTTTGTTGGCGCCTCCGGGCGCTGCGTGTGACGTCCCAGGTGCACCTCTGCCAATGGGGCACCTAGGAAATGTAGTCTTTCGCTGGCCGTTCCCCTCATGGCGGACTGCTGCACTGATGGAATTTGGGTGCTGGGCTATGCCGTTGCCGTCACGGCAGTGAGTCTGTCAGCAAACGCCCCCACAGAGTGCTCGGCGCTCCGGTCTTTGTTGGCGCCTCTGGGCGCTGCGTGTGACGTCCCAGGTGCGCCTCTGCCAGTGGGGCACCTAGGAAATGTAGTCTTTCGCTGGCCGTTCCCCTCACGGCAGACTGCTGCACTGATGGAATTCGGGTGCTGGGCTATGCCGTTGCCATCACGGCGGTGAGTCTGTCAGCAAATTGTTTTTTAAATGCTCAAGAGTTTCAATGTAAATGTTCAATTGTAAATCACCAGATTCGTGAGTAAGAGCTTGAATAGGAGGAACATTGTCACAAATGTTTTGGGCAGCACGTCCAAGACTCCCGAAAAGTAAACAACTTCCTTTGAGGGTTGTAGTCGCCAGCATCAATAGCGACCAGATGGTTTTCAAAGAGCCTTAGTCACTCTGACCACTTGATGGTTGGTTTACCTGGCTTGGCCAGAAAAGGAGGTGGTTGGGGAGTTGCCATAATGAATGAACAAACAAACCAAAAAATATGGTAAAATATGGATGAAATGTGAAATTAGTGCGTTGAAAAAGCAATGTAGATGAGAACAGGCAGTTAATATTAGAAAACGTTGAAGAAATCCTTTAAACTACGTTTAAATGCTGAAAAACACTGTTGAAATAGTCTTAATGAGGAAATGAAGCAAAAACTGTGCTAAGATGGCCACCACGTTGCACGTAGAATGAGGTGATAATGATGAATGGGGCATGCGCTGAGCTCACAGTGCACAAGATGCAGTTCGAGGGAGATGGTCGTGGAGCGAGAGAGAGAGATGCTCATGCAGCGCACAACTTAAAAAAGAGGAGGAGCAGCAAAATTAAGGTACACTCACTGCAAGGCTAAGTGGTGACTCCAGTCAGCTCACTGCGAGGCTTAGGCTCACTCCGCACCACTCGAGCCGATGCTTGTTAAAGTATAAAGTTGCACCGCAGCAGGCGGTTGTAGTATTTCCTTTCAAATATGACAATCAGCAGAAGAATTAAGTTGAAGATTTATTCCATAAGAAGAGCACATCCAAGTACTTCAGTGGCATATGGAAGAATGAATACAGCGGTACATAACAGAATCATAACAGTGTTCCATAGAACATAGAACACCAGTATTCAAAAGGATACACAGGAATGCAAGCATGTAAAAGCGAGACACTTAAAGGGATACTACAGGATACTACATATCCTCCCTTTTTCTAAAATAACAAATACCTACTATCCTCCTTTTTCTAAAACAACAAAAACAAAAAAAAACAAAAACAAAAAGAAAAGATTGTATAACCAGTATTATTACATATAAATAACAAATTCCTTCAATTTCGAAGATTGCCAAACAGATCTTAAAAAGAAAAGTTATGAGTAGCAAATACATCTTGAGTAGCAAGTGCACCTTAATTCATCTGCAAGTTGATAGATCTAAACCCATGCTACACATCATGGTACAATTTGTACTTCCTCCGAGATCAAGAGAAATTATGTTTCATAAAAACACATTACATTTTGTTCATCCACCCAGGATTAGTTTTAAATAGCGGCATTCCACATCTCATGAGATTAGACTTAACACTACTTAATATGTTAACCTCAGAATAAGCTTTAAGCTATTAGTCCAAAATAATGCAAGTAAAACATTGTCAACAGATATAATATTCAGAACTGAACAACTATTCATGAATTTCTGTCAGCTTGAACAATTAATGAAACATTGCGAACTTTATGAATTCTGAAACTCACACATCTTTCAACCTTATATATTGAGAAAAATTCCTTGAACTTACCGATCTTACCTGAAAACACTTACGGAAACTCACTAAGGACCCAATATTTTGCGTCTTCACTCACTCCAGTAACTAAAACTTGTTCAGAACTAAAAGGATCAAGTATGATATGTAAATATCTCTGATCCCTCCACCCTAAAACAGAAGAACCATCAAAATCAACACACAATTTACAAGATGCAGAGCGACCTTTACACTTTCAGGCAAAACGTTAGAAAACCCCAAACCATTAACTAATTCCTTACCCCACATTTCCTAATTAATAAATATAAAAATAAAATAAGAATCAGTGGAATCTGAAGAATTTCACCAACTAAGACAATGCACAAAGGTTAGCTTTTAACATCCTTGTCAACAACCATCACCATATTGCATTGAAACTTTTCAGGAGCAGAAGATGAAGAAGTATCGATGTCAGACTCCTATTCAGAAGAATCAGTATCGTTAATACAGGCTACTTCAAATGACTTTGAAGAACTTGTAATGCAGACTTTAGCATAATGCCCTACAACCCCACAACTGGAACACTTAACCGATCTAGCAGGACATTTCTCAAAACCTGCATTGTGGTTCTTATCTCCACAACGATAACAAGCAAAGGAAAAGGAATCGTTGTTATTATACATTTTCCTGGTGAAAGAGCTTGTATTAAAAGACCTTTTTTGAAAATTCTTATTGGATTGAAAATTCTTGTCACTCTTCTTGTCTGAAACCTCTTTGCTGGTTTTTACCGAAATTTTGTTAACTGTAGGAGTAGAAGTAGTAGTTCCAGACTGATCAGCTAAAGCTTTAGATCTTCTGTCAGACAATTCAGCTTTTTTCAACAAAGTTATCACATCCTTTAGACTAGACTCTCCTTCAATCCATAGTCTATCTTGGATACTTTTATTCCTAGAGCATACAACAACTTGATCACGAATAAGTTCATTGTGTAGTACTCCAAATTTGCAATGCATGGCTAGTAATTTTAATTGTGAAACGTACTCTTCAACGGACTCATTTTCCAGTTGTTTTCTTTTAAAGAATGCACGTCTGGTAACACCAATACAAACAGTAGGAGAATAATGCTCAGTCAAATCAGAAATTGCATTTTTGAAGATGCCAGTATCGCCTGCTCTTTCCAGTTTCTGCATCTGATTATAAACTCTCAAGCCTTCCGGACCCAAGCTATGTAAAAGCATACGCATTTTGCGTTCAGGAGACAAGGATCCAACATTATCCTCCAAAGTGGCAATGTAATTGAGAAAGTATTCTTTCCATTCAGACCATTTTATGATTGGTTCACCAGGTGATGTCAAACTCTTTAGGTGTGCTAATGTTTATATTGATACATGAAGAAGATGTAGGCGTGGAACTATTAGAAGAATTACTAGTAGAAGCAGGAGTAGTGTTGCTCATATTGCCAGTGAAGAAAAATAAATAAATAAAATCAAAATATACGAATGAAGAAGGAATAGTAGAAAAATAAGAATAAAGATGGAATAAACTTACAAAGCTGCTTCAAATTCTTAAGAACGCTGCAAAAACCATGAAATTGAAGAAAGGAAACTTGAAGAAGAACGAAGTACTGATGTGCTCGTGTGTAGAAATTCAATTCGGCATTGAAACCGGCCCAAAAGAAAAAATCCAAAATGGAGGTACGTGGGGTCACGCAGCGTGACCTTTGTTTATCCAATGAGAAGCGTTTCCCTCAATGCGTCTGCATCAAGCGTTAAGATGCCGATGTTTGCTGAATATTATGGGCGTTGCTAGGAGACGATGCAATGACGAACAACAGATGACAAACGTATGACGATGCACGTTTGCGCGAGTCAACAGCAACGGAATTAAATTGAAGAAAAACAGAGGAGGCGCAACTGTAGAGTCTGCACACGTCAACTCACAACAGCAGCCAAATGAAATTGAAGGTAAACACCAGTTTACTTTAAATGTCACGAAAGTGAGTAGAAAGATTTTAAAAAACTTTAAACGTACTCACGTTGAACAAAAACAATGTCCATGCGAGGAGGTGCTGCGCGCGTCAACAGCAAATATTGATTCACAAATCCAGAAACAATTCGATAGGTTGTTGAAGTAAATGAAGTCCAATAATAAAAAAAAATGTTGGCAGCAATAGTAGTTTAAACCAAAACAATTTTCATGAAGAAGAAAACAGGTATGATGAATGAAGAAATCCACTGAGGGTTGGTGTCATGAATCCACGAAGAATGAAAAAAAAATTAATAGAAGTTTCAAAAGGTTGGTTCTTTTAAGGTATCCCAATCGTCGCCAATTTATTGTAGTATTTCCTTTCAAATATGACAATCAGCAGAAGAATTAAGTTGAAGATTTATTCCATAAGAAGAGCACATCCAAGTACTTCAGTGGCATATGGAAGAATGAATACAGTGGTACATAACAGAATCATAACAGTGTTTCATAGAACATAGAACACCAGTATTCAAAAGGATACACAGGGATGCAAGCATGTAAAAGCGAGACACTTAAAGGGATACTACAGGATACAAACTAACAACAGGAGAGTAAGGGTATGACTGTTCACTCTCAAACCCCTACTAAATTATTATTAAACAACAGAAGAGTGAAAGGGCAACAAACAACCTCAAATAAGTATGTGAGGTGAAAGGGAAACAAACAACCTCAAACAAATATGTGAGGTGGGAGGGAAAGAAAGATAAGGAAACTCAACACATATAGAAAGTTGTTTAAGAACCCTCACTCACCAACCTAGTGGTGACATGCTTCATCACTGGGTTCCCACTGGAAAGACCTAATGTCTTTCCAGTGTGCTACAACGCCTGTTTACAGCGGAGCTGGTTCTTGTGTGTGATGAGGAGGTGAAAAAGCCAAATTGTGCTAAGTGAGTGCAATAAGGTGAAAAAATTATAAAAAGTGCAAAGTCGTGACTGTCAACTATTTTATTAATAGTCCGACCTGCACTGGTTAAAAACAGATATGAGTGGACTCGTAGGGTTAGTCTCATTTATTAGAGACCCCTAGTCCGCATTGAATACAGATTTGGTCGACATGTTTCTGCTTTTGGGAGCCCGAGTCGCTCAGCTTTCTTCAGGACCATATAATGTGATCCTTCGGTGGTATACACGCCCTAAGGTTCACCCTGCCCTGAGGATTTAGTGTTAAAAAGAAGAAAAAAGTTTATTTCTTATTATACTTACGGCTCAAAGCCGTTCAAACCCAATCAGCAATTTGCTAGGGTCAGGTACGGCTCAAAGCCGTTCAAACCCAATCAGCAATTTGCTAGGGTCAGGTACAGGAGGAAGGCGATTTTCTATCCGCATGGGCTGACGCAGTAGGGTATTTTTTTCACGTCGCATATATTTATGCTGACGACTCCCCGCAGACTACCTAGTCTGTCACCACAGGGCCGCGGACATTTACTGCCAGCCTTGCTTCTCATAAGCAACAACTTGCCGGTTTTCAAAAATAAATAAAAGGCATTGTCATTTATAATGCCATTAGCTCAAACTCTAGAAAATGCAAGTACTATTGTATTGCAAATGTTTGTTAAAAAAGGCTACAGGAGTAACCCAGACTGCCACTGCCCAATATCCCTGTTGGGCTCTACAGTGAAGATCTTGGCCAGGGTTCTTTTAGTGAGATTGGATGAGAGATCCAAGTCCAATAATATTCCTTCAGCGGAGTAAAACAGTTTTAGACAAGGGTCTAGTACAACAGAACAATGTTTGAACCTCTCCCTTTTGATTAGCAAGTATGCCCAAGCTAAGAAAAGCGCATTGCATTTAGCCTTCATGGATTTGCCGTGCATTTTGATACAATGAATCGTTCTAAATTATAGATAATTCTAGAAAATCTTGGGGGGGAAGAAGCTTTAGTCACACTCCTAAGTCGCCTTCATTGGCACCCCAGCCAAGATTTGTTTAGGTCGAAGGGGAGTGTGCACACTATTTTTAATCTACATAAATGGTCATGAAGGTTATTTACTTCAGAAGAGGCTAGACATCCTGAGGGTGGATAACCGGTATATATTTACTCTTCTTTACGCTGAAGATGCGGTCCACATAGCAAAGGCAACTAATGGTCTTCAGAGGATGATGAATGCTTTCTCTGAGTTTGATCTCTTGAGATCTAAAGATAAATTGTTGAAAGTATTTTTTAATGTTCTATGGGCATAGAGGCGCAAAAACGAAGACCCACTTCATTGACAGTGTTTCTGTTACTAGAGTAGAGAGCTTTAATTACTTAGGCATTCCTTGGTTGCTTGAACATGAAATACTCAGGAAAAAACAAGAGACAAGAGGCATTTGGCATAACAGGAACAGTTTGTTTAACTAAACATTGCGGCCCTGGAGGACAGTTTCAGGTATGGGGTCTGAGGACTATCTCAATTTACAATCGATCTGCAATGGGTTTATATACAAATCATTGAATGCCACAAGCTGTTCCCGCGATCCTGTTTTGGTAGGGAATGTAAACTGCTGTCATTGAAGTCATAACTTAATTTATGTGATTGGGAATCCAGGTGGGGCTTGACCTTATGTGGACACAATGCGGCCATTGGGTAACGTGTCCAGATATCTGTCATGGGGACCACATGATCACTGTCTGTGCTGTGTCCTGATTGGCTATATGTTCCTAACTTATGTGGCATCTGACTTCATGGTGTTTTGGGAGTGCAAGTACCCCTTCGGCCATGTGTGCTTTATTGGGGCTAATCTCCTGGACAATTGTGGTGTTGCTGCACCTATCAGTGGGATTGATGTGGGATTTCCTGCTTGTGCAGTTGTCTGCCGGCTCCGTGCTACCCCACCTGTGTCCTGCCAATCAGTGACTCAAGCCCAGGCCTCAGAGCCTGCCTGACTATGTATTTCTGAGTTGGGTTGAAGTGGAGTTCATAACCGTCGAATTCGTTAATAAAGATGCAGTTTAAATTGTATACATAAATGTATTATTCTTCATATCGACATTGATTTTCTTAATATTAACACCTTTTGACTCTCATCAAAATGTGGGCCTCCTGTAGATGCTGAGAGCACAACAACCTTCTAATTCGGTTGAAGCAGTAATACATTTTACAACAAATTGGGCCCTAGACCAGTGAAGGAAATGATAATTCTTACAAATCTAAATGCTGTTCGATTGCCTCCTATTGGGTTAGAGTTTGGGGGCATTGCAATAGTATTCTTATTTAAAAGCTTCAAATAAGCTTTTTGCGTAGATTATTAATGGTCACCGAGGGGTCGCCAACATTCTTTTGCCACGCCGAGGTGGGTCTGACCAGTTTGGAAGACTTTCTCGACCTGGCTCCACTTTTGTTATAGCTAAACATTTCGCAATCCCCTGACACAGACCTCTCTAAAAGCATCCTTATTAACTGTTTGGCCTTGGATAATATTACTAACATTCCCTGGTTAGCTTATGTCAAGTGTACTTTTGCTTGATTGGGTGTTCCAGAGTATTTCACCAACCCTGTTTTAATAGGATCTTCTGCGAGCGAGAGCCTCTATTTTATGACCAGGCATATTCTATGCGCAAATCTAAGGCCCTCCATTTGTCTCGTTGGGTAATTATCATGCTCTACCCCTAGATACTATTTGGAATTTTATCTTACCTATGGAGACAACACCCAATACAGACTATAGTTGACCAGGCTACGCCTGGTGTCTTTACATTTCCTTTTAGCTTTCCCCCAGCTAGGAGCTAGGTTCAATAACGTTTTTTGCTCTCTTTACCAGTTCATGAGAATTCGTTTTTTAATTCCCCATTTAAGTCCATTGCTTTTTAGCTCGTACAAAAAGTCATTTTCGTACTTACTGCAGATAGGTTCAGCAGAAGAATGTAGTACTGTGATCAGCTTTATTAGAAGGTCATCCGGGCTGGACTGGGAACCAAAACCGGCCCTGGCAAACTGCTCGACCAGCCCCGGTGGGGTGAGGGGTGGGGGGTGTGGCCAAGCTGTTTGCTTAGGCCGATACCGGTTTCGGCCGATTTTGTTACAGGGGGCCAATATTGCCAGCCCTCAGTAACACAAATGGCTCCCAGATGGCCCAAATCCGGCCCCACACCCTGGCGGCTCACCGGGGAAATGCCCGGTGCCCGCTACGGCCAGTCTGGCCTTGAAGGTCATTAACCAATAGAAAGCGATATTCTTAAACCGTTCCTGTTCAGACTTGGTTATGTCCATTATTTTCCTGCATTTTATAGTTTTAGTAATAACTGTAATGTAAATGTGGATTCTATTGGGTTCTGAGCACTTTTATCTAGACAATGTGAGATTTAATTACTTTTGTTATTCTTGTGATTCTTTTGACTATTTGTTGCTGTTTGCACTGATTGTATGAATATTATGATGAACTTGAATGTATTAATTGCAGAATAAAGCTTATGGCTGACTACATTGGTAGGTTGCTTTATTAAAAGCCTGCCATGTAATGTGATGAACAATACATTTTCTTATTGCCACTTCATATCAATTAAAATGTACAAGGCAATCAATCAGTCATAAAAGACAAAAGTAAAGCAATTACAGCATTTGTCCAAATAAAACAAGAGAAATAGAAAACCTCTGTTTCATAAAACATTCAATATTTAGACAACATATAAAAATACATTTTCACCCACACCAGCATCTAACAGTACATTTCTGCCCACCTTTTATCACTGAGAAATTCTCTCATATTTCTTTCCAATAGATATTGCTTTCCTAATAAAATTCAGTAATCAGTGGAGAATTGAAAGGTGCTCCTCGCACCAAGGGAAAGGGCACTACAGAATCAGTAGGATAGGAAACTCCAGTTGGAAACAATGTAAAGATTCACTCAACTTTAGATACTACAAATATCCAAAGGCTGGAAGAAGTGCCGCAGCCCCGAGCATGGTACAAGACGAAAGTGTAAACAATTCCCACAAACTATATTTGCTGTATTTAAATTTGAGAAGAATCAGTACCCCATCAAGAGATACTGCTGCCGTGGGTGGTGCATTTATAAATCAGGACTGAGTAAAGCATGAGGAACAGGTGAATTTAAATCCCTATCCCGAGTGAGGACTTGATGTGGTATGAGGCTAACACCCTCACATGTCTTAACACAGTCCATGGTCCATTTGGAGGGGTGAAGAATAGAAATAATGGTATTTTATACCTCTATAAGCGGAGACCATGGAACTCCAAGGAGGAAAGATATCCAACTTGGCTATAATATAAATAGCTATAACTTCATATTGCCTCCCAAGGATAATGTGATATTGAATGAATTTCATATTTAACCTGAGGGAGACCGGTGCACAAATACTTTGTCCTGAAGAAGGAGGTTGAATCTTTTCTAAACCTACCGAAACGTGTCAATGTATTCCTCATGCTGAATCTAATTACGAGGGACAATTAATGAAGAAAGTCTACTTCATCAGGACCCGTGTTTGATAAAATTAACGGATCAGCACATATAACAGATTTTATAATACTGTTTTTTAGGGTGCTGCCGTTTGATTGTTGTTTTTAATTATTGTTATTGTTTGATTTGCTGCACCAATATTGCTGGGGGGATTGAGTAGTGATTGCTTTTTAATCCATGTCATAGGATACTGTTTTTAACTGATGCAGTTTTTTTACTTGCTCTATTTCGATGTGATAGAATTGTCGGGGACTCACATGTTATGTTCATGTTATTAAAGCTTAATGACTCCTTACCTTGGTGGTACATGTTGAAACTAGTAGGACTTAAGTGGACTTTAGGACGATTGGTTGAGTGGTATGGTTGAGTGAATCTATTGCATTATACATTGTTTCCAAGGGGAGTTTCTTATCCTACTTATAAAATTCAGAACATTAAAGCAGGTTTACCTATCCACAAGACTTTGTAAGCACGTTAAGTCCTCCTGATGTTTTCTCAATTTGGACTTTCGCAATACAGGTAATAAAAAAAAATCTGGGGTTCTTGAATAGAGGACAAAAGAGAATAAAGTGACTAGTGCTTTGTTTAGTAGTTTGGCCACACGAGCATGGTGATCGATAAGTCATATGACCATACACCATGGACCAGAAAAGCTACCTTAAAATGTATCTTAAATAAATCTAAAAAGGGATAAATACTAATTATACATGGGGTTTGTTATCCACACAAGGTATTGTTCCAGGTTATCTGTTGTAGAGATTGGTAGATATTTTTCAATTGCTCCGATAAAGTGCCATTTCTGGAGCCTAATATGTGAACAATAATTTAGGTAACACAATCTTTCTTCCTCTTTACTTTTTTGGGTAATCAAGGAAGGATTTTCAAAAAGGACCCCTTTACCTATTAAGGCAAACATCTTCTTTATGTAGGTCACCCAAGGAATGTGTGCCACCCCATCCAGTGCCAGAAAATCCAAAATACAAGAGCGTACCAACTCTGACTAGCTATGACTTGATCCACAATAACAGTGGAACTAACCAAAACTATCTTTTAAGTAAGGGAAACCTACTTCTTTGTGGCAAATCAAAGTTGCCAAGCCCCGAGGAACCATTAATAGTCTATGTAAAAAAACAATTCAACTTTCTGAAGCATTTCCACATGGGCAAAACAGATAGGCCTGCCCCACATGCACCTGCCGAAATAAATTTTTTCGTACAGATAAAACAATTATTTAAAGAGTTTCTGTCCCAACTTTTAAGCAAATCTAAAATTGCCTCTGTGTTGCTTTTAAGGCTTGGTGCCCTGGCAGTTAAAAGTGACTTTCATTGAAATGAGGAACTGAATAAAATTCCCAGGAAATTAAAAGCATTTACTTTCTCTAGAGTGGAATTCCCCATGATGTAGTTTTTAGTTTTAGTGGTGGATGGCCAGCAAATCATAACGTAAGATTTAGACTAATTCCTCCTAAGATCCAAGTTACCCATAAAATTAGAAAATGCTCCCAATAAAATGTGCAAGCTGTTAGCCGTACGCGCAATTAACACTGCATTGTCAGCATAGAGTAAGATATGGATTTTTTGCCTTCCAATACAAGGAATGCTGTTCCCACCCTCCTGGAGACATTTGGAAATTCCATTTATATATAACAGGAATTAGAACGGAGCAAGTATGCATCCCTCGCTTACTCCATGGGTCAATTTGATATGAGGGTTAGTTTCTCCCTGCAGGCCATATCAAACCTGGACCATCAAGTCCCGATAAAGGTGTTTAATAATAATAAAAGTTCAAGTTCGAGTCTCATAGATTCCATCACCGACCACAATTTACCATGTCAAAGGCACTAAAGAGATCAAATTGAAGCAAAATCCCTTTTTAGCCTGAACTTATTTACCATACATGAGGTAGAGATTTCAGTGCCCAGCTCTGGTCTAAACCCAAATTGAAGGTTTGACAAAATATTTTCAGTTGCCCACGGTTCTAGCCATGCTAATAGGACCCTACCGAGTAATTTCATGCTGGAATGGATTAAAGATATGGGTCAATAACAGGATGGAGAGTGGTGGTCTCCCTTTTTGTACACCGGTATAATTGTAGTGGTTTTCCAAGAGTTTGAGATTTGTCCCTTCACACCATTTCTATACATATTTGTTAGAAGAGGAGTCCACAGATCCATAATAGATTAAAAAATATCTGCAAGCACCTCGTCTGGGCCTGGCGCTTTCTTTCTTGCACATTTATTTATGGCATTAATTACCTCTTGTACTTCAATAATGCATGAAAATCCAGGGAACTAATACCTAACCAATCTGTTACCTGGGTTGAACAAGGCCTTCATATATAAAGTTTATGCAAATGTGAATCTACCCAGCGACCACCTGCCCTAGAGTCAATTCTCAACGTTCACATACTAATATCCATAGAATTGGCCGGCAGATACCTATAGACGATATGTAAATGTGCCTTAATCTTTGACATACCGTACTAGATACCTAGATATATAGTTTTAGGTGAGAACAGTTACTCAAGAGTAAACAAAAGCAAACGTAGGCCACAACATTTCATGAAAACAAAAATCAAGTCATTAGTTGAAAATCGTTGGTAAAAAAATGAAGAGTTTCTACAGGAATTGGGCCATGTTACGTGAAAGGGTGGGGGTTGTGAAGGTAGTGCTGAGGATGAATGGTGGTTGAGGAGAGGTTGGTGGCCTTGGTGAGGTTGGCAGTGATAGTGTTGGTAGTGAGTGGTGATGCTTAGGGTAGAGTGGTGTTGGTTAGGGTATGGTGGTGGTGTTAAGGGCAGGGTGGCGGTGGTTAAGGTTGTGGTTGTGGTTGCTGCTGGTTAGGGTGGTGGTGGTGATGGTTAAAGTGGTGGTTAGAGTGGTTATGATAGGTATGATGGTAGAGTGGTGGTAGGGAGGTGGTGGTGTGTCTGAGCAAGCATGTTTGATCTAGTTTGTTAACATGTTTACAATCCCCTAATCCCCCAAAGAAATACATTCCAAGTAATAGGGAAAAGAAATATATTAAAAAAGGCAGCCAAAGGGTCGAGATATTCCGGAGACAATGTCATTTCCTTGTAACATTTGAATGATGAGCCTTGATGCTCTGTTAATGGCAGATGTGCCATATAGAAGAATACATATTATTCAAACTAGTTATATTGAGATATATATGTACTACTGTTCCTTCTACTAAACACATTGTGCCACCAGAAACGGGGTCCATGTCTTTATCCACCTCAGTGACACCATGAAGCATTTATCTCATACCACATTTTCCTCCTCTGCCCAAAACACAACATGCATCAACCAGTTGTTGCACTGTGGGTATTTAAAAAAAGTACTTCTGTGGGAAATATGAAAAGAAAACCTTGTGAATAATAAGATAAGAAGTAATAATAAGATAAGAAGTAATAGAAGGAGTAAAAATAGAAGTAAAAGTATGAAAAGTAAAACAATTTTGAAATAATAATGTAACCCAGGGAATGAGCCGGTACTGCAAGTGCCCTGAATGCCAAAATACATTTAGGCTCTGACTCACCTTGGGTAGCGATGCAAAGCAGTTAAGGTTTAAAGGTTAACCATCTTATGAGGTTGAATTCTCTCCTACAGTTAACACTAGAATGGTGTGCAATAAATATATTCTCCAGACAGCAATATGACTTACAAAAAAAGATAAAACTGAAATAAAAGAATAACGTTTTGGTAACATAATATAAATATTTTGTTTGGCTCCAAATTAAGCCACTGTAAAAGAAAAACAGACATCAGGGATAAGCATATATAAATCTCAGACATGTTTCATGCAAAATAATCAGCAACCATCAACAGTATGCTAAATTATCAAATAAACGCCTCAGCGCTTCGTCCCTTGGTAAGTTAGAGCCCATAATGCTAATACCCATAATTATTGACAGAACATTTACATATTTTATCTACATGCAAACAAATAGATAGAGGAAATAATGTGATGTATTGACAGGCCTTAATGAGTAGGTGCCAGGCTATTCTCATGGGAAGGATGCAAGAAGGCCTTAAAAAGGTAACAGTGAAGTCAGCTGTTTAGTCTTGCTCCCTAATTTCTGCATATCTCACTTGGTTGTGACAACTTCTGAATGAGACTATGCTTAGTAGAACAGTTAAGCAAAGTTGCAGTATACAACACAGGATAACAAAATGTCAGGGCAATTAAAATATGTGTAAATGTGCAGTAATGCTGAGGCTCCAATGAGCTTCAAGCAGGTATAAATAAATGATTGGTACTACAAATTACTTAATATATACACATTTTATATACTAGATCCTCATTTTTCAACGAGCAAAGGAACCCTTACAAAATTCAATGGCATAAAGCCTAATGACTTCAGTTTTTAATTCCTGATTATTACTCAATAATTACTAGTTTCAGCACCTTTATTACTGCTACCACATTGGATAATGCATAGATTTAATTTAATCAGACTGCACAGCGTTTTGACAAGAATTACTGCAATCACTATTTAAAAAATCCTCATTCCACAATTACCAAATATTCCCACCATCATAAACCTGCTGCTACTTATGCCGTACCACTGTGTAACCCATGTAACTTCAATACAATATACTTAATATGATCTATTTACTAATGGCTGCTGAGGTAGGTATTGGGAAGATGAGTGCAACATTCTGACCCTACCATATTACAGGGCTTTTTTGCCTAGCAGTTCAGGCTGACTGTTCCCACGAGGAGCATAAAGTATGTCCAGATGTGGGTCCCATGCTCACTGTGCCACAGTACTCAAGCTACACCCCACTGATGAGCCCCAAGTGGGACAAAATCTACCAGGGGGATGCTTGTGGTACCCTCTGGAGGGGGGCTTAACTGGCACATTGGGACGGTCTGTTCCCATGAGGAGCATAGTTGGTAGGGATTTGCATAAGACAGATCTTTGTCTAGTGCATGGTGGGTAAAAATCGATGGATTGGAAACTAGCCTTAAGAGATTGCCAGTGGCTAAGGTTAATGCAAGCATGCCAGACATCACCTCGTTGTGGTTGCAGTTTATACCCTGATGGGTATGCCCAAATGGGGGTCCTGAGCTTACTGTGCCATAGGACTCAAGCTTTACCTTTCTGATGAGACACAATAAGGTCAACACTGGTATGGGGTTGCTTGTGGTCCCTTTTTTTAGAGAGCCTCACGTGGCAGAGTGGGAAGGGCTATTCCCATGACGTGCTAGGGCAGTACTGATTTCCATAAGGTGGCCTTTTATATAGAGTGTCGTGGTGAGTGAAAAACAATGGAATGGAATGCAGCCCAAGCAACTGCCAATTATTAATTCACGCATTTCATCCATCACCTTGTTGTTGTTAGAGGCTTTTTCTAGTCCCTATGATCCTGTGCTAGTACCCCCCAGAGCAAATTCATCACTTTCATGAAAATGCACAGTAGAAGGTTTGCATACTCAGGAAATCCCTAAGCAGGCACAAAGGCAAGGACTTGTACAAATGTATGTTCTATTTTTCTACACCACTGCAAAGTTTTGGGAATGTCTTTTCTGACATTGCTTGCCTTGACAGTGTACCCAAAGATTTGTTGCCAAGTACCCAACGAATCACAAGAAAGTTCATACCTGGCAGACGGCCATTGAATGGTGTAACTTGTGAATGGCTCCAATCTGCTCAAAGGACACTTATCACTTCCTAGAAGTGATTTCATGACCAAGATAAGGCACCCGGAAGAGGCAAATTTGTAATATCTCTTTTGAAGCCTTATGTCCCTTATTATCTGATTCAGTGAAGAGGTCGGCAAAATCTCCTTTGGAGTCAACTAAAGTAACAAAGGCCAACAATAAGTCACCAACCTACTGCACCAAGGCAGTGCAAACAGGAAAGACCAAAGTATCCAACTCTTACTTTAAAGCTTGGGGAAAGATTGAGGGAGGTTCAGTGATGCCTTGAGAGAGCCTCTGCCACACAAGCTGAGATCCGTTAAATGAGAAAGTGAAGCAGAAGAGACTATCTTGATGTATAGGGATGGAGAAAAGATAGAACATAAATCGACCACAGTAAACAATTGGGCACACAAGAATGTATCATAGTGAAGTTGGGCACCACAGAAAAACTTTGATAACCACTTTGTTAATTGCTCACAGATCCTGCACAATTCGGCAAACATAGTTCCATTCCGCCTTCTTTATCGGAAGAATGGGTGTATTACATCTGCTAACCATTGGCACCTGAACTTGCTGTAAATTAAATCAGCAACAACTGGAAAGATTCCTGCCTCAGCTTTGGGTTTTAGAGGATACTGAGGAATTTGTGGCAGGCGCTTCATTGGGTTGATTTTTATTTTTACGGAGTCAATAGAAGCAAATTCCAAACATCGCTGTCATCTGAGAAAGCAAATTGTCTTTAGTTTTTAGGCATTTTAGTGTTACTTACAATAATTTGACAAGTCGTTCCGCATTGCAAAGTCAGCACTTCATTCACTCTGTTTTGGGGTATATTAAGGTAACTTTCATTTGATGTACAGAACACAGAGCAACTGAATTTGCACAAAATGTCTTGACTCAAAAGATTGCCTAGTGAGGTAGGACTTAACAGGAAAGCATGCTTATCTGAAATGCGACCTGGGGTGATGGAGACTGGGTCAGAAATATGGTGGAGAACATGCTAGTTTGAAATACCAACTGCCTATATGGACAAGCCAACGAGAGGTAATAAAGGGAATTCGGAGGTTTTCAAGGCAAAGAGGCTTGCGTCTGTATCAGTGAGGCAAGGAGTGGGTTTTCCATTTATCATACAATCAACATACAAACCTTTCAGATCTACAGGATCAGTGTATTCAAGGCACAGTTATATGAACAACGGGTATCTGCTGATGTGAAGCAAGCACAGAGACTTCTTATTAAAGGGCTCATTGGTGTTCACAGGGTTTTGGCAAATCTTGTTCTGTGTGAACTGAAACCTTTCAGCGCAAACTATCTCTGGTCAAAGTTGAGAGGATTTACATCATGGACACACCATTACCTCTTCAGAAACCTTCTTCAGGCCATTTTTACTATAAATAAGGTGTATCTGAAACTCCCAGTCAAAATCCTTACTCCTGCCTGATGGTCTGAAGCTGCAAAGACACTAACTCTACTTTTTTGGCTCTTTCTGTGAACCAGAATACATATGCTGTCACTGTAGTAGAGGTATGAGGTAATGTGCTCTCTCCATATTTCCTTCTTGGCTTTAGACATCTGTTGGCAGACCTATTCTTTCCCATAAATTACATATACTTGCTCACAACTGGATGAATGTGTTGTCTACTTAAATTGTTTGCTTTTGATACAATTTCTTACCTTCCTCTTCTTGCGGTTCTCTCAACCATTAACATGTCAGTCTCATAGTGTTCTTAGTGGATGAGTAGTATCCTTTCACTGTAGAATTGAGAAGTTTTTTCTTTTGCAGTGAGCTCTCCATGACAATGCATTTATTTCCATTCGACCTCGCTTGTCCCGCTGTCCTTTCACCTGTGCAGTCTCTTTTTCTTCCCTTCATCCATTCCCTGATATGCCTCATTCCACTGAGCGTCCTGCCCACTGAACGCTTCCACCCAGCCTCCAATTTTAAATATATATATTTATTTATTTTTGCTAGGGACTTGCAGCTGCAGAGTACTACATTGGCTCTCGCCTCCTGTTTTGCAACTACTCCGCCTTGTTTGAAAGGTAAATAAAAAATATAACTACCCCTGAACGTGCACGTCATGACACATGGATGCACGGGCATTAAAACTCATGCATGTGCATCTCGAAATAATTTATCTTCAATAGAAAAACAATTGTGAGATTGCTCGGCTTGCATGTATCTTGTTGCATGCGTTTTCCGAAAAGCTATAAAACACTATGCAAAAAAGAAATTCCTTATTTCCTTCTTCTCTCTCCCCTATGACATCTTTTCCACCTTCCTCCAAGCCACAGTGCAGCATAGAGTATAATACAAAAAAATGACAGAACATACTGATTGTCATTTTTATACTAATCAATCCACCATACCCACTTATTACTTTATGCACTGTATCTCACCACACCATGGTGTAAAGCGGACCATTTTCCATGTATGAGTGAGTAGAGAAGAAGGATCGAGGTTATTGTATAAACTAAGACCAAAACAAAAGTCCTAACACAGCCCCTCATTTGCTCCTCTCTTGAACTCTCTTTAAAACAGAATCATAAAACTATCATAAACCTATCCAGTCACCCTCCAAGGGCACTTCCACCCTCTCCTGTAGTGAAAGTGACACACAGAATCTGCTTCTTGACTCTGGTCATGGCTTGGATTCCACAGATGACACAAAATATCATAATACATTGCTACACTTTTTCAGCCTGTTTTCTTTTACTTTTGTAGAGCAACGCTGACACTAACATGTCTGGACACAGCCAGCAGGCTGTTCAAATTGTATACAGCATGTAAGTCAGCAGCAGAGTTAATGGTGGCTAAAATCTCACCCAGGCCGGGCTTTAGGGTAGTGCGACGGCACTGGGCGCTGATCTTGGAGGGGTTCGCTGACCTCAGGGGAGGGGCACTTTGTTTAGTAATAACTTATGATTTGAGAGCTGAGGGGCACTTTTGGCTGGTGGTGGTGACATAATCTGAGGAGACAGTCATGGGATGTGGGGGCACCAAAAATGATTGTCGCACTGGGCGCCATCAGCGCTATAGCCGGCCCTGATCTCGCCCTGGCCCAAGGACAGGGAACCAAACAGCCGCCCTGCATGACAGACAATGCTGGTTCTGAAATGTAGCTGTTTAGTAAGTGGATTCATGAATACCTGCAGAGCCATATGGTCAATATCAAGAATGAATCAATTAAACACAATATGATGTAATACCTGTGGGTCCTGCTGAACGCTGAGGAGAAATGGTCTAATTTTCCTTGAACCAGCAGCCAAGATGAAATTCCATCTAGGTCCCAGTGTTGCTTCTGCATCTTTTTCAACATTCTCAGGGTCCATCAGATACTCAAGACTGTTGAGCAGTGCTAATGAAAAATTCACACCCGCTGCTATCAAAAGTCATGCCCATTGGTCAAGTCTCATATCCAGTGAAATCTGGGTGAAAACATTGATGGCAAGTAATTCAGCATCTCACTGACATGCATCATGCTGTTCACTGGCTCAAAGGGGGTGCTAACAAGATTTCAGACTCTTTTCCTATGTTCAACTCAGCTCAACATCCATGTGCCTGTATGTTGTGAGCTGCACAAAAAAAGATTCTGAGATGTTTTGCCAACCAAGATAAACAGGAAATAACATACAGAAAAGGGAATTAAGACAATCCTGAGCCATCCATTTACCGCGACACAATTCTCCTCCATTTTGCTGCTCCATTCGTCGTATGTTCTCGCAAAATGGCTAGGGATCGTGGAGAGGACCTCCTGTTTTTTCATGAGGAATTAGTAATCATCTCTGAGGGGAGGTCCTCTGAGTATATCCTCTGCCGCGTGGGGGCAAGAGAGCCATCACAGAAAAGCAGCACATCACCAACTATGGTAGGACATCTCCATGCGTTTCAGCGAAGTGGGTGGGTAATGAGCGCTTGGGAGATCTCCGGTGCTAGGCAGCCCTGAAAGCGCAGATATTTTGGGAGTATCCTATCAGCTGCATACACGGTATGTCAGCCTCATGCATCTGCACAGAAGGGTCCTGAAAACACCTTTCATGCTCAGCTGGAAGCAAATTTGCTGTGGAGAAGGAGATAAGTCAGATATTCATCAATAAGCCTAGTTTTATATATGGTTTGAAAGTCTCATCCAGCCCTGTGTCATGTCCATGTTACATGCACTTTAAGTTGTCCTGTAAAATAATGTGTTGATTATTTACATTTTTGATTGCCATTTGACCTATTTGAAAGATGATTGTCTCAATATTAAGTAATGTACATAACCCTTACACGCAGATATGACACAGACTAGCAGACATCTCAGACATTTTGACATAGTTAGGACTATTATTGGTCATTATAAACTAACCACCATGCATTAAACAGTCATAAGAATCCAAAATCAGTGTCCTGGAGGTAGTTGCATGCTCCACTCATTGCTCATCTGTAAGCAGTGAGTCAGATGCATGCTTCTGTTTACCATCATAAGTGACTGTAAAGGTGCTCTTGCTCATGTTATCTGGGTATCCCATGAGTCAAAGGGTGCATGCAAAAAAGTAACGATATATGAGGGTGAAGAAATGTGCTATAGATGCTTATTGCTTTAAAATAGGCAACTACAGTCAAAAATTAAGTGTAACTAAACTAAACTTGCTTTCCAAAGGGGAGTGGTCTGCTTAACAGTGTCACTCTTTCCCACTTTTACTGTTTTTTTTTTAAATTATAAAATGTGCTTGAAGTAGTTGGCTTATGGACTCATATTTTTTTTTCTTTTGTGGCCACTCATTTTATGTAGACAGTGCGGGCTAAACTAGAGAAGAGCACAGCAAGGTGAAGAAAAGAAAGACTTCAACTCATGTTCAGGCATTGGAGGATTCCAGCACTGATACTGAGGACGTGGGACATTCCACCAACATGCAGCGGGTGCCCATTCGATCTCAATCAAACATTCTCCAGGAGGAGGTTCTGAGAGTACTGAGGGGGTAGTGTAGCCAAGGGCGGTTCCTGTATGAGGGCGTTGGGGGTGTAGTCCCACTAGTCTTGGAAGAAGAAAAAGGCCGAGATTGGAAGATTGTACTGAGGGACTCACATTGGGGATTTGGGGGGGCAGCCTTCCAGCGGGAGGCTTGCCCCCACAGGATGTTTGGGGCCGGTAGGAGGGGAGGGGGATATGGGACAGACGAGAAGGGATTTTTGGGCTGGGGGTTGGCAGTTGGGGACCATTTGGGCTGCCTCGGGGCTGGGGGGTGTATAGATGTTCTATGTGTGTCACTGTCCACCATTTTGTGGTACAGTGGCACAGCAGCCGGTAGCAGTCAGTTGGGGACCGTTTTTTGGCCCTCCCTCCCGCCCAGTTTAAGGGGTTGTCCTGGAAGGGGGGGGGGGGTTCCCGGGGGTCTTGTAGTTGACTGGAGGATGTTTTCTTGGATGATGGTGCACGGGTGGTTGAGGGTAGTGGGGACAGCTGTGTTGTCGCTGGATCAGGTGCTGGCATTCTGCTTTATAATTGGCGCTTTTCTAGTTAAAAGGAGGTAGTTGGGGGTATTGGAAGAGGTCTGGGTTGGCTTTTGACAGGCGGTGGGGGACACTGAGGTCTTTTGCAGTTGTAGGCAGGGGGGTATGTTGCGGAGGGGATGTTCTATGATGTTGTATGAGTTTTGCAATGTGGGGATCCATTTAGGGGTGGTGGGGGGGTTGTTAGACATTCAACTTATTAAGTGAGACATAGTTTTGTTCGGCGCAGGCCAAGGTTGGGATGAGGCAGGATGCACCTGATTCCAATAAAGCGGCCTTTATCACACCATCCCTGTGTCCGTGTCAGTGCTCCCCCCCCTCCTACTGGTGGGCCCCAATGTCCAGTCTTGAAGTAGCAATGCAGCACAGCAGTGTACAAACACACGCTGTGCAGGTGAGGTGAACGACTTCAATATTGACCAAATCCCAAATGCTCAATGTGCTTCTGTGAGGCAGAGGTGAGGGCAGTCAGGCGCTGCCTAAAGCAGCAGCAGTTATTCCAGGGCTTCAGTTGAGTTGTCGGCTTGCCCAGACCTATTAGGTAGGTTGCGTATATCCTTCCAAGATCCCACCTCCTCCTCTGACTGCCTGACCCTTGATAATGCCACTTTATAAGAATAGGAGACAATATGTTGGTGGGACAAAGTATGCCACTTGTCCCTTCATAACCGTTAATGAAGCCTTTTGCCCTTCAGTTCTCTATCCTTTGCAGCTCTCAGGCCGGTCCATCGCCTTCGGACTCACCTGCTATCAGAGCTGGGAGCAATGGTTGACGTCTAGTACTGTCTCTTTATGCCTGTACTCGGCCTATATTTCCCTCCTTCCTACATCAGCTGCAGCTGAGAAACACCTCTCGGAGAAACGCCATTAGAGCCTGAGCTGAAAGTGGTGCCTTCTCAGTCTGCCTTAGGGCTCCCCCGAGTCTCTTCCTGGCATCATCGACATTCTGGGTATGTCATCTCTACTTATTCCCACCTCCGGCCCCTAACATATCTCTTTGTACCCTTATCAGCTCTTTTCTCACAACCCCCGTTTCAACTCCCCATCACAGACGCTCTTATTTGCAATGGTAGTAATGTGAGGACTCGCGCTGTGTGGCCCCTTGGCCAGCATTCGGCCCGCAGCTGGAAGTTGCTCAGGTGAACCTTGACCCATAAACTCAGAGCTTTAAGTAGGATAAAAAACAAGCATTGGAAATGCAATAGGTCTCGCATTAGGAAAGTTTGAGCTATTGGTATTGTAAATGACACTTTTTTAATTTATGTGTTGGTTTTGAAAATAGCAAAATTAATAGCTTTGTCAGTTACAAT
The DNA here is from genome assembly GCF_964263255.1 of Lissotriton vulgaris. NCBI lineage: Eukaryota > Metazoa > Chordata > Amphibia > Caudata > Salamandridae > Lissotriton > Lissotriton vulgaris. Next base: position 748,898,039 of record NC_141699.1, on the reverse strand, counting down.
GTCAATAGTTTTAACTTTTGCAAATGTGACACCTATAGCATTTGTAATGCAATGTGTGTTGTATTTACGTGACTTAGATGTATTGATATTACAAATAACAATGGCTTTTAATTTTGTAAATACTTAATACTTAAATAAAAGTTATTGTAATTTATAATGGCAATAGCTTAAACGTTTGTAAATAACTTTTGTGAAGATTATGTTCAGTGTATTTTATTGTGACGAAAATCCAAGAACATTGCATTTGCACCTAAACACACACAGAGCCACACACATATAGATGTGGTGGTGGTGGATCTGGGGGATATGGTGGTGGTGGATGTGGTGGTGGTGGTGGTGATGGTGGATGTCGGGGTGGATGTGGTGGTGGATGTGGTGGTGGTGGAGGTGGTGGATGTGGTGGATGTGATGGTGGTGGATGTGGCGGTGGATGTCATGGTGGATGTGGAGGTGATGGTGGATGTGGATGTGGTGGTGATGGTGGATGTGGTGGTGATGGTGGATGTGGTGGTGATGGTGGATGTGGTGGTGGATGCGGTGGTGGTGGATGCGGTGGATGTGGTGGTGGATGCGGTGGTGGTGGTGGATGCGGTGGTGGATGGGGTGGTGGATGGGGTGGTGGATGTGGTGGTGGATGTAGTGGTGGATGGGGTAGTGCAATGCAGCCTTGGGTGGTGCTAGTAAGGCAGGTGTAGCAAGCAGCCCTGCTAAGTTTTTCAAAGTCCGCGCGTGACTCGGTGCTGGTCCAGGTATTTTCTTAGTATTCTAGGATTTGTAGTCTTGTTTAGCCATTGAAAAGCAATGACTACAAATCCCATACTTCAAAGGAAAACCTTGTGTTGCTGTAACTGGTCACATATTGACCTGTGATACGTAGCAGCTTTGACCAAGTGGAACACAGGGCTGCAGCTACCATTGGTGTAGCGGGTGCAGTGGCACCAGGGCGCAGAGCCCATTTGAACCCTGATGTTTGTTGTAATTGCTACCCCAAAGCCAGTCAACTGCATTTTTCCTTGCTTTCACCAGGGTCTATGGCATCCTTGTTGTGCTACTTGTGGAACACTATTCAAATCAAGGGCTGCACGGTGTAGGAAGCTGACATTTGTTTCTCTGTATTCGTGAGTTCTAGTTGAGCATTTAATTCTGTGCTGTTATCAGTCTTTCTGTATCCAAAAGTTACTACTTTATTTTCCCTAATCTGCAAAGGTCAGCAGGCCGAATATGTAATGTAATAAAAAAATATATATAAAAAAATAGGGTTATAGGAAAATTCAGAAATTGGTTAGAGTGGCAGATAAGATGCAAAGCAGAGGAGTGGATTGTCAGGCGCTTTGGGTGATCACTGGAGGAGTACCAGCAGGTGGGGAGGGGCTGGCGCTCACCGCACAGAAGGGGATCTTGGTGTGGTATTGCCCCACAACAGGTGCAAAGGGTTTAACACAATTCGAGGTGGGCGGCTGCGGTTTCTACATTCAGTAACATTCCATTGATGAGTAGCCAAACTCGGGAATCCCCTGAACCGTCACCAGTTTCTTCAATATTTGAAATTGATTTGACTAAAACGCGTGGAGAGCTTAGGAAATAGTGGGCGGATAGTGAAAGCTATACTTTGCTGGAAAGATGTGGGAAGCGGTTTCGTGATGTGCGTCGTACAGCTGTATAAACCGTCAATGGTAACATTGCTGGCAGGTAGGTGCTCGGCTGGACACCTTCAAGTGGTCCTGCTTTTAGTTAACAACGTTGCATTCTGGGACTTGTAGTGTAAGTGGTGATGTCGTACAAATGGGCTTAAACATTCCAGCAGCCAAAAATATGTTATCTAAGAAGCCAGGACAGGCTAAAAGTGTCAGACGGTACATGAGGACCCATGGCAGCTCTACTAGTAGCGTGTCCTGTTAAAGATAGTTTATCCAAAACCCACAAATATTTAATACCACAGTACTAGAGAGCAGCACCAGTCATTTTATGAAGATACTAGGACTTGTGTCTAACATGTAGTCTATCGTCGCATTTATATAGCGCTTCATCCCTTATGTGCGGCTATGAAGCATATTTTCAGACGTTTAGCATGTTACATTTTGGGGGAGCTTGTAGTTGGCATAGTGTTTTGTTGATTGTGATCCTCTGTACAGAGTTTTTCGGTGTCTTGCATGATTGACCAGAGAGGTGCTCCTAGCTTCTTTTAAGGCACAACGCTTAACAGTGTGATGGGAGGAGGACGATGCGGTGGGCAGGGAAGGGGGCGGAGCGGGTAAAAAAAAAAAAAAAGACGGAAGGAAGGCAGAGAAGGGGAGGGGGGAGGAGAAATGCGACAAAACGCGTGGAGAGCTTAGGAAATAGTGGGCGGATAGTGAAAGCTATACTTTGCTGGAAAGATGTGGGAAGCGATTTCGTGATGTGCGTCGTACAGCTGTATAAACCATCAATGGTAACATTGCTGGCAGGTAGGTGCTCGGCTGGACACCTTCAAGTGGTCCTGCTTTTAGGCCAAAAATATGTTATCTAAGAAGCCAGGACAGGCTGAAAGTGGCAGACGGTACATGAGGACCCATGGCAGCTCTACTAGTAGCGTGTCCTGTTAAAGATAGTTTATCCAAAACCCACAAATATTTAATACCACAGTACTAGAGAGCAGCACCAGTCATTTTATGAAGATACTAGGACTTGTGTCTAACATGTAGTCTATCGTCGCATTTATATAGCGCTTCATCCCTTATGTGCGGCTATGAAGCATATTTTCAGACGTTTAGCATGTTACATTTTGGGGGAGCTTGTAGTTGGCATAGTGTTTTGTTGATTGTGATCCTCTGTACAGAGTTTTTCGGTGTCTTGCATGATTGACCAGAGAGGAGCTCCTAGCTTCTTTTAAGGCACAGCGCTTAACAGCGTGATGGGAGGAGGACGATGCGGTGGGCAGGGGAGGGGGCGGAGCGGGTAAAAAAAAAACAAGCTTCTGTGTTATGCGAAACGGCGGGCAGGGGAGGAGGCGGAGCGGGGAGAGGTGCGACACGGCAGGCAGGGGAGGAGAGTAGGAGGAGGAGGGGGGAGGAGAGTAGGAGGAGGAGGGGGGAGGAGAGTAGGGGAGGCACGGCCTAGCGGCCGTGCAACCAAGAAGTGAGGGGGCAGAGCTCGGGGAGGCTGTGAGAGAGAGAGGGCAAGGCAGGCGGCTGGGGGCATGTGCACGCGCTTTTAAGCTCAATGCGCATGCGCATTGAGCTTAAATTTCACGTGCACTGCAAGGAATCGCCACGATTCCTTGCAAGTTGGTTAAAGAGTGTTTAAGCCCCCATAGTCTCGCAAGCTCGATGCGCATGCGCATCGACAGGCGAGACCTAAAAACTGGGGGTCACTCAGGGGCGTGGCCGCTGTAATTAAGGGCGAAGCTTGAAACTCTTAAGCTACATTTCTGTGCTTAGCATAGTGTGCTGCCCCACTGGTATTTTGCTGCTTCTGTCCATTCATCAAGGATATATAATACAACAAGTAACATTACACCTACCACAAGCGAGGACTTTTGGATTTGTCAATGGTTGTAAGTTGCATAAGATAAATAAGCAAAAACTATCACTTCGTTGTATAAAATATTAAAAATGCTAGTTACTCTTGTGGGTAAGGTTCGGGCTAAGGCTAGAGCAGCTGACCTAAGTGTTGAGAACACAGGTTCGAGCCTCACCTTAGCTCAACATCCTGTGATCCAAAACATGAATATGTCCTTGTGTAATGTAACTTTGTGCTCATGTAAAGTGCTTCAACTTTATAAAAGGAATCTCTTTGAAGGTACATCAAAGGTAGTGAGGGGTTGTACTATTGCAGAGGTAAGGTTTTTTTCACACTGAGGGTAGAAATGGAGCACGCAATAGGGACCTGGCTCGGCACCTGCTTTTAAAAACCTGCGGTGCTGAGCACCAGCTGGACCATGCCCACTTAAAGCCCTGCATAAACTGATTTAAAAATCACTGCCTGTACATTGGAGAGGTAAATAGTCTAGGTGCTGAATGTGTTGAGTGAATGTTTGTTTGAATATGTGTCTAAAAGTGCAATGCAAGCATACAAACATGAATGTGAGCAGTTGTGACCAGGTCTTTTGAAGTGCTTATCTGATGGGAGCTCGTGGTAGAGGAGAGTGCAAAACTCTTTTCTTTTAACATTAACATGAAGCTGTAAAAAGCAAACTTTTCCACCAAATTTCCCAAAAATATGTTAGCTGGGAGAAATGAAAGGAAGGCAAGCTAGAATACTTATTTATGGCACACCACTTTCAAAGTTCTCCAGCCGCCTCTTGTTACAGCTGGACACCACTGCTTTCCAGGAGGAGTCGGACGATGGACTTCTCCTGAGCCAAAAACAGTGACATCACTGGTGTCTCAGGAGGAGGGCTCAAATTTACATAGGTTCACTACATATACTGGAAAAAAGGAGAGCTTCTATAAACAAAGTTGGGTTCAATAATTAAAGCATACAAAACAGAGGGACTTATGGAGATCCCAGGGCCGGCTTCAGTACTGGTGGCTCCCGGTGCGACAATGATTGTTGGCGCCCCACATGCATGGTGGAGGATCTGACCACCTCCTCCACGGATTCCCTCAACACCACTTTTAACAGTGCCCCTCAAGTCTACATATTCATTATCTTGCAGATGCATTTAATTAGTTATATAGCGCCACTCATACCAGTGTAGGGTGTCAGAGCATTTGCATCACACACACATTACACAGAGGCAATCAATCATACGTGTGTAAATTAGCTTATAGGAAATGTCTAATAAGCCAGAGGACTACAAGATGTAGGAGTGATATGTAATCCATACTAGTAGGCAGTATAGTTTAAGAGTGGTTGGTCTGGAGAAGCACAAACTCAGAATTGAAAACGAAATACCATTGTCGGGGGTTCTCTTCAATTCTAAGAATCAATTTCTACCCAAATGAACCCTTTTGCAACATTAATCTATGCTCTAATCTAATCTAATTCACTTTTCTATATTAGGATTTTAATTTATAAACTGCAAGTAACAAAAGGATGTATCTTAGAAAAGCGGTAGCACACTGACCTATCTATTTGCATTACATGCACTTTGTGATCTGCATGGTACACATTCTTTGCAGCAGGCATATTAATCCTCTGGGCTATTTTTGGATCAGCCAAACACTTAACTAGACAAAACTCTGATCTCTCTCCAGGAAGAACATTAATCACCATAGTTATTTTGAAATTTTTATTGTTGCCTGGAAATTGGTAGAGGCAAAGTACATGGCAGCAGGAGCTTTGAAAACCCCAAATGAACATGCAAACACGGCACCCCCAGAAGTAAGCACCCAGTGGGATGGCACTGCCCTAGAGACGGCCCTGGAAGATCCTATTCAATTTCTTTATCACATGCCTACTCTAAAGTCTTTGATAAGCGTGTTTATGGTCATCTTGAAAACTTGGCCAAGGGGAATAAATATCCATCGAACAAGGAGGCTGTCGACCAGAAATGAGCATGCAACATCATATATTTTCTTTAAATAATATTATATGAGTCAACCATTCATGGTTCACTGTCGGCTAGGTATGTTGCCTTTCATTAGGGTTCTGATTCTGTGGACCACACCACACAAAAAGCTAGATGTACTTTGTATTCCATATGGCCTTGTCTCTATATTTTTTTGGGGGTTTACAGTCTAAGATACGTTAAAAAGGTGAGCTAACCTAAAAGACGTGGGGCAAGATGTACTAAGCACTGGTCGCAAGCAACCAGTATTTTTGCGATAAATGTAGTATTTTGAAAATCGACCTATGTACAAATAGGATGGTACACAAAATATTGAATCGTTATGGGTCATCATTCAACCAAACTCATGGAAATTAATGAGGTAGGTCGCAAATAGCGAACCAGTATGATTTGCTGCCATCACAGGGAAGGTGACCTACTGCGGTCAGCAGACCACTATGTCTGTGGTTGTTTTTAAATAAGCAAGTTTGTTTTTTGTTTGCTTAAGATGAGGCAGTGGTCCAGTAGACTACAGACTTCTCTGAAAACAAACTTTTTATTATGTTCACAAAGGGCAAAGGCTGATAACTGCTTTGAGGTGTTGGTAAAATGTCAAAGTTTTGCAACCGGATTTCAATTGCAAAACATTGGGACATAGCATACCACTTTCTAAACAAATTTAGCAATCAGACACACTTTTCTGAATCGCCAAATTTGTACTGTACATTTAAAGAGGTCTTAACGTTCTTAAATAATCTGATTTACTGATTCAGAGGATTTGTGAATGCTAATATCCTTTCTACATTTGACATCTTATTCCTAATGGCCTTCAACAAGGTTGTATATACATGCAATACCAAGTTTTATTAGCATAGTGCCATAATTGTTGAACGGATGACTTAGGCTCAGCTGTGGGGTAGCAAACACGCCCCTGGTCCTACATTACCAAGAGAAGCACAGCTACAGAGGGGAAGACATTGCACTCATTTTGCAAAGGCGAAAATGTAAATGGATAACAAAATCCATCTTTATGGTCCATGGACTAAATGCCACAGAAAAATGGTGCAGTTTTGTTGCAAGGCTTGATGACGAAAATATGTCACCCACTGCCAGTCCCGACACAAGTGCTGGGAATGGGATTGTCACGTTGGGACTCTACGAACTAATATGGAATGGAACCACACTAATGTCTAAATGTGCCTATGGAATAATGAGACTAACTGGAAGCTCTAATTATGTGTTTATTATTGTCACTTGTATGTATATAAAAAGCATTCAGATTGTAGCAGTTTTTACTGTTGTGATGGAGCAAGGATTCGCACGAAAAGCTCAGGTAGCTAATGTTTCTTTTAGGAACTGGGGAAAAACAGGGAAAAGGAGAAAGAATACTAGGACTGGATTCGCCCTCTAGGTAAATTTGTATCAATTGGTGGTGCCAATGGGGAACCTCTACCAAGTAACCTAAAGCACTTTTATGGAATATGGACCAGCTGTACAGTAAATAAAATGCAGATATCAAAAGACTGAAATGTGGTAGATCAAGGAACCCGAAACACTAGGAAGAAGGATAGATCGAGGCTTACCTGTTGTAATGGCGGAATGTGCTGTAACAAGCCAGAAGACAGATGGGTCCAAACTGAAAATCAAAACAGCAGCAGGAAAAACAAGGGGCCTGATCCACAAACTGCACTTTGTAGTATGTTTTGTAGTACCACACTAGCACTACAAAACTTACTACAAACTGCAATTCACAAACTGTACTTTTGTATTAGCCTACACTGTTAGAGTAACTTAGATGTGTAACTTGTACTTTTGTAGAAACGTTCACATTTGTAGTAAGTTCAACACTGCACATGGCCAACCACTGGTATTCCAACACATTCCCACAGAGTTTTTAAATTAAATTAGATTATGTCAAGTAGTTAAAAATATAAATGAATGTTAAAAAATATAATAAATAGTACATATATTATTTTTTATTTTACAATATTAATAACCTATTTTGAATTTAAAACATGTCACATTAAATGTAACATTCATTTAAAATCATTTTATATTCACTTTTCATAATTTTTAATGATTAGTAATATGTTTTTCCCTTAAGGTAGGAATGTATCTTTCAATTTAAACTTCAGAAAGATAAATATCATTTATTGTAATGTTTCCTTTAAAGTTTTAATTAAAATGTATTTAATAGTGCTCTAGCATGTTTTACTATTTTGTTCTACATGTAAAGTAGATACATATACAGCAATATTTAACATAAAAATCTTTTCTTTTTTTATATTTTATTGTATTGGTTCACAGCATAAATACACAGCGTAAATGCATCATCATGAATCAATGAGATAATACCAAAATACCACAGAAAAAAATACAAAAAAAGATAAATCAACTAATACATATAGAGATTGGCTTAGTTCATCCAAAAAACGAAACCATAAGCTCGATTATACATGTGCACAGAAAACATTACAATAAGTATAATTACAATTCAGATTTCATAGCGTACTCAATCTTCATAATAATCTGAGAAGGCCCCCCAGATTTTCAAACACATTTTTTTCTTTCTCCTAGACCCAGAAACTGAAAAAATACCCCACTCCAATGTATATAAGCTATACATTCGTGCTCGCCATTGTTGAAATAACAGTGGCTTTTCCTGTAGCCACTCTATAGCAATGCACATTCGTGCAACAGTCATAGTAAAAAAAAAAAAAATGGCGAAAACAATATAATCTATCAGCAGGATTATCATTAGGAATTTTCCCAACACCAACATCGCAGGGGTAATCGTCAAGTGAAAATTAAGTACTAAAGACATAATTTTTTCAATATCTTCTATAAATCCGGCCAATCTAGGACAAGAAAAAAAAATGTGTATACTGTCTGCATGATCAGTTTTGCACCAAAACCATTTTCCATCAAAACCCTCCCCCCAATTGGACATGCGTTCAGGTGTATAATATAAATCAAACAGGGTTTTGAAGAATTGTGCTTTTAGATTAGCCGACATTAAAGCTTCTTTAGACAACAAGATAAGATCTTCCACAACTACTTCTGTATCCCCTAGACTGTTGACCCATTTTACCCTAATTTTCTCAAGATCGTCCACCTTCTCTTCTACAAGCATTCTATACAAAGTACCAATTTTCACCTGTCCACCAACCCCCTCGATAACTTGGTGCCTTTGTAAAATTAACTTTTGTCTGGTGATAAAATCCAGAATTTGTAAAAATTTGAAAAAAATAGCTTCTGGGTAAATCAAACTGATCAGTTAATTCCACAAAAGATTTACACTTGCCGTCCACCATGCACATGTCACCCAACCTTTTCACCCCTTTTTTTTGTCACTTTAAAGCCATTCCATCCAAAAATATGCTAGGCAGTAACCTTGATGCGCTGAAGGGAGTATAATACGAAAACTTCCCAATTGCAATTGTTCGAATAAGCCATCTCCAAGTCTTATAAGCTCCCATTAATACCTTGAATCGGGTTCGCTTATAATAACTGGCATCAATTTCAATAAAGAGACTCTGCTTCACGTAAAATCCCAACAAAATTTCAAATATTGATGGGTGGTTATACATATGTTCAGTTGACTCCCCTGTAATCAATAATCTCATTTTTTATTTAAAAAAAACTATATAATAAAAAAAATCTGGTACCCCTAACCCTCCCCTTTCAGTTGATAGCTTCAAATGTTTCATAGACCGTCTTGGTTTCCCGGGACTCCAAATGAATTTCCCACATAAAGATTGCAAAGCCTGTATCTTATATTTTAGGAATTCCAAAGGTATTGACCTAAACAGATATAACACTTTAGGTAAAACATTCATTTTTATAATGTTAGTACGTCCAATCATAGTCAGATATAATCGTTCCCATCTCTCAAGTGAAATCTTAATTTTATCATATACAGTGTTCCAGTTAGAGTCAATCAGTTCTGTCATATTGGTCTTGATCAATATCCCGAGATAAGTAACCTCCCTCACCACTCTCTCGTTTCCCCAAGTTAGAGCTTCCGAACATAAAATCTCGGTTTTTGATTCATTAAGCTTATAGCCTGTTATTATTCCAAAATCTTTTGCAAGCCTCTCAATCTCTAAAATGGCGGTATCTGGATTGACAGTAACCACCGCAATGTCATCCGCATAAGCGAAAACAGAAAAAGCGAAATCAAATACTATTAAGGGGGGTATAAGAAGATTTTGGTTTAATTGTTCTACAAAAGGATTAATATACAAAGCAAATAATAACGGGGAGCAAGGGCAGCCTTGGCGAGTCCCTCTAGTGATGTTTAAAGAATCAGAGAGAGCTCCTAAAACAGAAATTTTGGCAGTTGGTTTAGAATATAAAGATTTGATTGCCTTAATATATATCTGGCCGAATCCCATTTTGGCCATTAATCTCCATAAGTAATCCCAGCACACACGATCAAACGCTTTTTCTGCGTCTAACAGAAAAAGCGCTAATTTCTGATTATTTACTGCCGCGATGTCAAACAGCGTAATAACTTTATTTATATGATCCACCGTTCCTCTTTTCGGTATAAAACCAGGCTGTTGTCGAGAAACTAAAGATGTTACAACTTTAGATAATCGGTTGGCCAAAATCTTTGAATAAATCTTATTATCAACGTTCAATAAAGATATTGGTCCGTAGGATCCCACATTATCCGCAGGTTTACCTTTTTTGCAGAAAACCGCAATAGTCGCATCAGACCACGTGCTAGGGTGGTTTCCCTGCTGTACTTCCAGCATTACATGCAGCATTTCATCCTTTAAAGTATTAAAAAATTGTTTGTATACTTCTACAGGTATTCTATCTGGGCCAGCGTCCTTACCAACTGCCAGGCTCTTCACTGCCATTTCTAGCTCTACCATCGTTATTGGTAGATCCAATTCATCTGCAATTAAAGAATCTAAAACGTTCAGCCCTATATCCAATCTAGCACTCCATTGAGTAGTTGCATCTGAGCTTTAATCCTTCGAATAAAGTTCAGCATAAAAACTTTGAAATATATTAAGAATGTGTTCCGGCTCTGAGTGAGATACACCCTGAGAATCTTTCATTGAATTGATGTTCCAGCTGACTGCTTCATTCGCAATCTTACCACTAATCTTTTACCAATTTTTTCCCCAAATTCGTAACTTTGCATTTTAGAGGTTAAAAATCGCCTTGCAATTTTTGTGTCCCAGAAGCCAACAATATTAGCTCTAGCCTTTGCAACCCCGTTTTTAACCTCCCAAAGCTCCTTTCTACCCTGGACAACTTCCCTCGTTAAAAGGATCTCTGCGTTTGCCAACAGTTCATATAGTTTATCAAGTTCTTTTTTAAATTTCTTTTGCTGCCAAGATGAGAAACGAATGCACTCTCCCCGGAACCCCGCTTTGAAAGTGTCTCACACTATACCAATATTAGCCGTACCCTGATTGTTAATAAAAAAAAGATAGAATCCAAGTTTTCACATGTGTATTAAATTCTTTATTCAATCCCAATTTCCGGTCATAAGAGAAAATAGAGGGTGTTAACCTCTTCGCTCGCCTCTGTATTTCAATCATTATCGGAGAATGATCAGAAGTGATTCTGGGGTAAGTTCTAATTTTAGCACCTTCCAACAAATTTTCTAGGGCGAAAAAATTATCTAATCTAACTAATTTGTTATGGGGATGTGAATAAAAAGTAAACCCATTATCTCCCCCACGAAGCTTTCCCCATACATCAACTAAGCCTTGATCTTGTAGTAAATTAGCAAGGGCTTTATACACTCTTGGCTTTCGACCTTTATAATTTCCATACCCATCCTGTATTGCATTATTCGACAAATTTATATTCATATCCCCACAAATCACTGTCGCTTGTGAAAAGTTTTTTCAGTGTTTAATTTTTAGTTAAATATGTTTTTTATTTCCCTTATACTTTACCATACGGAGATCTGCAGCCTGGCCAGCCTGGCCATCTGGGTCCAAAACCTGCACTGAACCACGTCTCCTTCTCCCCCTCTATGCATATGCTCGGGTAATTCCTTTTCTCAACCAAATTCCTGACCCATTGGGGCCTGATTGCACATATATTCTGCAATAGATTTCCTGCTCAGTCTTTATTTTGAGATTTACTCACACTAATATTCATTAGTTCCTTAGTTTGAGCCTACATTCAATTGCTCCTCGAATATAATCCAAAATTATTTATGTAAATACAGGACCCAACAAATTTTTTTTTTTTCTAGGAAAAATAGTACATTTTATTTCTACCAAACATGTATGTCCTTTTATAATTCAAAGGCTCGAAATACAGTTTTTACAATATTTACAATATTTAGGTACGAAATTCAGGGTGCTCATAGGAACATGCATAAAAGTGGTGCCCAGGAATTGACGCGTGTGATTGAAAGACCACTAAAAACCCTAGTGTGATAACGTGTAAAATAAATGAATCAGATTCTTAAACACTAGGTTTTGAATTTTTAATGTGGACAAGCTGATACTGTTTGAAATTACTGAACCAGTATTGTGTTTTTAAACATTGTCACCAATTCTTTCTTTTCTCCTTTCTTTCAATCACACGCGTCAATTCCTGGGCACCACTTTTAAGCACGTTCCTATGAGCACCCTGAATTTCGTACCTGAATATTGTAAATATTGTAAAAACTGTATTTCGAACCTTTGAATTATAAAAGGACATACATGTTTGGTAGAAATAAAATGTACTATTTTTCCTAGAAAAAAAAAATATTTTTTGTTGGGTTCTGTAATTACATAAATAATTTTGGATTATATTCGAGGAGCAATTGAATGTAGGCTCAAACTAAGGAACTAATGAATATTAGTGTGAGAGTGTGAGTAAATCTCAGAATTGAATTGGGTCAAGGACCACTGTTTTTGATAACACACTGTACCCAGGTCCAGGACCGTTTTGGGTCACCCCATTTTTTATAATGGCAGTCTTTATTTTGAGCAAACATTGTTTGTCTTTTAAGAGGTTAAGGATATAGGCAGCCTCTACAGACAGGGCTAATTCTAATCCTGAGAACTCTTGACCAGGGTGTTTGCAGCCACCTTACACCCCGCGATATCCTTCACGTTAGGAGGCGCTGGAAAATAAAACCGCACCCACATACTCCAAGATGGAGGGACATGTTGGCGATCTAGTCATCCTCTGGATGACTGGCACTCCGTCCGCGCACACCACGTCAGGTGGAGGGACAAAGAGACAGTGATATCCGGACCACAGTGTACTGCACCTAGCACCTATGCGATGCCGGAAGGGATGATGGGTCAGAGACAAGCTCACCATGACATAGTGAGTAGGGTGGGGGCGGCGGGGGCATTCAAGCAAGGACCCAGCAAGCTTTTTGTTGGCCCGCTCAAGCCCCTAACATGAAATTGGGGCATATTTAATCACGATAAACAACCAGGGCAACAGACCAAGCGGATACCCTCACAGATTAATAATTATGAAGTTGAGCTAAGCACCAGGGGCCAAACACAGCATTCAATAACAGGCCCTCATATCGTCAATTTACCTAATTAACATCTTTTATCTCTATCAATGTAGAGTGTGACTACAGGGAGCCGTCCTCGCTCCCCCGCCTGTTCGAGCATTATTATCAATGAAACTCGATGAGGGATTCTGAGTGCTTGGTTGGGATGATTTGTTGAGTAATGATGACCCAGTGTTCTTTTATTTTAAGAGCGAAACTACTACGCTCATACGGGACGATTGGTCCTTTATACCAGTGGTGCCTACACCTAATTATATCACTTACCGGGTCGCACAACTAGTTAAGAAGGACGAGACTACCTTTTGCACTTTTTGTTATATGTATTTTATTATATTCACCACAAAGGGCACTGTATTTTGTGTGTTTACGTGTGTAACTTTCTCATTGCTTGCAGGAATTTCTCTGGGAATAACTTACGCAACCTGTTTGACCTGAGAATTCACTCAGACTGTGACTTCGCTCTACTCCACAAGGTAGGAGGTAGGAAGAGTGCTCTAGGGATCTATTCTCATAGTCCTGAAGAAAGCTGGGACAACGCATAAGCCGGCTGAAACATGTCGACAGTTTGCAGATTGGAGGGGTAGTGGGTACATTATAGAACAGCATACCACCGTCCACTGGTTATTAAAAACCGTTTTAATCTGACCAAGCAGTCCACCAATAAAGGGTCGTTTGGAGATCCCTTTGTTAGTTTTAACATTATCGTCTCTGCACTTTTCTCTTCCTGATCCTGGATAGTTTTTCTTTAGGTTTGTTTTGTCTCTCCCTCCCTATTGCTCCACCTCTGTCATTGGCTTGCGTGGAGGTGTGTTAGCAGCCCTATGATGAAGCATGCCACAGATTTCTGTGGGTGAGGGCAGTTTTAACAACATGCGTGTCTTGCCGACTTACCTCTGTATAACAGCGACATACTTTGCATAGCCCCATTTCTATTTGTGTGTAGAGTAGTTACTACAGATCCTGGAGTGGCATTAAGAGAAATAGATGAAGAGGCTAATCAGTTTGGCAAATTCTAGGGATATCTGTTAAATCGGGATAAAACCCAAATTTAAATAATAGAGATTTGGATTGGGAGGATAGACGCGTTGTGGAGGGTGATACTTATCTGGGGTGAGTATAATAACTGAAGTAGATAAAATTATAGTCAAATTTAGATCCATTAATTAAAAATACTAGGGTAGAAATTGTCAGAATAAATAACTTACGAATGTCATTGATAGGAACAACTAACTTGATTTATATATTTTTTTGCCTAAAATACTTTACTTCTTTAGAGCTACCTCTCTGGGAGTAGGGAATCAATTGTTTAAGGCTATTGATGAGGTGATCTCTTGATTTCTGTGGGCATACGCTAGGCTATACGGAATCTCTATATGTATATCCTTTCGTCCCCAGCACTGCTACCCAAATGAAACGTAACCTGGTTCTGATGATGGCCTAACACTTCTGCTGGCCGAAACGCTGTCAACTTCCACAGTGGAACTTCTGGCGCCCCTATTTCACGAAGACCCTATGAATCTGAAATTTCTATTATTGTACCATTAATTGTTACGATATCCTAAATATGCAAAACCGTTTTTATCTCACTTGTCTCTTGTTGCACCCACTACCCTCGCTGTACATACCACGTCACATGTCACTCGCGTCATCACTACACTTCACGAGCACTTGTGCACTGTATTTTGTTGGTTACATGTCATTTGATGTAACCCAGTGCTACTGACCCATGTTCTTGTACATATGAAGTTAAATATGTCCAACATGCATGTCAAATTAAATATACTATATATTTACTTGAAAATGTCTCCCTGGTTTTCTCCCATTTTTTATTTTATCCATCACAATTAATTATGCTATATATAATTGACCTGTGAATAATAACATTGAGACACTGTTGTTTGTTACAGATGATATAGAAAAGCAGGAAAAGTGTTGGGAAGAGAAGGTTCAGGAAGGAACAGATGTCCTTTTGCAGTCACGAAATGTTGCCAGACTATCTTAATTTCCAACTCTGCAAACACAGCATTTCAAAGCCTATTATAAATTGTACCATACTCCAGGGAACATAGCTAAATGGGGTTGAACCAAACAAGTGCATTGTCCCCAATGCCACTTATACAGGTCAGATCTGATACACATGTTCACAACCTGCCCGGCCCTAGGGGACCTGATAGGTGATATTCCTGAGTTCCTGGAGGGAATATTGTGAATACCATAGAATTTAGCCCGCAAATCATATCACTTGGGGTTAGCAATGAATTAATCCCTAGCCAGGCACAGGCATTTGTGTTTATTGCAATGACGGCTTTTAGGCTGTGCTTGACTACTGCATGGCAAGACCTTTCTTCACCATTGTTCCAACAATGGCTCGCCCGTCTAATGGCTATCGACCACACTGATTTGGCAGTATAAGAAAGGAAAGGCAATGGTGCTAGGAAGAAAGGGCTAAGGGTGTGGGGTCCCTGACGGGCTGGATGGCTACATTTGAGGAGGGATAGTAGAGCATATTTTTACACTTTTAAGATTCTTCCGTTGGCACTGTTTTCATGGGAAAGAAAGGAAAATTGTATAAATGTTTGTTCTATGTATATGACATGATATTAACTAATTTAGGAATGGATGGTCCACTTGGAGGGGGGTAAAAGTAAGTCATAATGTTTTAAAAAAAAAGGAAGGAAGGTGTAAAATTGTTGCCTTATGTTAATAAACCAGATAATTATGGGGGAGCAACTATAGATTTGATTGGATGCGCTATCATGAGTATCAATTTTAAGGAGGGAGAGAGATGCTTGTCAAGGTTTATGTGGCCAAGTGTGGAGACGATCATTTGGGTGGGTGGCACCAAGGAGATATGGGGATCACACTAAATCCAAATTCTAAAGAACAAGTCATTTTAGTTGCTATGGTGGAGGGCTGTTCACCTGTGATTCAAGAGTTTCAGGGTGTGTTCAGCGAGAAGTTGTCTCTTCTTACTGTCTTTCAACACAAGATCATCCTTAATAAACATACAACGCCTGTGGTGCTCAAGATGAGGAGGGTGCCTAATTAAATGCTAAAACTCCTCCAGGAGGAAATTGATAAATGGTAATCCCTGGGGGTGATAGAGGAGATTAAGTCCTCAGAGTGGCTGGCCCAAATTGTTTTAGCCCCCCACGAATAATGGAAAAAAGATCAGTATGTATGTTGACTTGAGAGACCTGAATCAAAATATCTGGGTGGATCGCCAGCCTCTGCCCAATATAGTGGAAGTCTTGTCCCTGCTCAAAGATGCTTGTGTGTTCAGTGTGATGGATCTGTCTGCTGCTTACCATCAGGTGCAGTTGCTTGAGGGCTCAAAGGCTCTAACATCTTTTGTGACACTGTTAGGGGATTTCAGATTTGTGAGGCTGCCTTTTTGGGTTGGCCTTAGCTGCAACATATTTTCAAAGACTTATGAAAACTGTGCTTAAGGGAATTGATCCTGTGATGTTCTTCCAAGATGACATCTTAGTATATGGGAAAGAAACACAGAGTCATTACCTAGTATTGCAGCAAGTGTTGACAAGACTTAGAGATAGTGGTCTCACCTTCAAGAAATAAAAGTGTAAATTTCTGGTCAGTTCTGCCTCTTACCTAGGACACACAATTTCAAAAAGTGGGATAAGTCCCAGGTTGGAATTAGTCAAATCTATTTTGGAAGCACCCACTGTTGCCAATAAGGATGAAGTTAGATCGTTTACGGGTCTCGCAGAGTATTACGGCAAGTTTATTCCCAACTTTGCCAGTGTGATTCAACTGATTAGACTGCTCCTCGAGAAAGGGGCTAATTTCTACTGGTCTTAAGTTGTGTGAAGGAGTTTGGGGTGGTTAAGGAAAGAATAGCCAAAGTGCCAATTTTGGGGCATTTTGCTACCTCTTAACCCCTCCCAGGCTTGTGACGGAACCGTTCCGTCACGCCCCTCGGGTGGGCTGTACTGTAGACGGAATGGTTCCGTCACGGCCCGCTCGCCGCGCCTGCGCGGCGCTGATTTCGCATTCTATTGAGCAGGCGGGGCTGTGACGGAACAGTTCCGTCACAGGTACAGCTCACCCGAGGGGCGTGACGGAGCGGTTCCGTCACCAGCGCGGGCGCGCCGTGCGGCCCCCCACCCCTTAGCACTGCGGCGGAATAACCGCCGCAGTGAAAGGGTTAAAAGACCTATCTTACGATTGATGCGGATGTGAAAGGTCTTAGTGCCGTATTTTCCCAGGTGGTGGATGGAGAGGAGAGGGTGGTAGACTTTGCCTCTCATTCCCTAAAAGTTGCGGAGCAGAGATACTCCTTCATGAAACAAGAAGCTGTGCACACTTTCAATTTTTTCTTGTGGGGATTATTTATTTATTTATTTATTTATTTGCGGTTTTTATAGAGCGCAACACTCATCCCATGGGATATCATGGCGCTTTATACCAAAAAGGACTACTGATGGCGTATGCTGAGTTGTTTAAGGATTGGGGAAGAGGTGGGTTTTCAGGTTTTTTTTCGAAACTGGAGATAATTTGTAGTATGTCTTAGGTCAGTAGGGAGCTTATTCCACCTTTTTGCTGCTAGGTAAGAAAAGGAGTGACCCCCTGTTCTTACTTTGTAGATGCGTTTGGTTTTAGCCAAAGCTGATTGACATGAGCGTAGGTTCCTATTGGGCACATAAAATTCAATCTTTCCTTGGAGAATTGTGGGGCCAGTTTTATGTAAAGCCCTATGGCCATGGCTAAGTAATTTGAAGGCAGCCCTCTGGCGCATCGGGAGCCAGTGAAGTTTCTTTAAGCATTCCGATGCCGAGTCTCGTTTACCTTTGTTGCAAATGAGTTTGGCCACCAGGTTTTGCAAGACCTGTAAGCGGGAGAATAAATGTTTGTTCATCCTTACAAATAGTGCATTGCCATAGTCCAGACTACTGACCAATAGGGCCTGTGTGACTGAGCGTCTGCAATCCAGGGGTATCCAGGGAAATATCCTGGCGAGAAGTTTTAGTACTAAGGACAAATTACAAGCCTTTGGTTCAGTTATTGGAGTGCAGGAATATTGATACTACCACACTGGCATCAAGAAATGGGTGTAAAGTTTGATTGAGTTAAATTACCATGTAAAATACCTGGCAGGGGCTAGTCACATACCGGGGAATTTACTTCCCAGATTACCAGTGAAAAGGGATTGTGGACTGGATCTGGTTGATCACCAGATCATGTGAGTCAAGGAGACAGCCATTAACAAAATTGAGTGGGAGGTGGAATCTGAAAGAGGGGGAGTCAGGAAGCAGGTCTTGCAGTATGTAGTGATGGGTTAGTCTGATCTCAGTAGCAACTCTGAGGAGGTCAAACCCTTCTCGGGAGGTCAAGGATGAGTTGTACATTCGCAATGGTGAGCTGTACAATGGTGAGTGTATAATTCCACCATACAGCTTGTGGGAAAAGTTTTCAACCTGGCTCACGAGGGACACCTTGATGGCAATCTAACTAAGTCCAGGGTGAGAGAGGGTTATTGGTGGCCTGGAGTGGACAAACAGGTTGAAGGCATGGTCATGGACTGTATACAGTGTGCTGGGAGTGAAAGATCTGCTAGGACTGTTCCTCTGTTTCCTGTTAAGGTTCTGCCTGAACCCTGGAACAAGATAGGGTTGGACATTGTATACCTGTTTAAATTGTTACTTTCGACTGAGAGATTTGTGTTGCTCCTGGTGGAATACACCGCCATGTGGGTTACAGTGAGCTATGCGAGTTCTGTCACTACTAGGCATGTAATTGAGTTTTTACAAGAAGTGTTTGCTTGCAAAGGGGTGCCCACAACCATAATTACGAACAATGGGCTGCAATTTGTATGTCTTGAAATGAGGGAGTTTCTGGATGATCGTGCAATTAACTCTACTGAACGGCTTTATATTCTCCCCAGGCAAATGACTTGGTGGAGCGCATGAACCACTTGGTCAAGGATTGTGCTCAGACTGCCGTGGAAAATGGTGTCCCTTTAAAGGTGGTGCTCCAGGGGAAACTGGGCACACCAAAATATTTCCAATTTGGTCACCAAGGTGTTTCCATTTTTGTGCATGATGGGCAGGTTAGAGGGCAGTAAGTTGAACTCTTTGTGGTTTGATTTCAGGAAACAGGCAAATTGACCCCCAGGCTGTCAGACTGCACCAGCAGAACTACAAGAGACTATTTGATGACAAGCTTAGGGTACATGCTTGTGAGTGGAATGTGGGTGATGTGGTCTTCATTAAAAGTCCAGTTTGGTCTTCCAAAAGAAGACCTAGATTCCTGGGTCTGAGACACATAATTCAAGTGAAGATGAATGTTGTGGTGGTGGATGATCAAGGTGTGTGGAGTATGTCTTGTTTAGCGAGGAGTGGAGCAAGGTGGATATCTGATGAGGGTTGCAGAAGTGGCAATGAAGAGGAGAATGTTGATGATGACCATAAGGGGAAAGTGAAAGTTGGTGGTGGACCATATCAAGGTGGTATTCGCTGCAGTCACCGTCTTAACAAGAGACCGAAGCATCTGGATGACTTTATTTAGCTTTTTATGTAACCATTGTCATTGTGCATGGCTTGGCGCTCAATGTAAATATTCTTGTGCCATTCAGTTTACAATGAGTTATGATGCTTTGTGGATACTGTATACTTACATTACTTTGATTTTTCTCATACTCCTCTCACGCTTGACTTATTTCCTTTGTATCAGCAAGTACAGTCATTGTGCTTTAATTTATTGTTGCATTTATTACCTACTGTGTGAATTTGGTATTAGTTCAAGTTCAGTTTTACACGAATTGTCAATTTGTTTTATATGTGAATAGGGGAGATGTGTTGTAACCTGCTCACTGCTGTGTAGAACCATGACACCCAGGTGTCCCATGTGATGTCTTTACCTGCCATGTTTACAGGAGATAGAATGGTGGAGAGTTGAGTCTGGCTGTTGAGGAGGCTCCCTGCCAAGAAGCTGGGCCCCACTGAAATATGCTGAACCTGTCTGGTGTATTATTCATAATATTCAAACACACGGACACATTCAGCAGCGCATGCACATTGTCTGCTTTTTATTTCCAGCATCAACGTACAGGCAGGGAGGTGGGGGATTTTTCATCTCCATCTGGGAAAAAGATAAAGGATTAAGTTAAGAGGGGCTATCAGACCTCCAATATTATCCTGACTGGATGCAGTCTGTAGCCTCGCACTTAGCTGCAAATGCAACTATGGGGAAACAAAGGCCCACAGCTTGTTCTCTATTCCCAGGTACTAAATAGAAGCATGGTTTTGACTTTGTTCAGTATCTGTATATAGGAGTTGTGCATGCACTGTAAGAATCTTAGATGTGTTGTTCTGTCCCAGTATTTACACAAATAATTATTTGAATGCCACTATTTTATTCATTTTGTAGCATTGTTCACTCCAATTCAGGGTGTCAGAGCACCTTACATAACATAAACATTATTTATTGACAACAAGTCATGTAAATGTGTAAATGAGTGTACAGGAAACGTTTCCACAAGTCAATACAGGAAGGAGGAAGATGGCGGCCGGCTGAAACGCTCGGTCGGGAGCTCCGAAATCACCAGCGCAGAACTTGTGAAATAGATGCACTTTCCTGCACACATTATGGATTAAAAGAACAAACAGTGAAAGAAAACTTAGATAAGGCATCCTACCTGTCTTTTGTGGACCCAGGGCCGGACTGAAGCCCCGACGTGGAATGATAGATTCACCCCACGCGAGCTTCTCGGAACCAGGCGGACCGCCGCACGCTGGGTTCTGGGCAGTGGCGCTGGGAGCGAACGGAAGCTGCCGGAGGGCGATTGGAAGGATCTCCTTCCTGTTCCGGGGCATAGGCGGTAGAGTCAGCGGACCTCTTCGCAATCAGGCAGGCAGCTTTCGGGAGGCAACGCTGTCAATTTCAGGAAAGCCGCTGCACTTCCAAACACTGAGCAGGGGAGAAATCGAAACAACCGAGTTGAGGAAACTCGGTGAGGAGAAGAGGGAGAAGGAAACGGCGGAAGAGGGGAACGACGCAGGGCAGTGGCGAAAACTGCATATCACACACTGTACACTGCATACTGAACTTGCGGGAGACTACCAGCGGATGCAAGAAGAAAGGAGACCCCATCTAGAAGCAGAAGCAATACTGAGACCCCGAGAACACCGTTACCTGCAGCCCAAAGAACAGAAAGTGAACTACTCGCCCAAGATACAGGTACAAGGGGGGGAAAGAGGTCTGGGAGAAGCAGCTCCAGACTTAATTGCAGGGTGCAATCAACACTCTTTGGCAGTGGCAGTGACTGAAGGCGGAGGGGGGGGGATAGGTGGGAAAGAGACACTCAACCCCAGACTGGCACATTATCTGCTGTTAACAACACGAAATCCAGAAAGATTGATGGGGAAAGAAACACTCAACCCCAGATTGAATCTGAGACTGAACCAGAAATAACACCAGAAAGTGGGAGTTGGGGAAGGTCATCTTATTGCCTTAGAAATCGTCATCTTGCTAAACAAAATCTCCTCCATCCCCCCAAAAAGACGGTGAACCCTGTGACCCCTAGAAGCACAAGAAAAAAACTGAGGGTATCTCCCAGTCTTGTGGAATTATCGGAAAACATAAAATCTAGATCGAAGAAGTCAAAAGAACAAGGAACTCTCCTCCCAAAACAGAAAATCAAAGTGACTCCATCTCTCAGATCTTTTTTTAAAGTCCAACAAGTGGTGCAAGTGAGAGGTGCTCACCCTCCTCCACGGAACAAGAACGCCTCCCTACTCGCAACCACTGGCGATACTTTAAATATAGTCTCCCCGACAGAGGAGGAATCAGAACCTATAATTCCAGAGGAGAGAGCGTAGATAACAAGTAAAGGAGAAATGTCAAATGTACCTCCAAGCACAGTACCACAAATAGAGTCAATTGAAGGAGCCACAGTGACATTCTTAGTAGAAGCCCCTGAACAGTCATCAGACAAAGCAGGACGTGACCCTCTGGTATTGAACCAAACTGAAAAACTCATGGAGAAGTTCATGGATAAAATAATGGGAGAATTGAGGGAAAAATTTGCAGTGTCAGAGGCAAATCAGAACAAAATACACGAAGTATGCGAGAACCTGGACTAAAAATTAAATGATCTGGGAGAGAGAGTCACTGCAGTAGAATCGGCAGTTGAAACTCTCAGCAAAAAAGTGGGTACAAATCAAAAAAACATAAGATCACTAAAAGACAGTGAGAGAGCTATAAATGAAAAACTAGAATCAATGGAGTACCAAGGAAGAAAAAACAACTTAAGAGTGCTAAATGTACAGAGAACATGGAAGGAGCATTCATTGTCTCTCTTTTAGAAGAGTTCTTTTCCTGGACCAAAGATAGCAATTTGATGGAGGACATCCAAAGGGTTCACAGGGATCTGTTCAGAAAAAGCAAAGAAAGAAAATCCCCAAGGAAAATTTAAATCAACTTCAAAACCTATATATTGAAGGAACATTTTTTAAGCGAAGGCCTAAAAAGCGGGACACAAAACAAAGATAATTGGTCCTCTAAAATCCGCTCCAACATATGTAAAGCCACACAAGACAGACAGTGGGAACTGGGGCAACATATGCAAGAGCTAAAATCCCAGGGAGCTAATGTTCAGATGAAGTTCCCTGCAGCCCTTAGAATTATGTGGTGTAACAAAATGCACAATATAAGGGAGCCACAAGAGCTAGAAAACTTCATACAACAGATAAAGGACAAGCTCCAAATGGAGAAATCTAACTAAGGAAAGTGATCTTCATAAAAAATAACAAATAAAAACAACTGGTGAAAACGAAGTTCGAATCGGGTGGAAAATACCACCCAAAAGAAGAAGGGAGGCTTCTTCAGGGTGGGAAATTCAAACCTCACAAATAACTAATAATTCAAGCACTGTTAACACACGGGTGGGGAGCAAACTAGGGAAAAAAAAACAGAAAAAATGTCCTCATTAATTAAAACGATTGGAGTCAACCGGGATCTACAAAAACATCTCTCAGCCTAGATCACAACCCAACAAATTTAAGTAAAGGCTGGCAAAAGAAAGAATAGTTAATGTTCTTTCATGGAACGTTACCGGCCTCAGAACTCCCAACAGAAAAAGAAGAATTTTTGAATACCTGAAGGAAGCAGAGAGTGAAATTATTATCCTTCAAGAAACGCATCACTGAGTGGGACCAAATAATAAAAAAACTAAACTTGGTGGATACCTGTATATGCACCAGTCAAGACTGTAATATAAAAGGGGTTGCAATTATTCTAAAAAAATCTCTAAAAGCTAAGATCGAAAATAGAGTGGTAGACTGTAAGGGAAGATGGGTTGTGACTAAAGTTAGAATAAATGACAACATCTTCACTATAGCCGGCTACTATGGTCCAAACTTGGACGATCCATCTCCTCTTCAAAAACTCTACACAGAACTTCTATCAACCTCTGCCCCCATAATATTAGGAGGCGACTATAACATTATACTTGACCCTAAAACAGATAGGTCCCCTCCTAGTAAACAGATGAATCTACCTAAGATGAGGGAATGGTTAGGTAACTACAAACAAGACCTGGATTTGATGGATATGTGGAGACAAAAAGGAGATAAAACGCACCCCTTCACCTTTCACAATAAAAAATTGGGCCACAGGTCTAGAATTGACTTCTTTTTACTAAATAGAAGCCTCCTAGGTAGCATCAAAAGCATTGAACACTTACCAGCACACCTGTTTGATCACTCTGCAGTTCAGCTAACCCTCATAATGCCAAAAAACACAACCCCTCCCAGATGGACAGTCGAGCTGACTTTATTTAATGAGCCACAAAATGTGAATCAACTAGAAATTGTCTCTGCAAACTACTTTGAAGACAACCTAGTTGGCACATCAAAACAAATCACTTGGGATGCTTCTAAAGCGGTGGCTAGGGGAAAGCTACTAAACTTAGGAGCCCACAAAACTAAGATCAAGAAACAGGAAATCAAAAAAATGGAAATTGATATTAAATTAGTGGAGACACAATTAGAGAGTGGAAACTATTTAGAACCGAAGGAAGTACTAGAAGAAAAGAACCGAAACCTTTAAGAAAATCTGGCCAACTACCTGGAGAATATAGTAAGAGATAAGTGGGAAACAAGCAAAATGTTAAACCACGAATACGGGGAAGGATGCGGGAAAATGTTGGCATGGAGAATTAAAACAGACCAATCAAGGAATAAAATACCCTGTATCCAGAACCACGACCAAAAGATACAAAGCTCTGAAGACTCTGCAATAAGGCAGGAGTTCTCAATGTTCTTCTCTAAACTATATAAAGAGGATATAAATCCAACTGAAGAACAGATTAGCAACTACCTGGGCACTGTTTCACTTCCAACGCTAACGGAGGAGGAAAAGAAAGAGTTAAACAGCGAAATCAAACCTGAGGAAGTCAGAGCAGTTATAAACGGCTTGAAAAGAGGAAAAGCTGCCGGCCCGATGCGCTTCCTAACGAGTTCTATATAGCCCTGAAGAAAACTTTGGTTGTCCAACTAACAGAATTAATTAATACAATATATATAGACCACGAAAGAAATTCCTGATTCATGGAATGACGCGACGATTAGCATTATTTTAAACCCTGGGAAAAATCCTAAACTATGTGAGTCATACAGACCTATTTCATTACTCAACTGTGACTACAAAATACTTATGTAAGTCATAGCAAAGAGATTAGCCAAGGTAATGCCAAGATTGATTAACCTAGACCAGAAGGGTTTCATAAAAGGACGGCTAATTCACGAGATAACCCATGAGCTATTTGTAGCAATAGACACAGCCATTTGTGGAAAATTACCCTTAACTATAATTACCTACGATGCAGCCAAAGCTTTCGACAGAGTCAACTGGGCCTTTTTAAATGAAACCATCCAAAAAAAAACAACTAGGGGAAAGCTTTGGCCACATGGTAAGGGAAGTATATAATAACCCAAGAGCACAAATACTAGTTAATGGGAGCCTCACCAGCAACATTGAAATACAAAGAGGCACAAGACAAGGCTGCCCGCTATCGCCGCTACTTTTCAATCTTTACATTGAACCACTGGCTTGCTCGATTAGAAATCATCCTTTAATAACACCCTTTAACCATCAAAACTGGTCAAAAAAAGTGGCTCTGTATGCGGATGACCTGATGGTATTCACAGACAACTTTGAAGACGCAAATCAAGCAATAGAAGACACGATAATTAATTTTGGTAATGTTTCAGGCTATCTAACAAACCAGGAGAAAACTGAGGCTATGAGTTGGAACACGAGTCCAAATGCTCCATACAACAGAGACAAAATAAAATACCTAGGGATCAATCTGGTCAAAGAAATTGAAAAAATACCACAACTAAATTTGAACAGAGTTGCCGAAGAAATGAGGAAACTTCTTAGAGTCTGGAATGGATTACCATTAAGCTTCTTGGGAAGATCTAATCTAATAAAAATGTCCATCATACCTACATTCACATACCTTTTTAATACAATACAATTGGAATTTAAAAAAGACGCACTGAAGAAAATCCAGGGAGAAATAGCCAGCTTTATCTGGGCATCTAAAAGCACAAGAATAGCCTGGAATAAACTAAGGAGGAGGAAAGAGCAAGGCGGAATAGCTGGCCCTGACTTATTTGAATATTATAGATCTTTTCAATTTAAAAACATCAAACCCCTAGTAAGGAAACATCAGTTCTACCCAAATTTCCTACAGTATATGACAGATAGAACAGACCACTTCCTATTTAAGTTTGGCCATCCAAAATGTTTAAAAAAAATAAAATTGAAGATCTTATATAATGCTGCAAAGCTTTGGCACCAGACCGGAAATACAGTAAACATACCGTATTACAGTACAATGGCCCCGACATGGGACTCCCCTGGGACACCAGAATGCTTGAAAGACTCTCTGGCTTTACCGCTTAAAAAGGCAGGAATTGAAAGATGGGGATAACTGATGGTAGAAAACTCCAAAATCACGTGGGACCAACTACATTTAACTACAGAAGCTAATCTATCAAAATTCAAATACTACCAACTGACTAGTTGGACCAAGTCTCTAACCGAGAAAAAAAGGGGCAATGAGAATCTTGAGAAAGAAATGATAAAAATAACACCAATAAAAAAAGAAATATCAAGATGGTACTGGGCTCTTATCGGGGCCGGAGAAGAAGACTTCTCAGTCCCGGAAGCAACATGGAGGAAAGGTATGCCTGACCTAGATCTAGACCTACAGTCTTTCTGGCAAAAATCTCTAGAAAAATGTTGGCACTGCATAAAACCAGCCTCCTTGAAAAGGAACCATATGTTCACAATGCACAGGGCTTACTGGACCCCAAAAATACTATCACAATTCAAAGGAACAAACACAAAGTCCTGCCCTAAGTGTGGAAAGGAGATGGCAGATGATATCCACATTTTCCAGAAATGCCCCGCACTCTGCTCCTACTGGTATGAGATTGGTAAGACGCTAATCACGGTATTGGGAAACCACATAACTGTAAGTACCTCTCTTATTATCTTAGGGATTCATAGCACCAATGATGTGGGTATGAGTAAACTAACCAAAAGGCAGGAAAACCTCCTGTTTGTATTGATACTATTAGCAAGGAGGGAGATCTGCATAAATTGGGTTAAACCAGCACCACCCACACATGCAAATTGGCTAAACTCTATAATAAAAACAAACAAACTTGATAGGAAAGGGAAATCCACCAAAAGAGTACATTTTTGGGAAATTTGGGAGCAACACTTCCAAACAAGCAGCTAACTCCTCTGGGTCACTGGAAATAAAATCCTTTGTTTAAAGCGATGGCAATAATTCCATGCAGAAAGCATTTCTGCTGAGTAGCCAGGAAGGCTAGTTTCTCCCCAAACACCGGAATTATTGATAACGATAAAGAACGAAGGTGAAAGCTGAATGGTCACAACTTACAAAGGGATACTCCCCAAACTCAGCTGATAATAAAGGGGTCAGTGAAAGCACAGAACGTTGGACCTCCAGATTCCCGAAGTCTCCTTATATACACAAAATGAGGATTAAAAATAAATAAATAAATAAATAAATAAATGAGTGTACAAGATGTATTACATAGGGCAGTAATAGTTACGAGGTATAGAAGACACATGTCCTTCGTAGCTCATTGTACTATATTAGAAGGATTACAATTCACAACTTTTAAGTAGCAAAAGGATCTCTGTGTTAAAAACAGTAACACACTTAGCTGTCTACATAAAATCTGCATTTTACATGATGTGCTTTGCAGGAGACACATTAACATTCGAAGCTGCTTTGATTGAAATCTGGGACTGGACAAAAAACAGATCTCTCCAGCAAAAGCGTTAACATCCAGAGGGTTCACTAACGCAATATCGATGTAAAAAATATTGAGTAAAAACTATAGACAACAAAAATATTGACTCTTATACTTAAACAGGTAAGTACAAAAAATATCGACAAAAAATATTGATGTAAATCAATCAATCAATCAGTCATTTTGTAAAGCGCACTGCATACCCAATGAGGGTCTCAAGGCGATGGGGGGTCGCTACTGATCGAATAGCCAAGTCTTGAGCATCCTCCTGAAGGTCAGCAGGTCTTGGGTCTGTCGTAGGCTCAGTGGGAGGGTGTTCCATGTCTTGGCGGTGAGGTGGGTGAAGGATCTTTCGCCAGTGGTTTTTCTTCGGATGCGTGGGACGGTGGCGAGTGAGAGGTCGGCAGAGCGGAGCTGGCAGTTGGGGATGTAGAAGGAGAGCCGTCTTTTGAGGTAGGCTGGGCTGGACTTGTGGAGGGCCTTGTGTGCGTGGATAAGGAACTTGAAGGATATCTTCTTGTTGACGGGGAGCCAGTGCAGGTTTCTTAGATGGGTGTGATGTGGTTATGGCGTGGCGTGGTACATCGACGATCAGTCGTGCCGAGGTGTTTTGGATGCGTTGAAGTAGCTTGATGAGCTTGGTCGGGGCTCCCGCGTAGAGAGCATTTCCGTAGTCGAGCCTGCTGCTGACGAGGGCCTGGGTGACTGTCTTTCTGTATCTTTCGGGCTCCATCTGTAGACCTTGCGGAGCATGCAGAGGGTGTTGAAGCAAGAGGAGGAGACGACAATGACTTGCCTGTTCATTGAGAGTGTTAAGTCGAGGATGATTCCCAGGTTGCATGCGTGGTCGGTGGGTGTCGGGGCTGCTCCCAGTGCCGTCGGCCACCAGGAGTGGTCCCAGGCTGAGGGGTTGGAGCCGAGGCTGAGGACCTCTGTCTTGTCCGGATACAGCGTCAGACGGCTGGTGTTCATCCAGTTGGTAACAGCCTTCATTCGTTCGTGGAGGTTGGCTTTGGCGGTGATGGGGTCCTTGGTGAGGGAGAGGATCAGTTGAGTGTCGTCAGCGTAGGAGAATATGTTGAGGTCGTGTTGTCGGGCGACGTGTGCGAGCGGGGCCATGTAAACGTTGAACAGTCTCGGGCTGAGGGAGGATTCCTGGGGTACGCCGCAGATGATCTCGGAGGCTTTGGACTGGAATGGTGGAGGCGGACGCTCTGGGTTCTGCCGGAGAGGAAGGAGATGGTCCATTTCAGAGCCTTGTCTCGGATTCCTGCGGTGCGGAGGCGTGCGCGTAGTGTGTGGTGGCAGACGGTGTCGAAGGCGGCGGAGAGGTCTAGGAGGATGAGTGCTGCAGTCTCACCGTTGTCCAGCAGGATCCTGATGTCGTCAGTGGCGGTGATGAGGGCAGTCTCGGTGCTGTGGTTGCTGCGGAACCCTGACTGGGAAGGGTCCAGAATTCTGTTATCTTTGAGGTATCTGGTTAGCTATCTGTTGACGATTTTCTCGTTGACCCTAGCAGGGACGGGGAGCAGAGAGATGGGCCGGAGGTTCTTGAGGTCTCTTGGGTCTGCCTTGGGTTTTTTCAGTAGGGTGTTGATCTTGGCGTGTTTCCAGCTGCCTGGGAGGGTCACGGTCTTGAGGGAGAGATGGATGATGTTGCGCAGGTGGGAGGGAGAGATGGATGATGTTGTGCAGGTGGGGGGCGATGGAGCTGCTTGCTTTGTTGAAGTCGTGGTGCAGGAATGGGTCTGACGGAGAGCTGGAGTGGTTGTGCTCATGGTCTTGATGGTGTCATCAATGCTCACGCTGGCCCAGGCTAGCAGGGGGTCGTGGTCGATGGTGTGAGGAGGGTCTGTTGTGTTGCTGTCTGTTGGGGCTATCTGGGTGTGTAGTGTAGTTCCTAGTTTCCCACTAGGCCCTGCGCATTGGAATAACATAAACAGTAGTATCGACGTGGAACTGCGAATATTCCAGGCCTCCACTGACTATGCTAAACTTAATTGGGTGTGTTACCAACTAGCTCAGAGGTCACTGGAAACTTTCTTCTCTGCATGGGAAGTGATTAGCTTCCCTGGCACAGACAAGAAGGGATTCAGCTTTCCAACAACCGTGCAACATGACAACTTTGCTCCTCAGATCAAGAGTCAATCTCTAGGGTCGTGTGAAACAATAGACATGTATTTCACTCAGTCAGTTTAGTGCAGTTTACTTTCACGAGATGTAGAGAATAGAGAGACGGGCGTTTTGTCAATAAAGGGTTAACATTTATTGAACAGTCTTTCTTCTCGTACAAGAGAAATGTATTGCCACAATTGCAAGACTTGTTATTATAAAAAGTACGTACAGTAAGATAAGTATTGCGAAATAGAACTGTAAAAGCATTGATATGGTTTCTTAGCCATACAATGGTTTAAAAGTAATAAAACATATATACAGTCATATATACATTAGGCTAAAATACTCAACTGGTGCTTCTAACTAAGCGTACCCCAGTGTGCCTGACCTAAGCCTAACACGTGGAAGGGGAGTAAGTAAGTAGCTTTAAGTTAAGTTGGTTTTGCCAAGGTTTGCTTCAAGAATTCTCGTCTAAGGGTTTAGTCAACACCATACCTCTGAATAGAATGATGGAAGTCTGGTATTTCCTTCAGGGGGCACTCGATATCCCAGTCACCCGCGAGGGCAGACCGGAAACGCTGGAGCTGGATTTCTCTGCAGGAGAAAGACAGCGGCTCTCTTCAGCGCGTCGAGGAAGGAGGGGGGACAGCGTCCGCGGGCAGCTGGAATCTGCTGGATGTCTTCGCAGAGGGACGGCTGTTCAGCTCCTAAGCGTACTGCACCATCGTTCGTGCTTTAGCAGCGATAATGGTATCATTAGCTTCACCACCAAGGGGACAGCAGGCTGCAGCGACAGGGTGCTAGCTTCACCAACACGGGGTCTTGCAGACAGCTAACAGGCAACGAGCTCATTGCTTAAGGCAACGTTGGTAATATTTATACCTGACAGGTGCCGGGTTTGACGCAAGTTTGCTGGACATAAGACGTCACTTAAAGATGTCACTAGGAAGTGATAGTTATCAGTTGCTCATTAGAGTTCCATTACTAATCAAAACACAGCAAGCGGGGATTTCCAGGTTTGCTGAGTTTTTATCTTGTCGAAGAACTCGGAGTGTTAATCTAGGAATATCAGATAGTGACTCCTGCTCTGTCATTGCACCAATTGGTCACAAAGGAAGTGGCAGAGAACTATGCTGGAATGTGGCTCTGTTCGTGTGAGGCCAGAGATGACTTTCTGAATATCGCACTTGAACGGTTAGGCCAATATAGGGAATAAATGGATTTATAGCCGAATAGGGGCATAAGGTCACAGTATCGATCAGGAACCTAGATAAACACGCAACACCCACTCCACGTTTTCATGTCCATCAAATTACTAAAACTAGAGCAATTAGATGCATGTGTAACATTGCCCACCCCAAAATACATAAATGCATTCGAAATAGGCGTATCTGTCATACGTGAAATTTTAGGTACTGTACGTTTTTGAAGCATAGAAATCATTCAAAAATTATTGCATATGAAATCAATGAACGATTATGCAAAAAGAATTACACATGAAGTATCTCTGACAGAAGAAGGGCGAGATAAATCATCACATATAAATGCATTGCAATAACATGTGCTAGAGGCTGATGTAATGTTGTTATGTCTCTAGATGTGTTTAGAAATAGAAGTTTGAAGCTTCTGTTCTCTAAGAATAGTTTTTACGTTAAGCAAAGAATTTTCCGTGCCAAAAAAGGGTCAATATTAAAAAATTTCCAATTCAAAAGAATTAATGCTTGAACGGGGAAATAGAGTTCCAAAGCTTTTTGCAGTTTTTGTTGATCAAAACTGAAGGCCGAATTCAGAGTTCATGGGAACGCTGTGTGTCGGAAAGCTTCTCCAAAGTTATTATTTTTGTACGGGTGAGAACATCGTATCAGACAGGCTCTCAAAGAATTGGTCTACAAAATCAGGTGACAGTTCAACCAAATTTGATAGTGCTGTAACTTGGCAGGTGTGAGAATGATTGCGGTCATCGTAGTCAGGAGCAGCAATGCTCACAGAAGGCCGTACCTGGGTGATGTTGCTTTTGTCACTCGCTCCACTGTTACCACCTAGTCGTAGCACAGGAGTCTCAACGAATGCCGTCATCAGGATTGGTAGCCGCTGGGGACAACACAATGCGTGAGCCATTATTGGACTGAGCAAAGTATCGACGTCCGTTGGTACTGCTGATGGAAGTGAAAGACAGATGTCCAACACGCATTCATCTCCGCATAGCATACATCTTAGTACCGGTAAGATACAGTTCTGCCATATAGGTCTGAATGAAAGGAACCAGGTCATGTTTAGATCTCTCAGCCTGGCCAATCCAAGGACGTTAGTTATCCTGTCCCGGTAGCGCATTGCTAGGATTGTCTCTTCCATGGGAGCTATGTCTGAGTTTCGGCTTGCCATAACAAAGCAGGAGGGTCAAAAATAAAATCCCTGCGACGAGTCCCAAAAATAATGGTATGCCGCCAAAAACAGAGTGTACAAAATTAGGAACAATTCCCAAAATTGCCTGAAAAGGTGTTAGCAGTCCCGTAAAGACTGTCTTAAATATGCCTGGGATGCTTGTGGCACTAGACATGTTAAGGAGTTGGCTCAACATTTCTACGAAATGCACAGGGCAATTTGTTGATAAAAGGTCATGAACTTCAGTAGCTGTCCTTGCAACTAGAAGATCATACGTCTCTTTTGATGACGGTATAGGCACTGTTGTCGGTAAAAGTACAGATTTCATTTTGCTTAAAGTATCAATTCGTATAGAATAGAGATTCAGACGAGGCCAGATGGGAGTCACTGTGTCTGCGGGCCCACTCGGGAACAATGCTTGCATACAGCATTTGACCATGGATGTTACGCTTACTAGATAACTTTTCCCTGGCACTAGGCCACAACATCTGTGATCCGTTCTAAGAATGTAACTCCCGTTTGCGAGTTGCATAAAGAAGGGCTCTATCTGAGTTGCAGGTGTGACTAGCTGGTGGCATGAAAGGTTGTTAGAATTTCCATCACATGCTCCGTGTAAATTAATACCCTGACACAAAAGTATACCACTTAGTGAATGTTTACAGTTGTCACCACTAAGAAATACATTTTTGTCGCTGTCACTATAGCAAGAATGTGTGTATGGTAATTTCCATTCAGATTTTACATATCCTTTACCCAATTGTTCATACTGGCCAGCAGGTATGTACTCAAGGCACTTTTTAAATCGGAAAGTTGTTATCGGAATAGTGATAATTCCGTGTATTATCCATTCAATGACAGGACTCTCTGACATTGTCAATGGTAATCTCTCGAGTTTTTCGATGCTCAGGATTGTACAGTCTGCTCCTTTCTGTGCCAAACTGATCTGTTTATCAGTAAGGTTAAAAATGGAAAATAATGACGTTGTGTTGATTAAACGCCAAGGCACATAGCCTGAACGAAGATTTTGCAGCGTCCAGCCTAATTCTATAATAGAACGCAATTGCGACTGGCCATGTTGTAACATTAGCAAGTCTCTGTCTATCACATCAAAGGCAGAGGATACAATATTGTCCAACGAATATATTCTGGAAGACAGAGTCATTAACCCATTGTCCACTACAGAAAGTGATTTCTCCAAATTAATACGATCAATTTCTCGTATTTTTTCAGCAGTTTCAATTTGTTTGACTTTCCAAGCCTCGATGTACGCAGCATAGATACTGGTCGCTATGAAACGCTTCTGACGCTGTTTGCGTGGTCCAAGAATGAAATCGCGCAAATCAGCACCATCTTTTAGCAAAGACAAGTGTTGCTTAATTTCAGCCAGTGTGGATGATGTTAGCCATTCGAGGCAGAGTTTCCCTACACTGTATGTTGTTATTATCCCTGGATGTTGTCTCTGGGAATATCTCGGGTCTAATCTGGTCATTTTTAACCCCTGTGTTTTATTTAGGAATCTATCTTGACAGCTGTTTGTGTCAGTAGGCCAGATTAACCACTTTTTCCAATCAGGATGTGTTCTGTTGAAATGTAAAATTTGTGACACGTCTAACTCAATATCTGCAGTTGCATTCTCAGGTATTGGCTTTGGTATAGACGGTGTTTTAAGGTCTTCGATCTTAGCTAGGCCAAGACAAGATGTTTGGTGTATTGTGTCATTTAAAAACAACATTTGTTCTGGTATCATGCAGGTTCTAAATAGTGCTTCAATGCCTTGCACCTGCCAATCTTTTGTACCCCAAATTGTTTTCGTTTCAATATTATTTTTCCAATAATCAAAACCAAATGTCATCATTTTGTCATAAAATGCATCTGAATATATCAATTTAGAATTTGTCAGAATTGTTTTCATTCCTGTTTTATCTAACAGTTTGTAATAAAATGTTTCTGCATCACTGGTGTTAAACCCTGAGAAGTATTTGAATTTCCCAAAAAATGCTTTAGAACTGCTTTTAGATGGTGTAGCACAATGTTCCCATTGATTATACATAAACACATTTCTAGGCTGTGCAGATTTATGCAAGTAATGATCACCATAGTGTGTGTAACAGAATAACTGCTCATAACTAGATGAACCTTGTAAATAATCATGATCTGTAAATCTAGCTGACATTACTAAATCAGACACCATGTCATTAATACTGTTAAAGTCCCAATCATCAGAGAATGTACTAGGTGTTACAAAGTCACTTAAGGAAACCTTCAGTTGATGAGGATACTTCAGGATTTCGACCGGACCATATATCTCATAGTCTGTTTTCTCCCATACTACCCCACCAGGTATTGGAATTGCTGTGACATTTACTGTTGACAGTTCTCTTTTCTTCACGTGGGATGATCTGTGTGGTTTCAGGACTAGGTTGATGTTCTGACTTGCTGTGTCCATTCAATTGTAATGAACTTTCCTAAAATTAAAACTAAAATTAGGCATAGTAGGAGTATGAATACCCCTGAAATAATCCAATGCTCAATCAACGGTGAATCCAGATATAGTTCTTTGATTTGTTGAAGGAGTCCTGTTGTATTTTCTTTAGAATACTCTTTTATTTCTGGCATCACTTCGGGGTCGTTTTGATCTTCAGAGAAGTTGTCGAAGTTGATGAAATAACCAGAGGCAGTTCTGTCAATTGATGGGATTGTTCTTTCAATCTGTCTTTCGGTAGCATTTTCTGATGCCACATTATTGTAGACTGGTGTTGTTTCTTGACGAACTGTTTCAATCTGTGTCTCAAGAGGCACAAGTTCCATGGCATTATTGCATAGTCCTTCATTGTGCACTGCAGGCTGATCGAATGTGATTAGTCTTTCAGTTTGAACCTCTTGGATTGTTGCAAGTTTGGGTATTCTGTTGTTTCTTGGGAGTCCACTGGGCCTACTGTTGATTATAGGCCACATGCTTGTGGTTTTACCAGGTCGATGGACACGAATCTGTTCTCCTTTTTACCAGCAAGGGGCGGTAGTACAACTGATCTTGTTCCGGTGACTGCCAAGACAGGTACTGCTTTTCTGTACGAAGGCCCAAATTCCTTCTTAACTGCGATCTTTTCTCTGACTAGATCCCCAATCTTTGGAATCCAGACAGGCCTTGCTGGGGCTGTTGCTGGTGGTGCCTCGTCAGTGGTACCTGGCTGTTGCTTTAACTTTATGTTGCTTAAGGATTTTCTTGTTTCGTTCAGTTCCTGTAAACAGCCAAACGATCCTTTACATCAAAGTGCGTTGTTTCTTCTTGTACCACTAACATCTGACTATCGAGGTCCTGAATACGCATTCTAATTCCGAACAATAGTTCGTATGGGCTGAAACCTTTTAGAGAATTTCTTGGCATGTTATTAAGACTAGTCTGGACACTTATTAAATGTTTGACCCACCCAGCGCCTGAACCTAATACCTTCGCAGTTATAGATTGCTTTATGTCACGGTTTTTTCTTTCTACCACACTTGTGCGACAGACAAGAATACCGCAACCCAATTCCCATGCTAGCCATGGCCTCCTTATAGGCTCGAGAGCTGAAAGCAGGACCCTGGTCAGAATGGAACGTGGTAATTGCGTATGTGCCGATAAAGACTCGCAAATCTTTTATAACCGTTCTAGCGTCAGCCGAGCGCTGGAGGCCTCATTTTTTAAGTGCTTTTCATCTTAATGGTGTACACTGGGATGCGCTTCTCTTCTTTGATTGCGCAGATAGACCGCCTTATGCTGTCTAGAAGGGGTCCTGAAACTACACTGGCCTGTTCATTACTGCGATCTCTGTTGCAGTCTTCACAATTTTGAGCAAAACATTGGATATCTATACTCATTCCTGGCCACCAGTACTCTGATTGTAATTCTTTCAGAGAAACCTTTATTGTTTGGTGTCTCAGACCCAACCCCATGTGTGCTTCCAGTAAGAGGAAGCCCCTCCTGCTCCTGTTTGGAATTACTCTGTCCTCCGCTCCAGGGATTCGAGCAAAAGGAACGGAGTTTGCATCGATTATGTATGCATAATTGAGTGGATGGTTTACGGGTAGTGCTGCACAGTCGCCTTTTACGGTCGTTTTTACCGCCAGTATGGTTTCCCCGTCTATGTGTTTATCTGTACGCTTTTTTGTGGCTACGGAAGCCTGTTTAGTTGCTTCCGCTGTGGCTGTATTAGCCAATGAATTCCCTGCAACGTGAACGCCATCACGTTGAAGACTCTGTGCGTGAATCACGTGAGTCTTTCGTAGTTCTTTGTGTAAAAGAGCTACTTGTTTTCAGAGCAATTTATGCTTTATTGTGGCACCTGTGCCATCTTTGTAGTCGTTTTCGATCCAACTCTGCAGTTTATTGTTGTAAGAGTTGACGAAAAAATGAGAATCGCACACGATAAGTGTCGGGAATTCACGTTCTGCATTTTCGAGCGCCATCTTTAAACATCTTATTTCAGTTCTCTGAACCGAACAGTTTCTTACAGATTCAGTTTTTGTTACTTTCGGTCTGAATTTACCGCACAGCCAACGACCTTTAATGATCGCACATGCTGCATCGTAGGATTTTCTCTCTACGTTGAAATGCTGTACAAATCCATCTGTATAGATTATACAGGCGTACTGTGGGAGAGGCAGAATTTCGATTGGCAGAGGATATTCTTCTTCATATTCTAAATCATTCAGTTCTTCAAATTGCGGGGCGAAATAGTATTTCACATCTTCCGCTCCCAGAGAATCTATACAATGTATCCATTTCGGATCCAGTGACACTGTAGGCAGGTTTACTGGGCTGAATAGCGCCTCGAAGGTGGATTCCGCTGTAAGGATATTAATCCGTTTGCCGTGTGCTAGTTCTCTTTCATTTGCTAATGCGATTTGCACTGCTTTCACAGTCCTTTCTGTGTGACTGAATGTTTTTTCTGCTTGTGTGTACAAGTGTGATTTAATTGAAATTGGTACCTTTTCTCCCTCATTAGAGGTCAGGTATGTGAATCCGCATCTTCCTGGGATGACTCGGATTACAAGATCGATCGTGTTGTCACGTGTATCTAATTTAGTTTTTGCTAACATGTATGTTTGCAGTGATCTCAAAATTTCTGTATGTTTTTGAGTCCAATTGATTTGTTTAAAATCAGGTTTAATTAGTTTGTAGAGAGGTTTAACCCTCTCTGCGTAATTTAGGATGTAAGTTCTTCCGAAATTCAGAAAACCTAGAATGGATTGTAAATTCTTCAGCGTTTTTGGAGCTTGGAGTACAGCGCACTTCTCTAAGAAGTTGTCCGCTAGGCTTTTTCCTTCACTTGATAATTCGTACCCTAAAAATAGTACTGTCAGATGGGCAATCCGGGACTTTTTAAAGTTGAATTTGTAACCCTCTGCTGCGAACCCAAGTATAATGGTGTTCACCCTTTTCAAGTGAGTATCCAAGTCATCGTCTGCGAGATAGATATCATCTACGT
Organism: Lissotriton vulgaris; assembly: GCF_964263255.1. Lineage (NCBI taxonomy): Eukaryota > Metazoa > Chordata > Amphibia > Caudata > Salamandridae > Lissotriton > Lissotriton vulgaris. Next base: position 748,860,776 of record NC_141699.1, on the reverse strand, counting down.
AAGATAATGCCTCATCATCATAGATTTGTAGTAACTCTGTTACCCTAGCTGAGAATAGTCCTGGGCTGTTCTTGAACCCCTGTGGGAGTCGACAGAATTTTTTCTGCGACCCAAATGCAGAGAAAGCGGTCAAATATCTGCTTTCCGGTGCAATGTTTTGACAAAAGAAACCATTAGATATGTCTAATGTCGTTTTGTATTTTTTCCTAACTATATTATTCATTAGGGCTGCACTATGCGAGTTTTGTACTGCAAAAGTTTTGCAACAGGTATTAAGGTGTCTGTAGTCCAAAACTAGACGATATGAATTGTCTGGCTTGGAGACAGGAAACAAAGGATTGTTCATTTGAGAGGTGCATGTTTCAATCACCCCTTGGTATTCAAGTTGATCTAAGATCTCCCTGACCTGTTTTTTAGCTTCTTGCTTTATGGGATACTGCCGTTGGGCAGTTGGTTCACTTTTTAATTGGATTTTGTGAGGAGGTGAATCCTCATCCCATCCTACATGATTTTTATACAATGCAGGTGCCTGGGCTACTGCCCATTTCCTTGCATATGTATATTTTTTGTGAATCGGAATGTGATTCGAGAAGGCAGGCATAATCACTTCTTCGCCACGAGGGCACTCCCTGACAAACTCCGGGGGCCAATCTTTTTCAGCTAACAGAATATCGTTGCCTTTTGAGAGCTTATCCCAAAATAGACCCCTAATTTTCCTAGTCTTATCACCCTCTATACGCAATGTTATTTCGTATATTTTATGGGGCTCGCTAAGTCTGGTGTCGGCAGTTTCAACCTGAATGTATTCATTCGTGTCCACTGTCTCCAGATGACTCATCAAGATCTTGCGCGCTATACTGATTTCTGCTGCACTGTCCAACATTGTCAATGCCCACTCCCCGTTTTTCAACTGTGTCCTCAGTATTCTCGGCATGGTTGATTACTCTAATACTGGCTACCTTCTTTTTAGGAAATTGAGATTTTTTACTCTGAGCAGGTTCCTTGTCTTTGGACTTGGTGTGCTCTCCTGGGTCTGACCGTCCTCTTCTTTCCGAATTCTGTGGAAAAGATCAAGAGGGACGTGTATCAATACTTTGATATCTATCAGGTTTTTTCAGATTATCCCTATTTCTGAGGTTATATCTTTTCTCAGAGGGCTCCCTCTGGGGAGACTGGCGTTCTCGAGTCGGAGTTCTTTCCCTCCGTCGAGGAGACCTTCCTCTGGTCTTGAAAACTTTTTCCTTGGGAGTTGATTGTTTATTTCCATCCCAGCTCTTTTTAGGAGTGTTTAAATTATTTTTAATAAATAGTTTTTCAGGATTTTCGAGCAGTTGGGGCTTTACTGGTTTCCCACCCAAGCTGTCTCTACCTAATTCTTCATAGCATTTTTCTATGATTTTTGCAAGCTCAACAGGATCTTCTATAACTGTTTCCTTCAACTTCTGGCGGATCGCCACAGATGCTGCTTCTCCTTTTATGTTGGCTAATAATATAGCCGAGACCTGCTTGAAGTCTTTCAGTAATTTCATACCTAGATTTAAAGCGGGCTCTGGACCGTATTCATTTTGAATCTGTTTTAGCACTTCTGGTATTACCGCCATAGACGGAACACTGTGTGTTTTTGTGTAAATGGAAGGAAAGACTGTACCCCAAGTGTCGCAGTCCTCCACGTGTGGTACGATTCCCATAGGAAGGCAGATGGTCAAGATTCTGTGTTTCTCCATAGGGGTAGTATCAGGAAATACTGCCTCTATTTGAGTGATTTTCTGTGCTAACCAGAAAGGAATTTGTTCCCGTTTTACGGGTGTTTTACCAAGACATGACTGTATGTTCTGTGGTGTAATTTTATTTGTGTTCCCCTGATGAGGGGTCAGCTGTGGTGTATTAACAGCTGGTTGGACTGTCGCAGTCCGCATTACATATTGGACTAATTGCCTATGTATTTTAATTAGTGTTTTTAGCTGTACTAACAGCTCTTCCTTAGACATTTTTACAATGTCAGGATGTGGTGTGTAGCTGGCTAGAACCGGCCACGTTGCTCCTGGTCTACCTAGTGGACCGAGCCTGATAATGTGATCATTGTGTTTTAGGGCGCCATTAAACCAGAGCAGGTGCTCTTGAAATTTAAGTGGAATTTCAATCTCCTCGAAAGGAGCGTACTCTTCCGGAGGTTTCTCTATTTTGTAATAGTGAAACTCTTTTGTTATAGCGTTTACCGCTGGAAAGTTTATCCATGAATAGAATACCTCTGTCTGCCGATACTCGTGAGCCTCTATCACGAAAATTACTGTACCACCGTGAAGTGTCAGTCCGTTTTCTATAAGTTTTAATGTGATAGATTTTCTTAAATGTGCCGGGATGATTATTGCACCCGGTACCGTATCGTCGGAATCCTGCTGAGTTGCATTTACTGCGGCCCCAGTGGTTCCGTTATTTTCTCCTGGCATTGTTAAAATGCAAGGTTTGCAGAGTAGGTCTCCAAGGAGACAAAGATTAGGTGCACAATATTTTGGAACACTGTATCCTTCAACGTTGAATGAACCAGAGCTTTACATAGGAATCTCTTCCTACTAAGGTCGGGCGGATTTTAACCTTTCACCCACTCCAGACGTCTATTGGAGTATTTACGGGAGAAAGGGGTCTGTGTGAAATATGCACGACTGAGTTACTCTAACGTCTTGCGTTAGTTTATCGCCTTACCAAACGTTGGGCGCCATGTAGTGTAGTTCCTAGTTCCCCACTAGGCCCTGCGCATTGGAATAACATAAACAGTAGTATCGACGTGGAACTGCGGATATTCCAGGCCTCCACTGACTACGCTAAACTTAATTGGGTGTGTTACCAACTAGCTCAGAGGTCACTGGAAACTTTCTTCTCTGCATGGGAAGTGATCAGCTTCCCTGGCACAGACAAGAAGGGATTCAGCTTTCCAACAACCGTGCAACATGACAACTTTGCTCCTCAGATCAAGAGTCAATCTCTAGGGTCGTGTGAAACAATAGACATGTATTTCACTCAGTCAGTTTAGTGCAGTTTACTTTCACGAGATGTAGAGAATAGAGAGACGGGCGTTTTGTCAATAAAGGGTTAACATTTATTGAACAGTCTTTCTTCTCGTACAAGAGAAATGTATTGCCACAATTGCAAGACTTGTTATTATAAAAAGTACGTTCAGTAAGATAAGTATTGCGAAATAGAACTGTAAAAGCATTGATATGGTTTCTTAGCCATACAATGGTTTAAAAGTAATAAAACATATATACATTCATATATACATTAGGCTAAAATACTCAACTGGTGCTTCTAACTAAGCCTACCCCAGTGTGCCTGACCTAAGCCTAACACGTGGAAGGGGAGTAAGTAAGTAGCTTTAAGTTAAGTTGGTTTTGCCAAGGTTTGCTTCAAGAATTCTCGTCTAAGGGTTTAGTCAACACCATACCTCTGAATAGAATGATGGAAGTCTGGTATTTCCTTCAGGGGGCACTCGATATCCCAGTCACCCGCGAGGGCAGACCGGAAACGCTGGAGCTGGATTTCTCTGCAGGAGAAAGACAGCGGCTCTCTTCAGCGCGTCGAGGAAGGAGGGAGGACAGCGTCCGTGGGCAGCTGGAATCTGCTGGATGTCTTTGCAGAGGGACGGCTGTTCAGCTCCTAAGCGTACTTCACCATCGTTCGCGCTTTAGCAGCGATAATGGTATCAGTAGCTTCACCACCAAGGGGACAGCAGGCTGCAGCGACAGGGTGCTAGCTTCACCAACACGGGTTCTTGCAGACAGCTAACAACAGGCAACGAGCTCATTGCTTAAGGCAACGTTGGTAATATTTATACCTGACAGGTGCCGGGTTTGACGCAAGTTTGCTGGACATAAGACGTCAATTAAAGATGTCACTAGGAAGTGATAGCTATCAGTTGCTCATTAGAGTTCCATTACTAATCAAAACACAGCAAGCGGGGATTTCCAGGTTTGCTGAGTTTTTATCTTGTTGAAGAACTCGGAGTGTTAATCTAGGAATATCAGATAGTGACTCCTGATCTGTCATTGCACTAATTGGTCGCAAAGGAAGTGGCAGAGAACTATGCTGGAATGTGGCTCTGTTCGTGTGAGGCCAGAGATGACTTTCTGAATATCGCACTTGAACGGTTATGCCAATATAGGGAATAAATGGATTTATAGCCGAATAGGGGCATAAGGTCACAGTATCGATCAGGAACCTAGATAAACACGCAACAGGTGTTGAAGCTGTCGTGGATGTCTGCTATCTTGCGGTGGAAGAAGGTGGCGAGGGAGTCGCACAGGGCTTGTGACGGCGGGATGTCATTGATGTTGGAGCTGCGGTTGGAGAGTTCCTTCACGATGTTGAAGAGCTCCTTGCTATTGTGTGCATTGTTGTTGAGGCGGTCTTTGAACGAGGTTCTCTTGGCAGCCCTGATGAGGTGGTGGTGGTTGAGGATGGCGTCCTTGTGTGCTGCGTGATTGTCCAGAGTTTGTTCGCTGTGCCATTTCTTCTCTTGTTTCTGGCAGGCTTGCTTGGAGGCCTGGGGTGAACCAGCTGGCCCTCTTGCTGGTGTCTCTGCGTGGGGGTTTCTTCAACGGGCGAGGGTGTTGGCGCAGTCCTCGATCCAGCATCTGAGGCTGTGGGCAGCGTTGTCGGTGTTGGAGGGTTTGGTGGGTGGGCTGAGAGCGAGGTTTGCATGTAGTTGGTCTTCAGTGATTTTGCTCTAGCAGTGTCGGGGGATCTGTTGGGTGCGGTCGTGTGTGGTGGGTTTCTGGAGGAGAAGTGGATGCAACGGTGGTCAGTCCAGGGGAGTTCGGTGGTGTGGCTGATTTATAAAATAGCGACTTTCATATAAATATAAAATCAAACAATATATATTAATAATATTAAATATTATATATAATTTTAACAAAATAAAATGAATGTAATAAAATCTTACAAATAAATTTGATAAAAAAATAAACACACAAACAATAATTTATACATATATATTTACTTTAAAACAATTAATAAGCTATTATTTTTAATTTATGTTAAAAGTTTAAAATAATATAAAACATAAAAATATATTCCCATGATTTAAACTATTAAAGAACTAACATCTTTATTAAATTAAAACATTAAACTATTACAAAATATTTACACTTACATTTCACAAAACAATCAGTGCAACAATAGGGAAAGTGTTGGATAGCAAAGTAGTAAAAATAACTATTCCCATTCCAGTGTGTACAACAGTAGAGTAAGTGTTGGATAGCGGAGGAATTAAATTTACTATTCCAAATCCAGTGCAACAGTAGGGTAAATGTTGGATAACGAAGGGCGAAGAATTACTATTCCCACTCAAGTGAGAACAACAGTAGGGAAAGTGTTAGATAGCAGAGGGGCAAAAATTACTATTCCCACTCCAAAGAGTGCAACAGTAGGGAAAATGTTGGATAGCAGGGGGTAAAAAATACTATTCCCACTCTAAAAAGTGCAACAGTAGGGAAACTGTTAGATAGCGTAGGAGTACAAATTACTATTCCCAATCCTCTGAGTACAACAGTAGGATAAATGATGTATAGCGGAGGGGTAAAATTTACTATTCCCACTCCACTGAGTGCAACAGTAGGGAAAGTGTTGGAAAACAAAGGGATTGAAATTACTTTTCCCATTCCAATGAGTCCAACAATAGGGAAAGTGTTGGATAGCGGAGGGGTAGAAATTACTATTCCCACCCCAGTGAGAACAACAGTAGGGAAAGTGTTAGATAGCAGAGGCGGCAAAAATTACTATTCCCAATGCTCTGAGTGCAACAGTAGGATAAGTGTTGGATAGCGGAGGTAGTCAAAATTACTATTACAACTCCAGTGAGTACAACAGTAGGTAAAGTGTTGGATAGCGGAGGGGCAAAAAATACAATTCCCACTCCAGTGAGTTCAATGGTAGGGAAAGTGCCTGATAGCGGAGAGGCAAAAATAACTATTTCCACTTCAGTGAGTGCAACATTAAGGAAAGTGTTGGATAGCGTAAGACAAAAATTACTATTGGGGGCGGAGCTTGCCTGAATCCAAGATGGTGTTGTAAAGCGAGTACTCCGTCCGACCATCTACACATCAGGCACTGATCCTGCATAAATACTGGCTATAGAGGGCTCGCTAGTGATCGCGTCTGCTCCTTGAACTGCGCTGCCTGTATGAACTGTTTCCCACTGCTGTGCGAGGAGTGAAGGCGGCGTGAGATGGAGAGACTAAGGAGCGCCGAGGCCGGCGAACCAGGGCAGAGCCCTAGCCTCAATTGCTGCTGGGACTCTCATCAAGCCGATTACGTCCTCCTGGGGTACCTGACCACAAGTTGCGGTGAGTGCCGGAGGCGCTTTTTGAGGACAGCTGGAGCGCTTGACTGGAGTGAAGATGTGCCCAGGGGGTGAGAGAGGAGATTGCGGAATCCAGGCAAAGAGACACGGGTGACTGGAGGACCCGCTCCGATCCCCCCTGCTGCACCTGAGGGGCCAGAGAGACCTCTGCATTGCCCAAGTGCGCTTTCTGCGCTGGACCCTAAGCGGGGCATGGAGGTGCTATCAGCTGCTGCCTTCCAGTGCGGCGTCCAAACTGCGACATGCCATAGCGGTCCACACACTAAGATCTGCTATTTGAAGGGGCTTGCGGACCTCCAGCTGCTGCGGGACGACTGGTGAGTGGGGCAACGAAAGGCACTGCTGTGTAGTACTTCTTCCCTTATGCCTGGTGCCCCTGTGAGATACTCAAGAGACAAGGTGATTGCGAACCTCCCCCTAGCAAGTCGATGGGTGCTCCCGCACCATAGTTGAGACCTGCTGTTCTCGCCCCATCTTGATTCCTCCATTGAAGTTCTTGGCGGCCCACTCCTTCCACGAATTTCCATCCGCTACACCAGGCGAGCCAATTGAAGGTTGATGGGTGCCGCTACCCAGCGTGGCGATCATGCGGACTGAGCCTGGGAGCCAGCACTGTGAGGTGATGAATTGTGACCTTGAAGCTTCATTGCTGATATGGTGCCTGTGGTGATTAACTTTGCCCCTCATGAACGTATCCACCGTCGGAGATGAGAGGGAAGTCCAGAGGCCACATTGCACTACTGGGGTGCCTCTGTTGCGGCAACTCCCCTACCATCCGATCTTGAGAGAGGCCTGGTCTGAAAGTTGTCCTTTGTTATCGGATGCTACACGACCTGTGCTCAGTACTGATTACTGCTCTGTGTCGAAATCCCATAGTGCTGAAGATAATAGTCTGCAGTAGCAAAGAATCAGGGCCTGGCCAGGAGAGTCGCCACTGATCCCCAGAAGTCATGCGGAGAGCTGTCTGTTTGAGGCCGGCCGTGACAGCCTGCCTCCCCAATCGTTTTATTGCACTGGACAGGAGCTGAGTGCTCTGGTGTGGAGTCATGGGAAAGGTGGATAAATCCCAGGCAAAGTTGCAATTCGAACAAAGAAAATCTAGACTTCGGGAAAAGACAGCAGACGATGACCATAGTATGCAGTCTGAGGAGCCAGACTCAGGGGAAGGAGACATGCGAGTCATCTTGGCTGCAATGCAAAAAAGCCTATCCTCAATAGATAACAAGATTGACTCATTGTCCTATTGTATGGATCGCATGATGGAGCGCATGGACAAGCAGGTCGAAAGGATGGATGTGACAGAGCGACCGGCCGCAGGGGTCGAAGAAGCGCAGACGGACCTAGATGCGGCTCAAAAGCAGGCAAACAAACTCCTGCAGACATTACAAGACAAGGTGGAGGATCTTGAAGCGAGGTCCCACAGGAGCAATATTAGAATTACTTTCCCAAAGACCACAAACACCGGAAATATGGTGTCTTTTGTACAACATCTCTTGACCACGATAATAATAATAATAATAATAAATTTTATAAAGCGCCTGGTTACACTGAGGTCAGTGTGTCCCCGCGCTTTGATGTGGCTAGCTACAGTTAGTCAGGCATATTTCCCCTCCAGCTCCTCAGATGCGGGCCTCCTCACTCTCCCACCCGAGGGAAGAGGTGGGTTTTCAGTTGTTTCCGGAAAATACGTTCCGAAGTTTCTGCTCGCATTTTGGGTGGGAGTCTATTCCAGTGTTGAGCCGCTTGAACTCGGAAGGAGCGCCCACCCATCCGAGCTCTTCTAAACTTAGAAACCTTCATCAGCCCTTTCCCGGAAGATCTCAACTCGCGCCAAGGGATATACGGACTCAGCAGTTCCAAAAGATAAGATGGCCCCTTCCCCTGCATGATGCAATGGCTAATCAGCATGGTTTTATAGAGCATCCGTTCTTTAATCGGTAGCCAATGAAGAGATTCCAGGGCTTTCTTTGTTGACGCTCTCTTGGACAACATCAAGATCATACGGGCAGCCACATTCTGAATGCGCTGTAGCCAGGACGTTCCCATAATCCAACCTGGAAGTAACGAGAGCATGAACCAGGGTTTTCCTGGCCAAAGTAGGGAGTTGGTCAAGTGTTTTCCGCATATTTCTCAGGATACCAAAGCATTGTCCTGCCACACGTCTGGTGTGGTACTCGAAGGAGATTTTGCTATCTAGCCAGATACCCAAATTCCTGACTTGATCATTGGGAGAGGGTAGAGGCCCCAATACCTGCGGCCACCATGCCGATGTCCACACAGATGGTGCGTTCCCCACCACCAGCACCTCCATCTTGCTTCCGTTTAATTTCAAGCAAATATTGGCCATCTAGGCTGCTGTAGCTTGTAAACACAACAAGAAGTTATTGGCTGCTGCCCAGTCAGATTGAGCAAGAGACGCCACAAGTTGGGTGTCATCAGCATAGGTTACAACTTGAACCCCAAACCTTTACTACATAAATGCTGTGCAGCCAGGGAGTGGAGGGTGATTCTCACCCTCCCCATTTCGTTTGTATTTAAATAGGTGCATTCAGGGCATGGCACTACCCAAGCTTGCACGCAAAGCGCAATTTCGGATCAAATAAAGATGGACAAAACTGCAATTAAAAAGAAGAAACAGGTGTGCACACCACCCCCTCTGAATATGTCTGATAAAACATGCCTTTTGTTGGTGTTGCACCCGTGAAATAAAAAGCTCTGAAGCGGAATTAACTTTTGACGAGGAAACCACATGCGAGTGAACAGCATGCTCCAGCAGTGTTGATTAATGGTGACAATTTGAAAGGAGACATTACATATGTTCGGTTTATAAGTCTGCAATTTAAAATGTATTGATGTCGATAATGCAGTTAAGTCAGATTGTTTATACATGTAGGGTGCATTATGGGATTCGAAGTGCAAGGTACACATCTCAGGTGTGAAGGATACGTTTGTGATCACGTGGAGTTTACGTATTTAAACATCAAGGAGGGACGGGGAAAGTGTAGCACTTAAGGAAGGAATTTGCGATGCGGGTTGAATGAAAAATAGCAGGTACGGAAATGGCTGAAAAACAGGAAGGGGCGCGCAGTTTTTTAAACGTTTTGTAAATGATTAGGAAATATAAAGCGTTGCATGCATGTTCAAATGGCAGACATGAAGGGGCTATTTTCTTCAAGTACATTAGAAATAACGAAGTGTCTTTGACTGCTAGGAGGTCGAGGCACTAAGATTGGGTATCACGAAAGAGGAACGTAAACAAATAAGGGTTGATGAATAATGGGGTCACGAGGTGAAATGTGTTTCAGATGATAGATGTATCGCTTGCATGTAGGTTAGGAAGAGCGTGAACAGAAGGGAAGGATCCAAGGTTCTAGACCACATAGGTGTTCAAGTAGTATTCCAAGGCATTAAGCATGTATAAAAATGAGTGTGAAAATGAATTAATTGTTGATGTATGCTGATATTAAGTGACATGTAAACCTTCTAAATGTATTTTAGTAATTTTTATGAATATTGACTTTCAGTGTCCCCTGACGAAGGGAAATGATTTTCCCGAAATGCATTGGGTTATGAATAAAGAACCACTGCTTGGAACACTCTGTTGTACTGGGATCATATTTTCGTAATGGAAGCCTGGATTGGCATACGTGAATATCAGAAACTTCTCAACTACAATTTGAATTGGTGTGGATAAGTCAAAAGAAATGAAATTTGGTTGTTTAAATTATGGACAAGAAGGCACTATTGTGAATACAAGGACTAAATTAACTGATTGAAAATGGTTGGATTTACTACATAAATGCTGTGCAGCCAGGGAGTGGAGGGTGATTCTCACCCTCCCCATTTCGTTTGTATTTAAATAGGTGCATTCAGGGCATGGCACTACCCAAGCTTGCACGCAAAGCGCAATTTCGGATCAAATAAAGATGGACAAAACTGCAATTAAAAAGAAGAAACAGGTGTGCACACCACCCCCTCTGAATCCACAGTGTCGAAAGCAGCACTTTTCACGATGCTGGGACGTGACATTTTCTCCTCAATGTTTGTTGTAGAAAGGTCGCATCGGTCGCTCGGCCCAAAACCTCAACATGGAGCCTCGCCAAGGAAATAATTGCCAAGCTTTTAAACTATAGAGACAGTGATAAGGCATTGAGGGCGTCCCGGGAGCGCAAAACACTTCACTATGAGGGATCGACCTTCTCCCTATATTCGGACTTTACAATGCGGGTCCAAGAAGCACAAAGACAATTCGCCCCTTTGAAGAAAAAACACCAAGAGCAAAATCTCGAATACGCCATGCTGTATCCGGCACACCTCAAGGTGAATCACCTAAGTAGCTCCCGCAATTTCTCCTACCCTAAAAACCTGCAGAAGGCACTGAAAGACTGGGCGGAGGAAAAACCCTCTGGCAGAGTGTCTCCCTCCCTTGAAGGAGCAACAGGTGGCAGCCTTGATGACAAGGACTGATATCCTAGACGCTACGATTACGGGTAAGAATCTGAGCCTGTCTGAGACATTGTTTGTACCGTTAACTTTTGAGTCTTTTGCACACACAGTTGGGAGGATGTAGAGGAAGCTCCACCTGGAGTCCTTGCAGAGTTATTATCAACAAGCTGTTTAATGCAATGTTTAGACGACATGGGGAGACCCTTTTGGAGGGTAGTGTTAGTAAGACGCTATTGCAAGTGGGTAATTTAGCGCTATTGTTGTAATGCCAGATTTATGCATGACATGGGCTAGATGGCGGGCGGGGGGCACCATTGTTGGCTCTGTCAGCATTGTTTGCGGGTCTGGGTAACATCTGCCTACATGTGTGTCCTACAGCCTGCTTTGATTCCACTTTTGTTTCTATATGTTGGTTATTTTGATTTTGATTTTTGTTTTATTGAGTTATGTGCACAGGGAGGAATGTACCCTCCATTGCACAGTTGGGGTATGTGTGGCATGAGTGGGGGGTGGGGGGTACAGAGACCAACTTGGGACTTCACAACTGTAGGTCATGCAGGATTCGAGTGTTACACTATCAGTGCGGGACTAGAGACAAGAACTTAGCTGCTTGGGATACTGTCATGCACATATACCAACCGCCATGATGCACCCGCATACGCGCAAATTTTGAATACTAACTTGGAATGTGCGCGGCCAGAATGATTTCCGCAAACTTCAGGAAAGTGATCTCTTATCTGAATAGACATGAGGTCGATATTGCGCTATTGCAAGATTCACAATTACCTTTTAGTAGAAGAATGCTGAGCAGCAAGGAGTTGCAAGGGGACACACATGCGGCAGGGTTTACGACACATCCTCATGGGGTAGTCATCTGGATTAATCCAAAGACAGGACTTCAACTGATTCCACTGGATACCGACGCAGAGGGGAGGTTTGCCATCTCACAATGTAGAGGAAAGGGTCTAGATCTGATCTTAGTGAATGTCCATGGCCCCATCTACGACTGCCCACAATTGTTCACAAGTCTAATGAATAAACTGCAAAGCTACAGGGGTACGCACTTCTTATGGGGGGAGAATTCAAATGTGTACTTGGCCCTCAGTTAGATAGATCCGGCGGACCCAATCCCCGGCCCTCTGCAGCAGCGTGCGCTATTATGAACGCGGAGCTACGGTTTGGGTCACTAGATGTGTGGCGAACGAGGTCGAAAAGCAAGGGAGACTTTACACACTACTCAGCATACCATGATTTACACACCAGGATTGATTACTAGTTTGCCTCTAGAGAACTATTTCATTAGGTAAACAACGTTTACCCCAAATTTTCTTTCCCCGCAGGAAATCACAACGTGGTCGTTACAACAACCGCATTGTGATCCCGCATACCATTACTCCGCAAGTCGGAACAATGACTTGCCGAGGGGTGGGAAGGTGTTGGATTTAAAATCCAAAAGCCTCCCTATTGTCCACACAGGCTGGAGTTGGAATAGTAAATTAGAATATTCCAACATCCAGCGCCCCCCCTCCACAAGACGTTGTTCCGACTTGCGGAATAATGGTATGCAGAATCACAACGCGGTATTTGTAATGACCGCTTTGTGATTCCCTGTGGGGAAAAAGACTGCAGGATCTCACCGTACAGTCGTTTCATTACATATGAGACTGCACTGTCATGCCCTGTACGCTATCTGATCACTCGCCCATTTTGTTAATTATGTACTTCCCACATGTCCAGATACCTCCGTTTACCTAGCGCTTCCCTTTGTATTCTCTGCTCGACCTGGTCTTTAAAGCTGAACTGTTGGAAGCCATTACTACTTTTTTGAGTGTAATATTGCGTCTGTAGACACTTTTTTGACGGTTTGGGAGACCTTTAAAGTGTATATCAGGGGGATAGCTATGTCTAAGCACTCCGGCGTCCTTCGGTCTCTGTGTGGAAGACTGTCGGATTTAGAGAAAAAACTGCAAACGATAGAGCAAGACCTACTTAAGGGGTCTGATGACCGGCTTATGGAGGAGTTTAAAGTGCTTATAAATGACTATCATGAGACTTCTGATTTAGAGCTTAAACACATGGGAAAGTACGCGTCAGCCCGAGTTTATGGTGAGGGGAACAGACCAGGCTCGGTACTGGCCTCCCTGCTACGGAGATGTAGAGAGACGTCCGGGATAGGTGTCATTAATGACGACCAGGGTACTTCTATGACCGATTTAAGCAGCACTATACACAGTTATACTCATCGAAAGTGGAGTGTCTCGATGACGAGATGCTCGACTACCTGACCCACATTAAACTGCTGTGGCTGACAAACGCCCACAGGGAATTTCTGATCCGGCCATTGACCGCTTAGGAGATAAAAGTTGCATTAGCTGGGATGAAATCGGGGAGTGCGCCCGGAGGGGACTGCCTCGCAGTCTCCTTCTATATAGGAGTATAAAGACATCCTGGTTCTGCACTGGATCACACTCATTGAAGAGATTGGTGAACGTGGCCAGCTACCATCGACGAGAGGGGCAATCATAGTTGCTATTTTAAAACCAGATAAGCCACCTACTGAAGGTGCGTCCTATAGGCCTCTGTCACTCCTCAATGTGGATGTCAAGCTTTATGCCAAAATATTAGAAAACCGACTGGCTCCACTCATGCCGCTGCTTGTAGCTCCGGAGCAGGCTGGGTTTATCCCGAGAAGAAACTTGACTTACAATATTCGTACGGTATTTGGGGTGATTCAGCACACAAGGCCGAATGTTAAGGCAGTTGCCTTATTCCTGGTTATGGAGAAGGCATTTGATTCAATCAAATGGAAGTTTATGTACCACATACTGACACGGAAGGGGGTTGGGAGTGCTTTCCTACAGCTGGTTGGTGTGCTATACAATGGGCCGGTGGCTAGAATAAAGCTGGGCGACATGGTTATGGCCCAGATCCCAATAACTAGGGGCACGGGTCAGGGATGCCTCTCTCTCCGCTACTATATGCACTGGTCTCTGACCCATTAGCCTGTGCACCCAGAGAATACCATAGGTACCGGGGTATATGCTTCCCAGGATATCAGCTGATCATCTCCACCTATGCCAATGATACACTGCTATATGTCTAAGACCCTGAAACTCATCTCTCCCCAGTTTTACGAGAGGTGGTCATGTTTGGAGCTCTTTCCGGCCTACAGGTCAACTGTGCCAAGTCGATTGTATTCCCCCTTACCACACCCACAGTTCCCTTCACCCTCGATTTTCCACTTAGGTATACTACAGACGCAGAAAGATACTTAGGCATCAGGATTAACACCGATTCGGAAGTAGTGATTAGAGAAAATTATGGGGTTGCTGTGAGCAAATTGGAGGACAACATAGATCGCTGGATACGGCTGCCATTGTCCCTCATGGGCAGGATAGCAATTATGAAAATGGTTGTGCTGCCTTGGTTTCTGTTTTTGTTTACCAACATCCCGATGGTCCTTCTCAGCTCCTTTTATCATACACTTACTTCCTTATTGATCAGGCTTGCTTGGGCTGGCAAACATGTGTGAGTTAAATGGGATATTCTTACACTTCCATATCATATGGGTGGCCTTGGTGCTCCGGACCTAGATGTCTATTACAGAGTAGCGCAAAGTGCGTATGCACATTCCTGGATACACGGTCCGTCTGAACCTCTGCATGTGCAGATAGAGCGGGCTGTTGAGGCTCCAAGACCTTTGCCAGCACTCTTCTTCCAACCCCCAAATCACAGGACGGGCATCTTAGATTCTATAAACATGTCGATGCACGCTTGGCACTATCTCTTGAAATTGCAGGCAGGAGCAGTTTTGTATTCCCCTCTCACGCCACTCGATCGGTGCCTCTGGTAATCAGCTTTTAAAGATAAGGGGGTCACGAATGCGATGCACTCTCTAAAAACGGAAACGATAGGTGATGTGTTCATGTGTTCACTGACGGCATAGTCAAAACCCGGGATGTAGTGGCTGTGATAGTACCCCACCACACGCTACTTACTAGATTTCACTTTCACAGATGAGGCAGTCATTACTTGGGAATTTGGGGCTAGATATTTGGGGCCCGATATAACCAATACAGAAAAGCGAGACTGGCATGGCAAGTGGATTTGGGGTCCGATATAGATGATGTGCAGTGGAAATACTGTTGCGAAAGTACAAAGAGAGTTTCCCTCAATGGGACTGACTCATTTCAGATTTCTTAATAGGGTCTATTACACTCCTGAGCGACTATACAGATACCAGCTGCGTGACCCTGCAGTGTGTGAAAGATGTGGGGCTGCAGTTGCGGATTTCTTACATTTAGCATTGTTGTGCCCGGGGATTGCTTCTTTCTGGGCACAGATTTTCAAATTGTTGGGAGATATATTGGAAGTGCCCCTTGCCCCAGATCCCATGCTCTCATTGCTGGGATATTCAAAGCCTTTGCCCAAAGCTGTCAGACGACTAGCTGATATGGGTCTGTTGATTGCGAAACATAGGATAGCAATATGTTGGTCCCGGGGTCCTCTCCCTACATTAGTTGCCTGGTCCAGAGATATGTTGTATTGTTGCACTCAGACAGAAAACTACAGCAAGCTACTTCCCCCGCGCAGCCGCCCTAAACCTTTCTGGGAGTTGTATAAGACATATATTGCCACTAAAGATAAAGAACCTGATAATAAGGTGATACGACCACCCCAGGGTGAAGAGCGTGCTGAGACTACCCATCAAATACCCCATGACATTCTTTCACACGAGGAGGGTTAAGGTCAGCCACAGTATTGTTGCTATGGGCTTCTTGGCACTTGTAGCAGCGAATAAGGACAAGATGACTAAAATACTGTTTTCTCAAGACTTTGTTTCTGGCGCATGGTTGGCTCCTGTATCTTTTACGTTTCTCTTGTAACATTCCCATACACTGATCACATGATGCTAAATGTTGTATTACATGATCCCTATTGTGTCTGACAGCTGTTTCCTCCATTGATGTGCACCGCTACTGCGGTTGGGTCCGGTATTGGTCTCTGTACTTTGGTTCACTTAACTGTTTGCCCATTGCCGGCCTGTTTTTTTGTTTATGTCTTTTCCGCATATGTGAAACCTCAGTAAAAATAAATAAACTAAAATACTTTTCACACTCAAACAGTTAAAAATATATTTATTTAAAAAAATTAAAATTATAAAAAATAAACAATATTTTAAAAATGAAAAATCAAATATATTAAATATATAAAAAGAAAACATTATAACATTAATTACATATAACAAAAACCTACAAATATTATATAATTAAATAATAAACACATTTTAATTAAATTATTTTTTTAACTAGAAAATATTTATTTTATTTCCTACCCTATAACACCACACCAAAAACAAAACACTTCAACATTTTAAATTACATTTACTTCCATAATTAACATAATTATTATTCAATAAAAAAAATATTATTAAAAAAAAACTAATAAGCCTTAATTGATTACACACACTTTAACAGTATTATATCCGCAACACACACCTAAATTAAATTATAAAATAATAAAACACAATAAAAATGTATTGTTAAATTAACATGTATTTAATACCCACCCTTTACCCCTTTAAAAGTAAAAACAACACAAAAATAAACTATTACCCAAAATAAATATCAAACAATTAACATTACTTAACAACTATTATTAATAATTAAACACAAATTACTTCCCACTCTTTACACCTATAAACACCACAACACACACCTAAAAATAATTACCATAATTAAATACAAATTAATGAATTAAAACTAATCAACAACCAATTATTAGTTAATTAATAATACATTACTTTTCACATTTAAAACTATAAAATCTCAATTAAACAAATGTTAATAAATAAAAAATAATCTATTAATTTAATATAATTAAATTACTTCCCACCCTGATCCTCTTTAAACCCACAACCCAGTATTGAAACTAAAAATGCAAGATTCAAATAAATTGTTTTTATAACTACTAAAAATTTAACTCATATATTAAAAATACAAACAATTCTTATACAAAAAAAATACATCACATACATATAAAATATATGCTAAAATACATAACCTTATTTAAAAATATATTTTTTTAACAACTATATTTTTGCAAACGATAATAAACACTTCGATATTACTTACCTTAAGTTGATCTTTTTTTAAATAAAATCTTTTTATTAAACTTTTCATCAGTTGCAGTATGCAGTGTATCATTCACAGGAGCCTTGGTGACATAAACAAAGAAAAAGCTTTACATTTCCAAATCTATTTTGCAATGGTACAACAGTTATTCTGGAGCTCACCTCAGTACCGCATTTAGCAGTTGGCATCCATCCCCTTTCCCCTGTTGTCATTCTCGGTATCTTTCTCCCTCCCCCCACTTCAGAGATCCCTGTAGATCACCCATTGGTGCCATATTTTCTCTCATTCCCATAGGCATTCCCTACTTTCGTAGACAACTTTTTCAGCTGCGCTACACCAATTAAGGTCAGATTTTCATTGACCCACCCTCGAGGGAAGCGCAACTCCCCAGGCCTGGTGATATTCCTCTTGGCTACAATTGCTGCCACCATAAGCCATATTTTCTGGCATTTCAGCCATGTCTGCTCGCCCACAATGCACAATATGTGCCATCTTCCTGCCCTAGTACTTCCGACATGATTCGTATTACTTTTCCTAATATTGTTGTATGGCTGGACATTCCCAAATTATGTGGTATAAGGTGCCTCTCTGGTCAGAGCCCTGCATGCATAGGTCTGCAGGGGTGCGCCCTGATTTATACATAACTACACTCTTAGATCTATGATGGATTCTTAACTGGACTAGACGAACTCTCGCTCTGACTGCAACTTCCCTTGGGCTTTGTAAAGCTTCAGCCCAATCATCATCTTCCAATAGTCCGATATCCGCTTCCCAGGCTTCCAGCAGGGGCCTCAATGGATCGGGTGAGTTATTAATAATCTTTCTATATGTTAAGGATAGGCCTTTTCTGAGATTGGGTCCAGTAGGAGTCGATCCTCCAAGGGGCTATCCTCTGGAAGTTGTTACCCTTCTCTTATGTTGTTGTTGTAATACTTTATTCGATATATACATATCATAAAAGTACAAACAATTCAGCCATAAACCCTTGATTTGTGTCTTATGTGTCTTTTGAGTGCATGCTCCAGCTGCCTGTATCTATACCTTTCTGTATCCGCTAGCTGATGGTATTTCTGATGATCTTCATATGAAATTATTGCTAGGCCTCTCCATACATCTTCCAGACAAGCTATATCTAACAGTTTCCATTTGTTAAAACCCCATAATTTACCCACTTCCTCCAACATGTCGCTGTCCCATACCGGGGTTCTTTCCGTCAATCTGTTTTCCCACCCGAAGAACTTATTGGCCCTCTTCCACTTAAGTTGATATTCTTGACCACAATATTCTTGCTGTCGATATTTCTGCACCACAATATTTGTTACTTGATATTTGTGCAACTCAATATTTTTTACTCAATATTCTGTATGCACACCCGTCCAGAGTTATCTTACCATTCCTATTATTCCCTGAGAGTTACTGGCCACACAAAGATCTCTAGAGTTAGGGGCCTATTTGTCAGAAGTCTCCAGAACCTTCGCAGGAGCAGTATGGATGCTGGTCCCAATTGCCCACCTCCCAGTGCCTCCGCTTAAGAAGCAGATTCACTAGCAAGGGGGTAAAGGGGAAGTGGATAGAGAAGAGAAAACCTTGACACTCGCTGGTACCCTCTGGTTCGTCTCAGGTAGGTACGGGACCACTGCAACCAATCTTTTGGGATACCTAATGCACAGAACAGGGGAACATAAGACCACAATCTTCTATACACATTTGGCTCTATGAAATAACTGAAGCTGATCCTACCAGAAGTTCTCAAGGCAATGCTTCTCTTCTAGTGGTAGTTTTCCTACAGGGAGCGTAGTGCTGGAATTAGAAAAGGAATTGGATATAGACTTATTCTAATATATATATCTATGTATTCTACCTTTTCCTAATACTATGTTTTTCTGTCTATACCTGTACACTCTCCTGTAGGTACTTTGATACTGGGGTTCTTGGATTCAGCGGTTCGATGCAAGCAATACACTGTCCTGACTCCAGGGGTCCTTATGTTGCACGCAAATAGGTTCAGGGGAGGTAAAGAGGAAGGAAAAGCTAGGGCAAGCGCAATAGGAGTCAAATAGGGAGATAGTGTACTTTGCTTAAGCTCAGGTGCGCATTTCTTACTGTCTCTGCTGGCAGTTCGGTTTTCACTCACGGCTCCAGGCGAACTGAGGCTCTTCCTGAGAAACTCCACTCTCTACACAGGAGCGTAGGAAGACTGAGTCATTGTCTATCTGGCTGAATTGTAAATACGTCTCAAGAAGACGCTGCACTGTGCGCTGTGGAATAGTATTCTCCAACTGCTACTCTTCAAGCACCTATTCCGGCGTTACTCAGTTCAGAGTCGAAATTGCAGAATTCTCTCTGACGGAACCCTAGAGATGCTGACTGTAAATTACTCTGACCTTGCTCTCTACTCCAAAACTCCGCCATTCCCTGTCATAAAATGTTGACACAGAGAAACGGAAAACTGTGACTGACTCGGAACGGAACGTTATTGAAGTGCGCAGTTTGTAAAGCGCGAACGTTCCAAATACCCTAGACTGCACTAACTCCACTGGGAACAAGACGGCCCTTGCGGCGGCCATCTTGGGAGGAGGTCATGACTTGGGAATAAGGAAACCAAACACCTACACTATTGGGTTTGGACAAGGGACGTCTCCTGGCATATAATTCAGGAGCGCTAATGATGGCTATCCTGAGGTTCCTGACACTATTAGGATGGCGGGCGGACGCTGGGACCGGCCGCTGGTGGTGGGGCGGTCCCACACTGGCAATTAGGATGCCACTGCCACCGTGGGTGTAGGATCCCCTATTCCCAACATTTTGGCGGGTGGTGCTCACAGCAGCACCATCCACCACAATGCTGTGGATGCACCTTGGGCATACAAATGCAGGGGGGTACCATAGGTACCCTCCATGTATACCCCCCATCCCCCCAACACCCTGGGGGCCTACAATGGGCCCCCAATACCAAAGACTGCACGCCTTTCCATGGCGACAACGCCGCCATGGAAAGGCTGATCTCTGCCTGCATCCTAATGTGGATGGCGGTGTCTTGAAGGCACTGCCACCATATTGGGGATGTTTTCCGCCCGGTCAACGAGTCGACCGGTGGAAAAACGTTGGACGGTCTTTCCGTCTGTTGCCGACCCCTCAGCCATCGTAATATGGCAGGGGGGAAATGGGATGCTGGCGTAGGGAAATGTCAGGTGGATCGCCACCGCCATGCGGGCGTTGGCGATCCGCCCGACATCCTAAAAGACCCCTTAGTGTTTTAACCCCATAAAGTTCCCAGATGGGCATGTCATTACACATAATGCACGTACCAACACTTGCTGTTTCCACCCATTTGGACCACTTTCTACTTCGGCGCTTACATAATACATTATGCAACAGAGTATTCTCGTATCTGGTAGGGCCTGATGAGTTCTCACCCTTGTCTCCACCACTGAGAGGTCACGCTTAGTTTCCTATATCTATCAAGCTTGTCAACCCTGAAATCCGATGAGATGAGAGCCCGGGCAGCATGGAAACATGACTTACGTCACCCACTTCCTCACGAGACGTGTCTTTTTGCTGTACACAAACTAAGCATATCTTGCCTAACATCGACAAAAATGATCCATTATAAATTCCACCACTGCATTTACACCACCCTGCAGGGATTAGCAAATATTTATGCCACACGTTCATATCACTGCCCGAAATGTAGATCAGCCAACACAGATTTTCTACATCTCACATGGACATGCCCTGTTGTCCAAGCCTACTGGCACAAGATCTTTGCCCTCATATCCAGTACGACGAGATCCAGATGGAAGCTATTTCCTTGTAGCTACTGCTGGGTCATGTTAAGCCTCTCCTGCCCAGCTTCCAAAACCTTTTGCCATAGTTTTACTCCTTTCTAAACGTTGAATCGCCATATGTTGGGGTAGAAATCGATCTCCCACCACAGATAAATGGTTGGAAGATATAATTGTGAGAAAGTCATCCTTTTTGCCCCGATCGCCCCCATTTTCTGGTGGTTACTGACTCTGATTGTGCCCTGGGCTCTGCCAACCAGGTCCAGAGGCAGTGCTCTGATTAAAAGATATTTGGTACTTAGATGTAATTACACTTGGTACTGACAACCTACCTGCAAGTCCCTAGTCTATGGTAGGTTTAGAGGCCCAGAAGATGTCAGTCACCTAAGTGTGCAATGCTGTGTTGCCTGCTGTTATTTTAAAAGTCAGCCCTGCTTTGCAGGCTGCTTTTACATTAATATGATATGCAAATTCGACTTTGGAAGTAAAGGTATTTCCCAATTCTTAAACTACCTTATTTTTACATATACGCCCCTCCTAATGTCTTCCCCAGGTGCCACATGGACAGTGTACCTTTTAGCAGAGACATTATAAAAGATGTTTCATATGCCCTGGTGAGGGAAAACTACCAATTTCATTTTCCCCACTATAGTATATTAGCTCCATAGGCTAGCATGGGAAGGCTTTATCAAACTTTAAAAGTCCAACTATTGACAGGAGTGAACTAAAATATTAACTCAAAGTGTTTAAATAATAGAATAAATCCAACAACTGGCCATGGTTAGATTTATTATGACAGAAATGAAGTTATAAAACTTTTCTGATGTGCCTGAATACAGCTCTTAAACAGCCTCTCCTGATTGGCCAGCCTTGGACAGGCTGAGCCAAACTGCTCTGATGAGGTGTGAAGTGGTCTGAAAGGAAATAGAGACATCTGGTGGGGGGATGTCTGCAAGCTGCAGAGCAAAAGCCAGGAAAGGGGATGTGTAGCCAAACTGGTCTTTAAAGAGGGAAGCATACTTTGGACAGGGCCCAGGCCCACTTCCTGCACTCCCAGCCACCAGATGGGATGCCCATGTAATTAATTTAGCAGAGGGTCTGGAAGAGGGGGTGTTAGGGAAAGTTAGCCAAACCTGGAGGTTTGGTTAGCTAGACTTGAAGCTCCAGGAGAGAATTTCTCAATTTTGATTTTTACAGATCACTGCTTTCTAGAGAAGAATATGCCACACTTCAAGGGAAGTGGTCATCATTGAGGGTGGCACCCTGCACCCTATTTATCATGGGTGCCCCTGCTTGCCTGCCCAGAAACCAGGATAAATATAAGCTCTCTCATATTTGACCAATTAGAGAGCTCCTCAAGAAGTGGGCACATTTTGACTGGTCTTAAGATGAGTTTGGGGCGCTTAAGGAAAGCATAGCCAAAATGCCAAATTTGGGGCATTTTGATACCTCTAAGAAGACCTACCTTACAACTGATGTGAGTGTGAAAGTTCTTGGTACTGTATTATGCCAGGTGGTGGATGGAGAAGCGAGACTCGGCAACTCAGACCCTGTCTGGAAAAAACAAGAAGAATAAGGACTGCCGTGCTGAACCCCTGGCCTACACCAAGAGTACTGCACTCAGAAGGACTGACCTTGCTACAAACCTTCGGCTTCAGCAAAAGGACTTTGCCTGACTCTAAACGTTTGAGGAGTGGACTCCCTGAAAGAAACTAGTTAAAAGAGTTCCCCTGCATCATTGTCAGCATTCCCCGGCCGCTGGTATATCACTGCCTGCAGTCCGAGTCTGTAATGGGCTCAAAAACTACAATACCCATGATCCTTAGCGCAGCGCCCCGGAATGACGCTATGCGACCGGAAGGGAATATCCTGGCACTCTCGGAGAGAAATGCTGCCGATTATTCCTCCCGGCGAGCAAGAGTGATTGCTCGTGTTTCCTGTTCCTAGTCGGTGCTTGTTGCGGTGGGCTGAGGTAAGCTCACATCGTTGGTTCACCGGACCTTTGGATTACTTTGGAGGGGCTTAGGGAGCGCCCGTGTTCTTGGTACCTGGGAGCCCGCGTCCTGGAGATTTCGTGGCAACTTCACCGGTGTTTCACCGGACCTTTGTATTACATTGGAGGGGCTTAGGAAGCGCCCGCATCGAGAGTGGAGAACGTCGTCTCAGGTTTCCTCTGGTTTGGGGGGTGCTTGTATCGTGTACATTTCTGGAGAAAACTACTTATTTTTCCCTGCTCTAACAAACTAATTAGGAGTTGGATCCTCCTATCCCTGCCGGACACCTAGGTTTAGGTGCTGCTTGTTGAAAGAGGAAGTTCAGTCCCTGCTTGCGCTTGCAGAGACGTATCTGCATAGACGCTGGGTTTACTACATTTGTGTTGTACTGGGCAGCTTTTCATTTATTGGGTTATTTTCAGGAACATACATTGCTAACTCAGTTTAGGTGGTTTATGAAACGTGTAGGGTGTTAGACACTTACGCTTTCTGCTCTGACCCTTGACTCTGCTATTCATTTATCCACCTCGGAGGGGAAAATAGTTACAGAAACTGTATGGATGTTACTGGGAAAAGAGTGATAGGTGATTATTCTTCATCCTGGGGCTTCTGGTCTTCTTCATTTCCCATTTGGGTAGGTGTACCTACATATCCTATTTCATTTGAACGCTATCACCAAAAGCAGAAAAGACAGTGGCATATTTATGTTTTAATTTGTTGTTTCTTTAAGTAGGAGAACCAGGGAATTAAGGAGACGCCCATTCTATTACTCTTTGCTTCAGCATACCTGTAAGATATTTCAGGTGAGGAAAAGCGTAGCTTATTGTGTGGATAGGTTATCAGCCTAGGGTTACAATTCCACTCATCCCATGCTTTATATATTTACAGGTTTCCAGTTCCTGCCGCCCAGCTGTTCCCCTCCGGACCTATCTTTTTTCCCCCGCTTGATCTCCTTAATAGTCTGCGAACTTGATAGCCAAACTTGGGATGATCTAGAGGAGGGCCCCCTTTATAGCATCAATCCAATCCTGAGGAACAACAACGAAAGACCTGACAGAATAATCGGCCCAAGAGTTCTTATCCTCCTCTTTGGATTGATCAAAGGGATGGCCTCATTAGATGACGTGCTGGCAGCGCTAGGCCTAGTGCAAGCAGAATTAGCCTCCTCTCGTCAGGAAACAGCCGCGTTGCAAGTACGGGTGGACGCCTTACAGCGGAACCCTTTTGACGCAGGGGCCCCTGCCCCTCAACCTGCCTCAGTAGTGGTAGAAATGCCTTCCCCTATTCCGTTGGCTCCCCCTGAAAGATTTCTGGGAGATAGAAAAAAGGTGCAAGTATTCATGACCCAGGTACTGTTACATTTCACCTGCAAACCCAAATGTTTCTTAACCAACCAAGCCAGGGTTTCTTTTCTGATTTCATATCTGGGTGGAGAGGCAGCTCAGTAGGCGGTCCCTATAGTCAAGAGTAATGACGCAATCCTTTATGATTGGGATCTGTTTCGTACAGAATTCGAAAAGACCTTTGACCGGAGAGCGGAAACCTTTTCCGCCGATAAGGAATTGCTTGTCCTCAAACAAGGTACTTCCGATTTAGTCACATACTTGAACCACTTTAGGAGGTTGATAGCTGAAACAGATTGGCCTGAGGCAAAGCAAACAGTCTTGTTCTACCAGGGACTCACAGAGAATCTAAAAGATGTCATAGCCCAGGTGGCACCCCAACCTACGACGTGTGCTGCTTTTATCGATTTGGCCTTGCGTTTGGACCACAGGTTACGCGAAAGAAAAGGAGAGCAAGGAAGAAAAGACAGACCACTACTCTTGGGTGACTAACCGGCCAGTGGGGAAAAGCATGAGGGAAAGACAGAACCAATGGAAATTGAAGTGGTACGAGCGTCCCTAACCCCGAGCGAAAGAGATCATCGCCGCAAATTCGGGCTCTGTCTTTATTGCGGGAAAAAAGGACACTTCCTACGTGAATGCCCAGTGAAGCCTAAGGGAGGTCGCTATCGTACAGGACAAGGAGCAGTGTCCACAGTTGAAAAGGGGTCGGAAAACTCCAACGCTTGAGTTTAGAGGAAGGGAGGAACTCGAGCACGCACTTCATCCCTTCAGTTACAGAAGAGGACTTTGTGGGAAACCATCTATTCTTTCTGGATATGGAATTGTGGATAGACCAAACACCCAAGAACATCAGAGCCATGGTAGACTCAGGAGCGACAGGTTGTTTTATGGATCTAGCCGAAGCTCGTAGATTGGGGGTGACTCCTGTCACAAAACCTGTCCCTGAAGCTGTTTTTGCGGTAGACGGTCATGAACTAGAATCCGGCCCTATCAACCAACATACGCCTGAATACGAGTTGTGGTATGGGGGTTACCATACAGAACGTCTTTCGTTCAATCTTATTCATGCCCCTAATTATGGGGTGATTCTGGGACTCCCATGGTTGAAGAAACATGAACCCACCATTAGGTGGACGGATCAGTCTTTGGATTTCATCTCCCCTTATTGTCAAGAACAATGCCTCAGAGAGAATCCCCGACCTTCCATGGTTCTGGCCACTACCCACCTTGTTTCTACCGCAGCAGAAAAGGAGGTAGAATTACCTAGTTGTTACCAGGATTATGGGGAGGTTTTCAGTAAAATAAAGGCAGAAGTGCTCCCTCCTCATCGAGAATATGACTGCCGTATCGAGTTAACGCCTGGGTCTGTTATTCCATGTGGCAGGATATACACTCTATCGTAACCCGAAACTGAACATCTCCGGGAATACTTGGACAACCTCCTTAAATTGGGATTCATCAGACCTTCTAGGTCTCCAGCGGCTTCCCCGCTTTTCTTCATCCCTAAAGCTAATGGGGAATTACGCTGTTGCATTGACTACAGGGCATTGAATGCCATAACTATAAAGAACCAATACCCGCTCCCCTTGATCCCAGTGTTATTGGAACAAGTGCGATCAGCCAACATCTACACAAAATTGGACCTTAGAGGGGCCTATCATTTAGTACGCATGCGAAGCGGCGACAAATGGAAGACCGCCTTCAAGACGAGGTATGGGCTCTTTGAGTACCTGGTGATGCCCTTTGGGCTCTGTAACGCCCCTGCCTCTTTCCAATTCTTTCTGAATGAGGTTTTGAGAGACTTCTTAGACATCTTTGTAGTAGTCTACATTGATGATATCCTGATATATTCTAATGATGAACCAGAACACCAAAGACATGTGTGTCAGGTGCTTCAGGCATTACAACAGAACCAACTGTACGGCAAATTAACAAAGTGCGAATTCCATGTTACCACTGTCGAATTCTTAGGAGTCATGCTCTCACCATCAGGTCAAGTGATGGCAGAAAGAAAAATACGTGCCATTGTGGAGTGGCCTAGACCCAACAGCGTCAAAGACATTCAAAAACTCCTTGGATTCGCAAACTTCTATAGGAGGTTCATCTCACACTTTTCTGACATGGTTACTCCACTCACTAGGTTGACCAGGAAGAACACCCCCTTTGTGTGGGGCATCGCCGAACAAACCGCCTTTGACCGATTGAAAACCGCATTCAATTCCGCACCGGTACTAACCCATGCTGATCCGAAACTCCCCTTTGTGGTGGAAGCTGATGCTTCAGAACTGGCAGTCGGGGCAGTCCTCTCACAAAGGAATGAGAGTACAGGTCATCTTCATCCCATTGCTTTCATGTCTCGCAAATTGAACAGCGCTGAACGCAACTACACCATTGCGGAAAAAGAACTGTTAGCAATTAAGGACGCCTTCACTGAATGGAGGCATTGGTTGATGGGCGCCTCTCAGCAAATCACGGTGTACACTGACCACCGTAACCTACAGTTTATGCGAGCAGCACACCATCTCACCCCCAGACAACTTCGATGGATGCTGTTTTTTGCTGAATTTCATTTTGTGGTTACATTTCGTCCGGGATGTGACAACCGGAAGGCAGATGCTCTCACGCGTCAGGAAAACTACCCAGCGGTAACGGTAACACCAGAGACAAGCATCATTGAACCCAAGAAGGTGGTGGGAGTGATGCACACTGAGGAGTTTCTCCACAAGGTCAAGAGGGGTATACAAACCTTTGCCTGGAAAACATGGATCCGTCTACATCCGGAGTGGAGAATCCGTCAAGGGTTGCCAAGAAAAGGCCCACAGTTGCTCCTTCCCACGCTGGCCTTGAGACAACTGGCTTTCAAATGGTGTCACGATCTGCCATGTGCTGGACACACTGGAGGAAAGAAAACCCTAGAGAAAATGCTACGCACCTACTGGTGGCCTACTATCCGCCCTGATGTGTTTGCTTGGGTACAACGGTGTGCCACTTGTTCGCAGGCCAAGAGCGATCATCGCCCTGCACAAGGGCTTCTGCAAACCATGCCCACTCCTGTGAGTTCTTGGGAGAGCTTTTCTGTGGATTTCGTAGTGGGTCTCCCGAAAGATCACGGTATGACAGCTATTGTAGTAGTAGTGGACTACTTAACTAAAATGGGTCACTTCATTGCCTGTAAAGGGGTTCCCACAGCTAGCCAGCTTGCCCATTTATTGCTCCTTCATATAATCAGGTTGCATGGCCTTCCCAGGGTCATAGTTTCAGACAGAGGAGCCCAGTTCACCGCTAAGTTTTGGAAGGTCTGGTGTGACAGGTTAGGCATTGCTTCTTCCTTATCCACCAGCTTTCATCCTCAAACGGACGGACAAACCGAAAGGTTAAATCAGACCCTCAAACAATACCTGAGATGTTTTGTAGATACCACTACTGAGGCATGGGTTGACTGGTTATGGACTGCTGAGGTAGCATATAACGATGCTGCCCATTCCTCTACTTCTTACACCCCATTTTTCTGTACCTACGGGTTTCACCCTAGATTTGCCCCGTTGAGTGTTCCATCCACTGAAGCTCAGATTCCTCAGTTGCAGTCTCGATTGGTGCAGTTACGGAAAACCGTACTGCTAGCAAGAAAGAACCTTGAGAAAGCAAAACAGAAATATAAGGCACAGGCTGATAAACACCGCAGGTTTTGCCCTGAATATAGCAAAGGGGGTTGGGTATGGTTGTCCACTCGAAATATCCATTTCCGCAAGTATAGTGTCTTCAACCCTAGGTTTATTGGCCCTTACCAAGTGATTCGCCACATTTACCCTGTGGCTGTGAAACTAAGACTTCCTACACATTTCAGAATACATCCGGTGTTCCATGTATCGCTACTCAAACCGGCGAAGTGTCCCCGTACTAAAACCCCTGCGCCTTTGAGAGTACAACAGGATGTGGAGTACGAAGTACGGTGCATCTTGGATGCACGTAGAGTGCGGGGCAAGCTCCAGTACTTGGTGTCGTGGAAAGGATATGGACCTGAGGAGGACTCCTGGGAGCCTGTAAGTGCTGTACATGCCCCTAGACTGGTGCGGAAGTTCCACCTGTCTCATCCTGGCAAACCTGGTGGCAGTCAGTGAATTTTGAAAGAGGGGGTGTCCTGTCAGCATTCCCCGGCCGCTGGTAGATCACTGCCTGCAGTCCGAGTCTGTAATGGGCTCAAAAACTACAATACCCATGATCCTTAGCGCGGCGCGCCGGAATGACGCTATGCGACCGGAAGGGAATATCCTGGCACTCTCGGAGAGAAACGCTGCCGATTATTCCTCCCGGCGAGCAAGAGTGATTGCTCGTGTTTCCTGTTCCTAGTCGGTGCTTGTTGCGGTGGGCTGAGGTAAGCTCACATCGTTGGTTCACCGGACCTTTGGATTACTTTGGAGGGGCTTAGGAAGCGCCCGTGTTCTTGGTACCTGGGAGCCCGCGTCCTGGAGATTTCGTGGCAACTTCACCGGTGTTTCACCGGACCTTTGTATTACATTGGAGGGGCTTAGGAAGCGCCCGCATCGAGAGTGGAGAACGTCGTCTCAGGTTTCCTCTGGTTTGGGGGGTGCTTGTATTGTGTACATTTCTGGCGAAAACTACTTATTTTTCCCTGCTCTAACAAATTAATTAGGAGTTGGATCCTCCTATCCCTGCCGGACACCTAGGTTTAGGTGCTGCTTGTTGAAAGAGGAAGTTCAGTCCCTGCTTGCGCTTGCAGAGACGTATCTGCATAGACGCTGGGTTTACTACATTTGTGTTGTACTGGGCAGCTTTTCATTTATTGGGTTATTTTCAGGAACATACATTGCTAACTCAGTTTAGGTGGTTTATGAAACGTGTAGGGTGTTAGACACTTACGCTTTCTGCTCTGACCCTTGACTCTGCTATTCATTTATCCACCTCGGAGGGGAAAATAGTTACAGAAACTGTATTGATGTTACTGGGAAAAGAGTGATAGGTGATTATTCTTCATCCTGGGGCTTCTGGTCTTCTTCATTTCCCATTTGGGTAGGTGTACCTACATATCCTATTTCATTTGAACGCTATCACCAAAAGCAGAAAAGAAAGTGGCATATTTATGTTTTCCATTTGTTGTTTCTTTAAGTAGGAGAACCAGGGAATTAAGGAGACGCCCATTCTATTACTCTTTGCTTCAGCATACCTGTAAGATATTTCAGGTGAGGAAAAGCGTAGCTTATTGTGTGGATAGGTTATCAGCCTAGGGTTACAATTCCACTCATCCCATGCTTTATATATTTACAGGTTTCCAGTTCCAGCCGCCCAGCTGTTCCCCTCCGGACCTATCTTTTTTCCCCGCTTGATCTCCTTAATAGTCTGCGAACTCGATAGCCAGACTTGGGATGATCTAGAGGAGGGCCCCCTTTATAGCATCAATCCAATCCTGAGGAACAACAACGAAAGACCTGACAATCATCTCCATCAAGAAGAACGCACCTGGTCAGCGTTCAGTGGACTTTTAAGGATTTGGCCAGGTACATTGTGGGTCTTATAGTCCCAACTTTTCAAGGAGCACATCAGAGCTTCTGGAACCTTGGATTTGAGTTGTGGACCCTTCAAGAGTCCAAAAGAACATTCTGGAAGAAGTTTGGAGTCATTTGGAGAATTTTTGTGAAAAAGCTCAAAAAATTGACCAACTCATTGTCGAAAGAGTCAAGCCACCGCCGCTGAACCCCGACTCCACCTGAAATTCAGGTTTGTCACCCTTAATGCTCTTGAGCTCCAAAACCTCCAGGATTTCACCGAGGCTTTGCACTGAAGCAAGCCGCAATCGTCAGCTAGCAAGCTGGCCTGTTGAGAAACCTTGCTGGATGCTGAGAAAAAGAGCGCCAAAAGGTGAATAAGTCAGTAGGTAAAAACGTATCTGGGCCCTACTGCTCCCTGTATCCGACACACACTCCATCGCGGTCGGCCTGAAACTTTGACTTTGTCCTGGTAAATCGCGACCAGATGTCCCAAGTTGGCGCTTTTGACTTTTAGGCACTAGAAAATATTTATTCTTTAACAATTTATATCTCTGGTTCCCTACATTAGATTTTTGTCGTTTTGGTGTTATTTTAATCATAAAAATATTTCCAATTTTTATAAATTGCTGTTGTATTTATACTGTGTGTTGTGTATTACGTATTTAATATAGTGGTGTCTTTAACTGCTTTCCACACCTGTCTCCTAAGTTAACCCTGTCTGCTCACAGCCGAGCTACCAAGGGTTGAGCAAGGATTAATTTATTGAGAACTTGATGGGACCTTATTTGTGATTGTGGTCCTATTAATAAGTGCAAGGGCTTACCTGCCCTTACTAATAAATCCCCTCCCAACAAATATATATTGCGATACCACTAGTGAGATATATGCTGCGCTTCAGCCTGCCACCTCCAGGCCCAAAGACACTTGGCAACCCCTACATGACTATCTGTAAACATTGTACACTAACTGATGTACATGCTAAACGTTGCAATGGTGACTTTCCCAAAAGACCTTGGTTGACTGTTACATTTAAGTGCCCTACATTGCTTCCCCCCACCCTGCTCCATCCATTGACGTCCTCACCTCGCTCCTTCCTGTGCCTCTTAGTCAATTCATTATTTTCTGATCACTGAAAATGTTCTGTACATGCTATGTGTAGCTATGAGTGTTTAACATAGGAGACATAACTGGATAACTTATCATGTTCGCGACGTCTTTTTCTGAAAAACATGAAAATAAACTATTTAAACATTTCAAAAACATAAGATATTTTAAAATGCAGACTCTGCATCCAATTAAGTCGAACTGATCTACTGCCATGTTTCTGCTTGTTGACGATTTCTTTGTGGCAGAGTTGTAAAAAAAACTAAATGCATTTGTTGAGGCCCAGAATTTGCGTTAAGTTTCACCACTTTTTTGGCATAACCCCGACGAAAAATTTAATTTATATCTTGTAATGCGCTGATATGTACTCATGATAGTCCTGCTAAACATATGTGGGAACTCTTAATTTCTGATGTCACTTCTTGTGATGTCATTTCCTGTAAGGTCACTTCCTATGATGCCAAGTGCGATGTCATGCGCCGTGACGCCATGCAATGTGATATCACCTGACTTGATGTTACTTGCATACTGACTAACTTGGTTAGTGCCCCCGCTTCTTTTTTTATGAATTGTGCCCTGGGACAGGGTTGGATTGGGATCACAATTTGGCCAGGGCACTTATCAAAAAAGGGTCCCACATTCCCGGATCGTTCCTTTCATCGATCACCATCTGGTTAGTCTCATTAGACTACTTTTTTTTAGAAATGTTTGCTGAATGAAATATTTTGAAGCTTCTAGAGGCACACTGGTTCAGGAGGCCCGTTCTATGGCTGCATAACATCTTTCCTGTCTGACAGCACAGGAACCTCTGATCATAAGATGTACGAAAATTGCTTTTTTGCTCATGGTTTTCAGGTGACGTTCAGTTCATGATATAATACTCTACTTAATTCAGCTTTACTCAGCTATCCCCAATCAGGGGCCCATCTGGTTTTGCCACATGAGGGTACTTACTTTAGGCCTTGCTGACATCTTCATGTATTGTACTGTTAATTTATTTTAAGTCTTGTTGTAAATGCTCGTTTACATCACTGACTTTGGTCCACTCAGTGCTTTCTGTACTTTTGTAGGCACATGTTTTATACAGCGTTTCAGTACTGACCTTAATGCCATATCCAATTATTTAAGCCTGGCACTCCCAACAAGGCCTAAAAGACACTGGGGCTGTGGTGACAACACATGGCTGCATCTCCTACCTCCTCCCTGCCCACCATAGCCTGAGGTGAGAATGGCACTACGGCCACAAAATCACCTCCTCCCTCGACCCCCCCAAGGAGGCCCCTGCATATTCACACCCTCCCCATAACCTAAAGACCATGACCCAGAAGGGGGTGACACTGCTTCTGGCCAGCAGGCCCCACGAGGCAGGGGGCCGAGGCAAGAATGCCAAAAAGACCAGAACAAAACCGGGCCTTAAGTCTCAAATTACAGCAGGTCAGGAGAGAGCCTGTGATGCTGACGCCACATTAGAGGCCTGGCGGGGACTTGGGAAGACAATAAGTCTCTTGGTCTGGTTTAAAAAAAAATGGCCCACAGGTGTCCCTGAAACACCGGCCCACCGGCCAATGCCCGACTGCCCCCCTTCCCAATCTGACACAGGTTGGGAAACACAATTTGTGATAGATTTTTAACAACCTAAAGTACAAAATAAGTATTGTTACATTAGAAGAGTTGTTCTCGGAGACTCTATGTTGTGTTGGACAATTACCCTTGCTCCCCATTGTCCCCTTTAAGCCTCCGTCCCGCCATGCACGTCCCTGCCCTCACGCTTGCTAAGCATGACATCAGCTGGAATTCTAAAATGCCAGCTGACAGTTGAGTTTGACAGTTTACTGTTGGCATTATTGATTCAGCCTTCAGCCTGTATGGAACACCTCTGCTATGCTGGTGTGTTGTATGTCATAATACGATTAAAACTTAAATAATAACAAAGTCTTGCCTACTGTCCTTCTTAACATTGATGGCGACGATGGAGAACTGAACAACACACCAGGGAACCCACGAAGAGTACATTGAAAAAAAGGAGGGTGAATTAGAATCACAGATATAAGATCGGTTGAATTAGCAATCAGAACTAGACCACCGGTGTGATCTTTCGCGAAAGAAGAAAAAATATGAAGATTTGAGGGTATCTATAAATTTGGGAAAAAAAAGACTTCTGGCACTGTTTGTGAACAGCACCGGTAAGAAAAAAAAAAGAACGAATGAGAATAACATTAAAAAGCAGAGGAAGAATGATAAGTACATCGTGTGCAGGTGCAAATTGAACTATTCTGAGGCAAATTGAAATTGAATTGGATGCATGAGGAAAAGGTGAAATCTCCTCAGCACTCGAAAGCACAGATAGACTAAGCAACATGATTGCGCAGTACGCAGAGAGGTGCCATCTTGAAAGAACAAAAGCGGTGTTCTAGTCTATCTCTTGATGCACAGGAAACCTGCATGCAGCAAATTGAATAAAGAAAGCACACAGCTGGAGGCAGCGGAGCAGTGGGAACTTTGGAAGAAACAAAACAAGTGAGACATTATCCACAGAAATAAAAGGAGAATTAAGCCTTCTTGAGGGTATATGTAAAATGTACTTTTGAACAATTATAATTTAAACGAAGTTAAGGAACCCACATTAAGTTATGAAAGGAATATAAATAGAGAGAAAATCTTTAAATATAAAGGAGTTGTAGTTACAGCATTAACACACAAAACATGACATCTGGGAACATATACAACTTATCACCCCCACAATCGTTTTCAAGTGGAATGGGGGAACCTCAAATAAAGTGGGAAGAATGGAGTGAGTTTTAAAAAAACGACATATCAACATTCGATAAGCCAGATGAACCTTTACCTGCGGTGGAAAAAAAAAGATACTGCTGCACTGCTTGAGAGCGGGTGGATTAAGAGTGTATAACAGCATAAACAAAAAGGTACGAGAAGGAGAACAGGGAGACGTCTTTGCAAATGCCATGGAAGATTGTGTGTGTAGCGGTAAACAGATATAAATTTTACAGACGTAAGCAGGGAAAAGAGAGTATTGAGGACTATGTCTCTGCATTAAAAAAATGTGGTCATCACATGTAAATTTGAAAACATGCATGATAATTTAATAAGGGACCAGTTAGTGATGTGCGCAGCGAATCCCAGCATACAGGATGCATTGTGGGCCAAAGGTGAGAAACCCCTCCAAGAAGTGCTCGAGATACTTAAAAAAGTAGAAATGACAGGACGATGTGCAAAAGCTGTGATAAATGAAGGTAAAGGCAAACAGGATGAACCCAGTGTAGTGGCGAAAATACGTAGCAGCAAGAAAAAGCACATAGTTAACAAAGGTAAAGTTACTGAAGAAACTGAATATAAAAGGAGGAACAAGAAATTTTGGGCAACTTAAATGCTATCGCTGCGGGAGCAAAAGACATTTAGCGAATGACTGGAAATGTCCTGCAAGGAACAGTAAATGTACACAATGTGGACTAGTGGGGCATTTTCAAAAATCATGTAATAGGAAAATAAAAGCAAGAGTGAAGTTAGTAGAGGAGAATGATGAAAACGAACTGGAGTCATCTGATGAGTCAGAGTATAACTTGTGTGTACTCAATATAACAGAAGAAACTAATAATGAAAATCAAGAGAAAGGTAAAAAGAAAAAACCCGTGTACATGTTTACCATAGGAGGTGTGAGCATTGAGATAGTAGCTGATTCAGGGTCACCATGTACTATTGTCAATAGAAACATATGGAAGGAAAGACTCCAACATAAACTAGGGAAGGTATTGGAATCAGCAGACATTACCATAAGAACATTCATGGGTGAACCCATTCAGCTGATGGGTTGTAGAGAGCTTTAGTTTGTTTTCAAGGACAGAACTATCAACAGTAAATTATATGTTTCTGCCACAGGTCCATCCGTACTAGGATGGAAGGACCAAGGAAAACTGGGGATCACGCTCAATCCAAAGAGTTCGAAACCCGTAATGGTCCTACAAATGGACAAAGTATGTGACTCAAGCATTCCGGCAAGGTTCCCGAAGGTATGTAACGGCACCATAGGAAAGTTGAAAGGACTTCAACTTAAAGTTAAACTAAAAGAAAACGCTATCCCGAGCATTCACAGGGTGAGACACCTTCCATTTTCAATAAGAGATGAAGTGAAGATGCAAATTGATGATTTACGCACCCTTGGTCGTTGCCCGTAAACCCAAGGGCAAACTGAGGTTGTGCATCGACTTGCGCGACCTCAACAAAAGTATCCTGGTGGACCAGTATCCACTGCTAAAAATTAATGAAATGCTTTCCCTAACTAAAGGCATGAAGGTTTTCTCAACAATAGACCTTGCTTCTGCATACCATCAGATCCCTCTGCACCCAGAAAGCAGGAATCTTACCACCTTCATTTCAACTTTCGGGTGTTACAGATTCGAGAGGGTACCTTTTGGATTCAATTCGGCAGCAGCACTATTCCAGAGGCTCATGCATGAACTTTTTAGAGGAATAAAAAAAGGACTCATATTTCAAGACGACATTCTTGTAATGGGCGAAGACCAGGAGGACCACGATCAGAAATTGGTATGTGTATTAAATATACTGGAAAGGTGTGGAATGACTGCAGAGCAAAGAAAGTGCAAGTTTGCAGAAGATAAAGTAACGTACCTGGGGCACAATATACACAAGGGAATAAAGCCCAAGAAAGAGCTACTCAGGGCAATCAGAGAGGCACCAGTTCCTAAGAATGAAGATGAACTCAGAGCATTTCTGGGACTGGTGGAATTTTATTCGAAGTTTGTGAGGAACCTTTCCAAAAAGACTTTTAGCATCAGACAACTGTTAAAGCCTAGGAACAAGTTTGAATGGTCTCAGGGTTGCAACGAGAGCTTCAATACCCTCAAACAGGAAATTTGCGAGGCACCTCCCCTGCAAGGCTTTGACACTAATCTTAGCAGGATTGTCACTACTAATGCCAGTGGTAGAGGTATAGGTGCAGTACTCACACAGGCAGATAGCGATGGAAAAGAAGTGACTATAGCCTTTGCATCCTGCTCACTCACAGAAACGGAGGAAAAATACTTGGTAATTGAGAAGGAAGCATTGGCTTAAGTGTGGGGACTGGAACACTTTCGGCAGTATATCTGGGGGAAAAAGGTCATCTTACGGTGCAACAACAAACCGCTCACAAAGGTACTTACTGTAAAAGGATTTTATAATGCATCACCCAGACTGGCACGTCTGTCTGTGAGACTGCTAGATTACAACTATTACGTGCAGTACCTGCCTGGTGCAAAAAAAGTAGTTGCTGACTTCCTAAGCAGACTACCCCTACCAGACCAAGAGGAGCCAGGGGAAGAGGAATTTTGTGTGGCAAGCATCAATAAAGAGTTCCCCAGCATACAAAAAGATGACTGGAATAAGGCATACCTAAAAGATGAGACACTTCAGGAAGTGCACAGACTCATTGTTAGTGGCTGGCTCAGCAAGAAGTGCATAAGAAATAAATTTAGACCATTCTGGGAACTCAGACATGAATTGTCCAGAGAAGGTGAGCTCATTCTGAAACAAGGCAAAGTTATACCACCTGTCGCATTCAGGAAAAGAATATTAGACATATGCCATGAAGGAGCATAACCAAAACAAAACACAGGATTAAGAGCTGGTATTGGTGGCCAGGCTGCGACTTAGAAATTGAACGTGTTGTGAGAAACTGTGTCCAGTGTGAAAATTCGGACAAATCACAGGTCACAATGAAACTCTCTCTGCAACCATTACAGTGTCCCGGCATGCCTTGGGAAAGAGTGGGAATAGACATTATGTGGCTCATAAGGTACAAGGTAGAACATGTACACATTGTGGTCATGGTGGAACATTTTTCTAAATGGCCTGAGATTAAGATTTGCCATAAAGTTGAGACACCGGATATAGTCACATTCCTGGACAGAGTTTTCACCAGGGAAGGCATACCAAAAACTGTTGTTAGTGACAACAGAAGCCAATTCACATCAGAGTGCTTCAAAAAGTTCTTGGAAAGGAACGGAATTAAACATAAAACCACTTCTGTGTATCATCTCGCAGGAAAGGGCACGGTTGAACGCTTCAATCGAGTAATAAAAGGCACAATACAACTCACTAACAACAATGGACTGTGTTGGATGAAGGAATTTTACAAAATGAACTGGGCATACAGGATTGCACCAGGAGAGAGCACACACATCAGCCCTTTCGAATTTATGAGAGGAAGGACACCTTTATCGAAGGACAATGTTGGATGGCTCAAAACAGCAAGGAGAACAGAGTGGTCGAGTGCATCGGCAATCAAAAAGAAACATGGTGCATGTAAGGAAAGATATGATAAAAAACATAAGAGCAAGCAAATCATTATCAAAGAAGGAGTCAGAGTGAGAGTGAAGAAAAGTGGTTTTGTTGAATAGGGTCAAAATAGATTTTCGAAACCGTTAGTAGTGGAGAAAGTCTTCTGCAATTCTGCCCTCCTTAGCGATGGGAAAGTGTGGCATGCATCCGCGCTAGCTGCTTGTACATCTACAGAGGGAGAAAGAGACGAAAGAACGAATGATCAGAGCACTGCCGGATCGCCACAACAGGAGGAACAGGAGGACACTAATAAGAAGGACTACTTTGACTGGTTGATCAATGAGGAATCAGTCGGATGGAAAAGGGAACTGCACATCTGCATTATCCCAATCAAATGGCATTGTGGTTGGTATCGACCAGGCACACATTGAGTCCAACGCGGAATACAGAGACGTCTGCACTAGTAGTTCGGCCGAGTCGCACGGTGGAGTGAGTGATTTCCAGTCAGAGGAAGATCTGGATCCTGAGGAAGATATTGCAAAAGTAGGAGACCCTGCTATTAGCAATGCTGAGGGTTTTACTGGTACAGAGAGCAACATGGAGTCAGAGGAAGAACAGGAAAAAAAAGGAGACACATCGAAGGAAGCAGGATGTATCAGTAGACGTGGCCGAAGTATTGTGAAGCCTAGCAAGTACAAAGACTTTCTTTGTCACTAACATACTATGTCCGTGGTTCTCCTCCTTCTCCTAATGACGAACCACTACTTTGCTTTCCTCTGTAAGGAGATGTGTTGTGTTGGACTATTACCCTTGTTCGCCATTGTCCCCTTTAAGCCTCCGTCCCCGCCACGTGCGTCCCTGCCCTCGTGCTTGCTAAGCATGACATTAGTTGGCATTCTAGAATGCCAGCTGAAAGTTGAGTTTGACAGTTTACAGTTGGCATTATTGATTCAGCCTTCAGCCTGGACAGAACACCTCTGCCATGCTGGTGTGTTGTATTTCATAATACGATTAAACCTTAAATAATAACGAAGTCTTGCCTACCGTCCTGACAAGCGCCCCCCAAGCCTAGGGGAGGGGCGTACTTAGTAGCGCCACAGGGCTGAGCCTCCTCCGGGGCCCCTGGATAAGGAAGGAGGTTGGCTGGCCGGGTTGACGTAGAAATGAAACTAGCAGGAAATGAAACCTGTCAGGCTATTTAAGACTGTGCCACTAGGGGTTTCATTCTCTTTGTCCCCTTGGTGTACAGCCTGGGTGGAAGAAGCGTCGTCGTCCACCTACCCACCCGGCAGAAGAGTAAGGCGTTGCGGAGCGCTGACAGTTAACAGCAAAGACGGATGCACAACAATGGAGGTGCAGCCATTCCATGGACCCCAGGAGGGGGTAGATTCCACATTTGCAGTGGGTCGGGGGGGAGGAGGGTCTGAACTGTCGGTAGTCCTGGACTCTACTGCCCCAACCCACGACGCATGGACTGAGAACAATCTTGGGGAGGTTGCCTGTGGGCAGGTACCCCGGTAGGCCGGTGCATTATGCGGAGCCCTGGATCTCAAGTAGTGCAACTGTTGGCTGTAGCGCGTTGGCGCCTGCCGGCACAATGTGCACAGCAGAATTGGACATTGGTGGCCAAGACAGCCAAGTTAAAATGTATGGCCAAGTTCTAGTGTACGGTCAAGTTAAAAAGTTAAAGTGCAACTGTTGGCTGTAGCGCGTTGTGGCCTGCCAGCACAATGAGCGCAGCACAGTAGGATATTGGTGGCCGAGACGGCCAAGTCAAATATACGGCCATGTTATTCTAGTGTACGGCCGAGTTTAAGTTAAAATGTAATGTGGTACTTAATTTCCTTACTGCCGTTAACATGTTGATGCAGCTAAAATGTGATGCTATGAATAATTCTTATATATCCAAGAAGGATACTTTACTTGGTAAGGGTCTGTGGTTAATTCCTTGGCTTGATGTGAATAAAAGGCTACGCCGTGGACAACCCACCTTGATTCTGAGAGTTATTTGGCGTAGTGGGGCTAAGGTGACTGTTGTAGGTCTAGTTGTTATATTTGGTCTCCCTTCCCATTGGTTACTTAGCAAGCTCGAGCTGTGGAATGTCAAGATGTATTTAAGTGACGTCACACCTACTAGAAACAGGCTTTTCCGTGACTCTGCGTAGTCACTACTCCCTCCCACAGGCTCTTATACTTTAGAATAAACTTACTAGTGAATAGTAGCTGTGTCCGTAATTTATTCTTTAATTCCTTCACGACAATTGGCGACGAGGTACGGGACGAATATTATTCAGAGCTTGTGGCGGGAATTTTCTTCAGGAAGCTTATACTTCATTTCGAGGCAAGTGTCTAGTTTTCCTTTCAACTAAGAGAGCATTTTGTAAATATAATTCTGCCTCTTTTCTTTGTATTGAGCTGAATGCGATCGAAGCCGATGAGTCTTAAGGAATCTACGAGAGAGTAATTTATTCAAGAAGATTTCTGGAATCTGTGAAGCTGCGCATAGAAATCTTTCAGGCAAGTGTGGATATTCGTGTTTTTTTGTTGAAATGTTTATCAAATCCATAAACCGATCCATGTATGTGTTGCAGCGTGACTGTTGGAGTTCAGCAAGTCTGTGAAGTCGTCTTTGCTGAGGAGTTTGGCAGATGACCGTTGGAATCGTTTGTTGACAGTTCAATAACTGTCAACTGTCAAGACTCAGCTGACGCACGTACGTCATCCACAGCTGCCGCCATCCATTTTTCACTCATCTGTGTTTTACAAGCTGCGTGAGTACGTCATTGCGTCTTCAACGTAAGTACGCGACGCCATTTTGGATCGGCCTTTCTCGTTGCATTATCATGTGGTGCTTCAAGGATTCAGTTCGAATTCGTTCGCTTTGGCAATTCTTCGAGAATTAATTTAAAAGAAGTTTTAAGGTAAACAAGTGTTCTTATTAGTACAAGGAGATATTTTAAGGTGCAAAGAGTCAAATAATTTTTCCTTGTAACTTCTACTCGAGGATCTCTCTTGGAGACATTCAGAATTTGACTCTCTATGCATGTTTGTTATATACATACACTCTATATTTAATGTCATAAATTTTGTTCTTTTCACTTCTCATTATAGTCCATAAAACGTATAATTATACTGGCAACAAAATTGCTTTTTTATTTAAGAAGGAGACTTTAGACGAAGAAAAAGTCATGGCCAGTGAGAATAATTTTAATGCTCCAGCAAATTTCCTTGATAATCCAGGTAAACCAGTAATGAAATGGAGAAACTGGTACAGGGCTTTTAAGAATTATCTAGTTGCAATTAATGGCAAGAAGTACGAGCCTGAACGGAAAAAAGCAATTAATTTTGGTCTTCTTGGTATTGCCGGACAAGAAATGTTTGACAGCCTTCCAGAATACGAGCCTGAACCGGGACAATTTATTCCCCTTGATGAATTTCAGGAGGCTGTGAAAAGACTAGAAAAGCAGTTCGACGAAGAAGAGAACATTATAGTCGGCAGACAATGTTTCGCGATGAGGAAACAGTACGTGACAGAAAATGTAGAACAGTATATTGGTAGTTTGTGGGTGTTAGCCACCAAATGTAATTTTGGTGACTTAGTTGATGTATACATTTGTGATCAATTTGTCTTTCACTGTTTTGAGCACAAAATTCAGGAGCGTTTGCTTGCCTGTAAAAATCCAACGTTATCCGAAGTAATTGATATTGCCATGGGTATTGAACGTTCACTTGAAGGCAGAAAAGAACTAGCTAGAGCAAATGATTCTTCAAGTTCAAATGTTTCATATGTTAATGACAAAAGAAAGAAAGAATTTGGTTCAAGTAATTTCTACAGGTCAAAGTATAATTCTAATTCTTCCCATGTTGTTTGTTTTAGATGTGGTTCACATAACCACAAAGCAGATTCTTTGAATTGTCCAGCAATTGGAAAGAAATGCACAAAATGCCAGAAGGTAGGGCATTTTGCAAGCGTGTGTGGAAATTTTGGCCAAAGACACAATGTTAGAACTAAAGTTAATATTGTCGATGACTTTAATGAGGATATGTGTTTCAATATTGTTTTTGCTCTAGGTGATTCAGACAATGAAATTAAAGGTCCATTAGGAGTTGCACATGTTGGAGAAGTTGAGCTCAGTATTATGGCAGATTCTGGGTCGGCCATCATGATAATTTCTGACAGAAAGTACTTGAAATATTGGCCTAATGTTGATCTATTGCCCTCGGATGTAAACCCAAAAGCATTTGGGGAGTTTGACATTAATATGTTTGGATATTTTGAAGAAGTGTTGAACATAGAAGGTAAATGAATAAATACAAAAATATATGTAGCAGAGCAAGGAAGAGATATCGTAGGATGGAGAGATCTCGCCAAATTGAAAATAATTCTCAAACCAGGATCAAATGATCCCATCGTATTAGATGAGGGTTTCATATCTCTTGTTTCTATTTCCTCAGAATCCTGTAATGATATATCAACAATTTTGAGTAAGTATAATTCGCTATTTGAAGATAGAATAGGGTGTGTGAAGGGTTTTGTACACAAAATTATACTAAAAGAAAATGCCATTCCCATCAGACACAATGTTAGGCCTGTACCCTTATCGGTTCGTGAAGAGTTGCGAGTTTTGTTAGAAAAACTCATCAATGAAGAAGTAATTGAACCTGCTGATTCAGCTGAATGGATTTCTGGGATTGTTTTGATTAAAAAAAAAGTGGAGAGTACCGTCTATGTGGCGATTTAAGGTCGTTGAATAGAAATATTTTAGTGGATTGTTTTCCCCTTCCTAAAATTCAGGAGATATTAGCCAACACCGCTGGTTCAAAATATTTTTCTCTCATCGATCTTAAGTCGGCATACCACCAGGTTAAACTGGATGATGATTGTAAACTGTTAACAACTTTTGTCACGGCATTAGGTGCTTACAGGTATGTTCGCTTACCATTCGGATTGGCATCCTCTGCCAGTGTATTTCAGAAACTTATGGAAAACATGTTCGGTGAAATCAAGGGAGTACAGAAATTCCCAGACGATATATTGATTCACGCAGATACAGAAAGTAAGCACAATGTCATTTTAGATATGGTATTGAATAAGTTGCAAGAGAGAGGTATGACAGTTTCTAGAGACAAGTGCACATTTTTGAAAACAGAAGTGGAATATTTGGGCCATGTTCTGAGTGCTGAGGGAATCAAACCCAAATTGAATTTGATAAAAGCTATTACTGATGCACCAAATCCTGAAGGGAAAGACTCACTGAGATCATTTTTGGGTCTCGGTGAGTATTATTCAAGGTTTATTGAGAATTATTCCGGGATGGTAGAGCCATTGAGAGTACTTTTGCGCACGGGCCAAAATTTTGAGTGGAATGAACAGCAGGATAATGTGTTTAAAGAGATCAAAGAAGCAATTGTGAAGGCACCAACGTTGAAACCATTCAACGCCAATGGCGCTAATATAATTACAGTTGATGCAAGTTCTGTGGGAATTGGTGCTGTATTTACGCAAAGAGTAGGTAAGCACACTCACACCGTAGCTTTCATTTCTCGCAGATTAAACGACACAGAAAGAAATTACAGCACCATGGAGAGGGAAGCTCTCGCCTGTGTATGGGCTGTAGAAAAATTAAAAATGTAAATTTGGGGTTTGAATTGATTACGGACCATAAGCGCCTCACCTTCATGTTTGACGGGTATTGCAAAGGAAATGGAAAAGTTTCAGCCAGATTGGTGAGGTTATTGGCTAAGTTGCAGGAATTTAATTTTTCAATTAAACACATTGCAGGTAAGACTAATATCAGAGCAGATTTTCAATCTCGCTTACCGACGGATAGTTCAGAAGCACAAAAAGAAGATCATACTGAGTGTGTGGTGTCAAATGTTGATGTTATCCAACAGGCTAACATGGTTATTTCAGATAAAGAATGGGTGAATGCAATGAGTAAAGACTCATTAATTTTAAAAGTTAAAAGGTACATGTCTACATCATGGCCTCCGGTTCGCAATCTTCCTTCTGATTTGAGAACCTTTTTGCATGTGGCTAATGAGTTGAATATGTTCAAGGGTTTTCTTAGGAGAGGAGATTTACTTGTTCCCCCCTCTATGATTAGAAGCAAATTAATTTCAGTTGCGCACAAATCACATTTAGGATCTACTATGACCAAAAGAATACTGAAGGAGCACTACTGGTGGCCCGGTATGGACCTTGATGTTAATCTTTTTGTTGAAAAATGTGATATTTGTACCAAATCTGACAAACATTGGAAACTAAGAACACAAGAAATGCAACTTGTTTCCATACCCAACTCTGCATGGTTCAAAATCCCCATAGACATGTCTGGACCATTTCAACTCCTTGGACATGACTCTAGATTTTTAATTGC
The DNA here is from genome assembly GCF_964263255.1 of Lissotriton vulgaris. Taxonomy (NCBI): domain Eukaryota; kingdom Metazoa; phylum Chordata; class Amphibia; order Caudata; family Salamandridae; genus Lissotriton; species Lissotriton vulgaris. Next base: position 748,817,434 of record NC_141699.1, on the reverse strand, counting down.
AGTGAGTGACTATTACTCAAAATGGATTTATCACAGGTTTGTCAGTACCATTGACTCTGATGTAGTCATAGACTTTCTACGTTTGTGCTTTTCCATAGAAGGAAATCCTCGAATCATCGTTTCTGATAATGGAAAACAACTAACTTCAAGCAAAATTACTGATTTCTTCAATCTACATGGTGTTCGCCAAGAGAAGACTCCATTATACTCCCCAAGGTCAAATGGACAAATTGAAAGGGTCAATTGCTTCCTCAAAGACGGAATTCAACTAGCTTTAGCATCTAAATTACCAGTCAAAGATTTTGTTCAAGAAAGACTTTTCTCTTACAACGCCACGCCCAACAGCACCACAGGATTCTCCCCTTTCTTTTTAATGAGAGGAAGAAGATGTGACAATGATATTGTTCCTAAGTTTGATATGTCAGAAGGCACCTTGCCTTCAACTATTGTTCTAAATGATGATCAGTTACAGGTCAAAAGGAAAATTGTGGATAGTCAGTTGAAATCCAAACAGTATCATGACAAGGTACAAAGGGCTATAAACAAGGAGTTCTGCAAGGGAGATTGAGCTTTGGTCACTAAACCTGGTTGACATCTCAAAGGAGATTCTAAATTCCTTGATCCTGAAGAGATTGTAGAGGATAGTGCTGTTCACCTAAAACATGCTGGTTGGCGTAACAAAGGCGATGCAATAAGGCTTAACAAAAGCCAGGTTGTTTTATGGCACAAGGGAAAGATAGAGAATGCCGATGTTAACAATGATTATTCTTGGTTAAAGAATTACTCCTGTGAAAATGAACATGACTGTTCTACCCAAGTAGATGAAATGTGTATACCAGGTAACCTTGTAAGTGAAAGTGATAACATCATTGAAAAGGGTTGCACTGATACTAGTAACCACACTAACAATCTCCAAGTTAATGATACTGTGTGTGTCCAACGTGGTAATTGAAGTGTTCATCCTAGTCAAGCATCCTCCACAGTTGCTCCTGAGTCCTTAAGTTCCATGAGTGGCAAGATGGCACTGGAGGCGCTGGCGTGAGCGGTCACTAAGCGATGCCCTGCGATCCCAGGACCTAAGTGCTGCCAAACACCCTCAAAACTGAAGTGTTCAGTCATTATCCTCATCTACTGCCTACTTACCTGGTTTGAGATGATGCAGATTTTATGGCGCTGAGCTGAGCTGAGCCGCATACCGCCGTGTGCGCAGAGCTGGGATCAAAAAGACAGAAGCTGTGAAAAGAAGCTGTGAAAAGAAGGCGTGGAAGCGCCGTGGTAGATGAGAGAGACGCTGTGATGCCCAGACGCCGAGAAGTCAGAGAATCCGAGAGGCAGGGAGCTGGGTGGCTGAGAGAGGCTGAGAGAGAGAATTGAATCGAATGGAATCGGAATGGAATCGGGCATCACAGTGAGTTGAGATGTCCGTGGTGGTGGCTAATTACAATATAAGCTACTGTGAAAAGACTGTGATAAGAGATCTTTATTTAAACCAGAAACAGCAGTTCACAAAGGGGCTCGCTAATCTCGTAATCTGCCACTTGATCTCAAAGTCAGTGAGCCTGTTATAAACTGTTATAAACTGTGACATAGCTGCCGTAGCTGCAACTGTAACTGACATAATCCGAGGCAAAAGATTAAAATTACAAGAGTCACAAGAGCGGCATGAAGTTCTGACTGTGGAGTGCCAGGCAGAAAAAGAAAACTGAAAGGAAGGGGAGCAGCAGTGTAGTCATCCCAGTCATCCCAGTAATCTGCAATCAGTGGGATCAGTGATCAGTGTTCAGTGCTAATATACAGAGTACTTACTGCTCAGAGGTTTGGCTGTAATCACAGGTTGCCCTTGATGAAAATACAGCCTCGCACAGCCTCACACAGTGAAATTCAGCTTATTGCGCTAAGGGATAGTAAGGGATACCAAGCAGCTTGAATTACTGATGTACTGGGCTGACCTTATCCGACCCGATCCCATAGGCTGCTAGCCCTCCCGAGAGAATCTCCTGAATAACCTGTACACTCTGAATGGCTCCCTTCTGATCTGATCTGATCTGTTCTCTTGTGTTCCCATCTACTCACGTTCTGTTGTTCTGCTGTTCTGCTGTTTTGCTGCTGACCCACCTACCTGGCCACTTGATCTTTCCCTCCTCAGCCTCTGATATCTACATCCACATCCTCGGCCTTACTCTGCGGTCCCATAGCAGAATAGGCTATTGACTTACACAGATAGGCACAGGCACAGGCACTGGCCATCACCAAGGAGTGATACAGAGCGCGGGGGCACACAGCTGGAAAAACAAAGGTGTGCAAGTAAGAGCTCGCACGTACTTGACTTAAGGTCAGGTTAAGACTCTAGATCTGTTAAGAATTAATTAACTGGAGCAACGGGAACGGGAACTGGAGTAACGGGAATGGCTTGACAACCTGGCAAAGATTGTCTCAAAGGGGACAGGGGTGGTAGTGGAAGTACGTGTGTGCCTCCAGGTGTCTCTAACCTGGGGAAGTGGAAAGAGGCCCCTGAGGCCCCTGAGAAACAAAAAAAGCAGGCTAAAGCGATCTTCATTTTGTTATCAAAAGCATCAAAGGCACAAAAAGCACGGAATCAATCCGGATCCCCAGGGTACCTGCGATCAAGATCAAGCAATTAACCCCTTGAAAGCTAATATCTCCTTGCCAGTAAACTCAAGCCTACCATACAGGAACCTAAGAAATCTGACAAACTTCAGAACGAGTAGAATGTTGGAAACTGGGGAGACAGATTCCGAAAACCATGCTAAGGATTCAGAGCAGGTTGATCAAGCTGAACAACAAGCTGTACAACCCCCATATGAGGAGACAGAAGGAGCGCCTACATCACAAGACATGCAAGATACTCGAGAATTAGAGACCGCCCAAAACATCCAGAGTGCGGGGAGCTCTCAGAGACCTAAGGCAGTCCAAAGAAGACCCAAAACCAGGGGGGCCAAATCAAAAGAGAATAAAAATCAAGACAAAGACAAGGAAAAAGATAAAGCTAAAGACAACTACAAAGAGAAGGACAAGGACAAAGAAAAGAATAGAGATAAGAAAGACAAAAAAAGATATACACAATGAGAAAAACCCTGAAAAGGAGCCTACAAAACAGAAGGGGAGAGGGTCGATGGCAGGAAAGGACAAAGTAGAGGACACAGAAGCTAGCGATCACGACAATCTGGAATTGATGGCAAAAAAGGCAAAACAACTACAAGCAATTAAGAACCTGAAGGCCTCCGCTAAAAAGACTGGTATGCCTGGTACGCCAACTGAGCTTCAACCAAAGATCTCAAATATTTTTGCCCCGCTATCTAAAGATAGGAAAAAAGACTCACCCAAACCAGCTAGTCCAAGAGACCAATCCAGGGATCTGGAGGATCAAATCAGTGAGACCATTGGGCATAATGGTGAGGATCTTACAACCTCTGGAGTAGAAGCTGAAGTAGGTAAAATAAATAACCATGTTGTAGGTCTAATGTCCTTTTCTTGCTCTCCAGCACCTGACAACGCTTTGGGAAACAAAATGGGAAACAATGCCAAGATTCAACTTGAAGGGTTGGTAATACACACAAGACGCCAAATTCTAAGCCATCTCCCAATCACCCTTCTCCTCCAACAAAAATAACAAGACAATATGATGATACCCAAGCGGCTACTGATGACTCTGATTCAGATATCTATGAAACCGGAGCCTCGACGTCTAGTGAAATAAGTTACTCCAGCAATGAGCATACCCCTGATCCCTCAAACTCAGAACTCTCAGAACTATCAGATTTCGCTAGCGCAAAAACTAAGAAAGCGAACGAAATAGGTCTGGATAATACTCTAAGAAAAAAACTGGGGAAAAAGAGAGATAGACAAAAAAGACACTACAAAGTGAGGTACGAAGAAACCACAGACCCAGGAAGTAATACAGAGCAATCAAAATATACGGAAAAAAATTCAACTCCTAAAATTACATCAGAATCAGACCTCCACCAAATTACTGTGCACGAGACTACAGGAAGTGGACATAACCAACAGGGACTCACAAGCCATGCTGGCAAACAGACAGAACCATGTTTGAGCGAAATACTTAGCTCAATCAAAAGCTTGCATGAGGAAGTAAAAACAGACAACAAAAAGAACCCTACCGCCATACAAAAATTGCAAGGAGCGATCAAAAAAGTAGGGCTAACATGCTCGGAAATATCAGACAGAATGGTTTCTGTTAAAACGCGTACCGAAAATTTGGAAATACACGTTGCTAACCTCCAAACGCAAGGCAAAGATCAAGATGGTATCATAAAAGATCTAATGCAAAAGGTTGAAGATCATGAAAACCGAGCAAGACGTAACAACCTCCGCTTTTTAGGAATCCCTGAAGGCATAGAAGGAGAGGATATAAGGGCCTTCATGATCCCCCTCCTTAACACAGCATTCCCGGAACTACAGTCATGGGAAATGGAGAGGGAGGTACAGCGTGTGCACCGCTTTCCATTAACTCCTTCCAAATGAGTAAACAACCATTCACACTACCCAAGAGCAGTACTGATATACTTCGGGAATTTTCTGCTTCGGGAAGCCATATATGACTTAGCACGGCCAAACAGAAAAAGGGAATACAAAGGGTTCAAGTTCTTCGCACGATCGGACTATGCTCATGTCACAGTGGAACGGAGGTGGAGGCTGCGGCAATTAATTACACCATTTGAGCAGATAGGAGCCACCGTTTTTTTACAGGAACCAGCTAGACTGAAAATCATTATGAACGGGTCACATCGAAGCTTCACGAGGGAAATTCAGGCTCAGGCGTACCTCAAAGAAATGTCTCTCTCAAGCAACTCTAAAGCAGAAAGTCAACAAAAATCAGCAGCAAGACAAAACTCAGAAAGCAAATGATGAAATATAAGGATATTCACTATTATACCAAGGAACATTATTCTGACACACGTATATTGTATTTTTTATGTCCAGCACATTAGGGTTCGGGAGGCGGGCGGGCTTGGGCTCTCTGCCCAGACAAACGCCCACACCTGGGTCCCTTCGGATTCAGGAAGCCTCAAGGGGTGGTGAGGGGGGGACGGGAAGGGAGGGGGAGGGTGGGTGGGAAGAGCACACAAGCAAAGAAAACACGGGTATTCACAGGCAAATCAGGATGCAAAATAGGGAAAAGAAAAAGAAAAATGACACAGCCTAGATATAAAATCATAAACAGGGTGGTCAATTCATACATCAATATACAGTTAAAATCAAACAGTCATATGTGATCAAGAAGTGAAAAGAGTCTGTCCTGTCAAGAGTGCCTGTCAAGGCATGATGTGTGTTCTGATTGTAAGTAAAAGAGGTCAGAAATACAAAGTTCGGATTGTTTATATTCGCATAGGTAACATACATAGTCTTTTTATATGTGCCGCACAAGAGAATCAGAGAGTGTGAGTGATAAAACTACAACACAGTGAACTAAGCAGGAGCAATAGTTATTTTAGGTGTAGACCAGTAGGGTAATCATTCTTTGTTTTGATTTCTTAGATATCAAGTCTAGTGAATGTCCTGAAGAAGGTGTGAAGAATAGCAAAGCACCGAAACGCCGCGTCAAAGGACTCTTTTCACTTCTTGATCACATATGACTGTTTGATTTTAACTGTATATTGATGTATGAATTGACCACCCAAGGTGGCTCGTATTAATTTGTTTTTTAACAGTTTCTAGATTGTAACCCGTTCGGGAGGTAATAAATTTTAAGTTTGAATTTAAAAAAAAAATTTGTTTATCTAGTGTCATTAACCCTTAGTAATTGTATATTCCTCTGTCTACTTTGCCCTGCCTTGTTTTTTAGTATCTCTATATTATCCTGGCCCTCAGGTTAGATAAAATCCATACTGCATTTCCATCAGTGATAGGTTTAAGGACATCCTACCTATCATCACAAAGACAGGGTGCTAACTCCGTTCTGTTGTCAAGATCCCCTCCCTGTCAGATTTAACAGGGGTCCCTCCATCTTTTTGGATAGTATTGGTAACCGATTCATTAACGCTACCCGTATGTTATACACAAACCCTGAAGCAGTTATCACAATCAACGGAGAGATGACCGAGAGCATTAAAGTTACCAGAGGGACCAGACAGGGTTGCCGTGCTCTCCCTTATTGTTTGCCATCTTCATTAATCCTTTCATCCTGAAACTAGAATCCAATCCGGCCATATCACCAATCAAAAGCATTAACAGCAACACTAAGACGCTAGCCTACGCGGATGACCTAGCAATAGTCACCGGAGACCCTAACACAGCAATTAAATCCATAGAAGAAGATGCCAAACAATTCGGGGAGGTCTCAGGATACAACCTTAATCAGGGAAAAACCCAGATAGTCGTCAATAATAAAATCATATTTCTTGATGATCGGGTAGTCACCAACACCATTTATCTAGGAGTAAATATAACATCTGACCTAGACAATCTGGTCAATATTAATCTGGAACCCCTAATAAACCAAACAAGCAAAAATCTGGGTAGAATTCACAATCTTCATCTGACCATAGTGGGAAGATGCAATGCCATCAAAATGCTATATCTCCCAAAATTCCTGTATTTCTTCCGGACCATCTGTCTAGACTTCACTACACAAATATTCCAGGACATAGATAATTTATTCTCACAGTTCATATGGAATTATAAAAAACCACGTAGGGCCCTCAAATATATTACACTCCCGAAAGACAGGGGTGGTCTCTCCCTACCGAACTTCAAAATATATTGGTGGGCCACTATCATACAGTATAGCAAAAGACTTCTGACCTCGTATAACTACGTAGAATGTGAAGAAACTATCCCGACACCACAGGGTTTAATATTAGGTAAAGAAACAAGAGCACATCTCTGGCGACTAACCTACAATTGCCACTATAAAAAAGTACGATTTAAAACCCTGAGGGGTTTATACTCAGCCTGGAACAATGTTCGAAAGATATCGGGGATTGGGAGATTCTCATACTATACAGCGCTAGTGGGAAATACCAATCTACCAGATATATTTAATGATGTGTGCATGAAAAGGTGGCAAAGGGTTGGGATTATCCAGTGTGGTGACTTTTATTCCAATACTGGATTCAAATCATTTGATGAATTAAAATCAGAATTTGGACTAAGCCAATCAGATTTTTAAATTTCTACAAATTAGAGATTTCTTAATATTTAAAGGGGGAGGCCTGGCCAAATTCGGAAAAATTCATATAATAGATACAATAATTGGTAGCAACACAACAAGAATAGGGGGTATATATAATAACCTTATATCCGTTTTACCAGATGATGTTTCAAAATATACATTAAAATGGCAAGAAAAACTAGACGTGATGCAAGAAACCTGTGAGAAATCATATAAGGCATCTCAATTATGGCTAATGTCGGCAAACCTTCAAGCCCAATATTACAAAACTTTTTTCCAGTTATATTATACCCCGAACAAGATCGCCAAATGGGGATCAGGCAAAGGTACAGAATGTCCTCCATGTAAACAGCATGAGGCAGATATTGTACATATATTTGCGACATGCGTCGCACTGGGTACAATACGCAGGGAAATATCCACCTTTCTATCTAAAATCTTTAAATTACAATTTGAAATAACGACGGCAGAATTAATACTAGGTCTAGATGGAGATACCAGGCCAAAGGAAATTCAAGGGCTTATCTTTATTTCCGCGGCTGTATTTAGATTATGTTTGGCTTCGGCATGGCTAGACAATAACCCTCCGGCTTTTGAACAATGGTGGGCCAGACTCCTGGCCACATATAATTTAGAAACGGCTATATACCGAAAGAAAGGTAGAGAGAAACAAAAGACGGGTTTGAAAATTTGGGACCCACTAACATGTTGGATACAGAATCTGGGTTGATAAACTTTTTTTTATGTATAATTTAGTTTGTTTTAAACTATATATCCAGAAAATGCATATTATGGTTACTATAATTTGGACACCAAAACAGTCAGATTTTCAGTACCGTGTTCCTATTTTCGTTTTGTTTATGTATAAACTCAAGCTTGTGGGGGGGGGGGGGGGGGGGGGGTAGCGGGTATTAATAATAATTATTTTTTGTTGTAAAATTACGGAGGGGATAAAATTATGAAAATGCTTCAATAAAGATTTTATTTAAAACAAAGTTCCACGAGTGTGCAGGGTGGTTGGGAGGGCACCTGTACAAGGTTTGGCAGAATTTCCAAGTTGCCCAGTACACTTAGAGAATATGAATTAACGTAATCTTTCCCTCCCATAAAGGGAAATGTTGTAGGTCTAGTTGTTATATTTGGTCTCCCTTCCCATTGGTTACTTAGCAAGCTCGAGCTATGGAATGTCAAGATGTATTTAAGTGACGTCACACCTACTAGAAACAGGCTTTTCCGTGACTCTGTGTAGTCACTACTCCCTCCCACAGGCTCTTATACTTTAGAATAAACTCACTAGTGAATAGTAGCTGTGTCCGTAATTTATTCTTTAATTCTATGTCAGGACAGGAGGCTCCGATTATGCTTAGTCTCATTTCTTTACTGACACATAGCAGCCAATCACATTACAGTAAAGAAAACAGAAACAGGGCAACCATAGAGTACACCCATAGTATATAAACAGTCTCAGAGGTAACCACTTCCTCTTTCTTTGCTGCTCCGCAGCCAGTTAAGTCTATTTATCTTCTACTGCTTATAGTGCTGTTGTGCATATTGTTGTAATGATTAATTGTGCACTTGCCTTATCTTGCGCTGCTTTCTGATATCTGCGCGCGGCTTGTGCATGCTTTATATTCTGGCCCGCCTTTCGGTGTGTCGGTACTGTTTGACGTCCGTTTCTCGGCGCGTTTGTTGGGAGCGCGTTGCTCGCCTCCCAGTGCCTGGCCGTTTGTGCCGGTCGCTTTCAGTGGAGCGGGAGCAGGGGTCCGCGGCTCGCATTGGGAGCGCGAGCGCTCTCGAGCCGGTGTTGTTCGGTGGCATTTCAGCGTCGCGCATGCGCGCTGCTTTATTTCCGGCTCGAGGCGTTTTCTTCACACGCCCGCCTGCCGGTTGAGTGAAGGACCGCTGTTTCATCTGCGCTCAGCCCACAGCCCTGAACTTTTGACCCCGCTTGACGCCGGAGCTCAGGAAAGAGCTTCGGTTGTATTTCTCTGTGCATAGGCTCTGCCTAGAGTGTTTTTTGACGGCAGGCTTTCTCCCTCCACATTCAAATTGTTTGTTACATCGAGTTTTACCTCAATTTAAGCCTGCTTTGGGGTTCACACTCCCTCATTACTGGTATCTCAGATACCCCATATATTACTGCAGTCTTGTGGGCATTGACTTTTGCACTTTGTTGCAATGGCTGAGTATTATGAAGATGATGAAGACTGTTATTATGATGAGGAGGAAGATACTTCTCTTGAATATGACTTAGTGGAGGAGTTGGATAAAGGTGTTCAGCTTTCAGTCAACAAGGCACTGGTGAGGGCCATTAATCCCCTTAAACGCCATCTTAATGAATATGCCATTCAACAGGGCTGGTTGCCTCCTTCGCAAAAATCCGCAAAGTCTCCTGGTAACCCCCACAAATTGGATTTTCAGAGACTGGCGAAGGTTTTATCTTCAGACAAACCCAGGTCTTCTACGTCTCTTTGTGCGGAGGAGTCAGACCATGGTCAAGCCTCTTCAGGTCATGACTCTCCTCCTAAAAAGCGTCTCCGCAAAGAGCATTTTGTTGACGCCCTTGAGCGTCCCCCTCTTCTCAATTTTGAACCTGAGGACATTGTCCACCCAAATTCCACGTCATGGCTGCCCGCTCCAGCGGTGGCAGCTTACCTAGAGGCGCATGTTCGCCAACCTTTTGAGGCGTCTGTTCGCGCTCGGCTGCGCTCGGAGTGCCCGAGGCCTGACCTGGCAGACCATAATGCTGAAACACCGGAGGTGGACCCTATGATGGTCACCTACCTTAAAAAATATTCTAAAGACCCCAAGAAAGGCCTGGACCGCTCCTGGCGGTCTTGTCAAGACAAGCTAATGGACATGTTGGGTCCCCTATCCAAGATCCTGGACCTTGGTTTCAAGGCCAAGGAGGCCTCGGCGACAGTTAACCCTGACGAGCTAATCGAATGGGCACAGAGGGCTGTATGTATGTTTGGGAACGTTAATTGTGCCATCTCAGCAGAGCGTCGTCGATCCATTCTCCTGAAACTGGATCCAAAGTTGGCGGAGCTGGCCACCTCTGAGGCAGGTCCAGAGGCGCAGGGTCTCCTTTTTGGCCAACCTTTCCTAAAGGAATTGACTAAGTTTGTCTCTGCCTTTAGCGGCATTGATAAGGCACAGGCTTCCTTGCGCCGGGCCATGCGTCCGGTTTTCACCAAGGCCGGACGACAAAGGGGACGGTCGTTCGGCCGCGGATCTCAGCAGCAGTCCCAGAAGGGTGGATCGCAGCATCGTGGTGGCCAATACGACTCTGGCTACTCCACCCGCGCAAACTTTTATCCTTCCAGAAAAGGAAAAGGCCAGTATGGCAAAGGACGTTCCGGTGGTCATCAGGGACAATACCAAGATTCCCACTCTACAGGTAAGCCTGATTCGTGCATGCGATGTGATGTTGGGGGGTCGCATTCAATTTTTCCTGCAGAATTGGCGCATGCTCTCCGGCGATGCTTGGGTGCTACAAACTGTTCAGGGGTTCAGAATAGAATTCTTTCACCCGATGCATCAGACTTGTCCCCCTCCTTGTCTGCGTTTTTCTCTTCAGGACCAGGTTTGTCTCTCCGAGGAGATCGATTCTCTTCTAAAAAAAGGGGCGGTGATTCCAACCACCCGTCATCCGAAGGGGTTTGCCAGTTCTGTCTTTCTGGTCGAGAAAAAAGGGGGCGGTGCTCGTCTTGTTCTCAATCTGAAAGACTTCAACGGCGGAGTTGTCTATCGCCATTTCAAGATGGAGGGCATCCATCTGTTGAGGGATCTCCTGCGAGAAGGGGATTGGATGGTCAGACTGGACCTCAAGGATGCTTATCTTTCAGTTCCGATTTACAAGCCTCATCGCCGTTTTCTCCAGTTTCTCTGGCAGGGAGTCTGGTACGAGTATCAGGTTCTCCCGTTCGGTCTTTCGTCAGCACCAAGGAGTTTCCTTTCGTCTCTCCAGACGTACCAAATCTAATACGCCTTCTATTTCTTATCCTTCTTTCCCTTCTCACCCCAACCTTTGTGTGGTTCAATGCCTGAAGGATTATGAGGTGAGTACTGCTTCTTTGCGCTCAGACATGCAGGGTCAACTGCTGATTGCTTTACAAAAGCCTTTTCGACCTGTTTCTCCAGCTACCTTGGCGCGCTGGGTGCGAGGGCTTATGTCTGAAGCTGGAATTGATGTTTCTGTGTTTGGCGCGCACTCCGCACGAGGAGCGATGGCGTCCAAAGCTTATTCCATGGGTGTTACTCTGTTTGATATCATGAAAGCTGCAGATTGGTCATCTGCTTCTGTGTTTAAAACTTTTTACTTTAAGCCTATCGATAGTGTTGCTTCTGTGGTGGTAGATCAGCTTTAAAAAAGCATAATCGGAGCCTCCTGTCCTGACATAGAATTCAAAATTTGCAAACATTCGTGACAAGAATTTTCAATTCTATTAAGGACTAGGAGGCGAGGATTATCCCACCCGTTGTATATGCATGTATCTATTATATTGTTACTATGCAATGCTTCATGGATCTTTCCTAATGAAATGTGATGAATGCTTTGGTTTTTCTTTACCCACCCTTTATTTGCTCATGATTACACAGGATGTGTATTACGGCCTTGTGTCTCTTTTCAGGTTCTGATCCCAAGTGAGGTTCCTCCGGCTCAGCCCTTATGGTCGTTCTGCTGCGAGTTTCTGCTCCTCGTTGGCCTGCTTCTGTTCCTGTGGCTTTTGGAAGTTCCTCCGCCTCCACGTTCGGATTTTGGTCCTTTCGATTGATGTCTTCCTGGTTTCTGATGTTTACTTGATTCTTCTTACTGGATTTTGGACAAAGAAAGAGGAAGTGGTTACCTCTGAGACTGTTTATATACTATGGGTGTACTCTATGGTTGCCCTGTTTCTGTTTTCTTTACTGTAATGTGATTGGCTGCTATGTGTCAGTAAAGAAATGAGACTAAGCATAATCCTCGCCTCCTAGTCCTTAATAGAATTGAAAATTCTTGTCACGAATGTTTGCAAATTTTGAATTCCTTCACAACAGTGACAGAATTTGGGGAGGATGGAATGTTACGTTGTGCGCTTACTATTCTTAACACTCTATTACACCTACTCAACCTCTGGGGTAGGGTACTTTGCTCAAGAAAAGGTACTTTGTTTTTCACCCCCCTTCTCTGTTCGCGTGATAAAGTAGTTAGACATGATTTCGTGGCATTTTTTTTAAATAAATGTCAAACTTTGTTCACATTTATTTCTCGTGAGACGCAATACAATATTATTTTTACGATTTGGAGGCGGTGGAACGAAAAGTTAACCTCCTCTCACTCACTCTATCATATATATCTCAATCTACCACATCTACGCATATTAGTCGACTTTTGAAATGCTGTCCGTGATTTCCAGCTGATAAATTGAGTCATTTGCTCTGCAATAAAGTAAGACAAAATCTTGTTTCCAGGCCAGTGAGATAAGAAGACGCGTCGTTGCCTAGCAACCGTAAAGCTTCACAGAAAACATCCGCCGTGACCCTCATTATGCGAGACCAACCAAAGATGAGGGCAAATCAGAGATTTGCAGAGAAGCGACCCCTGTCGGACAACATTAGCTAAACAAATCAAGTCGGGCGGCATATTTACCGCAAACAGTAAGAATACTGCGGGTCCGAAATGTATTTTTATTTACAGTGATAGGGCGCCTGCGGGACAAACAGTGCCACGTCAGTGCAAACTTGAGCAACGACAAACTTTACACAAAGCTTCGCTTTGTTATCTTAAAGCTGACCTTGCTTTTGGCTGGTTAAAGCATTCCATGATTGCCAGGGAGTGTTTTTGTTTAATGTGGCATGCCAACTCAACTGCCCGACTTAATGCGGGCCCCTGGAGAAGCGTTTCCTGTTTTTACCTATGCTACACTCCCCTGTCACTTAAGCATTCAAAAACACACAATGGACTCCACGGAAAGAGAAAATATTGTGTCTAGCGCCATCTCGCTGTGTAGTTTCGTAAGTGTTCTCATCATTGTTATAGACTGCAAGTTGGAAGCCGTGAATAAACTAAAAATAAAGAAAAGTTGTGACAGGGTCGTCGTAATTATTAATGGCGCAGCTGGTGCAGTGGTAAGGGGGCCTACAGGTGGGCGGAGCCCAAGCTGCGTTGCACGAGCTGCAGTTATTTTAGGCGTTCCCCGCTCTCATATGCTTTTTTGAAACACCTGCCTGGGGCTTACAGCTCATTGCTCGCTGTTCGAGCAAGGCTGGTGAGGAAGGGCGGAGTAGGGATTGAGTGGCACATGGAGAAGAGATAGAGAGGGTAAAGGAATGGAAGAAAGGGACGTGATATAAATAGACCAGGAGATGAAAAAGCGACAGAATGAGTGACGGGGCTAATGCAATGATAAGGAAGAGGGTAAGAGGAAAGGGAAGAGACGGGAGCACAAAATACAGATGTCAGGGAGGAAGGAACTATGGAGGGAACAGAGTACGAGATAGAAAATGGTAAAAGCGAGACCGAGCAAGGAGATGAGGAAGAGAGAAGGGAGATTAAAGAGGCAGGAGAGAAGGGAAGTCAGAACGAAGAATTTGACCCATTACCCCCTCATGGGTCCTCCCCGTCCCAGTCCTAACAACGTGAGGCAGTCATGCCTCCACCCAGCCAATCACAACGCCAGTATTCAAAAGTTACATAAGCCCCTCCCACCTACCGCCATGCCTGTTTTTTTTCTGCTCCGACGGCTGTCGGAACGCTGGTGCTCCCGGTTCCTGTTTCTGTTTCTGGCTTTCTTCAGGATGGTGCCGTGAGTGTTTCATTTGCAGTTTTATGCTTTTGCGTTATTTTACTGTGTGAATTTCACGGGATTATTTCATTTGCAGTTTTTTACTTCTGCATTGTTTCCTGTGGGTTTTTCTCTCTGCGCGGCTGCTCCGGTCCCCCGGTCAGCTGCGCTCATGTTCTGGGGTCAGGGACTCTCCCCGTTCATGTGCTGGGCTGGGGCGGGGAGTTTTTGTGGTGTCCTGGCCCCGGGTCGTTCCGGCGCTGTGGTTCTAGTGCAGCGTCCGGCCCCCACGGTCTTGGTCTTTTGACCTGGGGCTGTGGGTGGAGGCTACAGGGCTGCCCATTGTAATTTTCACCGGTCTCACGTTGTGTGATTTGGTGGTTGGGGGCAGTGTTGCTTGGAGGTTGCTGGGCACTTCCTTTGTTGTGTAGTGAGTTCCTGTTTGGTTCGATTGCTCGGGTTCACTCACCATGTGTGAAGGGTCGTCTTCACCTGTGCCTGCCTGGGCTGTTTCCATGCGGCATAGTTTCCAGGTTCTGCAGGTGGATGTAATTTTTGCAGATTCTGGGGCTGCGCTGAATACTGTGAAGGGCTACTGGTGTTCACGGGATCTTCCTGCCTATGCTGTCCAATTACCTGGGTTGATATAGTTTCAATCTGTGCTTTTCCACAGTTGTTGGTATTGGCTGCCCAGTATGCGCTGCCAGGGCCTACTTTGCGTTGTCCTGAGGATAGGTCTTTATTAGGGTGATGCTGGGTTGTGGCCCTAGATCCCTGGATGCTGTGGGGTTTTCCGCACAGTTTGTTTTCTCTGTGGTGGTTGACCTTTTCCTTCCATGTTGTCCTGTTGGATATCCTGTCTGTTGCATGGCTTGCGGCAGTTACGCAGGGTTTTCCTCATTTTCTGGGATGGTGGTTTCGCCTGGCGGACTTTGTCTCTCACTTTCCTGCATTTCCATGTGTTGCTTCTTCTTTTGGGGTCCGTGCTGGCTCTTGTTCGGCCTGTGCTTCACTGTTCCTTCTCATGGGTTGTGTGGAGTTTGGCTGTTTGCGGGTCTTCCTTCCTGTCTTGGCTTGATGGGTTGAGTCTTCTTCTCGGCTGACCTGGTCCTGGCCTCTTGGTCCACTGTCTGTTTTTCTGTGGCTCCTTGGCTTTTTGGCTCCCTCTACTGACAGTCTGTGTGGTGGTGCTCTGTCTTCCTCTCGGCCCTTTCGTGGTCGGGGGTGGGGGAGGCTGTGTTCCGTTTGGTTCCCGGCCTCTGTTGCGCCTACGGCTGCCCCTGGGTGTTGGTCCTTCCAGGGTTTTGGGTATTGTTGTGCCCTGGGAGGGGGGTCTCTGTGACCTGGTGGTTGCGGTTGCTTCTCTTTTTCTTTGGGTCTGTGTCCCACTCCTGGTGTTCATCTGGCAGTGGGTTCCCTGTCTCCGTTGCTGTTTTTGTTACGGTTTTGGGGGCTCGGATCCGTTGTTCCTGGCTTGTTGGTCCGGTCTGCTTTCCGACTGGTGGGTCCTGTCGGTCTTCGCTCTTGGTTTCCGGCTTCCTTTCCGGGCTGTCCCCCTTTTTGGGCTGTTTTCACGGTTGCTCCGTTGTCCTTTGACCCGTGTTGCATTTACCTTCTTCTTTGGGCGTCGGTCTCTTTTTGTCTCTGGGCGCTGTTGTGCTGATTCCGGTGGCGGAGCGGGCCAAGGTTCCTCTTCCTCTTTGTTCTTGGTCCTGGCGCCCGTTGGTTCCTTTCTGCACGGTTCTGTGTCCCAGGGCTTTATACCATTTGGTGCCGCTGGTCGGTTGTTCCCCTTGCGGTCTGTCATTCCCCTCTTCCTGGTGGGTGTTTTTTATTTTTTATTTTTTTGGGGCTTCCCTGGATTTGGGTATTGTCTGTTTTTCACGTTCCATCCGTCTGGCTGGTCCGCGGTTCCTGCGATTTGCTGTGGATGGGTTCCTTTCTCTGTTTCGGGTGTTGCCTTTCGGCCTCTCTCCTGTTCCCCAGGTTTTTTCCGCGGTGCTGGCTCCTGCTGTGCAGGTTTTTTGCTGGTTGGCGGTTCCGCTCTGCTTGCACCTGTTGTTCTATATTATGCAGGGTCAGGTCTGGTCCATACCTGGATGGGTGACCGCCTGGGGGGTGCTGTTGGCTTTTCCCTATGTGGCTTTTGTCCGGTTTATGCTTCCACCCTCCTTGTGACTGTTCTGGCGATGGTGGCGTTGTGGCCTTGCTCCGGTTACTGGGGTTCGTTGTGGTTCAGGCCATTTTTCTTCTGGTTCCTGTTCGGGGCCTTCAGTTTCTCGGGGCCTGTTCGTCACTTTGCAGGGGGTTGTTTTCACCCTCCGGCTCGGTTCTCTTCCCTGTTGGCTCTTTTGTGGGTCCTGCTGGGTCGCCCTTCTGCCCTTTGGGGTTGGTTGCGGTTCCAGGAGGTGGTGGCTGCCTCCACGGCTGTGGTTCCTTGGGTTTGCCTGTTCCTCCTGTCCTTGGTATTTCTTCTGATTGGCTCTTTGGGTCCTTTTCCGTGCAGGTTACATGGCTCTGGTTCCTCTCTCCCCTGTTCTGGTTCCTACTTTGGCCTGGTGGCTTTGCTCTCCCGACCTGGTGTTTGGGGTGCGTTTTCAGCTCCCTTCTCTCCTCTTGTTGTCCTTGGACGCCTGTCCTTGGGGTTGGGCGCCACAATGGGGTCCTTGGTGGCGGCCGAGTTTTTTGATTCGTGCTGGCCTTCCCGTGGCTATTTGCTGCTTGGGCCTTCTTGGGGGGACCAGTTGCATGTCTCTGTTCCTGCTGGCTTCCATGTGTTGTTCCCACGACGCTATGGCTCATTGGTGTGTCTTGTGCCTCTGGTGGTTCGGGCTCACGCAGCTCTCTCTGGGCCGTGTCTCCTCTGTGGGCTTTGAGTTTGTGTTCAGGACTGTCTGCGTTTTCGTTTGTAGACGCTGCTTGGGCCATTTCCTCCTGTCCTCTGTTTTGTGCCCTCTGTGCTCGCTTCAGCGGTGCATTTTCTTTGTTTGGTTCAATTTGGTGTGGATTTGCATGACCCCTGCACATTTCCTTGGCCTTCGGGCTTTCTGTGTGCCTTCCCTCCTATTTCTCCTCCTGCATAGTCTGGGGATGTAAGGGGGTGTGTGTAGGTGTCTGTATCGTTAACCTCTCTGTCTTTGATTTCTGCTCCTGCTGCTGCTGGCGGGGGTCGGGTTTGGCCGGACTTCATTGACTCCGGCTCCGCTTTTTGGTCCACAGCTGGTTTTTGCCCTGATGTCACTTGCTTCTGACGGCCTGGCTCTTGTGCGGCTGTGGTTGGCGTCTTCGGGCTGTTCCTCTGTGGTGGCTCGTGGCATCCCGTTGTCACGTCGGCCTTCGGCCCTTGGGTGCTGTGGTCGTCTTTGGGGTTCTTTTTTCTCTTTGTGTTCTTCCCATTGGGTCGTTCCTGTGCTGGGGGATCCTACCTCTGTGTTGGATTTTCTCAGGACTATTTTTTTTACGGGGCCTTGCCCCTTCCGCTTTGTCTTCTCAGTGGGCGGCAGTTCGTGCTTGTCGGGGTCCTGGAGCCTCCTTGGTGGTTTTTGCCCCTTTGGGGAGTCGGTTTCTTCTAGGCTTTCGGCTTCGCCGGCCGGTCTCTCCTGTACTCGTGCCTTCTTGGGTTTTTGCCTGCTGTTTGGGGGGGTCTGCTGTTGCCCCCTTTTGAGCTCTTGCTGGTGGCTGTCTTGTTCTGGTTGTCAGCTACTGTGGCTTTTTTGCTGGCCATCACCTCTGCTCGTCGGTTGGGTGCTTTGGGTGCTCTGCTCGTTTCTTTTCCCTGTTGGGAGTTCCTGCCGGATTGGGTTGGTTTGTGGCTTGTTCCGGTCTTTCTGCCTGGGGGTTCTTCCCATTTCCTTTGGCAGCTGGAGGTGTTTTTCCTGTTTTACCTGCTGGGGGGTCCCTTGTTCCCCCTTCCTTGGTGGTTCGCTGGACTCTCCGGTTTTTTCCCACCTTCGTTCCCTGGTGTTTTTCCATTTTCTCCTGCCCTGTTTGTCTCCTGTGGAGGTGTGGCTTGGGGGTTATGGTTTTCCGGTTCTGAGTTTGGTCAGTGGGTGCGTTTGGCGGTCTGCCTGCCTTTTCGGTCCTTTGGGTCTGCCTCCTCCGTCTCTGGTGTTGGGTCGTTAGACATGTTCTTGCCTGCTTCCTGGGCTGGGGCGGCAGGAGTTTTCTATCCGGGATTTTGTTGGGCGGCCACCCGCTGTCCCGTCTCGTATTTGTGCTACCTTCTTGGCTTGTTGTTTTGCATGCCTCTGCTGGCTGTTTTTCTGTTAGCGTCTTGGACATTGCTGTTCATTGATCTTTACTGATTTGTACTCTGCATGGATCCTTGGTGTCCTGCGTTTTTTGTTGGTTCTCTGCTTGTGAGTTCCTCACGTTGTTAGGACTGGGACGGGGAGGACCCATGAGGGGGTAATGTCTTATTACTTACCGGTAATCTTCATTACCCCGATTGGGGTCCTCCCCGTCCGAGTCCTGTACCCTCCCGCCCTCCCGCTGTGTTTGTGTCGGAGTCTTGTTGATAACAGGCATGGCGGTAGGTGGGAGGGGCTTATGTAACTTTTGAATACTGGCGTTGTGATTGGCTGGGTGGAGGCAGGACTGCCTCACGTTGTTAGGACTGGGACGGGGAGGACCCCAATCGGGGTAATGAAGATTACCGGTAAGTAATAAGACATTAGCACGGTTCCGGCAATCATTGGTTCGGCAGGTGCAGTGACACCGAGGTATACTTGAGGGGCCCACTGTACCCATATTATGTTTGTATTTTAAAACAACCCCAGGTCCCATTGTACGTGCTTGCATTACAGCCCATGCCTTGCAGATTACGTCACTGAGTTGGGGCCTGGAAAGCACGTCGGCTGGGACATATTGAGCCCATTACCCCTTTGTTGGTTATAGTGCGCTTACAGCAAATAATCCCACTCACAGCAGTTACCAGAAAGTATTTTACACCCATACAATGTTTTTCCTTCGCATAATGAGTTGCAGGCCATACCTCATGTGCAGTGCAGTTGGAATGTTCTATGTCTAGGTCATGGCTGAAGGCCTTGTCCTCTGTGTAGCACATGCAGAACCTGGCAGCAGGTCATTTTCTGTGCAGATAAAGTCTGCAATGAGAACGTACCTTAAAGGCATGGCCACATTGGGGCACACCAGTAGGTGAGGGGGGGGGAAGCACTGACACAGACAACCAAATTGTGTGAAAAAGGCCGCTTTTATTGGAATCAGGTGCACTTATAACATTTCCCACCTGGCCTGTGCCGAACAAAACTACTGCTCACTAAATAACAACTTCCTGACAACCCCGCACCCCCACCCCTAAAGTTTAACCCCAACATTGCACTGTAATACCACACGTCCGCTCACAACCTACCCCTCTACTGACTGCCACAGTGACCTCCATGACCTCACCCCCGTCTACCATACAGTCCCAGGCCTCCCGCAAAACCACCCTATCTCCTTAGGAAAGCGCCCCCAGCAACGCACCTGTTCCAGCGACAACACAACTTTGACCCTAACCAGTGCACCCTCGACCAACAAAGCTCCTCATGACCAGGACCACCCCCCATCACCCCGACACACCAAGGGGGACAGCAAATTAAAGGGAGGGAGGGAGGGCCACAAAAAACTGTCGCGACCCTGGCTGCTGTGTCACTGCACCACAAACAGTGTGCAGTGACACAAAATGGCCGATTAAGTACCTGGCCAGCCCAAAAGCAGCCCAAAAACCCCCAACCAGCCCAAAAAACGCCAGCTACGGCGAGACCCGAGTGTCATGCTACCTACCCCCCCTTCCCCAGTGCCCCAAACTTCCCCGGGGGGGCGAGCCTCCCGCTGGTCGGCCACCCCCCCAAATCCCCATTGGGGTACACCAGTAGGTGAGGGGGGGGAAGCACTGACACAGACTACCAAATTGTGTGAAAAAGGCCGCTTTTATTGGAATCAGGTGCACTTATAACATTTCCCACCTGGCCTGTGCCAAACAAAACTACTGCTCACTAAATAACAACTTCCTGACAACCTCGCACCCCCACCCCTAAAGTTTAACCCCAACATTGCACTGTAATACCACACGTCCGCTCACAACCTACCTCTCTACTGACTGCCACAGTGACCTCCATGACCTCACCCCCGTCTACCATACAGTCCCAGGCCTTCCGCAAAACCACCCTATCTCCTTAGGAAAGCGCCACTCGAAATTCGCTTACGAATTTCGACCCCCCCCTTAGGACTCCTGCCTCCTGGGATACCTGAGCACCCCCAAAGCCCCATCCAGCGCCTCCTTCATCTGAATTATGTACAGTTCCATGCCATACCTGGACAGGTGAACCCCATCCTCCCGGAAAAAGTAAATTGCGCCATAGCGCAACTCCGGGTGCTCCATTCTCCCCACCCCCTCCCTGGCACAGAATTCCCGCATCTCCCGATTAATCTTCCTCCGAGCCCTGTCTATGGCTCCTGGGCGCTCCGCCCCCCTCCACACCCACCTGGGAATAAACTCAGACCAGATAATATGGCAGCCCGCCCATTGCTTCTTAATTTCCCTCAGGTCCCTCTTCATCTGCTTGAGCAGCGCCAACCCCTTGCACTGCACCAAGTCGTTCTCACCCAGATGAATCACCACCACATCTGGGCACACTCCCCCTCTCACCACCGTGTTCAACAAAGGCAACAACTCATGCCAACGCCTACCCCCTTTTCCCCTCCAATGACAACGGTACAACCCCTCGTCCAATCCCAAATTGAGTGTCCGATGCCTGTCCCACTCCGCCTGTTCTGCCCTCTTGATGAATGAATGACCCACAATATATACATTCAGAACAGCCACTTCCGGCCCCGCCACAGCACCTGTAAAGACACACATATCAGAATCGGGCAACACAGTGATCACTACAACACCTCAGCCTCCCTCAACCGCACATACGTCCGGTAACAATCTGACTTCCACCGCCCCAGCCTCTGTATCTCTTCCTTACCCCAACCCCTCCGTGCTGCCTCCGTCGCCGCCCCGATCCGGAAGGAATGCGTCCCGAACGCCAAAGGGTCCTCACCCATATACCGCAGGGCGTGCCGCAGAACCCACAAAGCCTGAGACGCCGTCACTCCGTCCCCCTCACCTCGTCCAAAAACCTTCCTCTCCGTCTCGCCACCGCCTGCCATCAACCTCCTACCCCACGCCGCCGGGCACACCCCCTCCTGTCCGCCCGGCCCCAGTACCACCCAGGTCCCGACCCCTCGCTGGTCCGTCTTCGAGCGTCGCAAGCGCACCGCCACCTCCCAAGCTCGCACCTCCACGTCCCCCCACAACACCCCCTGCCTCCCCTTTGCGCCCAGCAATTCCGACACACGAAAGGCCCCAAAGAAAAGCCAGGACATCAAGGTAGAAAACCGTATCACCTCGCCTTCATCCCTGCACACCCTCGGAAGCGCGCCAATTACGCCTTCCAGCAATTCCACCGTGATTGGACGGCGCAGCCGCACCTTCGCACCCTTTTCTCTCGCCCACCCTTCCAGCAGCCGGGTCCCTAGTTCACCCGCCGACGGGGAATACCCCCACCACATCTTGCCCATGAATGCCACCGCCGACAACTTGCCTGCAATCGACACCCGCGACAGACCCTTATCCATGAGTGCTAGCATGAACCTTACCACCTGATCCTCGCGCCGCCACCTGTCCCCTTGCCTCACTGCACCTGACCGCAGGAATTCCTCCCATGCCAGCTCGTAAGCCTTCCATGTAGACACAGCTACCGACGCCTTCACCAACTGAAAGACCCGGCCTCGCCCACCGACCACAGGTCTTCGGGCACCGGCGTCCTGACTTCCTCCGCTGTCGTGGCTAGCCCATGGAACCTCTCCCACTGTGAACGAGACAAAGCATCGGCAATGTCATTGTCAACGCCCGGTACGTGGCGCGCCTGAAACAGTATGTCATTCTCCAAGCAGCGCAGCACAAACACCCTCCTCAATTTCAGCACCTGCGGGTCCCGAGCCGACTGCCTGTTCACCACCTGCACGACAGCCATGTTGTCCACTCGAAATAACACGCGCTTGTGCACCAACGCCGCTGCCCACACCGTGACTGCCACCACCAACGGGAACAATTCCAAGAACGCGATGCTCCTCCCACCCGCCTGCCAATGCTCCGGCCACTGCTCCGCACACCACTTTCCGTCCCAATACAGCCCGAATCCGCCGCCGCCCGCCGCATCCGAGTACATGGTGACATCCCACTCCCAGTCCTCCGCCGGCGCCATCGGTACACCATTGAACCGTTCCAGGAACGCCCGCCACATGCGCAGATCCTCCTTCATACCCGCGGAAAAGCGCACATGGTGATGGGGCAAAGGCAAACCGGACAACGCCAAACCCAGCCGCCGGCAAAACGTTTGGCCCGCCCGTACCACGCGGCATGCAAAATTCAAATGTCCCAACAACACCTGCACCTCCCGTACCGTCACTTTCCTCCTAGACAACACTCCATACACCAAAACCAACATTGCAGACCTCTTATCTTCCGGTAGGCGTGCTTCCATGGCGACCGAGTCGAGCTCGATACCGAGAAAGGACAACACCGTACTGGGACCGCACGTCTTCTCTGGCGCCAGGGGAACCCCAAATTCCCCCATCAACCCGGCCAAACCATCCAGCAGCCGCTGACAGTCCTCCGCGCCGGGCCGCCCCACCAGGAAAAAGTCATCCAGATAGTGCGTCACTGACTCCGAGCCTGTGCGCCTGGAAAAGACCCACTGTAGGAATGAGCTGAAACGCTCAAACAGCGCGCATGAAATGGAGCACCCCATCGGCAGCGCCTTATCCACAAAGATGAGACCTTGGAACTGGATCCCCAGCAACTGGTGATCCGCCGGGTGCACCGGAAGGAGTCGGAAGGCCGACTTGACGTCGCATTTTGCCATCAGCGCGCCCCGTCCCGCCGTCGCAACAAGCCGCCGCGCCACGTCCACCGACGAGTAAGTCACCGACGCAAACTCCGCCGAAATGTAGGCATTGACCGACTCCCCCTCCGGCCAGGACAAATGCTGTATCAGTCGGAACTGCCCCTCCTCCTTCTTGGGCACCACCCCGATGGGAGAAATGATCAAGCCCGGCATCGGCGGCACCGTGAAGGGGCCCGCCATCTGACCCTCTCTGACCTCTTTGAACAGTTTCTCCCTCACCATGCCCTTGTGTGCGTTCACCGATTTCAGATTGTCCGCCCAGCGAGCAATCGAAGGGCCCTCGTACCCCAGCCGAAAACCCTCCCGGAAACCTCGACGCAGCACTGCAGCATCCTCCGCCCGCGGATACGCACTCGCATTCAGATCAGAGATATGCAAATCCATCCTCGCTCCCCTACCCCCGGCGGCCGTAAAGACCCTTCGGGGAGGGGCCGGCGGAGACGCATCCCGCCTCCATTCGCCATGGTCAAGATGTATGTCCCTCGCTGGAGCACGGCCGTCCGCACCAAACAGAGCCGGCCCATCCACTCGGTGGGTGGGAGCCGCATGCTGCTCCCCCGAGCGCCTCGCAAACAGCTCCTGCCAAGGAAAAAAGATGGAGTCCAGCATGCCAGGGTAAAAACCACTCCGTCTCCCCCCCACGCGCCGCCCCCTCCCCCACTCCCCCACCCCATCGCCCCTCCCCTCCCCCAACCCGCCGAATGACCACCGCGCCGCGAAGGGACCCCTCCGCCCCCCAGGTCCCATCCCCCTTCCCCGGTCCAGCCCCCGGCCCACCCCATCCCCCGTAACCCCAACTCGGCCCGCACCTCCCCCGCGTCCACAACCCCATGCCCCCCCCATGCTGCACCCCCGCTCCCCACCCCCTCCCCAAAACCTGCCCACTGCCTGCCACTGCCCCCCCCCTTCGCCGCCCCCCACCATGCCACCACCACCCCCACCGACTCCCCCCTTGATACCCGACTCACCACTCCCACCCGTCACGCCGCCACCTCCACGCACTTCCCCCACCGCCTCTACTCCGCCACGCCCCTCCACCTGGCCCCTCCCTCCACCCTTCCCCCGCCGCCCCGGGGACTCCAAGCCACCCCGGCCCCCCACGCCCCCCCCTCTTCCCCCGAAGACGAGCTCTAGTCCAGCTCCGTGTCCGCCCCCCCTCCACCCCCCCCACCTCCTCCTCCACATCGGTCTCCTCGATCAGTAGAGGGGAAAATGCCCCCCCGTCCCCCCCTTCCGACCGCCCCCCGAGCTCCGCGCGCCTCGGTCCCCCTCCACCCCCTGCCCCCCCTCCCCCCACCACCTCAGGCTCCACTCCACCCTCTGCCACCCGCCCTCCCTCACCCCTGTCTCCACCCTCCCCCGGTTCGACTGCCTGTACCCCACAACCCTACCTCGCGGGTGGCCCCCGCCCCTCCCCCCCCCACCTCCTCCACAAATTCCAGGGGCTGTTTTCTCCCCTTCCGCCCTGTCCGCTTTGTGCTACCCTTCTTCTTGCCCTGCGGCGCCGCCTCGGTAAGCCGTCCACTGCCCTTCGCGCCCCGGCCCCCCCTCCCTCCCCGCGGAGCCGGCCGCAGCCGCGGCGGATCACATGCCGCCACAGCCGCAGCGGCGCCGTCAGCAGCGCGCCGCTGTGGCCCTACCTTGAGGCCGGGCCGCCATATGTCCATGCGGCCCGCCTCACGCAACAGCCGCAGAGCCTCCGCCACGCGCGGGTCATCGCCCTCCGCCATCACGCCACCAAATACCGCTAAAATACAGCGCACA
Source organism: Lissotriton vulgaris (assembly GCF_964263255.1). Classification (NCBI taxonomy): domain Eukaryota; kingdom Metazoa; phylum Chordata; class Amphibia; order Caudata; family Salamandridae; genus Lissotriton; species Lissotriton vulgaris. The sequence goes on along the minus strand of NC_141699.1, from coordinate 748,792,793 downwards.
ACACGCTCACCGCACTGCCCTCCGTACCGCAGCAACCGCCTCTGCAGTCCTCAAAATTTCACCGAAGGACGCAAACTGCCACTTAATCCCGCTACTACTGCAAAATCACCACAAAAAACTGTCGCGACCCTGGCTGCTGTGTCACTGCACCACAAACAGTGTGCAGGGACACAAAATGGCCGGTTAAGTACCTGGCCAGCCCAAAAGCAGCCTAAAAACCCCCAACCAGCCCAACCAGCCCAAAAAACGCCAGCTACGGCGAGACCCGAGTGTCATGCTACCTACCCCCCCTCCCTCCTTCGGTGCCCCAAACTTCCCCGGGGGGGCGAGCCTCCCGCTGGTCGGCCACCCCCCCAAATCCCCATTCTGGAGAATGTACAAAGCATTGATTTAGACCTCACTTTGTTTTGACTTTGCAAAGAAGGATTTTGTTGTACACAGAGTATGATTATGAAATCCAGGAAACTCAGTAGAAACACTTAATAAGACAGACTTAAGGTTGTGCTGGAAGAAGTTCCACAGCAATTTTACAGTACTAATTTCTTTGAGATTCATTGATTTTTTTTACATTTAAAGTGGCTTTAAGATTACGAATGAAAACGCCGAAGCTCTTGGAATTTAGCATTTAGAATAGCTTTAGAACCTTAACTCCCTGCATCTGCCATGGATAACATTATACATTGAATTACACTGACATCATCGCAGACATCACCAATCACCTCATCTGTGTCAGTGCTGTGGCATGAGATCACACTTTTCATTATAAGCTGGCACTTTGGGGGATATTAGAAGGTATTTGCCTATATGGCATCACGTGTGAACATATGGAGAAAATCTAGGACATGGATGGCACTTTGAGCCATACAATTGACACCTTCATAAAGTGTTCACAGAACAGTTTTTGTATATGAAGGATTCTTTTGGTAGTATACTATCTCCATAGGGCGTAAGAATGTGGACAACAGAAAAATAGAATCAGGCAAATTGAACAGGAGGTGTACACAAGCACACCTTAACAGCTCTATAATAACTGAATGACAGTGTCACAAAGTCCATATACATCTAATAATTTCCAGACATAATGGTGTGATATCATGCTATCGAACTGATGGAGCAAGTTTGCGCACGTAAAACGACTTGCTAGTAGTCAGCCCTCTCGAAATAATTTGTAATACACTAATAAACATTTTTCGTCTTATTAACAATGCAAAACACAACATTTCTAGTAAGCTGAGGAAGCTTGTCTATGTGCTTTTACTAACCAGTAACGCGAATGCATTAAAATGGCCGCCGCAACGCAGGAACTTTTCTGCGCATGCGTCTGTCACACTCACGTGGCATGATGTACTTACTGCTTGGTGGGAAATCTTTGCTTCTGCGCACTAGAACTAAGATGGCTACTCTGTGTGTTAACGTGCTAACTCTTGCACTATTGCTTTTACTAAGTTGTTCGTTCTGCCTAATTCCTAACGCTGTAGTTAAAATAAAGTAATGGGAATAGAGTAGAGATAAGTGGTATACAGTGCATTCATCTATTTCTTGTTCTAAAACTGTTTCTCTTCTACTTTGCATGGATCGTATTTTGGGCCCTGACGTGTACTTCTGAATTCCATCTTTGGAGGAACTGTGCCTGTGCAGAAAAGCTCAAATTCCTGAAACCTTGGCATTGAATTCATGCCAGCTACAGACTTGCTAGAAGATGTTCGTCAGAACTCGACCTCCTGAACCTTCAAGAGAATGTCAATTTATACATTGTATGTACTATTGAAACATTCATTGCCGGGAGGAATAAAAGTGCATGGGAAATAAAATATTGGGCGGGAACATCAATCTGAATCTTGAAGAGCATGTTCTCATGACTGGTATGGTGTGATGACCTCTCCTCGTCTTTTGACCAATCAAATTGTGGGAATACACAACTTGCAACATTGGGGGGTGGTACACTGCCCTGGAAAATGGTATATCTAAGGTAGGCTTAGCTAAATAGGTTGTCCGACTTGTCCGATTAGCTGACCTGTCACTGACCCAACACACTCAATAGGCGATCGAGAGCAGAGGTGCTAGCGGACCACTCTGTCAGAAGATTCGGGAGCAGAGGTGTTAGCGGAGTACTCTGTCAGAAGATTCAATAGCCCAATCGGGGTTCTGGGAAGGAGTTCGATAACCCATTGGGGTTCCTGAGGAAAAAGATTGGCTAACCCAATCGGGGTCCGACTGTAAGCTGCAGAGAGGGTTGTGAAGCAGGCGTTGCACTTTAGCTGTGGGTGCCGGTTCTGACCTGCGGTGGTCCTGTCCTGATCCAATTTGGTCCGTACCTGTCCTGTTTCTGGTCTGCACCTGTTCTATCCTGTTGGCACCTGCATTATCGGGGGTCCTGTTCTTTATCCCAGCCCATGGCCAGGGTTGGTCTTCACACCATTCTAGGTAAATATAAAAGTTGAATGGGTATGTTATTGTGCTATTTCCCTCTTCTTACCCTTCCTATAATTCAATGCTTCAAGAACGTTTCATGATATTTTCACATCATTTTGCAGTGATTTTATTTGTTCTAATCAATCAAATTCTAATTAATGTAGCATGGACTATGAAATTTAAAGAAAATATTTAGATAAAGCGTTTACATTTTTCTTGAGTCTGTGGTTATTTTATGAGTGCAAATGTTTATTTACTACCTATTATGCTAACACCGTTGATCCTTTAGGACTCTAGGTACTGGTGACTAGGATTGGTAAGTCAAATGGTCCTGAATGGTTAAACAAATTTGATTGAGCGTAGGTTTACCTGTTCAAAGTATGTATGTTGTTTATGGGCCCAGGTGAGTATGGTAAAGCGAACAGGTGAGCCCACGCTCTATCAGTTATTTTGGTAGCAGAGGATGGTTAGCGTTTAGTTAAGATAGGTAGTTAGTCGTGTTTAGGATTATTGATTTATATTTTGAATTTGATTTATGTATTAACCAAACTTGTTCGTACCTGTTATATGTTCGTTTTGGAATTCCCAGGGGTAGAATAGCGGGTGGTGAATGGAAGCGACACTGCAGTGAGGTTGCTTGCCTGTGGAAGTAAGTGCATGGTTAGGTAAAACCGGAAGCACTATTTAGGGACTTTTCTGTGTAATGTGTGAATAATTGATAGCAAAGAGTTCGCTAGTAAAACTTTGGTGTGATATCACCTAGAAAGGGTCACACTGAAGGAGTAACAGGTTCTTCTAAGCTTTATTGACAGAAAAGGGGTTCACTGGTGAAACTTTGGCCTTATATCACCTAGAAAGGGTAAGCCTGAAGGACTAACAGGTTCTCCAATGCTAGCGTGAAAGGTAGACGGAAGGGATCTACTTGTAGTGTATGAAGAGTAAAGTAGGGAGTTACTCGCAATAAGTGCAAATCATCTTTCCTTTGAATTAGTCACTCAGGCACAGTGGCAAATGCTTTTACGTTGTTCATTAATGAAATGTGCATTTAAAAGTGAATACAAGTAAGCTCTCGTACTACCTTGCAAAGAAGGGAGTCAATTGCGGAGCTGCGCTGACATCACTCAGAGCCGCGCTGGTATTGGTTGAGACAGCGGGTGAGTAGCTGAGGTAATACTGTAAAGGAGGGGTGTGTGCAGGAGTGTGAGATCTCGTCTCACGGGAAAAGCCACACAACTATTGGTTAGATTTATTTGAATTCTAATTGCCGATTGGTAATTGAAAATTAAGAAACTTGCTGGTATTGGAAGTCTATTAGTAAACAAACAAGTGTCTTTGCAAATCAAAAGCGGCATAACATTACTTGTGGCATTTAGACCCAGCAATAATAGGAAATAGACCCAATAGGAGGTACTTAGGTTTTGCGCAAGAATAATATATAAGAGGAAGACCTCATATCATGCACGGAGACAAAAGAAAAATGTTGTTCATTAAGAAGGTCAAAAATTTCTTTAAGAAAGATAAACCAATTAAAACCAGAGAAGGAAATAATTCATGAGGCTTAAACTTGGTTTATTGCGGGCCGAATGATGTCAACTAATACTCACTTTTTGACTCAAGCTCTGGATTTTTTAAATGTAAATAATACCCCTGCTTGTATCATGACGGTAGACGCAGAAAAAGCCTTTGATTTAGTTAATTGGGACTCATTATTTTACACACTTTTTAGGTTTGGGTTTCCATCATCTGTGATAACTATGATTACAAATATTTATCAGGGGGCACAGGCGCAGATTATAATTAATGGGGATAAGGCAGGCCTAATAAAGATAAATCGGGGAACTAGGCACGGCTGCCCCTTATCACCTCTTTTGTTTACCTTTTTTATTGAAGCCCTTGCGATTAGAATACGCACAAATAGCCATATTAGAGCCCCTGTTGAAGGGATGGCAAAACTAAAACTTTTTAAAGATGATGCAATTTTATATTTAGATCCTCAAAAATTAAATATCCAGTCTACTATGGTGGAATTTTGGAAATTTGAGCAAATAGGGGGTTATAAAATAAATCCTTCTAAAACAGAAATTTTAATGTTAGATTCCGGTTTGGGTTGTCTTCCAGATGATTCAAAACACCAGGCAATGAAAACTGTGCCCATCAGATATTTGGGGAGATATGTCACAGCTTATCATAGGGACTTATTTAAGAATAATTATGATATCACAAGCATCAAGATCCAAAATCTCCTGAATAAATGGTCCAATCTTCCCCCGACATTGATAGGACGAGTGGCACTAATCAAGATGTCTATTTTACCGCTTTTGATTTTCTTGTTTACAAATATCCCAGTTAAAGTTAATGTTATTTTTTCTAAACAAATTGATGCTATGATTAGAACTTTTGTGTGGAATAAAAAGATTGCTAGAGTGAGGCTCCTGATTTTGCAATTAGATAATAAGCCCAGTGGGCTTGCACTCCTGAATATTCGATTATATTATGAAGCCGCATTTTTCGACTATATAGCATGTCTGTTGTCTAAACCTTATCAGATGGATACTTTTTTCATCAGCAAAATTATCCAGATAGCCGGATATCAACTCCCGGCCTTTTTAAAGACTGCAAAATTTCCCAAAAAAACTTGTTATAAGACATTGGTAGAATTTTCATATTGTTTACGTATGGTTTTTAAGCAAAAAGATTTCTCTGTTTTTTTTGCGTTAAAATTAACAAGTTTTGCAATTTAGGATTATATATCCACTCTGCTCAATTAAAAAATAGAATGACTCAGGTTTAGGGGTTCTGAGTCAACTAGGCATCCATCGCAGGGTGATTACTTGGCAGGAAGCTCAAGCTAGATGTACGGCCGAATAAAATTTCCTTTTTTGAATTTCTTCAAAATATTAACTTTTTGAAAAAGTATAATTTTACTTCTTGCATCCCTCCTGGTAAAATTGCTTCCGCATTGAGGTGCATACACAATGTGTTTTTTTGTATTAGGATTGGCAAAAGATCTCATCTTTAGGTAACAAGGTTCTGAGAGCAGCTAACTATAAAAGGATACTCAAAAGAAACAGGGGTGGCTGGGCCCAATGGGAAGGAGGGTAGGCAGGGCCACACTATTATGAATTAGAAAGAATTGCCTATGCCTCACAGCTTAGTTAAAGTACACACAAGTTTAGGTACAAGTAAACCATAATTTATTAGTTTACTCTAAACAATTGATGTTTTCAATTTGCATTAACTTTAGGAACACAAAGAAGAAATTCAAAATATGCAGAACTAAGATCGCTATCAACTTTACGTCTTAGCCATATACTGTTTCACAAACATTTAGAGAAACCAGACAGTAAACCAAACATATATTTAACATTTGACATTTGACAGAAATTAACTTCTTAATCAACACAACAAATTAAACAGATGGACATAAATAACCTTATGCATTTATGAATGAAGGAATACTTTTTGCAACCGATTATTCAAACACGGGGAGATCACAGAAGAACAAATTGTTTTCAAAAATTGGTTCAACTCCCACAGCCTGAACAAGATATACTCAATAGAATATCAGGAATATAGCCTATTTCTGCGTCACTAGCAATGGCCAACTGGCCAAGAGAAGAGGGGGTGCCGACGCGTTTCGAATCCTGATTGAGGGTTTACAGGATTCTCTTCAGGGCAGTGTCAGTCTAGTCCATGGGAACTGTTTAAAAAATGAAGGACAAAGCAAAAAATATTTATTAAAAAGGGTCCTCTAACCACTACTCTTAAGCCGACTCGAGTGCCAGAAAAAAACATACCTTATGTTTATCCTGCCCACGGTCAGTCTTGTTTAGGAAGAAATGTCGTGTAGGCTCTGTGGTCTGCAATGTAACAGAGTGATAGGTATATTGAAACCTTATGTGTGAACGCGGGGCAAGCTACCCAAGACAGCAGATTAGACTACTATTTGTTTACCTTAGTTGGCTTTAAGGTTCTGTGCGGTGTCTTTGTCCACAGTGAAGGGTTTATTTTAAAATCATCTGCAACAAATAGACAGAGCGCGTCTAAGTCAGTTGCACACAATGGGCGCGTGTAAAACAATTGCACACACTGATGCGTTAACGATTGAGAACCGCGTGAATCCGTTCACTTACTTGGACATCGGTCCGCGAAGACCGCAGTTGGGGTTCTAATTCTGCACACGTTTTGTCTACAATAGAGACCCGTTTAGTGGATCTGGGGGTTAAAACAGAGGAGCGTGTAAGTGCATTAGGACGCTATCTTCCGATGCTTTCGAGCAGCAGAATTCGTAATCTAAAGGCTTTCTTGCTTACCGCAATTATTCCGGCGCTTCGCTGAGCGTACTCGCTACAGAACATCAGACAGAGGGATGTGAATGTCCCTGGAACAAGCCGATTTGGAAACCCAGACCATGTGGTTCTTGGCAGACCAATCAAACAGACCGACCACAATCTGGTGCTTTGTGGGACATGTAGTTTGAGGCAGACCGCTCCAGTCTTTTCTGAAAAAATTGCAAGTGCATTCTGGGGCATGTAGTCTCTGTGCAGAAAAAGGGGTTTTATGTCTGTTTGATTGGTCCAAGTAAGTGAACGGATTCACGCGGTTCTCAATCGTTAACGCATCAGTGTGTGCAATTGTTTTACACGCGCCCATTGTGTGCAACTGACTTAGACGCGCTCTGTCTATTTGTTGCAGATGATTTTAAAATAAACCCTTCACTGTGGACAAAGACACCGCACAGAACCTTAAAGCCAACTAAGGTAAACAAATAGTAGTCTAATCTGCTGTCTTGGGTAGCTTGCCCCGCGTTCACACATAAGGTTTCAATATACCTATCACTCTGTTACATTGCAGACCACAGAGCCTACACGACATTTCTTCCTAAACAAGACTGACCGTGGGCAGGATAAACATAAGGTATGTTTTTTTCTGGCACTCGAGTCGGCTTAAGAGTAGTGGTTAGAGGACCCTTTTTAATAAATATTTTTTGCTTTGTCCTTCATTTTTTAAACAGTTCCCATGGACTAGACTGACACTGCCCTGAAGAGAATCCTGTAAACCCTCAATCAGGATTCGAAACGCGTCGGCACCCCCTCTTCTCTTGGCCAGTTGGCCATTGCTAGTGACGCAGAAATAGGCTATATTCCTGATATTCTATTGAGTATATCTTGTTCAGGCTGTGGGAGTTGAACCAATTTTTGAAAACAATTTGTTCTTCTGTGATCTCCCCGTGTTTGAATAATCGGTTGCAAAAAGTATTCCTTCATTCATAAATGCATAAGGTTATTTATGTCCATCTGTTTAATTTGTTGTGTTGATTAAGAAGTTAATTTCTGTCAAATGTCAAATGTTAAATATATGTTTGGTTTACTGTCTGGTTTCTCTAAATGTTTGTGAAACAGTATATGGCTAAGACGTAAAGTTGATAGCGATCTTAGTTCTGCATATTTTGAATTTCTTCTTTGTGTTCCTAAAGTTAATGCAAATTGAAAACATCAATTGTTTAGAGTAAACTAATAAATTATGGTTTACTTGTACCTAAACTTGTGTGTACTTTAACTAAGCTGTGAGGCATAGGCAATTCTTTCTAATTCATAACTATAAAAGGATGGCATTTTTTGCTAGTTGGATGGTTTATTACACTCCAGAAGCACTAAATGAAATGTATCCAGAAGTGTGGAATAGCTGTTTTCGCTGCGGAATTTTGGCAGCAGGAGGATGGCGACATATTTTTTTCTCTTGTCCTAAACTTCAAGTTTTTTGGGAACAAATATTTGTGTATTTTAGTACCGTGATAAGGAAAACTTATAAACCTTCTCCAGAAGCAGTTATGTTTGGTATAGGTAGCAAGGAGGTGATACTTCTCAAGGGCGCTTTCTTGCCATTGTGATGTTAGTTGCTCGTTCATTGATCTTACAAAACTGGAGATCAATGACAATACCTACGTTTGGGAAATGGATGAATAAAATGTAACGTACAAAGTGTTTTGAAGAGGCTTATGCTAAGGGGTGGGGGCAACAAAGAAATTTGCAAGGGTCTGGGCTCATTTTTGCTGACTGATTAATTTTTGTTTGCCTTATGTATTTAATTAAGATGGGAACTGCTTTCAATGTAAAATATTTTGTTTCTCTTTGTTTTTTCTTACAATTTGTAAATTCTAGATGTTTCCTGATGGTACTGCTCAATAAAAATAAAAAATAAAACAGAGAAAGGATTATTATTCCACCACCGAATACGCCTGCATCATACATGATGGTTGAAAGGGGCTATCACACCTGTGTGTGGTTAGAAAACTGGATAGAGTACACAAAAGATGATGGTGTTTTAGCATTTCCAGAAAATGGTACATTTAATGGTAGATTTTTGTATAATTTGAGGACCCACATGAATAAATTAGATCCTCGACCTAGATCAACCCAGTACGAAGCATTAGAAGAATGGGAAACAGAGGCTTTTGAATGAGATACACCCAGAAGTGACAGAAATTGGAGTACATTCTATCCTGGAAATCCTAAAGAAACAAGAGATAAGCAAATGAAACGTTGGAGACAATCAATGCTTGTGGAAGGATTATATCCTGTCCTAGCCTTAGAAGAACAAACGGAAAGTAAAAGTACTGAGAAAACTAAAAATCTAATGATTAGTGTTGACCCAGAAGACGATTACCTGGAGGATTTGTTAATGAAAAATCCGCCACCTTATAATGAGGAACCAAGTAAAGTTATTCCTAGTGCTCCGTTCTTGAAACCACCTTTGGTTCCGCAAGTAATACATGAGACTTCATTAGAAAAAGTGTTACAGGAAAGGGAACGAGAGGCAATAAATAAACAGAGAAATTAATTAATTCAGAAAATTACACAGTTAAATACAAGTCCCGAAGCCTTAACAATTCCAGTGACCATAGGTCCTGTTGTTCCCTTGTATGGAGATAAACAGACTAGTCCTAGTCCTCCTGTTCTGACTACACCTGTAGTGCAGCCAAGAAAAGAGACATTAATAGTGGACGATCAAGCAAGTGAATGTGAGTCGGAAATTTCTCTGATGGATTTACCTATAAGAGAACCGGTAAGTACCTCAGTCAGGAAAACTACTCCTGCAAGTTCTGGAGAGGTACGAATGGAAACATCTTCAGGTACGAGAAGTACTACTGTAGTTACCCCGGAAGAAATTGAGAGATGGTCCCGAGAAATAGAAAAGCCAAAATCACAGACGAAAACATTGGATATTTTTAATTTAGGAGTTGAATTGGAAGAATTGCTTGCTGGGAATGTGGGGTCAGACATATTGAATACATTGAATGAAGATGAATTATTGTTTATATGTCGAAGTATCACTCGAAATACAAAAACATTTCATGAAAAGTTAACAAGTTTGGCCTCTGAAATGGGAATTGATATTGGTAAATCTAAAGTGTTACAGAAACCTTATCGAGCGGAATATTCTGAAAAGATTTAGAAAACATGAATGTGTCCGGACGTAAATTGCAGATTAAGGAACTATTATCACTATTGCAAAAATGGGGTTATTTAGAAAGGTGGAAGAAAGCCCAAGCGAAAAACACTGTATCAGAATATGTATTAAAAGAACCAGAAAAAGTAGAAAAGTTGTGTCCGATGAGAGAAGTGCCAGGAGGAGGTTATGTGCATGTCCCATGGTCCCGACAGGATATATTATCATTTACGAATGATTTCCCAAAACTTCTAGAGAAACCTGTAGAATGGTACAGGCAGGTTGAAAGATTTGTAAAGGTCTCAAAAGTGTTGCTAAAAGATTTGGATGGGTTATTTGACATTGTTGTTCCTGTAGATTTATGGACAGAATGTAAAATTGCAGTTGACTGGCCTAATGATGAGTACCCTAGAGACCTGAAGACAGGAGCCCCATCAGATGAGGTTATGAAGAAGTATAATCAAGTAACACTGTTCTTAAAAGGAAAGGTACCCCCAAAAGAAACAGACTGGACAAGAATAGACAGAATTACCCAGAATGAGGATGAATCAGTACATGCGTACTATGAGCGCCTTTTACAGGTATTCCAGCAGTACAGTGGCTTGGAAAGTATTGATACAAAAGACATGACACATTTTATTTATCAGTTTGTGTCTGGATTAAAACCAGAAATTTCACAAATGATTAAAGATCATAAAATCTGTTGGCAGGCCAAACCGATAAATGAAATTTTAAAATATGCAAAATACTGTGGAGATGAGTTAGACAATAAACAGAAGAATATGGAAGAAAAGGTAATGTGGGCAGAAGTAAAACTAGCAGAGCAACAAGAACTCCAATTAAGTCAAATGAAAAATAATCAGACCCAAGGAGATGGAAGTGGGGGTAAGCCAAGGGGAAAATTCAATAGGGATGAGGCCAAGAAAAAGTTCCTGTGTCACGGGTGCGGAAAATTGGGGCATTGGAAGAACAAGTGTAAGGCTGTACTGAGTAATAATTTGCAAACTAACAATTTGAATTCACAGACACAGAATGAGGTGTCCAGAAAACAGCAGCAACAGGTAATACAGAGCCAGTTACCACTAGCGCCTATGCCAAATTCTGGGAGTCAAGCCACATATAGTGTGGATAATACAACTTGGGAAGGAAGTGGTAAAAGGGATAAAGTGACACCACAATCTCTTTTGAGTGATTCATATTTTGATGAGGACAGTTTCTGACGGTGCCTGGGGAGGACGAGGAGTGCCTACTTGGCACATCCTTGCCGGTAGATCAGTCAGGTCCATATATTGAAGGGAAATTTGAAGGAAATAATGTTACCTTTTTATTGGACACTGGCGCTACCCGTTCTACTGTGAGAACAGCAGACGTTCCAAACCTACCCTTCTAGTGAGAAGCGATCCAAGTAGTGTGCAATTCTAATAAACAAATTAGTACCCCAGTTACAGAACCAATGGAAGTTAGAATAGGTAATCTTAAAGAAATGCACACATTTGTTGTGTGTGATTCCAGTCCAGTAAACCTGTTAGGTAGAGACTTGCTGTGTAAAATGAATTGCACTATATTTTGCACCCCAAGTGGTGTTGAAATTCAAACCCCAGATGAAGATGGAATTTATAAATAATGTTGGCAAAACAGGAAACTGAAAATAAAAAGTTGACTCTAGAAGACTTTCCAAGAGAATTACAGCATACAGTAAATCCTAATGTGTGGGATTTCACAGGAAAGGATGTAGGATTATTGGCAAATGTCGATCCAATAAAAGTGACAGTAAAAGAAGGTGCAGTTTACCCAAATATTCGACTGTATAAAATGAGCCCAGAAATAAAAGCAGGAGTTGCGATAGAAATAAAGCGTCTAGTTGAAGCAGGCATTTTGCAAGAAATAATGAGCAGTCCATGTAATTCACCCATAATTGGCATAAAGAAACCGAGCGGAAAGTACAGGGTCGTACAAGACCTCCACAAAATTAATAAAATTGTTGTCCCATGTTGTCCAGTTGTGCCAAATCCTGCTATGATTCTGTATCAAATACCGTGGGCAGCAGGTTGGTTCACTGTAATTGATTTATGTCACACATTTTTCTCCATTCCATAACATCCAGATAGCAAATATCTTTTCTCGTTCAAATTCAACGACCATGTGTACGTTTGGAACAGTGTCCCTCAGGGGTACACAGAAAGCCCATTGATCTTTAATCAGATCTTGAAAAAGTGCCTTGAATCTTTGATACTGCCTGGACACTCGGTTTTGGTACAGTATAAAGACGACCTACTGGTGGCGTCTAAAACTCGCAATGACTGTGTTGTTGTGTCAGGTATCCCGGGACGATGTATGGCGCAATGGTGTAGGACAGCGGAGATAGCCGCAGAAACCCAGCATCGGCGGGCGGACATGGAACTACATAACCCAGCATGCATAGCTCGACTAGTGCGCACCCGGAAATGAGTATATAAGACGCACAGGACGACGGGACATCGTCGGATATTTTGAATACTTGCCGGCCTCTTTGCTTCGAGCAAGTCCCAGCGTTTTCCTTGGGAGCCCTACCTGGGCTGCTCACGGAAGGAAACGGAACCACAGTCCAAGGTTTGAGAATCACTGAAGGAGAGCAAACGAGCGGTGACTCATCTCGTTACCGATATTCAGGAGTCTTGGCCGAGTGTGGTTTATACACTCCCAGGACGGATTTGGGGCAGAGACGCACACCCTGGGAGGTGTTTGCCGCGTCTCTGCTTGGGCTTTGTTATTCATTACCGTAGGGAAAAGAAACCCGAAGGGTGTGATTAAAGGTAGAGCTGCTGCTCCCTCCCTGAAACTACGGTACACCTCAGTAGAGTGCCTGGCCGGGCATTCCCGAAGGTACCAAGACACAGCGCAGGGTCACCATCACCGCGCTGTTCTGCAGATATCTTAATCTGCCCCATCAGCCGTCTTCGAACGGCATTTTCGGCCGTTACTTTGCACAGTGTCCTCTGTTGGATTAATACCGGGACCGGTATTATTGCAGAGGACGGTTGGAACTCAGCCCTTCTACGAACCAGGGCGACGGCTGATGGGTATCGTATACTTTCTATTTACTTTCTTGTTTATCAAACGGTGGATGTAAACATTCTCACTGTAGCGTGACAGTGAAGCTAACATTGCATCCCTTTGTTTCCTTTTATACTGTGTTTATTAAACAGTTGCTTTGTTGGCAAACATCACGCCAAGGCTTGTCGTGCATCTTTTAAGTCGTCCCGATCCCGAGATAATCGGAAGATTACATGTTGATACCATTGCTTTACTGAAGCATTTAGGTGAAGGAGGACACAAAGTATCACCTGAAAAACTGCAATTGTGTACTACATCAGTGAAACATCTGGTGCACCAGATAGAGAGAGGTGTCAGAAGAGTTACCTCAGAAAGAATCAGAATAATTCGAAATATGGATCTACCTCAAACACAGAAAGAAATCAGAATGTTTCTTGGAGTTGTAGGTTACTGCACGCAATGGATTGTGGGATTTGCAGTCCTAGCAAAACCATTGATACAAATGACAAAGAAAAGAGCAAAGGACCCAGTAGAGTGGAATAATGAAACATGTCCTCTTTCTTGATATTACGAGATTGTCTGTGTTCAGCTCCAGCATTAGGAAAGCCTGACTACTCAAAAGATTTTGCATTGTTTTGTGATACACGAGACAGTTGCACACTTTCAGTTCTGACCCAGACCCATGGTCTGATGAGACGTCCTGTGGCATATTTTTCTTCCACACTGGATCCAGTGGCATCTCCATTGCCAGGATGTCTGAAAGCTGTAGCTGCAACTTGCATGAGTCTTGAGCAAAGTGAGTTCATTATTATGGGACATCCAGTAACTGTGTATGTTCCACATGCAGTTGTGATTTTGTTAACTAGAACCAAAACTCTGTATCTAACTCCTAGTCGGCTGACTAAATATGAGAGAATTCTTTTAGGTGCAGCAAATGTGACCATTGCTAGGTATAACATTCTGAACCCAGCAACGTTATTGCCTGATTCACATTTTTCAGAAGTCAAAAAAGAAATCGAACATAATTGTATTGACCTTACAGAATACTGCACCAAACCTCGCCCAGACATAAGAGAAGAGCCGTTAATAGATTCAGAACATGAGCTATTTGTAGATGGTTCATGCATACGACATGAGGAAGGAGGATTGCACATGCTGTGTGCACCTTATGGGGTCCAGTCGAAGCATCCTATTTACCTGTAGTCAAGTCTGCACAAGTAGACAAATTAATTGCACTGGCAAGGGCTTGCAAAATTGGGAAAAATTTGAAAGTAACCATTTATACTGATAGCCAGTACAGCTATGGGGTTGTGCATGACGTTGGCCAACTTTGGCTGCAAAGGGAGTTTCTGACTTCATCAGGTACTCCTATTAAAAATGGAAGTTATGTGAAAGACTTGCTAAAAGCAATCCAATTACCAGAAACAGTGGCTGTGGTCAAGTGTGCTGCTCACCAATCTGGCAACGACAAAGTGACAGCAAGTAACCGATTTGCTGACAAACTAGCTCAACACTGTGCCAAACATAAAATGGCAATAAACAAGAAAATTGATGCATGTGGAAACAACTGGCAACTTATGTTGTAAGGAAGAGTGAAAACGTGGGAGGAAGTGAGAGATTTGCAAAATGATGCAGAACAAAAGGAAAAGGAAGAGTGGGAAAAGATAGGTTGTCAGAGAAGGGCTGAAAATGGTGTCATTGTTTACCTTGATGGCAGGCCTGTGTTACCAGACTGTATGCTTACTCCTATGGCTAGGATGTACCATGGAGATTCCCACCTAGGACGGGATGCCATGAATAGGTTGTTCAGACAAACATGGTTCAATGCGAGGTTCAGGAACGTAGCAGAGAGTCTTTGCCATAGGTGCTTAATTTGCCAGCAAATCCTGGAAAGAAAACTGTAGTGTTACCAGGAAAAATTGGAAAGGCAGAAAGTCCCTTCATTCGATTACAGATTGATTTTATTCAGTTACCCCCTTGCTGAGGACTGAAGAACGTCCTTTTCATTGTCTGCCTGTTTTCAAAATGGGTGGAGGCTTACCCTACTCGCAGAAATGATAGCATCACTGTAGCTAAATTACTACTGAGGGAACTCATTCCACGTTTCGGTTTTCCAGTAACAATTGAATCAGACTGAGGAAGACATTTTAATAATGAAATAATTGGTCTAATCTGTAAAGCATTTAAAATTGCGCAAAGGCTGCACTGTGCATAACGCCCAGAGGCTTCTGGAGTGGTAGAACAACTGAATGGCACAATCAAGTCAAGATTGGGAAAGATATATGAATCTACTCGATTAGAATGGCCTGATGCTTTACCTCTTGTTCTGATGGGACTCAGAAGCATCCCAGACAGAAACAGAGGCTTGAGCCCCCATGAGATGCTCATGGGAAGAGCAATGAGGCAGGCATGGGTACCAGGACACAAGCTGATAAATATATCTGATGACTTAGTACTAGAGTACTGCAAAGAACTGGCTGACCAAGTGCGTTCTATCTCTCACCAGGTTGGAGAAGACGCTGACGCCAATCAACTCCAGCACATGATCAGATTCCAGGTGCCTGGGTTGTGATAAAGGAACATACTCGAGAATCTTGTCTAGCTCCAAGGTGGAGAAAGCAACATCAAGTGATATTGGTTACCACCACAGCTGTGAAGTGCAAGGGAATTCCGAATTGGATCCATGCGAGTCACACCAAAAGAGTGACTGAACCTGATGAAACAGAAGCTGAAGGTTGTGCAGCTGAGGGGTCTCAGGAAGTTGATCCCGAAGTAGTTGATGATGAACAACCGAGCACCAGTCAGGATGAATGGATTCCAGTCATTGACATTCCTGCAGATTTTGTGAGAACCAGAAGTCAAACCTATTTAGATAGACAGAGTGATAGTGAGGATGAGTCAGGAATAGAAGAACGTATTTAGATTACAGAAATCAAAGCCAATAGTAATTCTGAGGGGGACAGATAAGAAGATATCAATATACTCAGACATTTGAAATACCTGTCACAGCTCCAGAGTCTGAGGAGGGACAGATGGGTACTAGGGTGAAGGCTCAGGAAGAATAAAAACAAGAGATCGAGATACCTGAGCAGGAACAGATAGGTGTAGACAAAGGTGTTCAGGAAGAAGAAGGCGAACCAAATAAAGTCAAAGTCAATTTAAGCACACTCCTGAACAAGGCCACATTAGTATCCAGGCAGAAGAAACAGTAACAAGACCTGGACAAAGTCAGATAGAAAGGGATACAGAAGAAGAAAATATACAAATTGTGCCACAACTAAAATAAAATAAAAGAGCATTTGAAGAAAATCAAAGCACAGTGCCAGCTAAAAGACTCAGAAAAAGAGATAAGTGGCCTGGTTTTGTCAAAAGACTGACATTTTGCCACAAATCAATAAATGAAGAACCAGAGCAAGTACATGAAATATCAAGTCAAGCTGGGCCTTCCACAGACCACCCAAGAAGGAGGAGTCTAAGACTGAAAAGACTGAATAACAAATTCCCTTAATGGACCTATGTCATCCTTGAAGGCTTTGAATATTTAGAACTAAGTGATGAAAGTGATGACAAATTGATTGATGACCCAACTGATGAAGAAATGAGACCCAACTTGAGAAAAGGTTGACAGGTTAAAATTCTGTGGAAAAGTCTCAAAGAGGGGCTAAGTCTCCTTAGTCAGAAATGGCTGATCATACTGTTAATGGAAGACTAAAAAGAATTTGCTAAAAAATATACTGCAGAATATGCACATGTAGTATAGTGATAGTACTTATAAAATGGCTAGGACTGACAGTAACTATTCCTTATTTAATGAGTAAAAACATGAGAAATGACACTAACATTCATGAGAAGGTAGAAACACCTGAAAAGTTAAATAGACACGGATGAATAGATAGTTTCAGACAAGAAAGGGTAGATTTAGAAGCATCAGATGAGGAAGGATTACTCTATAGTAGAATTAGAAATAGAACACACTTGAATGTATTTGCTAATCTGTTAGTACATTATGTAAAAGCAATGGAAATAAGTGACTGTTATGTGTGTATGAAATTACCCACATCTGTAGCCGAAAGTGTTACGTATCACCATTTACCCCTGACATATGGTATTTCATGTAGTATTTTAGATAGTTTATTTTATAAGAAAGGATCTTTATATCATTACTATTCTAACTCAGACGTGATTTTTTCTGAACTCCCTATATGTAGTATCCTGAATCCTGTACATACTAAAAGTGACGTAACTTGTTATATGGGTGGATATTTCCTAATAATAGGTACAGTAGATATAGCTGAAGCACATAAGAGCAATTTAACATGCATCTTACATGAAAAAGAAAAGATATTTTTAAACTTAGTTGAGAAAAAGAGAGAGGATTTCCAGAGAAAAGCTACAGAACAGAAACAAAAGATTCCTAAATGGGCTGAAAGTAAAGAGTACACCTTAAATGGCCAGACTCAGGCTGCTATGTTGCTGGATTTCGAAAAGAAAGGGAAACTCTGTCTCCATAGAGAGAGAACGAGTTATTATAACAACATATTCATTGGTTCTAGTGAATGTGAACATAATTATAAGGTAATTGGGGGTTGGGGTTTCAAAGATGGAACTGAACCAGTATTCCCTGGAATTTATTACATATGTGGGAACAAAGCATACTATAAACTGCCTGATCATTGGTATGGGAGGTGCTATTTTGGAATAGTATTTCCAAAAGTATATCATGTAAATAAAATCACTGGAAGCAATGAAGAAACTAATGGACCAATACGTAGTAAAAGAGCTAGTTTTTCTGAAATTGTAGGTGATATATTTAGTGCATTAATACCTTCAGTGGGAGTGGTTCTGAATACTCAAAGAATCTGCAAATTGTCAACAGTGGGGATCGTTTATCAACTGACACTGCTGGAGGATTTCTAATGATCAATAATGAATTAGTTGCGATAAGATCAAATGTTTTACAAAATCGACTTGCTCTTGATACATTGGTGGTAAAAGAGGGCGGAGTATGTAGATTGTTGATAGCGCAACATTGTTTAACTTACATACCTGACAAAAGTGTCGAAATTAAGGGGTATGTAAAGAATATTACACATTTGGAAAAATAACTCAAACCACTGGAGGTTGATAGTGCATGGAAGAGACTTACAGATGGTCTCTCCTCTATAGGTCGTTGGTTCACTAATGTAGGAAAAAGTTTTGTAGGTATAATACTGATGCCAATGGTGGGAGTAGCACTACTAATTTTAGGGATAACAATTTGTTGCAAATGTCCTAAGCACAAAAAGACATATACAGTAAATAAGAAAGGAAGGAAGAGAAATATTAATGAAATTGAATTAGAAGAGTTGAATGGAAATTTGTACAAGAAAGTGAAAAACTTTCACATGAATAATGAAAAGAAACAAAACAGAAAGTTTGAAGAAATTGAGTTGGGAGAAATGTGAAAGTTGGCATCTGTCTCATTAATTTGTGATGTTATAAAATTTCATCAAAGAGGGGATTGATGGAGCAAGGTTGCGCATGTAAAGCGACTTGCTAGTAGTCAGCCCTCTCAAAATAATTTGTAATACACTAATAAACATGTTTCGTCCTATTAACAATGCAAAACACAACATTTCTATTAAGCTGGGGAAGCTTGTCTATGTGCTTTTACAAACCAGTAACGAGAATGCATTAAAATGGCCGCTGCAACGCGGGAACTTTTCTGCACATGTGTCTGTCACACTCATGTGACATGACGTACTTACTGCTTGGTGGGAAATCTTTGCTTCTGCGCACTAGAACTAAGATGGCCACTCTGTGTGTTAACGTGCTAACGCTTGCACTATTGATTTTACTACGTTGTTCGTTCTGCCCAACTCCTAACACTGTAGTTAAAATAAAGTAATGGGAATAGAGTAGAGATCAGTGGTATACAGTGTACTCATTTATTTCTTGTTCTAAAACTGTTTCTCTTCTACTTTGCATGTATCGTATTTTGGGCCTGACGTGTACTTCTGAACTCCATCGTTGGAGGAACTGCGCCTGTGCAGAAAAGCTTAAATTCCTGAAGCCTTGGCATTGAATTCATGCCAGCTACAGACTTGCTAGAAGATGTTCATGAGAACTCGACCTCCTGAACCTCCATGAGGATGTCAATTTATACATTGTATTTACTATTGAAACATTAATTGCCGGGTGGAATAAAAGTGTATGGGAAATAAAATATTGGGCGGTAACATCGATCTGAATATTGAAGAGAATGATCTCAGGACTGGTATGGTTTGATGACCTCTCCTCGTCTTTTGACCAATCAAATTGTGGGAATACACAACTTGCAACATTGGGGTATGGTACACTGCCTTCGAAAATGGTATATCTAAGGTAGGCTTAGCTAGTTAGGTGGTCCGACTTGTCCGAATAGCTGACCTGTCACTGACCCAACGCACTCAATAGGCGATTGAGAGCAGAGGTGCTGGTGGAGCACTCTGTCAGAAGATTCAGGAGCAGAGGTGCTAGCGAAGCACATGTTAGACGCTTCGATAACCCAATCAGGGTTCTGGGAAGGAGTTCGATAACCCAATCGGGTTCCTGAGGGAGAAGATTTGCTAACCCAATCGGGGTCCGACTGTTAGCTGCAGAGAGGGTTGTGACGCAGGCGTTGCACTTTAGCTGTGGGTGCCGGTCCTGACCTGCGGTGGTCCTGTCCTGATCCAATTTGGTCTGTACCAGTCCTGATTCTGGTCTGCACCTGTTCTATCCTGTTGGCACCTGCATTATCGGGGTCCTGTTCTTTATCCCAGCCCGTGGCCAGGGTTGGTCTTCACACCATTCTAGGTAAATATAAAAGTTGAATGGGTATGTTATTGTGCTATTTCCCTCTTCTTACCCTTCCTATAATTCAATGCTTAAAGAACGTTTCATGATATTTTCACATCATTTCGCAGTGATTTTATTCTTTCTAATCAATCAAGTTCTAATAAATGTAGCATGGACTATGACATTTAAAGAAAATATTTAGATAAAGCGTTAACATTTTTCCCGAGTCTGGGGTTATTTTATGAATGCAAATGTTTATTTACTGCCTATTATGCTAACTCCCTTGATCCTTTAGGACTCTAGGTACCGGTGACTAGTATTGGTAAGTTAAATAGTATAAGTCCTGAATGGTTAAACAAATTTGATTGAGCGTAGGTTTACCTGTTCAAAGCGTGTATGTTGTTCATGGGCCCAGGTGAGTATGGTAAAACGAACAAGTGAGCCCACGCTCTATTAGAACGACATGACGTCTAAAATCCCACAATTTTCCTCTTTATATGCATGACAAACTTGCATACCATAAACACTCATGTATCTACCTGAAGGGCTGCGCTTTTCTACAGTAGAGAGGGAAGAACTACCCATGGAGGACTTGACAATTGTGGAACGATCTTCAGTCTACCTGGACCCCTGATTGGTGGTCGGTAGATCTGGGCGTTGCGCCTATCATTTATGAAAAGTGTCACATTACTGAGGAAGAACAGCGATGCAACACTTTTCATTGCGTCATACTTGCAACACCATGGATGCACTGTATTTTTACTACGGCGCTCCATGTCGCAAGGATTGCACAGATACATCAGGAATCCTGACGTATCTCGTGGCACAGTAATGACGCATTGCTGGAGTGTGTCGGTAAACTGACGCAACTCGAGCAATATGTCATTCAACATGGGGCGAGTAACATGTAACAGGCCCTGCGTCACTCCTAACGCCTGCTTGAAGAAGACGTAAGGATTGTGACGGAATAAAATCATAGGAGTGGCGCAGTGAAATCTTATAAATTTCACTGCGCAACTTCTACAAGGCTTTTTTACATTGGAACGCCCCCCCCCTGCACACATTATACCTGATGTAGGTATAATGTAGCGCAGGGCTTTACAAAGTGGTGCATCTGTCTAGATGCATCACTTTGTAAACAGGACGCAGTGTGGAGCATTGCTTATGCCACCACGGTGTCACAAAAAAAATGACGCAACTGCAGTGCAAGCAATTTAAACTTTGATAAGCAAATCAACCACTGTTTTTTAGTAATCAGATCTTGGAAAAATTCTTCCCTAAGAAACGTATCAATAATGGTTGGATTTTGTAAGCACCTCCGCAACTACTCAGGACTTCAGAGGTAGGCCAGACGAGCTGAACATTCAGTATTTTGCTGTGGTGCAGTGCAAATATAAAATCTCATCTGCTGATGGGAGTAGAACCTCTAGTTTTTCATTAGGGGACCCTGTATGTTTGAAAGCCATAGCTGGGGTACTCACTTATGGGTTCTGAAGCCAAACTGCAAGGGGCTGTAGTGCGCGTACCGGCATATAAATGGAAGGACATGAAGCTAAATTCTGTTGCAACCTCACTCACAGTGTGAGCCTGGGTTTGCTCTCCAGTCACTCCACCTCTTCCATCTGATGACTTACAAGGGAGCTGGCGGGCAAGCCTCTAGTCGAATATCCTTCTTGTAGCAGTTGTTTCGAGGATTTTGCTGCATTGTCCGCTGTTGTATACACGTGTGGTATGCCCTCACCAATAACTCACAGTCTGGAAGGTTATAACATGGAATATTGGAGACCATAATCACAGTGGCGGCTGGCACAGATTGGGGATGGTGGGTTGGAGGATGGGGGTTTGGGGTGTAGAAAAAAATCACGTACCTATTTGGCAGGCTGCGTCTCCTCTCCACTTCCCTTCCAACAAGTCCCGGAACGGGAGCAGGAAGCACACAGGCTCCCCTAAGCGAATCACAATGCTGCTGTCACTTTAACAACAGCATTGTGATTGGTCTGAGCGCCTTGGTACAGCACTCAGATGGGGACTATGAGCCTGTGCATTTTCTCCACTCAGGCTGTAATACAGCCTGGTGGAGAACATGCAAAGTGTGAATGACTGTTTGGCCTGCCCAAGACGGCCGGGCAAACCGTCATATACACTTAGAAATGCCCTAAACACTCCTCCCCCTGCTCTATGAGCAGCCTAGCCCCCCTGCCCTGCAAAGCTGCCTCAGCGGGGAAAAACAAACAACCGATGATAACATTATGTTATTATCATTTTGTTTTTCCTATTTTCACTTCTGAAAGCAGCGGGCGCTCCCCTCGCCTTAGTGGAAGAGCTGCCCCTGCAAGAGCATGATGTTTTTTTCTTGATAGGGATAAACTTGCTCCTAGCATCTTGGACTGCTTGGGTGAAGAGGACAGAATAGGAGGATGTAAAATTCATATTGTGTGCCTCTCTTTTTGCTTCCTAAGAGAGGAATTGTGTCTCTGTCCCTGTAACTACGCTGCTAGACAATGAACCGCGTGGCGGAGCGCCAGGGACCGGTATTGGGGAAAGGGAGTGATGGACCCTCTTCACCATGAAGACATGTAGGAGTGGCTCGAGTGCAAAGATGCCGATATTGTCTACGTCTTCCTTGGTTTGAGGCCCTAACGTGACTTCTGAGGGTACAGGCAATGGTTGATTTCGTTCCTTAGCTTCTAAACCATTGGTTATATCGCACTGCTCCTTTGTTATCATAAGCTTCCCCTTATTGATAGTTACAGTGACTAGATTTCAGGTCATGACAAAAGCCTAGACACCTACTGAAGGGCAACAACAGGCTAAAACATGTTGATCCCTCGCTCACATTTAGGTTAAAGAATTTTACCATTTATTTTTAATCCTATCCTATGGGGACAGAATAAAGTTAGTCTTAGTTCTACTAACAGAACGTTTTATTTCTCACTGTCTGTACCATTGCACTCTGCACCATCACCCACACCAACTGCCCCATAGGGATCACACATCCAAAGAGCTTCTCTCCTGCGGAGGAGTCGCAGACCTCCCCATAAGCCTTCTTTAAGGTATGAAGAGGAACCCCATGATGAAACAGGCCACCTAAGGGTGTGTGTGGCTTTCTGTATTAACATAAAACTGATTCTAGGGCCATAGATAAATAGGTCTGCGATCCTAGTCGGTACCACTTTCCCATTTAAATATTCAGACCTCAGGTACCTTGTGTGTTCTGCAATAATATAAAAATGTGTTCCTCTTAAGGCTGTCTACTTAGTAGCAATCACATCAGATAGTGGGATATGTGAGCTGCTTTCTCTTTTATGTTGCTATCCTTATTTAAGGGTTTTTGGGGATAGATTTGTTTTGAAATTGGATCCAAGTTTATTTTAAACATCAATTCTTCCTTTCATAAGGGTCAAGGAATAGTGGTCTTTGCTCTGATCCAGACGCGGATGGCAGTTCTAAATTGCATTTGTTGGATAGAGTAAAGGTTGTTATCTATATAAATCTTCTAATTACAGGCAATATGATATTTTATTAATTAATTTTGGGTCAGCAAAGCAAGAAAGTAAGCCATCCAAGTCTACATTATGCTGTTGCTTCGGTTTACTCAAAATAAAGGGTGAGATTTCCAGACTCAGTCCAGACTCAGCCAACTAGAGTTTATTTACTTATTTATTTATTTAATGCGATTTTCTATAGCGTGAACATTACCCGAAGGTGTCAGAGTGCTTTACAAAAGAACCAGTTGCGGTACATAAGGATTTAGGATTATATGAGTTACATAAAAGATACAAACTGGAAAAACATTTGCAAATGTACAAGTTGTAAAGTCACACAGGGAAGAGATACAAATAGAAAAAAATGCAAATGTACAAGTCTTAAAGTCACTCAAGGAAAAGATACAAATGGATAAACTCTAAGAATCACATAGGAATGGTAGTGAGTACAAAGGTCTACTACATATACTAGTGGTTAGAGCTAACTCTATATACATATATATACAATAGTAGATTTTCTCAGGATTCCACTTTACCAGCGATTTGGCTTGGACAACTATATATCACATATTTACAGAGTGAAAAGAGAAATTTAAAAATTTAAACATTTAAAAAATTTAAATAAAAAGGGGTAGAGAGCGGTATGTGGGGAAGAAGAGTTGGAGGCTGAGATTGGTGAGATGAGAGAGGGGGACCTGAGAGGAAGAAAGAGATAAGGTAGTCCAGCATAAGTGAAATGTCTGAAGGTCAGCAGGATGGAATCCAAGGGACCAAAGGAAAGGACAAGAATCAACAAAATGGCTGACCCAGGTCGTGGGCATCGATGGAAACCATCTCAACATGGCAAGATGCACCCAGGGCAAGAGCGACAACAGGAGAGGGTCCCAAAGTGGCGAGGCACACACAAGTTCCAGTCCAAAAGTTACGAGGGCCAAGTCCAAAGAGAACCAGGTAGCCAACCCAACGAAGGAAGAACAAGAGAGGAAAAGGAGCCAGACAGTCAAAAGGAGGAGCATCTTCAGTAGTTGCACCTCCTTTCATCACTGCTGCACACACATGATCCCTGGTCTAAATGCCCCGTGCTCCTGTACTGGGCACCACAGTCCACCCGTGTCATTAGCTGGAGGGGTGTTAAAACAAATCCCCAGGTCTCCACCCAGCTTTCATGCTCAACAAAAAGCTGATGTCTATCTTGGCTCTCCCAGGGGGGAGTTAGTGGCTTTGTCATATGTAGGGGGTTTAACCTGTAAGTGATGTGTGTGCATCTTGGGCTGAGTGGGCTGGTGTTTCATTTTGTAACACTGCAGCCTGGTCAATTTTCATTTCCCATCACAGATTAAATCTGGGTCTGGAAAATGACGCTTGGCTTGAATGTGATATCCAAAGCAGGTTTGGCTTAAAGCAGTATTGTAATTGTGTGGACACAGCTGAAGGTTTTTTTCCCTTGTATTCTTAAAAATAAAAGTGTTTCTAGGAAAACATATGCTTAGCAGCCAAAGTTCAATGGGCATTCAGAAGTCTTGATTAGGGTGATACCGCTTGGGTATACTTTCAGCACAGTAAGTAAGGGGTGAGAAAACTGGAGGTGAGGAGAGTGTGGATGTTTTTTTTAATGGATAAGACTTCCTGTGTTTCCATCATTTCCTTGGAACCTCTAAGGCAGGGGTACTCATAGTACGGCCCGCTGGCCTCAAGCGGCCCGGCAAGCCTACCTTGGTGGCCCGCGGACCTTGCAGACATGTACCAGTTTTAAAAAAAAATGTTTTCAAGAGTGCCAGTAAACACCGCAGCAGCCTGGACTCAGAGAGGCTCTGCTCTATGGGGGCAGGGAGATTCCATGGAGTGGAGTGGCAGGTGCCTCAGAAGAGGTGAAACAGAACAAAGCCTCATTAACAAGTTAATGGTATTTTAAAGACCTGTGAAGTGCTCCAGTGCGGCTGTGTGTGCGCCAGGCAAGCTGTCTCATCCCTTATGCCACACGAGAGGGGGAGGGGGGAGCCCTTTGAACTCAATGGGCGTTGCATGCCTGTATGTGGCACAAATATTTCCTTCAGGGCAGGCAGGTTTATGGTGGTCACATACATAAGCTTGCTTGCCCCTGAAAGGCAGGGCTGTCCTTCACAACCTACTTTTAACAGTGTGCAAAGCTTCAATTTGGACAATTACAGTGACCAGGACTCAAAGATAAACCCAGTGACTGATTGAACTGAGCATGAACTTGGAGATCACTCTGCGCAGCACGTGCTCCTCAGGGTAGCATTAGTTTTATTGACACTGAAGGGATGAAAGTCTGAGTCAGCCCAGCCTAACTTGGAATCTCTGCCCTCCGGATTACACCTGATCTCTGTTGCGGCGGTCCAGCCAGCTCTCATACACTCTCTACATTCGGGTGCCATTAATAATCTGCTGCAGATTTTGGGAAGGCTGGGGAAGGTGGTTCGATGTGTGCAGCAAAGAGCTCTTGCTTTTCATGATATTTCTAATAAAATTATTACACCTCGCCTAGACAGAGATAGGGAGACAGTGATGGAGAGAGAGGGAGAGAGTCAGGGGAGGGCGAGGGAGAGGGAGAGGGGAGGGCAAGGGAGGGAAAGACAGAGGGAGGGAGAGTCAGAGGAGGGCGAGTCAGGGGAGGGCGAGGGAGGGAGGTAGAGTCGGGAAGGGCGAGGGAGGGAAAGTCAGGGGAGGGCGAGGGAGGGAAAGTCAGGGGATGGTGAGTGAGGAAGAAAGAGGGAGGGTGAGTCAGGGGAGGGCGAGAGAGAGAGATGGAGGGTCAGGGGAGGGTGAGGGAGGGAAAGAGTCAGGGGACGGCGAGGGAGGGAGAGAGAGGGAGAGTCAGGGGAGAGCGAGGGAGGGAGAGAGGGGAGAGTCAGGAGAGGACGAGGGAGGGAGAGAGAAGGAGAGTCAGGGGAGGGAGAGAGAGGGAGAGTCAGGGGAGGGAGAGAGAGGGAGGGAGATGGAGAGAGGGAGGGAGAGAAAGAGAGGGAGGGAGGGAGACAGAGAGAGGGAGGGAGACAGAGAGAGGGAGTGAAAGGGAGAGAGGGAGACAGAGAGAGGGAAAGATGGAGAGAGGGATAGATAGAGAGAGAGAGAGGGGGAGGGAGACAGAGCAGGAGGGAGACAGAGAGCGGGAGGGAGACAGAGAGCGGGAGGGAGACAGAGAGAGAGAGGGAGGGAGACAGAGAGAGAGAGGGAGGCAGAGAGAGTGAGGGAGACAGAGAGAGTGAGGGAGGGAGGGAGGCAGAGAGAGTGAGGGAGACCGAGAGAGTGAGGGAGACAGTAAGAGTGAGGGGGACAGTGGGAGTGAATGAGACAGGGAGAGTGAGGGAGACAGAGAGAGTGAGGGAGTCAGAGAGAGGGAGGGAGGGAGGGAGGCAGAGAGAGAGTGAGGGAGACAGAGAGAATGAGGGAGACAGTGAGAGTGAGGGGGACAGTGAGAGTGAATGAGACAGAGAGAGTGAGGGAGACAGAGAGAGGGATGGAGACAGAGAGAGGGAGACAGAGAGGGAGGGAGGGAGACAGAGTGAGGGAGGGAGGGTGACAGAGAGAGGGAGGGAGGGAGGTAGAGAAAGAGAGAGGGAGGGAGGGAGACAGAGAGAGTGGGAGGGAGACAGAGAGAGTGGGAGGGAGACAGAGAGAGAGGGAGGGAGACAGACAGAGAGGGAGGGAGACAGAGAGAGAGGGAGGGAGACAGAGAGAGAGGGAGGGAGACAGAGAGAGGGAGGGAGGGAGACAGAGAGAGAGAGGGAGACAGAGAGAGTGAGGAAGACAGAGAGAGGGAGGGAGGGAGACAGAGAGAGGGAGGGACGGACGCAGAGAGAGAGGGAGGGAGGTATAGAATGGGAGCGGGAGGGAAGGAGACAGAGAGTGAGAGAGAGAGATATGTGTGTATGCTGCGTCTGGTGGCTCAGTGGACAAAGACGTCTGCTGCAGGGACCTGTGTTCAACCTCATGGTCACAGGTGTTTTTTTTTGCTCTAGCCCCGCCCCCTCTCTCACTGACCCCGTCCCCACCGGTGAGTACCCATGCTCTAAGGCATCTGTGTCCCCATCACTACCTCGTCCAATGGTCCGTATGTTGATCTTTTCAGGTGGCTGGGCAGCTCCTGTCGGCTGGGTACTCTCACCCACGACAGCACCCGGTAAAAACCTGTACTAACGTTCGTGCAGTGTTGTGGACCCCCTGATGGTTCAGCACTACAGCTATGTGGCCCAGCAGCCTTGAGAACGTGGGAAGTGCTCAGCCGCTTCCGGCCAAGCAGAAAAAATTCTCGCCCAAAGTGAAAGCTGATGTGGCATGTAGGTGGTAAACTTTATGCATCTTTTGTTCCAAAATGAAAATCATACATGACAATTAGTTATTATGGATCAGTTATCTTGGTGTGGCATTTTATGGTCAAAAGAAAACTGGAAGGAAACATGTTCTACTTCATAGAGCTCTGAAATACATTTGTATTAAACTTCCTTTTCGAGTGAGATATTCTGTGCTGTGGAATTTTTCAAATTGTTTTAAATGTTCTTTTACAATAGCCATATAATACATATTTGTCGTTAAAACAGCTGTCTGCTAATTTGACTATGGTATTATGCTTATTTATGTTTTTCAGGAGATAGTCTGAGATGAGTAATTTTAATGTTCATAATAGATCTTTTATTCCTGAAGGAGTGCTTTGATATTACCAGGACTAGATGTTTTTCTACTCTTATATGTTTTCCTACCTTCAGTGATTGTTTTAAGTTATATGCGGTTATGTTTCTGCATTCTCTTATGAGAACCAAACTGTAGTTTTCTAACGTTGTACAGCACCTCAGCTGTTGATTGCTTTTAGGGAACTTTTTAACCAAGTTTCCCCTGCTTTCTTAGTGAGGTAGGTTAGCTAGTTAATGTCTGAAACTAGAATTGACCTGTCTGTTTTGTTGCACTTTCTACAAGAGTAGCCATTGCGTATTTGACTTCCACAGCTTCAGGGCATCTGAAGGATATCACCCAAAACTGCAGCTTTGTCTCATGAACCTACATTCAAAGCATTTCATAACAAAACAAAAAAACCATGGCTATTGACACACATAACCTTATTGAAAAGTTTACAACTCTCCTCATTGCGCCTCTGTCTCGTGTAATCCCTCACTAACGTGGCAGGGGGCTTGGATTCTATCACAGACATGGATGTGCAGATTATCCATCGCATCCACTGCCTTATTCTTTTGTTCCTTTTTTTCTTCTAGAGTGAGCACCATATTTCTTTGGAAGTTTTCCCTTTCATATCCAGAAGTCTGTTAAGAAGATCTGTGATGTGCTTCTTAAATCTTGAACGTGGCTCAAGAAGCAGGCCTACAAATACCACGTGCCGAGGGTTTAAGTAAACATTTCAATATACATTTCCTGCTTCACCATAACATTCAACAAAAAACTGAGTTCATCTGATGTCGGTGGTTTCCGATGCACGCCATTGGCACTGAATTGTCAACGCCAGCACTTATGACAGTCTGCCACATGGTGGCACTATCTGTCTACGGTAGAGATGAGCACAAACCCCCAGTTACACATGAATTCGGTAAACATTAAAAAACGACTAATACGTGCCCCAAGCCATTCTTATTGCTTATGGGGTGTGGAATAGCCTGAATTGTCACACTTGCAGGAGTGTGATGGTTAGTAGCTGTGGTGGTGTGGTTATTGACAGCACCGGGAGGGGGAACAGCGTGGTAGAGGTTGCAGTGGCCTCTTGAAAAGAGCCCTTGCTCTCAATTTTTTTTTTACAAATTAAGGTCTGCATGTTCTAATAATCATAGATAGTTTTCAGTCTTATTATCCAGTTCTTTGGCTGAGCTCTTGACTGTAACAGCAGATCTGCTGTTTTATTCTCGTTGATGATCGCTGCTGTAAAGAGCCAAGGGGATGGCGGAGGGGATGGCAAAGGAATGAGGGAAGGCACAGAAGTATCGAAGGGCTCAGGAAGGAGGAATGGATTGGAAAATTGGGGAGGACTGAGGAGTCAGAAGGTAAAAAGGAAGGGAGGAGGCGGCAGTGGCGTCACTAGGGTTGGTGTCACCCGGTGCGGGTAACTCATTGTGTCACCCCCAAACAACTTACCGGATGGACCAACTCGCCCTCTGCTTGCACCATGTCCCCTCTGCCTGCACCATCTCTCCCTCTGTACGCACCATCTCCCCTCTGCCTGCACCATTTTACCCCCTGCCTGCACCATCTTTCCCTCAGCCTACACCATCTCGCCCTCTGCCTGCACCATCTTCCCTCTGCCTGCACCATCTCTCCTCTGCCTGCACCATCTCTCCCTGTGTCCACACCATCTCCCCTACGCCTGCACCATCTCTCCCTCTGCCTGCACCATCTCTCCTTTTGCCTGCACCATCTCCCCTCTGCCTGCACCATCTCTCCCTCTGCCTGCACCATCTCTCCCTCTGCCTGAACCATCTCTCCCTCCGCCTACACCATCTCTCCCTCTGCCTGCACCATCTCCCCTCCACCTGCAACATCTCTCCCTCTGTCTGCACCATCTCCCCTACGCCTGCACCATCTCTCCCTCTGCTTGCACCATCTCTCATTTTGCCTGCACCATCTCACCCCCTGCCTGCACCATCTCTCCCTCTGCCTGCACCATCTCACCCTCTGCCTGCACCATCTTCCCTCTGCCTGCACCATCTCTCCCTTTGTCCACACTATCTCCCCTCCGCCTGCTCCATCTCTCCCTCTGCCTGCACCATCTCTCCCTCTGCCTGCACCATCTCCCCTCCGCCTTCAACATCTCTCCCTCTGTCTGCACCATCTAACCTCCACCTGCACCATCTCTCCCTTTGTCCACACCATCTCCCCTCCGCCTGCACCAGCTCTCTCTCTGCCTGCACCATCTCTCCCTCTGCCTGCACCATCTCCCCTCTGCCTGCACCATCTCCCCTCTGTCTGCACCATCTCCCCCTCATCCTGCACCATCTTACCCTCTGCCTGCACCATCTCTGCCGGCACCATTTCCCTCTCTGCATCATCTCCCCTCCGCCTGCTCCATCACTCCCTCTGCCTGCACCATCTCTCCCTCTGCCTGCACCGTCTCTCCCTCTGCCAGCACCATCTCTCCCTCTGCCTGCACCATCTCCCCTCCGCTGCACCATCTCACCCCCTGCCTGCACCATCTCACCCCCTGCCTACACCATCTCACCCCCTGCTTGCACCATCTCAGCCCCTGCCTGCACCATCTCTCCCTCTGCCTGCACCATCTCTCCCTCTGCCTGCACCATCTCCCCTCCGCCTGCACCATCTCTCCCTCTGCCTGCACTATCTCCCCTCCGCTGCACCATCTCACCCCCTGCCTGCACCATCTCTCTCTCTGCACCATCTCACCCTCTGCCTGCACCATCTCCCCTCCGCCTGCACCATCTCCCCTCCGCCTGCACCATCACTCCCTCTGCCTGCACCATCTCTCCCTCTGCCTGCACCATCTCCCCTCTGCCTGCACCATCTCCCTCTCTGCCTGCACCATCCCTCCCCTCTGCCTGCACCATCCCTCCCCTCCGCCTACACCATCTCCCTCTCTGCCTGCACCATCCCTCCCCTCCCCCTCCACCCCCTCTCCGGCCTGCTGCTCTTTTAACCCTTTCCTCGTCGCCTACTCCACCCCCACCCCCCACTCCCTCATGGTTTCTCCCTCACAGTTCTCGGCTTTTCTCAAAGTGACTGAAATAAACACATAAAATGTGCTTTGAATTTGTGCGTGCTCCGCTGAGGATAAGTTTAAATGGACACAGAGCAGAGGGGAGGCTGCAGAGCTCCGACCAGTCATTCTGGACCTTGGTAGCTCCATAGCCAACTCCATCCCGTAGAAACATTGCACGATCTTTCATTACATATTTTAAGGAAGGCAATGTGCACATAAACCAGAACACACGTTATTTTTCGTACAAAACCGGTAGCATGACACAGAGCTGCCTTTCACATTTTCCAATGTGGGAGGCAAGACCTGGGGTGCTGCAGCCATTCTAGTGACTTCATAGAGACCACTGCACCCTTTTTATGGCTACCATACGACCTTTAGTAATGACTTGAGATAAGATATCATTGTCGCCTACTTCAGATAGACCTCTAATAATGATTGGCTTCTGGGAGATTGGCATTATTATGCAAGCCAGGAAAATGGGCCTCGTGCAGCGGTTTGGTTGCAAAAAAAGCTAAAGCTGGGGTGCAGTGGGCCCCTCGCACCCAGAAGCACCAATGCAATGCACCTGCTACACTGCAGATAATAACGTTGTTTCACACAGAACACATCTTGCAAGTGATTGTGTAGGCGCTTAAGCCAAAAGCCCTTTCTGGAATACTCCTCCAAAGGGTGCCAGACATTCAGCACTGGTGGGTTTTTAATATATCCTAAGCAGCATATTGTTTGTTCTTCAGACAAAATAAAGGATGACAATATTTTAACCCCTTTCCAAAAAGCATATCTGAAAATGTATGCTAGAACTGAAATCTACAAATGCCATGTTTTGTGATAGTAATGCACATGTGGTATATGGCCGGCGATCTGGTTTTCAGTTTTACACGAATATCAGACTCCTATTTTGTGCCACTGAACAAAGGGCAGGCGTCTCATGAATCCGTGCCCACATCTTTAAAACAACACTCACCTTGTCTGGTATGTTCAGGCCCCTTACAGGTCACTCTCGCTGCAACCCTAGAAGACCTAAAATGTGTTTACCTTTTCTCTCTGTAACAGCAGAGCCGTCCGCAACCTTCCCTCGGCTCGAGATATTACTGTCATAAAGCCTCACGTGACGGATGGTGTCACCCCATGTGAGGGTGTCACCCGGTGCGGTCCGCACCCCCCGCACCCCCCTAGTGACGCCACTGGGAGGCGGTTGTGAGGGGGAGTAGTCAAACGAAAAGAAAGGCTAGAGGGGAATGTAAATGTAAATGTAAATTGATACTTGTATAGTGCACTACTCACCCGCAAGGGTCTCAAGGCGCTTGTACGAATACCGCTGTGGAACCCATCCTGGCTTTCCCTGTGAGGCGTCCACTCCTGGGCACCCCCAAGGTGGAGGCCAGGCATCCTTAGCGTTGTGGGGGCCGTTGTGGAGATTAAGCAAGCTGTTGCCCAGAGTTGCAGAGTGGGACTCCATGATTGGTATAGGCACCGAGGCGAGAATTATCAGGTTGGTGGAATTTTTGAGCCCTAGACCCACCGAGGCGGGGACTTGAACCCTGGTCCCGGACTAGACCTCTGCATCAGGGTCTGCCACTCTAATCATTGAGCCACACTTCTCCACGTCAGAAAAGACAGAGAGGGTTCTAAGAGAGAAGTGGAGATAGAAGCAGAAGGGGAAAACGAAGATGCAGCAGAGAAAAGTGAGCATGTGGAAGAGAATGGAAGGGTGTACAGGAACAAAGACGGGGGAAAGGTTAGGGAATAAGGGATGGCAGGGAATGAGGGTGGATGCATGAAGAAATGCCCATTGTGTGCAACGAATTCCACTGATTATATAAGGTAGGCAACCAGCATGCTCAGGATGGTTGTGTGTTAGAATGTAGTGTCCTACATATTGTTTACAAAAATATTGTCCCAATGGACAGACATTCTCTAATATTAACTCCAGTGAGATGATATTTTTGTGAACAAAATTTAGGACTGAATTTTTCACTCCGATAATATTTTTGTAATTATATTCTTGTACCATTTTGCTAAGGGAATTTACTGTTATGAAAAGCTTGGGGTCGGAGGGGTTGCTAGCAGAGGGGCTGTGGTGGGAATAGGCTCATATTTGGGGTGTAGACTTCACACAGCACCTGTAAGTCACATGGAGGTGGGGACTGCATTGTGAAAGGGCTTACACCCACCCCCTCGCCATTGATCTGTCTAAAGCAATATTTAATATGCTTATATGAGCCGTGGCAATGCACTTTCACCCACTACGATCCTGCACCTTAGGGTGCCTGAGAAAGAGGTTTGGTGTCCTGCAGCACATGGCTCTGGGACTTGGAACCGCTAGCCCCATGTCAGCACAATGTCACAGAAAACAGAATGACTGGCCTCCCTGTGATAATGTGCTTGGCTTAACCTATGCTCCAAAATGTTATCACCCTGGGGAATATAGCAAACAAACACGCTAAAAACGCTTTTAACATGCCTATTTCCAAGTGGAATACTCTGCTAAAACAGTTTCTGTTGATCGAAGGCTGAAAAGGAATGGTTACAAGTAAAATAAAGTGATGCTGCAATGCTGAAAAATTTCAATTTTGTGCGGTAAAATTAAAACAAATTTACTGCACAATTTGCAAATCTATGCCTCAATATTCTGGGGGTGTGATGCTCTGCTCCAGCTCACATGGTGAGATCTGTTCTAGATTCTAAAGCCAGTGGCCAATAGCCTCTACAACAGATCACCTTTAACGACCATGAAAAGACTACAACGGATTTAGAACTCGGCTGCCAGACTACTCTTGCATATCAAACCGCGAGGGCACATCTCCCCTGCCTTGAAAGCCCTGCATTGGTTACCAATTGCCAGAAGATCCATGTTCAAGCTGCTTTGTATCACCCACAAAGCAATACATGGAACGGGACCGCTCTTCATCAGGAATAAAATCACCAAACACATACAACAAAGGAACCTCCGCTCTAAAGGAGCATCTCGCCTCAAAATCCCACCATACAAGAAAAAAAACAGGGGTGGCACATCCCTTCTCTGTTTAAGCAGCCAAACTGTGGAACTCTTTACCCCCCAACATAAGGTCCACCGACAACCACCTTATCTTCAGAAAACTACTCAAGATTTGGCTCTTCCCCACATAAGCACCATAAGCAAACAGAAATTTACAGCATATCCCTCTGTATACAAGCATTTTTTTCACTATAGATATGTACCTATCTTTGGGTATTACTTTGTATAAACATGTAAAATAATTATGTTATTGAGAGGAAAAATAATAATAATAAATAAATAAAAATCATCTTTGGTCTACATGTACATACTTCCTTTGTGCATCTATGTACCTTCCATGTACTTGGATCTGTGTGTCTGTTACTTTTCTCCTGAAACAGAATATCCAATGCACTACCCTATTTCTCCTCCTGTGCCTCTATCAATATCTTTAATCTACAATACTTACCTCTTTTATGTATCTATATACTTTCAATGTAATTATGGATCTATATATTTATCACTTTCTTCTAATTTAGCATTTCCAATGCACTACCCTATTTCTCAGCCTATACCTCGCTCAATATATTTTCTAGTTCAACCTTCTGACTCATCTCAAACTTCTTATACTACTCCTTCCAATGAACTAGCCTCTCTCATCCTATACATCTAACAATATATTCTCTACATCCACTCTCTCATTTATCCCAAACCCCTTACCACTACTATGATTGCCAAAATAACCCTTTCTAGACTCTCTCTTACTCTACCCCACCTTGCATCATCTGACACCTCTTTTACTATACCGATCCCCTAAAACAAACCTTTCCAAACTCTTTCCTCTGTGTCCTTCCCTCCAAAACTCCTTTTTACTCATTCAAAAGCCTCCTCCTATTGCTAAAACCTAAAAAAAAAACATATTTCACTCTTTTATCCCTCCACTCTCCTTTTCAATCGAAATTAACAGACTAACATGTTCACTTCTCAAATTCCATATTAAACTATACTAATATACTACCCAAATAACTGAATAACATATCCACTACTCAAATTACTTCATATATTTTTACTATACTAATTTTCAACAGTAATCCTTTATGGGCTCCGGAGTGGCGTGCTACTCGCCACAAAAGTGCTTCAACACCCATCAGGGGTAACAAGTGCTATATGAATGCAAATCTTTCTTCCCCTTTTACCCTCCTCTATCCCTCCGCTATCCTTCTCACTCCAAGTAACTGACTAATATCCACCACTGAAATTGCTTCATATTTCACCATATTAATTCACCACTAATCCTTTGTAGGCTTCCTGAATAGAGTGCGTCAACAAGCGCTATATAAATGCAAACCTTTGTCCTTCTCTATCCCTCTGCTATAATTCCAAATCCAAATAACTGACTAACCTATCCACCACTTAAAATGTACTTGCATGTTTCACTATACTAATTCAACACTAATCCTCTATGGGTCCCGGAGTAGCGTGCTACTCGCCAAAAAAGCGCTTTGACGCCTCTTCAGGGGTAGTAAGCGCTATATAAATGCAATTACAATACAATACAAAACAATTATATAATGACCTTGTACATTTTGTTATGGGTTTCCAGATTTACTTTTGTTTACCAGATCATTTCATGCCACTAGGGTGGCAATACACCTGCCCTAGGATTTATTTAATAACCGACTGGCAGTTTTAGTCCTGATGCCCATCAACATAAACCCTTGGAATAGCTCTTACATTACAATGGTTGTACAAGGAAATCCGAGCACTAGAACGTGGTGCCCTTCGAGACATCTAGCATACTAGACGGTGATTGGCGCTAGGGACACTCATAGGTAGACCTGGGGGATCTCCCCTAAACTGCCCGCTTCAGCCAGTGCAGATGCCAGCAACAGTATATTCCCATTTTACACTGTCTCCCATTGTTTGTACCACCTGCCCACACTGTACCCATTTGTTGCCCCCATCTACCCCACCTGTCCTCTCTCCGGAGTCTGCTCATAACTCTATTAGTCTCTATCTCGGCCTCCTCCGCTTCTCTAAGTGCTGTGTGCCTTCTGTCTTCTCAGCACGTTGGATCCCACTTCGATTCTACTCATTCTGCATCCCTGTCTGTCTCCCTCTCCACTTTCCTGTTTCTAGAATCCAGTAGCATGTTCTCCACTCTCTCCTCTTTTTTGGCCAACCATTATTAACAACTCTGTTTTTTACACCAATATTCCTGATCATCTTCCACACATTATTTAATGTTGGTGACTTGAGATGTCCTCTTATAAAGCACAATTCAAGGAAACCCCCCACAAGCTAGATGAGCTAGTTGCCTACACATGGGAAGCTTCAGAGTGTTGTGACACCCACTAGCTTAAATACAAAATGCAGGCCAGGGGCTAGCATGAATGTGGCCCCAGTGCCATTTTCCTTTGCTAGTCATCCCTTCTCAGGCACAGAATGGATATATTGCTGCCACTGGGGTGGAAAGGCATGAGGGTAGCATGCCAAAAAATAATAAAATACATTTTTTTAGATTCATTAACATTGGAATGGTCCTAATCTAGTAAACAAACGTATTTATTGCAGAAGGAAGAGCACAGGCGCTACTGCCCTGGAGGCGGTCTGTTGTTGTCATTATATGCCCTGTCAGTGATGCCAGGGGCCAAAGGGCGAGTAATGGCACATTCTAACCACAGTAGTGGCAGCAAGTGTTATATTTCAATATACTAATTCACTACTAATCCTTTATGGGTTCCAGAGTACAGCGCGTTTCGCCGAAAAAGCGCTTCAACACCTCATTGGGGTAGCAAGCGCTACATAAATGCAAACCTTTTTCACTCTTAAATCCCTCCGCTATCCTTCTCAAACCAAATAACTGACTAACATATCCACCACTCAAATTACTTTCATATTTCACTGTAATAATTCACCACTAATCCTTTATGGGTTCCAGAGTGGTGTGCTACTGGCCGAAAGAGCGCTTCAACACCCCATCAGGGGTAGCTAGCGCTATATAAATGCAAACCTTTTTCCCTCTTCTATCCCTCCACTATTCTTCTCAATCCAATTAACTGACTAACATATCCACCGTTCAAATTACTTTCGTTTTTCACTATACTAATTCACTACTAATCCTTTATCGGTTCCGGAGTAGCATGCTACTCAACGAAAAAAGCGTTTGACGCCTCGTCAGGGGTAGTAAGTGGTATATCATTGCAATTACAATACAATACAATATTAAATCCAATGACAAGTTAAGTCAAGAGAGGCAGGGAAGAGGACCATAACATCTGCCATGCTAACAATGGACTCCCAATGTCTTTTGATGCATTCCATACCTGTTGGCCACATAGGGCAGGTGGATGTGCCCTCTACTTTTGATATCCCCATCTGAATATACTAATTGTGTAGAGGGGGGGTTGATGCTATGTTGATTCTGAGCATCGTTAATTTTACTCCCTACCTGTGTACGACAGGACTTTTGCAGCTGCTTTAATGTACTTTAATGTATTTTCTAAGCCAGTACACTGAAGGAATTACTTTCTGAAGTCAATCTTATGTGAACATAAGCGCTTTATCCACACATGATAAAGGGTCACACTTAAGGTAATGCTGGAATGATATGCTCTCTTTTGATGCTATAAGTTTTCAGTGAAGCAGAAATCATTATAATCTTCGACTCAATATCTTTAACAGAATTTAAACCTCTAGGTATGTTAGGGATGGAGAATCTACATAAGCATCATCTACCCAAAAGGGACAATAGGCAAATTCTAGATGAAAGCTATGTGGCCGCTTTACTTTTTTCTCATATTTTTCATGAACATTAATTCACCAAAATGCCAGGGTTAGCAGAAGTGACATCACACCTCCTTTGAGCTTCAAGTTTACCCCTACACAAATGCTTACACAACACACACATTCATACTTACGTACACACTCTCACGTAAACCCACTCACCCGCAATCACGCACACAACATACATCTAAAATCATTTATTTTACTTACCTCAGCTGCCAGGGAAGCCATATTCTACCTAATTGTACTCCATTTTCTATTCCACTATTAGTGACTAATGGAGTACTATTGACTATTAGTGTAATTCAAAAAATAGAGAAAACAAAACAAGTGAAGCCCCAACCGATGTCCAAAAGGATGAGATGCCACTGTGTTCCTGGCACTGATGCTGCTACCTCTGAGACCAGGAGTCACAAAGACAATGCCAGGGGTCGCAAGGAACAAGCTGAGAGTCGCAGCTGCGACCGATGGTGACCCCTAATTGACATCCATGATATTTTTCCCACTTTAAGACCTACCAACTCACACTGCCACATCTGGTGAGGAGCCTAAAATCATAGCTGCCAAGTTTTCCAGGTCCATGCGCAATGTGCTGTCTGAGTCCAGTTCTTTTTTTTAAGTTCCGGGACTTGTACAGTGGAATAAAAAGGACTACAAATCCTGGAATTCATAGAAAAGCCATGGACTGGGGTTGCCAACTGGCCAGATATAATGACATGATCATTATTTTAATGTTCCAGCTGGTAAAAAAATTAGACCAAATCACTTAAAGTTGGTATTTTTGTCCTTTATCAGTACAATTTTCAACAGTAACTTTAAGAAGGAAACACTTTAAAATGTGTTCTACAGCTGCCCTGATCGCCCAAACTGATAAAGTAAACAAAGACAGAAAGGTCATGTTAAAAATGAATACAGAGGAATTCATATAAAGTTCTATTTGACAATTGTGTCCGAGCCTTTGCTGAACGTAAAAAGGTGAATGGTTGGTTAGTTTTTAGGTTGAGCCTAACGGCAGCGCGCATGCGCTACACGCTCTGCAAGGCATGGTGTAGTAGGGTATGCTGTGGAAGCCTCGCCCACTCTCTTCCCACATTTTTCATTGGCTGGTATCATTGTCCTTGGTAAATGCTGGTTTCCGATTCATTATGAGGCTTGTTAGACCCTCCTTGTTACTGCCTTGTCGCCATTTGTTGCCGCCCATAACAACTGGACCATTTACCTGGAACATTCCACGGTCAGCTTTACCTGGGGGGGTCAGCATTATTTTGTTTATGGGCACTTATGAGGACAATGGTGGATGCTATTTTTTTGTATCTGCATCCTGAGCGCGGAACCCGCTTTAGGGACACCACGCTCAGCTTATTTATTTGTGTATACCTAACTTTCATGTTGAGCACGGCATCCACTTCCAGGACACTGAACTCTGTATATAAATATATATATATTTTTTACTTTGAGAGTGAGCGTGGTGCCAGCTTCAGGGACACCGTGCTCAGTGTTAAAGCTTTAAAAAAAAAAGAAACCCAGCGCGGTGTCCTTAAAGCGGAGCCGCACTCAGTTTTAATATTAAACAAGCATTTATGCGAGTTTAAGCTATTGGCATTATAAATGACAATGTCTTTTATTTAAGTTTTAAATAACAAAAATAATAGGCATTGTCATTTACAATGCCAATAGCTTAAACTTGCATGAATGCAAGACCTATTGCATTGCAAATGCTTGTTTCTCTGGGAAGGGTGGCAACTCTAACCAGGACTGGAGCAGCACATCATGCATAGGCCAGGAAAATTGGTAGGGCTGCGCTATCTATCACATGGTAGCAGGCAATGCATACATGCCAACATTTTGGAAGAGGAGCGTGGGAGATGTTAAAAAATTATCTAGAGAATGTATTTTCGACATTGACTTATATTGAAGCAGGGGTAGTAAGTAGTTTCAGACGGCAGACAGCCAAAATAAAACTATTTTTTATTTAAAAAATCGGGAGTCTTCTGCATGTGTATGCGAAGCGAGCTGGAAACTCAACAGAGGCTGATTTCTAACTCATTGTTTGGAGGCTGAAGTACAGCTGATATCACAGGGTTTCTGTTTGTCTTTTTAGGTAGGTTAGAGTAGAGAACAACCCCACCAAAAGGATGCGGTGTTAGGGCCAGACTCCCCAGATTTTGGAACTGGTGAACCAGGTTCCAGTCTCGACGCCAGTTCGATATCCTGAAATTCTAGGCCAATCACTTAATCTTCCCATACCCCAAAAAAGATGAATGTGACCTCGCATATGATACGTAATGTAGATTTTCCTTCAAATTTATTACATAAAGTCTTAATTTTATTCAAGACATGGTGGCGAGTATTGTACTTTTCTTAACTTTCTTTATTCAATAGCAGCCAAGATAAACAATAAAAAACTACAGTTCCCAGAAGGCCACGCAACAGATTGGCTAATGGGGCAACCTAGAATCTAGAACTAACAGCCATTGACCGAACAGTCTCATGTATAACACTCGTCCTGACTGCGAACAGCCCTCTTCTCTTCGGCGAGCAGATTAGATGTTGTGCATGAACAAAGGGAAAATAGAGAGAACAATCCCAAAGGCTGGATTTCAAACAAAAAACTCTTGACTAAATTCCCAAAAAGTCATTTTCGAACTCTGAAGGAGGATCAGAGGATCATAGTTGAACGATGAAACAGGAAGTTGTGCAACAGCATTCCTTTGTGGGAGATGGCACCGATCAGGAAGAAGCTGGTGGTAGAGCTGGAGTTGCTATAGGGAGGGAGAAGAACACAAATTAAAAAGTGTTGCGGTGGGATAATACTCGCCTCAGTGTCTTTAATGAAATTAAGACTTTCTGTCATAAATTATAGGAAAATCTACATTTTCTGTCAAGACCGAAGGCTCCTATCATGCTGGTTCAAAGCATATCAACATCTAGAGAAGCAGCAGTAATAACAGGTTTACAATAAAACATATAAAACACATTTTCATTGGACCAATCAGCTAATCTCAGAATGTCCTCCAATCTGGAGACTGCCCCAAAAGCTTTGGAGGCCATGACTCCCCTGGCAGAATGAGCCCCGAAGATGGAAACATCACTACCAGCGAGGACTTAACTCAACGAAGCCAAGGAGCCAGCGTGGCAGAAGAAACGGGATTATGGGGTTTACGGAAAGAAATGAGAAGTTGGGAATGGGAGGACGTTATGAGAGCCAAAGTTCGTTGTTCATAAACTTTGAGGCATTGACCTACACACAATTTAGGCTGAGAAGGAAAAAACAGATAACAAACAGAATTCAAATTGTTTTTTGTATGTTTGTTATTATTAAACACTACCCCAAAAGGGGTAAATTGATGAGAGGAAACATCCAAAGCTTTGACATCAGAAACACGTTTGATGGAAACCAAACAGTAGAGCATAGTAGGTTTAGCTGAAAGCATTTTTAATGAAAGAGCTGCATTATCCAGCCACTCAGAAACGAGTTTGAGCACCAAATTCACGTTCCATAACTTTGAGTACTTTGCCTAAGGAGGTTTAGAAAACCTTACACCTGTAAGGAGACGACAAACTAGGGGGTGTTCACCAATTGGTTTGCCATTAATATAGTGTGACTAAGAGAAACCACGATTTGTACAAATTAACAGTTCTGTAAGACTTACATGAACTGGCCTCAGAAGCCAGAAAATCGACAATGTAATTTAAATGTGCTGAAAAGGGATCAACATGTTTCCCAAACACCAGCTTGCCAATAAAGACCACAGTGATTTGTAAGCGTTAGTTGTCCTTGGAGCTCAGGCTCTACTAATGAAGAGAGAAGCTTCAGTTGAAATGAGGAAGTCAGGGTGACTAGACCCGAAATCTTCCACGCGGACAGAATCAGAGAGTTGTTCAGAATGAGGTTATGCGGCTGACCTAAGGGATCCAGCAAAAGATTGTTGCATGAGGGAAGGAGAACTGGAAAATCCACTGTTCTCTCTAGTAGAGATGGAAACCAGATCTGTGATTGCCAGAAGGGGACCACCAGCACCAGAGAGGCTAATTGGTGTCTGGCCTGGGCAAGGACTCTGTTGATCATGGTAAAAGGAGGAAAGGCGTAGTTCAGGTGAGTAGACCAATCCTGTAGGAAGGCGTCTGTGGCAAGAGCCAAAGGATCCAGACGCCAACTGAACAAGTGAGGAAGTTGGGTATTGAGGCGAGAGGCAAAGAGATCTATCTGCAAAGGTCCCCATTTTTGAAACAGAGATTGAAAGACGGATGGCAGAAGCTTCCATTTGCTGGAGTCCCATAGGTAATGAGAGTTCCAGCCTGTGATGGAGTTGAGAGTGCCTGGGAAGTATTCTGCATTGACCGTGATCTTGTTGAGGAGGCAAAATTCCCAAAGACTCTTTGCTAATTTCACAAGAAGTTTGGATTTTGTGCCACCTAGTTGGTTTATGTAACGGACCGCAGAAACATTGTCTATGGGAAGTAGGATAGATCAACGAACCCTGTCCTTTGTGAGGCTTTTGATTGCAAAGAACCTGCCAGCATCTCTAAGCAATTTACGTGCAATCTCGACTCCTCGAGTGACCATGTCCCTCCAGTCGAGATTGTGCCACAGTGGGCACCCCAGCCCGAC
Organism: Lissotriton vulgaris; assembly: GCF_964263255.1. Lineage (NCBI taxonomy): Eukaryota > Metazoa > Chordata > Amphibia > Caudata > Salamandridae > Lissotriton > Lissotriton vulgaris. The sequence continues at coordinate 748,750,572 of NC_141699.1, read as the reverse complement.
AGACTTGCATTGGATTCTAATACAAGATCTGGGGCTGAGGACAAGATCGTTATCCATTCCACGCATCAAATTGGTCTATCCACCATTGGAGTTCTAGCCAACATTCAGAATCCAAAGATATCAGATTGGAATAAGCTAAGCCTTGACGCAGATGGCGGATTTTTAGGCGCTGAAGGGCTCTGTAGTGCAGAGGACCCAGAAAGATTGCCTGAATGGAGGCAGACAAAAGACCTACGATTCTTGCAAGAGATCTGAGAGAAATTTAGGAGTTTCAAAGAACTTGGAAAATTTCTGATGTTATAGCTGAGACCTTTGCCTGTGGAAGATGAAGGGAAGAAGTGGTGGAATCTACGAGTAAACCTAAGAATTTGATTTGTTGAGAAAGAATGAGCATGGATTTATCAGGATTTAACAGGAAACCCAGATCTGAAAGGAGAGAGCGAGTGATGTTTAAATGGGACAACAGGGTTTGTTTGTCTAAATTCATAATCAAGATGTCATCAAGATAGATTATCAATCTGACCCCAAGGGATCTCAGATACGTCACTACTGGTTTCATTATCTTTGTAAAGCACCAAGATGCTGACGATAGGCTGAAGGGGAGGGAGCAAAAGTGATAAGTCACTCCTAGCCATTGAAACTGGAGAACTTTCCTGTGAATCCGATGAATTGGGATAGTAAGGTATGCATCCTGCAAGTCTATTCTAACTATCCAGTCATGTGAGCAGAGAGAGTCTCTGAGGTGAATAATAGTTTCCGCTTTGGAGTGGCGATAAACCATGAACTGGTTGAACCATTTCAGATTTATGACTGGACGCATTTTCTTGTATTTCTTGTGAACCAGTAAGATGGAACTGAGAAACCCAGAAGGGTCGAAAGGGATGACTTGAATAGCTTATTTTTGGAGACAGGATTGCACTTCTATCGAGATGAGATTGGCTATGTTGGTTGAGAAGACAAGAGGTGGAGGGAAAACTGTTTAGAAAGGTGGAGCGTAGAATTCTATAAGATAATCTTGGATAGAGTTTAAAACCCAAGGATCTGCAGTTAGCGTTTTCCATTTTGGAAGAAAAAGACCCAAACGGCCCCCTACGGGGGGAGGACTTGAGGGACTCACCTTGTTGGGAATTGTTCCTTAAGTTCTTTTGTCCACAACCTCGGAAACCCCAACAACTTTGAGGGTAGAATTGGGGTTTGAACTCTTGATATTGGAGTTGGAATTGAACGATCCTCTGGAGCCTTGGTTATGATATGAACGCCTGGCACAGCGACTCTCGTCTCTGCCAGCCTGTCCAAAAACCTGTTGAGAAAAAACTTTCTTTAAGGATTGTTGAGCTTTACCAATGGATGTAAATGTTTTTTTTAAATTCTTTTTATTGAGAGTTCAAATAAAGAAAATAAGAGAAAAAACAAAACACAGTTGAAATCAAATTAATACAGTACGAGGCAAAAGAATATTAGAGACGTCTACACAATTTAACATTTTAACGCTTGAATTATAAAGTGCAAAGTTCGTGAGAAAACAATCTATCTTGTTAGAATTAATACAGTACGAACCATTTAAATACAATAAGCGTCTTCTCAGTTAACATTTCATAGCTTGGTTGTAAAGTGCAACGTGCGAAATCAAGACAGTCTTAGCAGACAAATAAATATTTTCAGGGAAATGTGGGACAGAATGAATGATTAAGAGTCAAACACACTCCAATATTTGTCATATTTTTTGAGAGCCCCTGATCTTAAAGCATACTTTCTTTCCCTACCCTGGATTCGAAGCAATTTTGCCTTCCATGCCTGAAAGGTTGGTACAAGGTTTGTTTTCCAGGACTGTAATATTAGGGATTTAGCTATTAAGGAAGCTATAAAAGGGACTCATCATGTGGGGTGTGGCTGGGAGAACAGCCTAAAATGGGGATTAGGTCGTCAAATACTATATTGGTTTTGAACTCGATTGAGAGATATTTTTCTATTTCCTTCCAAAATATCTGGATTTTTGAACACTCCCAGACAATGTGTTTCCAAGTGCCTTTTTCTTCACACCGGAAGCATTTATCAGCTACTTGGGGGAAAATATTATGTAAAAAGGAGGGGGTTCTGTATATTAACCATTTATTATAAAATTGCATATGTTTAAAATTTGCTCCTCGAAATATGGGTTTATTGAATTTATTTATTTGATCCCATACCTGTTGGTTAATTGCAATATCTTCCCTCTTTTTCCATCTCTCAATAATCTTGCTAGAAAAGTCCTGGTCTTTACTTTATATTAATATTTTAATCCAGATACTTATTTTCTTTTGTATTTTGTTATTAAGGGTAGTAGAAATATTTTCTTTATTAAATAAATTTCCTATATCGAGTTCTCTAAGTTTTGAGTTTAGCATGATGAGGGACCAGTTCAGACTTAAGTGCGAGTGATTTAACTGGCTAGAAATTTCATCCCAAGATTTCCACCTATTTCCCGACAGGAAGTCTTCAATTTTCTAGAAGCCATTCTCCTTCCAAAGAGTTAATGTATTTTTGCCCATGCAACCAGTATCTCCCAAGCTAAAATGTATTAAAATCATCTTATTACTTAAATTAGGTAAGTCATAAAATTTAAAAAACTGAGTTTTCAGCTTAAAAATCCACTGTAGGGATTTATAACATACTTTCTTTGGATCTTTCGTGATTCTGACCGGGTCAAAAATTTTTAATTCCAACAACATCTTCTTCATAAAAAAATTATCTGCCTCCTGAAAATCTAGAAAGAAAAACCTGTAACTATAATGTGCAAAAGACGCAAAATAATATTTTCTGATATTTGGAAGGGACAGCCCTCCTTGTGTGGATGGTAAATATAAAGAGCTCAGTGCAAGTCTGGGGGATTTTTTTGCCCATAAGAAAGAGGAGATCAATGCATCTACTTTTTAAAAATAGGAGGCCTGAATTACGCACGGTATTGCGCTAAAAAGGAAATTAAAAAGGGGTAGCACCGACATACGAACTAACGATGCCCGTCCCATGAGAGACAAGGGTAGTAAATTCCAGCGATCTGAAAGTGAGCCCACCTTTTTTAATAGAGGTAGAAAATTAAGTGAAAAAGGTCGTCCAGACTATCCGATATAAATTTTCCAAGATATCTCTTTGGATCCGTATTGTATGTCCGCCTGAATTCTGGTGCTAAAGTGTCTACAGTGCAGTTGACTAAAATAATTTCCGTTTTGTTAACATTCATTTTATAACCCCCTAGCTTTTGGAAGTCAGAGAAGATTTTTAAAATCTTCAGTTGACTTGAGGGTTTAGAGTCTATGAAAAGGGCGATATCATCCGCATATGATTTTATATTTGTCATTCCTAATACTGGGGAAGTATCGTCTTAATATTCCTGATAGCGATCGCTAGAGGTTCAATAAATAGTGCAAATAAAATTGGCGACAAGGGGCATCCTTGTCGCGTGCCTCTAGTAACCTGACAAGACCCAATATTAGTATTATTGACGATAATATGTGCCCTAGAATTCATATACAGTTGTCGTAAAAGAGAGATAAAAACATTCGGGAAAATAAAACTACACAGAATTGCAAACAGGTATGCCCAAGACACTAGATCAAAGGCTTTCTCCGCATCTAAAACCCAAATTTGAGCCTTCACCTTATTAATTTTAAAATAATCTAGTGCCTCCATTAATAATGTAGTATTGGAATGGAGATGCATGCCTGCAATAAAACCATACTGATCATGAGCTACCAGTAATCCTACTATTTTATTTAATCGGTTTGCTAAACGTTTTGTAAAAATGCTATAGTCTGTATTCAGGAGACTTATCGATCGGTATGAATTTATATTTTCCTTGTCCTTTCCTTTTTTTTAAATGCTGACCACCACCGCTGTATGAAAAGAATCCGGTGGGGGACTTCCTTGAAGTAAATAATTAACTAATATCAAAAGGTCTTTGCGCAGAGTTCCCCCAAATTTTAAAAAAAATTCATTCGGAAGGCCATCGTCGCCATTGGCCTTGCCATTGGGGAAGAACTCAATCACTTCATCTAGTTCTAGTAGAGTGAAATCCAGTATAAGATAATTCTTACCCTCAGCATCTATTTTAGGTATTTCAAGTGGCTGTAGGAATTCCATGATAGAGTCAGGTGTAGCCCCCTCCAATGGATGCAAATGTGGTGAACAACTTACTTAAGTCTTTTACTAAGGAGTCACCAAATAAAAGTCCATTGGCCTTAATACCAGGACCAAGAGCAGCCAAGTTAGCCAACTTAGGATCCAACTTTATAAGAAGACCTTTGCGGCGCTCATGTATAATTGCCGAATTGACATTACCTAGAAGACAAAAGGCTCTTTGAACAATAAGGAAATATCCTGGGATCCAAATCCGAAGCACGGCGCTACTGGTTGCCTTGCCACGGAAGTGCATTAAGAAACCGAAGCATCACCTCCCCACGCCAAGAAGTACCGACGCATCTCCTATGCATCAGTAGGGACCCGAAGCATCACCGTTCTTGTGTGTAAGAAACCGACGCATCACCTTCCTTGCAACACTTTCGTTGGATAGGGTTACGCATCCTAAGGTACATTGAACTCAGTGTTGCGTTTTACATCTTAAGAGAACTAAGCTAATTCTACCATTTTTAAAGTACAGTATTGTGGATTTTTGTTGTTTGTGGTCTTGTGTTAAGTCGATATAAAAGTACTTATTTTTATACTACAACTTGTGTGGTGTCCATCTGTCGTGTTGTCACTGGGTTACTGTATTTGTTCACAAATGCTTTACACACTGCCTCTGAGATAAGCCTGTCTGCTCGTGCCAACCTACCAAGGGGGTGAGCAGGTTTTATTTTAGGAGTGTACCCCCTTAACCTGACTATATGCAGGGGTCCCTATTTGGTCAATGGTACCTACCTCTGCCAACTAGAGACACCCAAATCTAACATTGGTGGGCAACATTGAGGATTTGGACTTGCATTTGTGACTCATGTACAGTAATTGGTGAACACTACTAGTGAGTGCAGAACAAACGCAATGACATACTTTTGGTAGATTGTTTTTCCTGGGATTTTCTATTTTTTGCAAAGAACTGCCAAGTTTAACCACCGTGGAGAAAGCAGCATTCATAGCATCTGTTGATTATGAGTGGGAAGAGGAGAAACTGGAATGATACAATATAAAACAGCTAAAGCACTTCTGTAGGAAATGACCAGTCTCTCCAAGAAGAATGAGTTCCAAAAGGCGCTGAGGGCCTGGGTCGAAGCAAGGAAAACCCTCTAGAATGAGGAGGGGGCTGGGAATGCAGATGAGTAGCAGGATGGGCCATTGGGTTCAGGGGGGGGGAGCAACCTCCTCAGTGGGTAGCAGTGTTTCTACCAAAGGCCTGACCCCAGAAGAGTTAGAGGACAGGAAGGAGTGTAGGATGCATGAAATAGAGCTGGACAAGCTCAAGTTGGGTGGGCAACTGGAGTTAGAGAATAGGAAATTGGCCCTAGAGGAAAAGAGAATGCAACTGGATCACTAGAAATGTTTGAAGGAGATGGAATTGAAAGCAAGGAGCTTAGAAATTACTCCCTCTGGTGGCAGCACACTGTCAATGCCTGTGGAAGCTAGAGAGTATATTCCTAAAGATGTGGTGAAAGAGTTTTATAAGAATGATGACATTGGGCAGTGGGTTAAGGCCTATGAGGTAGCCATGTCTTTCCACCGGGTCCCTGAGAAGGATTGGGGTGCGGGTTGTGGGGATGGTTCCTTAGTGAGGGGTGGGATACACTGTTAGACTTGCTCTCTGAAGTCCATATTTCTAATAGCCTCATGAAAGATGCATTGATGTCCAGGTATGGGTTGACTCCTGAATTGTATAGACAGAGGTTAAGAAATTGCAAGAAGGTGGAGTCAAGTACATGGGTGGAATATGTAACTTTCTTTTGCAGAGAATTGGATGGTTGGGTGAAGGGTAGCAAAGTTAATGATTTTGAGGGGCTCTTTGATTTAATTGCATGGGAGCACTTGTCAAGTAATTGTTTTCCAGAGCTACGCCAGCACCTGATTGATAACAGGCTGACTAACCCTAGGAAGCTTGCTGAGGAGGCGGACCGCTGTGTGAGCACCCGGGTCCACAAGGGTCACGTGGGAGAATTAGCCAAGAGTAGGCAGGGTCCCCAGTAGAAGAGTGGGGGAGGGGCAATGGTAAATAGAGGGAGTTCCAGAAAGGGCCCCAAAGTAATTCCCAAGGAAACCAAGGGAAAGGTTTCCAGCCTCCCCCTGAGAAGCAGAAAGGGGCCCGACAGGTAGACCTGTTCCCAGGGTACCCCTGAGGCGTTACACATGTGGTAAAGTGAGCCATAAATATGTTGATCCCCAGTGCCCATAGTTTGGAAAGTCAGCACCCACAGGTGCTCCACCCCAGCAGATGGCGAGTGTAGCCCTGGGGGAGGAGATGGGTGTCCAAGGTGAGTGGGGTCCCGCAGAGATGTTCCTTGTCTCTTTAGGAGACTGTGAGGTGGTCCCCAGGACCCAACTGCCTGATAGCACTAAAAAGTACAGGCAGTGGGTGACCATCAATGGCCATAGAGTGGAGGCTCTTCGAGACACAGGAGCCAGTGTAACAGCTGTCAAGTGTCACCTGGTGTCTGAAGAGCAGGTTGTCCCCAAAGCATTTTACACAGTTGCTGCCACTGACAACACAGAGAGCTACTGCAAGGTGGCTCAAGTTCCCTTTGCATTGGAGGGGTCTCTGGAACTCTTCAAGTAGCTGTGAGGCCAGCCATGCCTGTTGACTGTTTGTTAGGGAACGATTTGGAGAGCTTACCTTGGGCTAAGGTGGCGCGAAGTGCTCATTTGGAGATGTTGGGTCTGTCTGACTGGGTGTGTGTGACCACACGGTCCATGGCAGCCAGTGAGGGTGTTCAAGAGGACCTGGAGCCTGAGAGGGAGGCCCAGGTGCCTGCCTTAAAGAGAAGAGGCACCAGGTGTGGGAAACCGTCCCCGAAGTTCCCACTGTCCAGGAGGAGGAAGACTCTGAGGGGGATGCCCTGGATCCTACAGGGGAACAGGTAGCTGAACTGGGGTACCTACCTGAGCTGACCCATTGGCAGCAGGAAGGAGGACCTTCCAGGGAAGAGTTCTGCAAGGAACAGAAGGAATGCCCTTCTCTTGTGGGTCTGCGGAAGCAGGCAGCAGACCAGGCAGCCGGTGATTAGTCTGGATCACATTGGATATACTGGGAGAATGATATCCTGTATACTGACCCTAGGGTTGCTGAGCCTGGGTCAGCCTGTGTGCTGGTGGTACCCCAGCGCTTCAGAGCCTTACTACTGGGGCTGGCTCATGATGTGCCGCTGGCAGGACATTGGAGGCAAGACAAGACCTTTGAGAGGCTTGTCACCCACTTTTATTGGCCCCAAATGTGCAAGAGTGTAGACACTCATTGCAGGACCTGTCAGACTTGCCAGGTAAGTGGAAAGAGTGGGAGGAAGCAGAGGGCTTCTCTCTAGCCATTCCCTGTGGTCAGCACCCCCTTTGAAAGTGTGGGTATTGACATTGTGGGGCCACTGGACCCCAAGACAGCCATGGGCAATAGGTTCATCCTGGTCTTGGCGGACCATGAACACCCGGTACCTGGAAGCCATACCTCTGAGGACAGTGACGGCCCCCGTGGTGGGACGGGCCCTGATGGAAATTTTCTCACGGATGGGATTCCCTAGAGAGGTAGTGTCTGACCGAGATACAAACTTAATTTCTAAGTATATGAAGTCCCTGTGGCAGGAGTGTGGGGTAACCTACAATTTTACCACTCCTTACCACCCCCAAGGAAGTGGGTTGGTTGAGAGATTCAACCGAACCATAAAAGACATGATTATGGATCTTGAGGAACCAATGAGGTGTAAGTGGGACGTCCTTTTACCATGCCTGCTGTTTGCATACCATGAGGTGCCACAGAAATCCCTAGGGTTCAGCCCCTTTGAGCTTCTCTATGGTCACCCAGTGAGAGAAAGTCTGACTCTTGTCAAGGAAGGCTGGGAGCAATCTCCCAGGAAACCTCCTCAGGATGTAGATAGCTACATGCTGGCCTTCAGGAACCAGACTAGGCGTTTCAGGCAACTCGCAGAGGCGAATCTGGAAGCCAGCCAGGAGGAGATGAAGCAATGCTACGACCAGAATGCCACTCTGGTAGAGCTTCAGCCTGGTCAGAAAGTGTGGGTCATGGCCCCAGTGGAGCCTTGTGCACTCCAGGATAAGTGGACTGGACCATTTGTGGAGGTGGAGCGCAAATGTCCTGTTACCCATTTGGTGGACTTGCGGTCTCCCAGGAACCCCTTGGGGGTCCTGCATGTCAACCACCCAAAGCCCCACTTTCGAGAGGTCCGTAGTGGGCATGCTCTTAGTGACAGATGATGGAATGTAGGAGCAGACTGAGCCTCGTCCTGACCTCCTGTCGGCGACGAGAGAAGATGGGTCAGTGGATGGTGTGAACCTCTCTTCCACCCTGACCCCTGAACAACAGAATGACTGCTGCCAGTTGCTGGGACAGTTTTATGATTTGTTTTCCCTGATTCCCAGTGTCACTGATTGGTGCAGACACAATATGGACACTGGAGATAGTCCTCCTGTGAAGCACAAAACTTGAAGGGTGAGTGACAGGGTGAGAGCTTGCATCAAGGAGGAGGTCTCCAAGATGCTTGCGTTAGGGGTGATTGAGTCCTCTAACAGTCCTTGGGCCAGCCCAGTGGTCTTGGTCCCAAAGCTGACACACCAGGTGCCACGCCAGAACTCCTGTTCTGTGTAGACTAACGAGGGCTCAATTCTGTCACGAGGACAGACGCGCCCCCCATCCCAGAGCTGATGAGCTCATCGATCGCTAAGGGTCGCCCGGTACCTCAGCACATTTGACCTAACGTTTGGGTACTGGCAGATCACCTTGACTGATGGGGCAAGAGAGAGGTCAGCATTCTCCACACCAGATGGGCACTACCAGGTCCAGTTTATGCCGTTTGGGAAGAAGAATGCCCCTGCCACCTTTCAGAGGTTGGTCAACCAGGTGTTGGCTGGACTGGAAGAGTTCAGTGCCGCCTACCTGGATGACATTGCAGTGTTCAGCACCAGTTGGTAAGAACACCTGCGCCACCTCTGGTAAGTGTTGATGACGCTGAGGATGGCAGGTGTCACGATCGACAAGGCAAGTAACTTTCAGATCGGGCTGGGTTCCGTGGTGTACTTGGGACACCAGGTTGGGAGCGGCCAGGTGGCGCCCCTACAACCCAAGATTGAAATCATCCTGGCTTGGTAGCCCCCCAAGACCCAGACAGAGGTGAGAGCCTTTTTTAGGACTCACTGGGTATTACAGGAGGATTGTCAAGGGGTATGGCAGCATTGTTTGCCCTTGACAGAGCTGACTTCCAGGAAGCAGCCCAAGAAAGTGATTTGGACTGACACCTGTCAGAAAGCTTTTGAGGCCCTGAAAACTGCCATGTGTCTACGCCCGTGCTCCTGGCACCCAACTTCTCCAGGGAGTTTATCGTTCAAACTGACACTTCAGAGCATGGTGTGGGGGCTGTTTTGTCACAGATAAATGAGGAGGGCCTAGATCAACCAGTAGCATTCATCAGTATTACAATTACAATTACAAAGTGGGAGGTTACTTCCACAGGAACAGAGGTGGAGTGTGATTGAGCGTGAGGCATTTTCTGTGGTCTGGGCACTGAAGAAGCTGAGACCATACCTGTTTGGTACTCACTTCCTGGTTCAGACAGACCACAGGCCCCATAGATGGTAGATGCAGATGAGGGGTGAGAAACCAAAGCTGTTGAGGTGGTCTGTTTCCCTACAGGGGATGGATTTCACTGTGGAACACCGCCCTGGAACAGAACACGCCAATGCTGATGGTCTGTCAAGATTTTTCCGCCTTAGAGATCAGAACTCCCAGGAGGTAGGGTAGTTCGCCCCACATTTCAGCCAGAGGGGACACGTGTTAGACCTGACACCTTGGCGTGGGTCTCCCTTCTATTTGTTTCTGTTGCCTCATGTGTTTTGCTGGTTATAGATGCTTTGGGCACTGTGCCACTGCTGTCCAGTGCTATAGTGCAAGTGCTCCCTGATTCCATGGTTGATTTGGTTTACTTGTCAGACCCTAGTACATTGCACTGAGTGTCCCTATGGCTTGTAAACCAGATGCTGCTGGTGGGATTGCAGCACTGGTTGTGCCACCCACAAAAGTATCCTGTGAAAGTGTGTCTCAGGTCTGCCATTGCAGAGCCTGTGTGCAGTCTGGTACTGCCATATTGACTGGGCAATTGCACCCACTTGCCAGTCCCTAAACCTTCCCTTTTCTGCATATTAGTCACCCCTATGGTAGGCCCAGGGGTGCATTGTAGGTAAAAGGTAGGGTAAGCCCTAATGTGTGTGGCATGTCCTAATAATGAATTACAGCCATATTCGTTGCTCACTATTGCAAGGCTACCTGTTCCCCATAGGCCAGAATGGGCAGTTTGATTATTACATCTTATAATCCAAACTGACTCCGGGAACTAGGTAGAAATTTGAGTTTAGTATGCCTGAACTCAGAATGATAAAATGCATCTTTTAGTGAAGTTGGTTTTAACATTCTGTGTTTGAAAATACCACTTTGAGAAAGTGGGTATTTTCCTGTCTAACTATCCAAGCCTGCCTCTGCTAGGTTGTGTATTCCTTATCTAGAGTTCAAGTGACAGGGGCTGGGGGATTCCACGAGACGGGGTGAGTCAGCACAGGGCTGAATAGAGAGATCTGCTGCTCTAACTCTGGAAATACATGTAAATAAGTTGGTGGGGAACTGCTTCTCCCTGATCGGAGCTTTGAGGAAGATTCTTCAGTTGCTGCCAAAGACGGGCAGAGCGTTGGTCGTTGGAAGTATCATTTCAGCAGGTTGGACTATTGCAACACCCTACTTTGGAGGCCCCAAAATTTCTGATTGAACGCCTTCAAAGAGTCCAAACCTTGGCGGCCAAATTGGCACTGATGAAACTGCAACGTTCATCAGGCTCCTTGGCCCTTGCAGAACTCCATTGGCTACCAATAATACAGAGAGTTCAATTCAAGTCTCTGCTTGGTTTTCAAAGCCCTCCATGGCTTTGGACCCAAACCTCTACAGGAGACATTTGTATGGTATGCTCCATCAAGGTGCCTTCGTTCCTCCACTGCCTGTCTGGTGAGAGCTCCTAAAATTCGGAGAGCCAAGTCAGAAGGTAGGTCGTTCAGCTCTGCCGCTGCCAAACTCTGGAATAACCTCCCTTTGGAAATTAGACAGTCCCGTGACCTATTGCACTTGAGGAAAAAGGTAAAAACATGGCTGTTCCCTAGAGCTTGACAGGTCTGATGACCTCCTTGTCATACCCATTTCCACCATCCACTGATTGATGATTCACGTACTATAACGCCAAGATACCCGTTGGGTGATAGCTGCGCTCTATAAATACCGCACATAAATACAAATACAGATGGGAGGGAGGAGTTGCATCTGGGACCTGAATAGGGCTGTGCCTTCCCTCCATAATGCTGGCTCCACCTCCTCTGGTGCGTCTGATGTCCCTCCCCTGCACTGTGAAAGGAAAGAAGGAGTCTTAACAACAAAGTGCTCTATGACTGACCAGAACCTGTTTGGACTATGCAAAGGCCTCTTTGCCTTCAGAGAACAAAGGGAAAATTAGTATAAAAGAGGGGACCCAAACCCCAGAACTTTATATTATTTTTGGGAAACAAGAAGAAACTTTTTCTGAGGAGAGGAATCAGAGAGACTGAAGAGAGACTATCCCTAAGCGTGATGGATTGGCCTGCAGTGGTTGCCTGACTGCCAAAGAGAGGAGAAAGAACTTTGTGCTACTTTCATTTAACTTGTGAAGTATCTCCAAGGGTTTGAGATAGAGCTTGCCTCCTGCTGAAGTCTCAGGGACAACAGACTTCATCCACAAATCCCCAAGAGTTCTTTGGAAGTGCCTGCAGTTGTGTTGGGCTTTCTGAGGGTCTGAGTGTCGCAAGGAGCTAGAAGCAAGACTCACAAAGAAGAAGCGTGTCGCCGAACTGCTGATGTTGCTTCACAACGCGAAAGCACCTCACATCGCCAGAGAAGAGGAATGACGTTGCACCAGACGCCACCGCATCATCGGAGATGCGTGTCGCCACCGCAGCCGCTATCATTGCATCGCTGGGAAAGCGCCTCAACGCTGCAGCTGTTGCCTCATTGCCGAAGCGCCTCGCATCGCCAGAAAAGAGGATCGACGTTGCATCAGAAGCCGCTGCATCTCCGGGAAGCGTGTTGCAGAGCCTGTCGCGGCTCAGAATAATTGTTGAGTCACTGCACAGCAGTCGGGCGTGCACTCATTGTGTCGCATCGAGGAAAAGACGCCAATTTTGTTTCATTGCACCGCATCTGCATCGCATCACGGCACTGCTGATTGCATTGCCACGGAAGCTCAGTAAGAAACCGATGCATCACCTCCCCACGCCGAGAAGAACCGACGCATCCCTTGCGCATCAGTAGGGATCCGTCGCATCACCGTTCTTGCGTGTAAGAAACTGATGCATCACCTTCCCTGCAACACTTTTGTTGTATAGCGTTACGCATCCTAAGGTACATTGAACTCAAAGTGTCGCATTTTACATCTTAAGAGAACTAAGCTAATTCTACCATTTTTTAAGTACAGTATTGTGGATTTTTGTCGTTTGTGGTCTTGTGTTAAGTCGATATAAAAATACTTATTTTTATACTACAACTTGTAAGGTGTCCATCTGTAGTGTTGTAACTGGGTTATTGTATGTGTCCACAAATACTTTACACACTGCCTCTGAGATAAGCCTGTCTGCTCGTGCCACGCTACCAAGGGGGTGAGCAGGGGTTATTGTAGGAGTGTACCACCTTACCCTCAGTAGACGCATGGGTCCCTATTTGGTCAAAGGTACCTACCTCTGCCAACTAGAGACCCCCAAATCTAACAAGACCCATCAGTTGATCCATAGTGTAGAAAGCAGGGAGGCGACCAAGAGCAGACAGATGGGGCGGGGAGGAGATATTACAGGATAATACTTCCTAAACCGAAGATCTAGGATGACATGTGATGACACCAAATCATACGAGCTGCAGTGGAAAAGCCCTGAGTCTTCCTTTTATGTTACAGATGTTAGTGTGACAACTTAGAAAAGTTCTGACTGTCACCAAGCATAGTTGGGAACAGGCATTATGTAAAAAAGACTAAGTAATTTTGGAGCTTTGGCTTGTTTTCAGTTGAAGCACAGCTTGCACACTTCTTCGATCCCTAGCTAACCTTTATGGTCTGCCACTGAATATTAAGCCACAGTCTCCAGTTCCTCTAAGGGTCTATTTGTTAACAAATTAATTTCCCTCCCATCCCCTTTATCCTTAGTTTTCAGCTCTTAATTTAATTTGAACAGGATTGGATGCTATACCATGCCTCCAACTAATAGTGCCCTACTTTGTTTTAAAATATCTAGTGTCCTAAAGCTTTGTTTCTGTGAGGGGACATGTATTTGCTTGCGTTACCATCTCTGTCCACATGTGTCATTTGTATGTTGTGTTTCCATGTTAGCCTATTTATCATCTGCATATGTGCCATTTATGTTTTGACTTTGCTCCTGCATGTGTTGCCCAGGTGTGTTTGCTTGGGTGTATTTTCCTTGTGTCCATATGAAAGCCAGTGATGTCTGTTTGTGGCAGTCTGTTGCCATGGGTGCATGTGCTATAAGTAAGAGCTATTGGCTTTGTCAATATGTGTTTGTAGTTCTCCTCCACCCAGAATTTACAACCTAGTGGATCCCATAGGCAGGCAAAATTTGATGATCTTCATGACTTAATATCTGCATGTAGTAAATATTAATATGCCCCACATGTGCCTCTAAGCGCTTTGTTGCTCCTCTGGTGCTGACAGTGGGAATTCTCCAAGTAACACAACTGCATTTCTAAAACTAATGTTGCATTTCTGCCATTCGCTGTGCTCAGACAAACCTTTTATATTCACAAAAGTTTTAGGGAGATATTTTACACTTCTGGAGTTCTGTGAGCTTCTCATCAGAGGGGGCAGGTGTATGGGTAGAACTCACCAGCATATCCCAAACCTACAGACATGAACTGATGTGGCAAAGCGGGTAAATGGGCATAGTGTGATGGACCCTTTGCTGCAGTCTCTTCCTGGACTGATTAATTGGCTGGCTCCATTCCTCAAAAGAAAGGTAAGTCTCTGATGCCTTGTCAGGGGTAGTAAGCGCTATATAAATGCAATTACAATACAATACATGCACAAATATTTACTTCCAAGTAGAACAAAGTCCAAATGCAAAAGGGGAGGGGCGGGTGGCTCCAAAGAATGTCTTATTTTATGGGGTAGAGGTTTCGTCATACTGCGTATTTCTGTGCTGTGAGCAATCCGCAGGTAGTGCGTGATAACAAAGTTCTTAAGAATAGAATTAATAATCATTTTCTTGTATCGGTTTTGTTGCATTTGCGTTTCAGACCTGCGCTGGTTAATGCCTGCAGGTCGGTGGAACTCTTTTTAAAAAACATTGAAATCACAAAACTATATATCTGAGATAAGCAAGTAAAGCGAGGCCAATTCTCAGTGGGCAAATGCACTGCTGCACATTTTTGAAATGACGGGGTTTTTACTCACGTACATCACAAAAGCCTGCGCCTAAAACCGAATTGCCTAAAATACACTTGAGTTCTGTGTTTGATTAGGGTATTAACCTGTTTAACTGTAATATTTACCATTCTTTAAAAAAATAAGAGCCGTTTTTTTACTAAGTAAAATAACTTTGCATGGACATTTAAATAAAAAAAAATGGCATTTAACTTTTGGCGAACATATATCCATTCAATCACCGCGCCCGTCCATTCATTTATCTACATCTGCCCTTCCACCCATTTGTCCACCTATCTGGCACTGCCCCCACCCCCGATGCACAACCTCCCTCTTATGCCCACCTGTGCCTGTCCCCTCCACACTGCCTGTCCTCCTTGTGTCTCTCCAGTACTGGTAGTCACAGACATTGCGCGGAGGCCGTCCTAGCCTGCAGGGTGCGAGGCGATTGCAAAAACCACAGTTGATGGACAGAATGCAGAACAATGTCATGCATTCACCCCAGTACAGAGATCTGGGCCTAAATCCATCGTTTTTTTGCACTCCACACCACCCCAGTTCAGACATGGCCATATGCAAATCAGTCTGGCCCTGTGCCTCATGGGAACAGTCCAGCCCAAACTGCCAAGCCATGCCGTCCCTGGACCGGAAACAAGCTTCCGAGGACCGGTTTCTGGCATTCCAGACGTCTTCAGCCCGGCTTGCTTGAATCCAGTGGTGTGGAGAGCATGGGACTCACGTCTGAGCATACCCATCCCACTCAGGGTGACAAATGCAAAAACCACAGTTGATAGACAGAATGCAGAACAATGTCATGCATTCACCCCAGTACAGAGATCTGGGCCTAAATCCATTGTTTTTATGCACTCCACACCACCCCAGTTCAGACATGGCCATATGCAAATCAGTCTGACCCTGTGCCTCATGGGAACAGTCCAGCCCGAACTGCCAAGCCATGCCTTCCCTGGACCGGAAACAAGCTTCCGAGGCCCAGTTTCTGGCATTCCGGTCGTCTTCAGCCCGGCTTGCTTGAATCCAGTGGCGTGGAGAGCATGGACTCACGTCTGAGCATACCCATCCCACTCGGGGTGACAAATGCAAAAACCACAGTTGATAGACAGAATGCAGAACAATGTCATGCATTCACCCCAGTACAGAGATCTGGGCCTAAATCCATCGTTTTTTTGCACTCCACACCACTCCAGTTCAGACATGGCCATATGCAAATCAGTCTAACCCTGTGCCTCATGGGAACAGTCCAGCCCGAACTGCCAAGCCATGCCTTCCCTGGACCGGAAACAAGCTTCAGAGGACCGGTTTCTGGCATTCCAGCCGTCTTCAGCCCGGCTTGCTTGAATCCAGTTATGTGGAGAGCATGGGACTCACGTCTGAGCATACCCATCCCACTCGGGGTGACAAATGCAAAAACCACAGTTGATGGACAGAATGGAGAACAATGTCATGCATTCACCCTAGTACAGATATCTGGGCCTAAATCCATCGTTTTTTGCACTCCACACCACCCCAGTTCAGACATGGCCATATGCAAATCAGTCTGACCCTGTGCCTCATGGGAACAGTCCAGCCCGAACTGCCAAGCCATGCCTTCCCTGGACCGCCAAACAAGCTTCCGAGGACCAGTTTCTGGCATTCCAGCCGTCTTCAGTCCGGCTTGCTTGAATCCAGTGGTGTGGAGAGCATGGGACTCACGTCTGAGCATATCCATCCCAATCGGGGTGACAAATGCAAAAACCACAGTTGATGGACAGAATGCAGAACAATGTCATGCATTCACCCCAGTACAGAGATCTGGGCATAAACCCATCGTTTTTTTGCACTCCACACCACAAAGGCACGCTCCTGGACATGCTCTTGTGACTGGGGGTGTTGGCACAAGGGTTATCAGTCGGTTCACCGGGTCCTTAGGGGGCGGGGTTTGAGGGCCGCTGGGCTGCTCTGCCTCCAAAGGACTGGCGTTATTGTGAGGCGCTATGAAGACGAACATGCACAGTTGCACACGTTAGCCACTACTCTGTGAATGTGTGTGTGTGTTGGTATGCCTACTCACGAGTGTGTGCTAGTGGACACCTCCTCTACTTGGCATGTGGTTTAAATTGTCGCGTATGCAGGTACTTTTAAATATGATTTCAGAATGTGTTGTATGAAAACCTATTGTGTTTAATTTAATAGACTATATTGTGTCTCTATAATAATCTGGGCCATCTACATCGTGTACATGACTGTCTTGCATCTCAGTTCCTTAAAGAGACTTTGGTTCTGTTAATATTTCAGCAGCTTTACAACACCATCACACACTTTTATATATAATCAACCTGCCACTGCCAAACTCTGGGATGCTTCTATTCTTGGCAGTGCCACTGCCAGACTTTGGGATGCTGCTATTCTTGGCAGTGCCACTGCCAGACTCTGAAATGCTGCTAGTCTTCACTGTGCCACTACCAGACTATGGGACGCTGCTAATCTTGGCGGTGCCTGACCCAGAAGAAGACGTTTGTGCACCTTAACCAGTCAAAATAATTTTGCCCACCTCAACCAGCCATTGCCAGACCCTGAAGGTTGCTGCTACATTCTGCACTGCCTGAAGCATTTTCCACACCTCAACCTGCCACTGCCAGACCCTGAAGGATTCTGCTTTTCTTGCCACTGCCACTGCCACACTATGGGATGATGCTAGTCTTCACCGTGCCACTACCAGACTATGGGCTGCTGCTAATCTTGGCAGTGCCTGGCCCAGGAGAAGACCTTTGTGTACCTTAACCAGTCAGAACCATTTTGCCCATCTCAACCTGCCACTGCCAGACCCTGAGGATGCTGCTATTCTTGGCAGTGCTACTGCCAGACTCTGGGAGGCTGCTAATCTTGGCAGTGCCTGGCCCAGAAGAACTCTTTGGCACAATTGAACTTTCCACTGTCTGAACAAGGATCCACCATATTGTTGCCTGTCAAAGAACACGAGATGGAGATTCTTCTGTGAGTCTGCAGAATGCACATGCACTTTATCAGGTATCAGCTCATGGGCACATCAAGCAGCAAGCTCTGCACACCATGCCATGGACTGCTCTCTTCTGATGAGTGCCAAAAGTACGAAACATACGTAATTTGCGTATGTAAAGAGATGTTCAGCATTGCTCTTGGAGCATTAAAACAAGTGTGAAAAAACATGGAGCATTGGCCTATATTGCCTTTATTCTGAGGAGCCTGACGTGAGTATGCAAAAGGAACTTCATGCTAAAGAGCACCTTTCCCAAGTAGAACGTTTCCACAGGTTCAGTCCTCAAACTTGGACCCAGAATATTTTGGGCAGCTTGCTCCACACCATGCGATATTAAGTGAGTGACAGTTTTCCTGACAGATCTACTTTGGTTTTAGGTCACAAAATATAGCTAATCTAATTAATGTGGGTACTAAACATATAATCCTTGAAATAGAAGTATATTTAGGTCTCGCCTAGGCAGCGCATGCGCTGTCTTGTCGAGAGATGCTGTATACACTATAGTGGGAGAAGCTCCACCCACTTTCTGCCCATCTTTTTTATTGTATTTAATAATAAATACTGCATTGTGATTGGTGTTTGGCTTCTTAGTCCTGCCTCCTGATGCCTATGTTGTCCTTTTGTTCTTTCCGCGGCTATCAGCCCCTTTACTAGAACACTATTTGCTGCCCTCCGCCCCCTCCCGCAGTTCGCAGTTTTTTCGCTCCCCCTCACCCCACCCCACTCCTGTTCGTGCCTTCCTCAACAGGGAAGCTACCATTTGTAATGCAATACGTCTCGCGTAAATACGAGTCGTATTGCATTGCAAATGCTTGTTTTTAATTAATGCACAAAGCAAAGAAAGCACGAACACCAGAAGGCAGGTCTCTCGCGCCTGAATGTGGGTGGAGCTCGGGCTCCCATGCACCAAGGAGAGCCCCACACATAGGACAGAGGAACACGGAGCTTCCCTGATTGCTCCGACGTCTTTCCTTCATGACGAGAGCTGCAGGGAATTGGAGAAATCAGGACGGTGGGAGCGGGAGTGCGGACCCATCCAGAAGCATTATGGTAAGTTTTAATTTACATTTTTCATTTTTCTTCAATTGAACCCCTCCCGCCTCCCCCCCCTGATGACCCCATTTCCACCCCCCTTGACAGCTCCTGCACTGCCGTGCACACACGCTGGTGAGACTTCCTCTCGGATTGCTTTGCTCTGTCTCCAGTGAGAGTGCGGTAAGGCACCCTCTCACTAGTTTGATTTCGGTGCAGTACTGGGAACACATATCACTGGGGCTTCCCTCTGCATGTTTCGTCCATTTCCAGGAGCTGCAGGTCACTGTGGCAGCCTCCCTGCATAGGGAGGAGAGTGCAGTGTGCTTTCAGCGCTGTTGTGATAAGGGTTAATAAGTCAATGTGCAGCATGTGTGCCTGGGAAGCACGACTCTGCGAATCCGGGAACAGATGCTGAGTGACCTCCGACACGTGCTGCTGACTAGCTGCAAGCAGTACACAGGACAGTCAGCAATGTTCTCAGGCCCCAGTACAAACTTAGCTGCAGAATGGACGGAACGGAACACAAGTATGCACAAGAATCAGAAAGAGTGTCAGACCGAAGACAGCAGCAGGGCGTCCAGATCAGTATTCAACACAGAGAAGAGGGGACGGACCGAGCTGCAGAGTTCAAGGAGCACAAGCTCCTGCACTAGACTCTGTGTGAGTGTGCACAGAGAGGGACCACAGCACAGAGGCGCAGTGTGTAGCGAGCCAAAGTCTGCGAACACAGCAGCCAGAGAGCAGTGTGCACAGTTCTCGGGGAGACCCTAAGCGCCGCCCGTGCCAGTAAAGTCCTCCCTCCTTGCACCAGCTGCTCTACTGCCTATATACAGAGCCCATCGCTGTGTGCACAGCTCTCCTCACACACGTCGGACATGGGACTAGTCGAGCTACCTAGATCTGCGCCACACCTGCCACTGCACACAAGAGTGGTCGCTGGCTGGCCCCACCAGAGAGGGATGCTCCTCTGCCATGCCCCCTTGTGTGGGCACCTGGCCAGTGGCCCCACGCTCTGCACCAGCCATATCAACCTGCTCCTGTTCTCCCCAGCTCAGGTGTACTTACCTGCCCATCATCCAATGTACCTAGGTGACCCCCTCAGCCAGGTGTAGCCACCCTCTCCAGCGTCTCTGAGACTCACCTTTCATGTATGTGTCAAGGGGTTTACCCTTTCCACGCGTGCCCATTGTCGTTCTTAGCAGCCCCTCCCAACGCCCATGTACACTCACCTGACGTCTTCGCCCAGGCGGACTTTCCTGTTTCCAGCCAGCGGCCAGGCGCATGCAGAAGCCCAGTCTTATCCTTCCAAGTGCGCTCCTGCCCTCACGCACACTTGCACTCTTCCTGCAGCCCAATGTGCCTGCTGCCACTGCGCCCCGCACTCTGTGTACTTACCTGCTGCCCACGTGCGCAGAGGTTTACTTACCTGAGACCATTGCACAAGGTACACATGTGCGCGTAGCTTCCTCCTTCTCCCAGGTGTGCCTTCCCGCCCCTCCAGCTCCCGGTGGTACAACATAGCTTAAAAACATTGCCAAAGCCAATTGCTCCTATATTTTCTTTTTGCCCTAGCTGTCCCCTTTTCTCACATTCGCTCCATATCGGTTTAATTTTCCTCCTTTATCTAGCATCTTTTCTGTTTTCATTTTCTTTCCTCATTCACTCTTTTGGTAGGTAAAAGACATTGTCATTCTCAATCCCAATACCTCTAACTCTTACAAATGCGAGACCAATTTGCAATGCAAATGCTTGTTTTGAATGTTGTAGTCAGGCTACACATAAGTTAATGTCTTATTACTTACCGGTAATCTTCATTACCCCGATTAGGATCCTCCCCGTCCCAGTCCTTACTAGGTGAGGCAGTCCTGCCTCCACCCAGCCAATCACAATGCCAGTATTTCCATACTACATAAGCCCCGCCCACCTACCGCCATGCCTGTCATCAATAAGACTCCGACACAAACACAGCAGGAGGGAGGGAGGGAAGAGGACTGGGACGGGGAGGACCCTAATCGGGGTAATGAAGATTACCGGTAAGTAATAAGACATTACCCCTCATGGGTCCTCCCCGCCCCAGTCCTTACTACACGAGGAACTCACAAGCAGAGAACCAATAAAGAAAATACGCAGGACACCAGGGATCCTTGCAGAGTACAAAACTTTAATCAATAAAAGATCAATGAACAACAGCGTTCAAGACGCCAACAGAAAAACTGTCAGCAGAGGCATGTAAAACATCAAGCCGATAATGTCGCTCAAATGTGTGATGAGACTGCCAGGTGGCCGCCCTACAATTCTCCTGAATAGAGACCCCCGCCGCCACAGCCCAGGAAGCAGACACAGAACGCGTCGACCAACCCTGTACATGAGACGGAGTAGGCAAATCCAAAGACTTGTAAGTTTGACAGACCGCCAAACGGACCCACCGACTGATCGTGGAAGTAGAAACCTTCTTCCCTTTAGCCACACCTCCACAGGAGACAAACAGGGCAGAGATCTCCGGAACCCCAGGGAACGTTGGAGGTAAATTTGAAGAGCCCTGCGAACATCCAAAGAAGGGGGAACAAGGGAATCCCCCTCAGCAGGCAAATCAGGAAGAATCACCTCCTGCTGCAAATAAAAACTCGAAGAAACCTTAGGCAGGAAAGCCGGACCAAGCCGCAAAATGACCCGATCCGGGAGGAACTGCAAATAGGGAAACAAAATGAGCAAGGCACCCAACTCACCCAACCTGTGAGCGGAGGTAACGGCCAACAGGAAAGCCACCTTAGCGGACAGCCACAACAAATCCACCTCCATCAAAGGCTCAAAAGGGGGCAACTGCAGACCACGCAAAACAGTAGGCAAATCCCAAGAAGGAATGAGAACAGGAGAAACCAGCCGACGAAGCCGAAAGCTCCGAAGAAGCCGACTAACCAAAGGTGCAACACCCTCCAAGGAGGCCCCAGGACCCCGACAAGCACGAACCGCAGCCCACTGAGCAGACAACGTGGAAGGGGAAAGGCCTTTCAAAAAACCATCTCAGAGAAACTCCAACACAGAAGTAGGAACCCCCAGTACAGGATCCACCCCATGAGAAGAACACCAAGAAACAAAAGAACCCCAATGACGACCATAGCACTTATGGGTCGAAGGGCGGCGAGACATTTGGATGTCATGAGCCACCACCGATGAACAACCCAAAGACTCCAACATCAACTGCTCAAGAGACATTGCGTCAGCTGCAAACGACGAAGACAAGGCAGAGACAGGAGCGGAAACTGAAGAGGAGACGGACACAAAGGAAGCCGAACAAACCGACCCACGGCCAGCCGCAACAGGAGAGGAAACCAAATGCGGCGAGGCCAGAAAGGAGCAATCAACAGGACTGAAACTTTCTCCCCCCGAATCTTCTGCAGCACCCTCAGGAGGAGGGGAATGGGAGGGAATCCATACAGAAGGCCCGAAGGCCCGAAGGCCAGGGAATCGAAAGAGCATCCACCGCCCAAGCTTGAGGACACAGCGCCTCCGAACAACACCGGGGTAGGAAAGATATGTGAGGGGATGCAAAAATATCGATCCAAGGAGTCCCGAAGGCAAAGGAACAGTAACAGAGGAATAGAGAGATGGTACAGAACAGAAGATGGAAGGTCGCAACTCAAAGCGTTCGCTTGAAAATTCAACCGTCCTGGAATGTACACCGCCCTCAAGGTCAACAGATGAGATTCCGCCAGAGCACAAATCATGGAGGCCAACATGTTCAGAGATGCGCACCTGGTCCCCCCCTGACGGTTCAAGTAACAACGAGCCACCTGGTTGTCGGTACGAGCCAACAGATTCGCCCCGAGGAGAGGAACCTGAATGAACTACACCGCCTCCCAGATAGCCGCCAACTCCCGCCAGTTCAAGGAACAGGCTCTGTCCTCCTGAAACCCAAAACCCTTGGCTTCCAAGGACCCCAAAGTGGCCCCCCCAACCCTAGAGACTGGCATCCGACGTCAACAAAAGCGGAGGAGGAAGACAAAACCGCACCCCCTTCTCCAGATTGGGAGTGCAAAGCCACCAGTCCAAGTCCTGAATCAGAGCAGGAGAGAGTGGAACCAGAGTCTTGTAATCCGCCCGGGAGGGGTCCCACCGAGCCAACAGATGAGTCACTAAGGGCTTGAGATGGAGGCGAGCCCAAGGAATCACAGCAGTGGTCGCAGCCATCAACCCCTGGACCCGCAACTGAACACGAGCTGGGGCAGAGGGACGACTCAATAGATCCCGCAACAGAGTCTGTAGGGAAAGGATCCGAACAGGAGGGAGAAACACCGCCTCCAGACAGGTGTCGAACAGACCCCCGATGAACTGAAGTCTCTGAACAGGATCCAGATGAGACTTGGCCAAATTCACCCTGAACCCCAGCTCCTGGAACAGGGACAACGTAGACTCCACCGCCAGAAGAGCCTGAGGGAAAGAGGAAGCAGAGACCAAACAATCATCAATATTGGGAAACACTGAGAAACCCTGATGTTGCAAAACCCCCACAGCAGGAGCCAATACCTTGGTAAAAGTCCTGGGAGCAGTGGAGAGGCCGAACGGCAGAACCTGAAACTGGAAATGCATCCCCTGGACCACAAACCTCAGGAACCGCAGACTGGCCGGATGGACCGGAACATGAAAATAGGCGTCCTCTAAGTCCAGGGAAGCCAAAAAATCTCCGTCCTGGATGAGGGGAATGACGGACTGCAATGTGACCATCCGAAAATGATCCAACTGCACCAATTTGTTCAGGGAACGGGGATTCAATATGGGGCGGAAGGAACCATCGGGCTTTGGTTCAGAAACATATGGGAATAGAAACCCAGGCCCACTTCCTCCACTGGAACCGGCACCACTGCCCCTTTCCGTAACAACATGGCGACGCCGGACAACATGGAAGACCGTCGCACGGGGTTTCTTGACAACTGGGTAACCAGAAAACAATCCAGAGAGGGAGGGCCCAGGATGGGAATCTGGTAACCCCACCTGATGACAACCAAGACCCATTGATCGGAGATCAGAGCTGTTCAACCGTCCAGAAACAAACGGAGACGAGCCCCCACAGCGGCATAGTCACTTTTGTCCAGCACCAGAGGGAGGCTGCTGCTGCTGCTGATGCTGCTGTTGCTGCTGAGGCCGGGATTTATAATGGAGCGCGGCCCCCTGACCACAGGCCCGACCACAAAAGGGCTGAGAGGACAAAACCCCTTGAAACCTCTGCTTCTGGAAAAAAGACCTTTTCTTAGGAGCAGGCTGGAAAGGCTTCAACAACTCCTTCTCCTCCGCTGAGCGCTGCACCATTGTATTCAAGGCAACCCTAAAGAGACGGGGACCCTCAAAAGGCAGTGTATGGACCAAAGTCTTACGAGCAGCTTCAAGACGCCAAGGCTTTGTCCACAGAGACCTCCTCCCAGCCACCGCCGCCCCAGCAGCAGAGGAGAAAGCCCACAAGGATTCAAAAGTGACATCCAACAGGAATTGCGCCAAAACCTCCATTTGAGCCAACACAGGAGTAGGGTCTCCTTGATCCTGAAGACAGTCAAACAGCTTCTTCAAATCCTTGAGCAGGACCTGCGACGCATAGGCCGCATAAGTGCTAGCACGCACCCCAAAGTGAGAAGCGGAGTAAGAACGTTTGAGAGCAGATTCCACCTTACGCTCCACCGGATCAGACAGGGAAGCCTCCTTCGAAGATAAAGAGGAAGAGGAGGAAGTCATGGCAAAAGAGAATTAACCTTCGTAATCGCAGGAAACTGGGAATCAAAGTCCGCCAGGCGATACTGCTTCCCCAGGAATCGCGGAATACCCTGCTTAGCCACCTCAAGCCACTCTTTCATGAGGATATCCTTCAGGACATCATAGAAGGGGAGGTCATCCACCACTGAGGAACTATACTGTGCGTAAAATCCCTCCTCAGTCAGGGATTTAGGGTCAAACCCAAGCACCTCTCGAATATGGACCAATATGTCAGAAAAAACTTTGCCCTGGACGTACTTTCCCTTAGGGGAATTGTCCATGTCTTCCAAATCATGCTTAGCCCGCTTAGCCGCAGGCTCCAGCACCGCAAACTGGACCGCGGAATTAATCAAGTCCTGCAAATCAGCCCTAGAAATCTGCAAGACGTCGTCCTCCTGCAGATCCTGAACATTATGCTGCTTGGAAACAGCCTTAGCCGGTACAGGAGAAGAAGCTTCTTCACTCATGGTGAAAAAACCCAGAAGCAACCAAACAGGAAATCACCACAACAAAGGAAGTGCCCAGCAAACTCCAATAAATACTGCCCCCAATCACGTAAAGGTGAGGCAGGTGAATGAAATAAAAAGAGGGCAGCCCTGAAGTCTCCACCCACAGCCACAGGTGTTATATTCTTGTCTTCTCCTTCTCTGCTGCTACGCCTGTGTGTGTGATGTCATTAGAATGTTCGTGTATGCATGGTTTGAATGTGTGGTCAGTTTGAGTGAGTGGGGCTGAGCAGCTGGATGCTGCTCCCGGTGGGGCCTTCCTTACTACCAACTACGACTAATAAACCAACTTAAGTATACCTACGATTATTGAATTTACTTATCTTTTCAATGTACTTTTAACTTTGAAACAACAGGTCAAAAGAGAATGACTGCGGGGGCCGGACGCTGCGATAGTGCAGCAGCGCCGGAACGATCCGAGGCCAGGACCAAGAAAATCTCACGGAACTGCCACCAAAGGAAACTAGATCCAGGGACCGGAACCGGGAGCACCAGCGTTCCGACTGCCTTCGGAGCAGAAAAAAAAACAGGCATGGCGGTAGGTGGGCGGGGCTTATGTAGTATGGAAATACTGGCGTTGTGATTGGCTCGGTGGAGGCAGGACTGCCTCACGTAGTAAGGACTGGGACGAGGAGGACATATGAGGGGATAATGGAGTGGCAACATTGGGCTATTGTTCCTTTGTTTTTGGGCTTGAAAGTGTAGAGTTGGCAGTCTAGTGTTCACGCTACGTGAGGACGTAGCGTGAATGGCGACCATTTTGGGTTGCGCGCAGTAGTGCGAAAATCGGTGCTGGAGCAGGATAGAGACTCTGCGCTCTTCGTAGGAGATAAATATAATTAAATAAATAGCGGTTGAGAACATCTACAGTGTCCTGTCATCATTGAGGGGAACCTTTAATTCTACAGTGGCGACGAAGCTGGGACCCGAAGAAAAAAACCAAAAACAAAATAACGTAACCCACAGGAGCACCAGGAAAAGACACCCAGACAGCAGCACAAGACCAGCACTATAGCACTATAGGAGGAAGACCAGACGGCACGGAGAGCGCGGCAGAAGCAGCAGGTCTCACCAGCATCAAAGGAAGATCAAAAAGTCCGGCTACAGGGGCACCACTCACCCAGGACTGAGAGGGAGGAATCAGCGCAACCAGGAAGGGTGAGGTGGCAGGGAGACAGTCACCCAAGGCCCAACAGACACCAGGAAAGCACACAGGGGTGCAACACTGCAAAGAGGGTGTGAAAAAATCTGGCAACACTGCCCTCTTCCTAACATTGAGTGTTTTTGTGAAGTTGGCCGCTCTGCACTTTGTTTCTCCTACATCTGGCCTACCCTTGGTACAGTTGAGAGTATCCTGTAAACTTGTATGTTTATTTTACACCCGTGACCGTGAGCAAAAGCACGAGTCATGTCACATTGCCTTTCTAGAAATGGAAAGTAATGCATTTCGCGCTAATTTATTTTGGTTCTGGGAACACGCAGTTAGTTTTCAGGGTGTAACAATAGGAAATTACCAGCAGGTGGCGATAACATTCTAATTTTGATGCTCTGGTAGCACAATTTAATGAGCAGACGAGTGAGTTAAGCAATCATAGAAAACTAGGAAAAACTGTTACTTTCCTTGTCCCAGTCGCCACAGCCGGTCGGTTAATTATGTCGCTGTACAGAAATGCTCTTTTCTTCCTCAAAGGTATCCACGAGTTCACCAGGTAACCGGCCAGACGTCGCTACTGGATTCATTTTCGGGTGGGGGCCCCAAGCGTCGGTGTGTCTGATTGATTACAGCATTGCAGCGCAGTTATTTTGGGGCGTTTCTGCCCCTCAGCTGCTCCTGTCTGAAACCCATAGCTGAGATTTAGATAAATATTGTTGTTTCCTGTCTTTTGCTCTGTTTGTTAGGTACATTGAACTCAAAGTGTCGCATTTTACATCTTAAGAGAACTAAGCTAATTCTACCAGTTTTTAAGTACAGTATTGTGGATTTTTGTCGTTTGTGGTCTTGTGTTAAGTCGATATAAAAATACTTATTTTTATACTACAACTTGTAAGGTGTCCATCTGTAGTGTTGTAACTGGGTTATTGTATGTGTCCACAAATACTTTACACACTGCCTCTGAGATAAGCCTGTCTGCTCGTGCCAAGCTACCAAGGGGGTGAGCAGGGGTTATTGTAGGAGTGTACCACCTTACCCTCAGTAGACGCATGGGTCCCTATGTGGTCAAAGGTACCTACCTCTGCCAACTAGAGACCCCCAAATCTAACAAGACCCATCAGTTGATCCATAGTGTAGAAAGCAGGGAGGCGACCAAGAGCAGACAGATGGGGCGGGGAGGAGATATTACAGGATAATACTTCCTAAACCGAAGATCTAGGATGACATGTGATGACACCAAATCATACGAGCTGCAGTGGAAAAGCCCTGAGTCTTCCCTTTATGATACAGATGTTAGTGTGACAACTTAGAAAAGTTCTGACTGTCACCAAGCATAGTTGGGAACAGGCATTATGTAAAAACGACTAAGTAATTTTGGAGCTTTGGCTTGTTTTCAGTTGAAGCACAGCTTGCACACTTCTTCGATCCCTAGCTAACCTTTATGGTCTGCCACTGAATATTAAGCCACAGTCTCCAGTTCCTCTAAGGGTCTATTTGTTAACAAATTAATTTCCCTCCCATCCCCTTTATCCTTAGTTTTCAGCTCTTAAATTAATTTGAACAGGATTGGATGCTATACCATGCCTCCAACTAATAGTGCCCTACTTTGTTTTAAAATATCTAGTGTCCTAAAGCTTTGTTTCTGTGAGGGGACATGTATTTGCTTGCGTTACCATCTCTGTCCACATGTGTCATTTGTATGTTGTGTTTGCATGTTAGCCTATTTATCATCTGCATATACGCCATTTATGTTTTGACTTTGCTCCTGCATGTGTTGCCCAGGTGTGTTTGCTTGGGTGTATTTTACTTGTGTCCATATGAATGCCAGTGATGTCTGTTTGTGGCAGTCTGTTGCCATGGGTGCATGTGCTATAAGTAAGAGCTATTGGCTTTGTCAATATGTGTTTGTAGTTCTCCTCCACCCAGAATTTACAACCTAGTGGATCCCATAGGCAGGCAAAATTTGATGATCTTCATGACTTAATATCTGCATGTAGTAAATATTAATATGCCCCACATGTGCCTCTAAGCGCTTTGTTGCTCCTCTGGTGCTGACAGTGGGAATTCTCCAAGTAACACAACTGCATTTATAAAACTACTGTTGCATTTCTGCCATTCGCTGTGCTCAGACAAACCTTTTATATTCACAAAAGTTTTAGGGAGATATTTTACACTTCTGGAGTTCTGTGCGCTTCTCATCAGAGGGGGCAGGTGTATGGGTAGAACTCACCAGCATATCCCAAACCTACAGACATGAACTGATGTGGCAAAGCGGGTAAATGGGCATAGTGTGATGGACCCTTTGCTGCAGTCTCTTCCTGGACTGATTAATTGGCTGGCTCCATTCCTCAAAAGAAAGGTAAGTCTCTGATGCCTTGTCAGGGGTAGTAAGCGCTATATAAATGCAATTACAATACAATACATGCACAAATATTTACTTCCAAGTAGAACAAAGTCCAAATGCAAAAGGGGAGGGGCGGGTGGCTCCAGAGAATGTCTTATTTTATGGGGTAGAGGTTTCATCATACTGCGTATTTCTGTGCTGTGAGCAATCCGCAGGAAGTGCGTGATAACAAAGTTCTTAAGAATAGAATTAATAATCATTTTCTTGTATCGGTTTTGTTGCATTTGCGTTTCAGACCTGCGCTGGTTAATGCCTGCAGGTCGGTGGAACTCTTTTTAAAAAACATTGAAATCACAAAACTATATATCTGAGATAAGCAAGTAAAGCGAGTCCAATTCTCAGTGGGCAAATGCACTGCTGCACATTTTTGAAATGACGGGGTTTTTACTCACGCACATCACAAAAGCCTGCGCCTAAAACCGAATTGCCTAAAATACACTTGAGTTCTGTGTTTGATTAGGGTATTAACCTGTTTAACTGTAATATATACCATTCTTTAAAAAAAATAAGAGCCATTCTTTTACTAAGTTAAATAAGTTTGCATGGACATTTAAATTAAAAAAAATGGCATTTAACTTTTGGCTAACATATATCCATTCAATCACCGCGCCCGTCCATTCATTTATCTACATCTGCCCTTCCACCCATTTGTCCACCTATCTGGCACTGCCCCCACCCCCGATGCACAACCTCCCTCTTATGCCCACCTGTGCCTGTCCCCTCCACACTGCCTGTCCTCCTTGTGTCTCTCCAGTACTGGTAGTCACAGACATTGCGCAGAGGCCGTCCTAGCCTGCAGGGTGCGAGGCGATTGCAAAAACCACAGTTGATGGACAGAATGCAGAACAATGTCATGCATTCACCCCAGTACAGAGATCTGGGCCTAAATAAAT
Source organism: Lissotriton vulgaris (assembly GCF_964263255.1). Classification (NCBI taxonomy): domain Eukaryota; kingdom Metazoa; phylum Chordata; class Amphibia; order Caudata; family Salamandridae; genus Lissotriton; species Lissotriton vulgaris. Next base: position 748,721,226 of record NC_141699.1, on the reverse strand, counting down.
CGTTTTTTTGCACTCCACACCACCCCAGTTCGGACATGGCCATATGCAAATCAGTCTGGCCCTGTGCCTCATGGGAACAGTCCAGCCCGAACTGCCAAGCCATGCCTTCCCTGGACCGGAAACAAGCTTCCGAGGACCAGTTTCTGGCATTCCAGCCGTCTTCAGCCCGGCTTGCTTGAATCCAGTGGTGTGGAGAGCATGGGACTCACGTCTGAGCATACCCATCCCACTCGGGGTGACAAATGCAAAAACCACAGTTGATAGACAGAATGCAGAACAGTGTCATATATTCACCCCAGTACAGAGATCTGGGCCTAAATCCATTGTTTTTTTGCACTCCACACCACCCCAGTTCAGACATGGCCATATGCAAATCAGTCTGACCCTGTGCCTCATGGGAACAGTCCAGCCCGAACTGCCAAGTCATGCCTTCCCTGGACCGGAAACAAGCTTCCGAGGCCCGGTTTCTGGCATTCCGGCCGCCTTCAGCCCGGCTTGCTTGAATCCAGTGGTGTGGAGAGCATGGACTCATGTCTGAGCATACCCATCCCACTCGGGGTGACAAATGCAAAAACCACAGTTGATAGACAGAATGCAGAACAATGTCATGCATTCACCCCCGTACAGAGATCTGGGCCTAAATCCATCATTTTTTTGCACTCCACACCACCCCAGTTCAGACATGGCCATATGCAAATCAGTCTGACCCTGTGCCTCATGGGAACAGTCCAGCCCAAACTGCCAAGCCATGCCTTCCCTGGACCGGAAACAAGCTTCAGAGGACCGGTTTCTGGCATTCCAGCCGTCTTCAGCCCGGCTTGCTTGAATCCAGTTATGTGGAGAGCATGGGACTCACGTCTGAGCATACCCATCCCACTCGGGGTGACAAATGCAAAAACCACAGTTGATAGACAGAATGCAGAACAATGTCATGCATTCACCCCAGTACAGAGATCTGGGCCTAAATCCATTGTTTTTTTGCACTCCACACCACCCCAGTTCAGACATGGCCATATGCAAATCAGTCTGACCCTGTGCCTCATGGGAACAGTCCAGCCCGAACTGCCAAGCCATGCATTCCCTGGACCGGAAACAATCTTCCGAGGCCCGGTTTCTGGCATTCCGGCCGTCTTCAGCCCGGCTTGTTTGAATCCAGTGGTGTGGAGAGCATGGACTCACGTCTGAGCATACCCATCCCACTCGGGGTGACAAATGCAAAAACCACAGTTGATGGACAGAATGCAGAACAATGTCATGCATTCACCCCAGTACATAGATCTGGGCCTAAATCCATCGTTTTTTTGCACTCCACACCACCCCAGTTCAGACATGGCCATATGCAAATCAGTCTGACCCTGTGCCTCATGGGAACAGTCCAGCCCGAACTGCCAAGCCATGCCTTCCCTGGACCTGAAACAAGCTTCAGAGGACCGGTTTCTGGCATTCCAGCCGTCTTCAGCCCGGCTTGCTTGAATCCAGTTATGTGGAGAGCATGGGACTCACGTCTGAGCATACCCATCCCACTCAGGGTGACAAATGCAAAAACCACAGTTGATAGACAGAATGCAGAACAATGTCATGCATTCACCCCAGTACAGAGATCTGGGCCTAAATCCATTGTTTTTTTGCACTCCACACCACCCCAGTTCAGACATGGCCATATGCAAATCAGTCTGACCCTGTGCCTCATAGGAACAGTCCAGCCCGAACTGCCAAGCCATGCCTTCCCTGGACCGGAAACAAGCTTCCGAGGCCCGGTTTCTGGCATTCCGGACGTCTTCAGCCCGGCTTGCTTGAATCCAGTGGTGTGGAGAGCATGGACTCACGTCTGAGCATACCCATCCCACTCGGGGTGACAAATGCAAAAACCACAGTTGATGGACAGAATGCAGAACAATGTCATGCATTCACCCCAGTACAGAGATCTGGGCCTAAATCCATCGTTTTTTTGCACTCCACACCACCCCAGTTCAGACATGGCCATATGCAAATCAGTCTGACCCTGTGCCTCATGGGAACAGTTCAGCCCGAACTGCCAAGCCATGCCTTCCCTGGACCTGAAACAAGCTTCAGAGGACCGGTTTCTGGCATTCCAGCCGTCTTCAGCCCGGCTTGCTTGAATCCAGTTATGTGGAGAGCATGGGACTCACGTCTGAGCATACCCATCCCACTCAGGGTGACAAATGCAAAAACCACAGTTGATAGACAGAATGCAGAACAATGTCATGCATTCACCCCAGTACAGAGATCTGGGCCTAAATCCATTGTTTTTTTGCACTCCACACCACCCCAGTTCAGACATGGCCATATGCAAATCAGTCTGACCCTGTGCCTCATAGGAACAGTTCAGCCCGAACTGCCAAGCCATGCCTTCCCTGGACCGGAAACAAGCTTCCGAGGCCCGGTTTCTGGCATTCCGGACATCTTCAGCCCGGCTTGCTTGAATCCAGTGGTGTGGAGAGCATGGACTCACGTCTGAGCATACCCATCCCACTCGGGGTGACAAATGCAAAAACCACAGTTGATGGACAGAATGCAGAACAATGTCATGCATTCACCCCAGTACAGAGATCTGGGCCTAAATCCATCGTTTTTTTGCACTCCACACCACCTCAGTTCAGACATGGCCATATGCAAATCAGTCTGACCCTGTGCCTCATGGGAACAGTCCAGCCCGAACTGCCAAGCCATGCCTTCCCTGGACCGGAAACAAGCTTCAGAGGACCGGTTTCTGGCATTCCAGCCGTCTTCAGCCCGGCTTGCTTGAATCCAGTTATGTGGAGAGCATGGGACTCACGTCTGAGCATACCCATCCCACTCGGGGTGACAAATGCAAAAACCACAGTTGATGGACAGAATGCAGAACAATGTCATGCATTCACCCTAGTACAGATATCTGGGCCTAAATCCATCGTTTTTTTGCACTCCACACCACCCCAGTTCAGACATGGCCATATGCAAATCAGTCTGGACATGCTCTTGTGACTGGGGGTGTTGGCACAAGGGTTATCAGTCGGTTCACCGGGTCCTTAGGGGGCGGGGTTTGAGGGCCGCTGGGCTGCTCTGCCTCCAGAGGACTGGCGTTATTGTGAGGCGCTATGAAGACGAACATGCACAGTTGCACACGTTAGCCACTACTCTGTGAATGTGTGTGTGTGTTGGTATGCCTACTCACGAGTGTGTGCTAGTGGACACCTCCTCACCTTGGCATGTGGTTTAAATTGTCGCATATGCAGGTACTTTTAAATATGATTTCAGAATGTGTTGTATGAAAACCTATTGTGTTTAATTTAATAGACTATATTGTGTCTCTATAATAATCTGGGCCATCTACATCGTGTACATGACTGTCTTGCATCTCAGTTCCTTAAAGAGACTTTGGTTCTGTTAATATTTCAGCAGCTTTACAACACCATCACACACTTTTATATATAATCAACCTGCCACTGCCAAACTCTGGGATGCTTCTATTCTTGGCAGTGCCACTGCCAGACTCTGGGATGCTGCTATTCATGGCAGTGCCACTGCCAGACTCTGAAATGCTGCTAGTCTTCACCGTGCCACTACCAGACTATGGGATGCTGCTAATCTTGGCGGTGCCTGACCCAGAATAAGACGTTTGTGCACCTTAACCAGTCAGAATAATTTTGCCCACCTCAACCAGCCATTGCCAGACCCTGAAGGTTGCTGCTACATTCTGCACTGCCTGAAGCATTTTCCACACCTCAACCTGCCACTGCCAGATCCTGAAGGATTCTGCTTTTATTGCCACTCCCAGACTATGGGATGATGCTAGTCTTCACCGTGCCACTACCAGACTATGGGCAGCTGCTAATCTTGGCAGTGCCTGGCCCAGGAGAAGACCTTTGTGTACCTTAACCAGTCAGAACCATTTTGCCCATCTCAACCTGCCACTGCCAGACCCTGAGGATGCTGCTATTCTTGGCAGTGCTACTGCCAGACTCTGGGAGGCTGCTAATCTTGGCAGTGCCTGGCCCAGAAGAACTCTATGGCACAATTGAACTTTCCACTGTCTGAACAAGGATCCACAATACCGTTGCCCGTCAAAGAACACGAGATGGAGATTCTTCTGTGAGTCTGCAGAATGCACTTGCACTTTATCAGGTATCAGCTCATGGGCACATCAAGCAGCAAGCTCTGCACACCATGCCATGGACTGCTCTCTTCTGATGAGTGCCAAAAAGTACGAAACATACGTAATTTGCGTATGTAAAGAGATGTTCAGCATTGCTCTTGGAGCATTAAAACAAGTGTGAAAAAACATGGAGCATTGGCCTATATTGCCTTTATTCTGAGGAGCCTGACGTGAGTATGCAAAAGGAACTTCATGCTGAAGAGCACCTTTCCCAAGAAGAACGTTTCCACAGGTTCAGTCCTCAAACTTGGACCCAGAATATTTTGGGCAGCTGGCTCCACACCATGCGATATTAAGTGAGTGACAGTTTTCCTGACAGACCTACTTTGGTTTTAGGTCACAAAATATAGCTAATCTAATTAATGTGGGTACTAAACATATAATCCTTGAAATAGAAGTATATTTAGGTCTCGCCTAGGCAGTGCATGCGCTGTCTTGTCGAGAGATGCTGTATACACTATAGTGGGAGAAGCTCCACCCACTTTCTGCCCATCTTTTTTATTGTATTTAATAATAAATACTGCATTGTGATTGGTGTTTGGCTTCTTAGTCCTGCCTCCTGATGCCTATGTTGTCCTTTTGTTCTTTCCGCGGCTATCAGCCCCTTTACTAGAACACTATTTGCTGCCCTCCGCCCCCTCCCGCAGTTCGCAGTTTTTTCGCTCCCCCTCACCCCACCCCACTCCTGTTCGTGCCTTCCTCAACAGGGAAGCTACCATTTGTAATGCAATACGTCTCGCGTAAATACGAGTCGTATTGCATTGCAAAATCTTGTTTTTAATTAATGCGCAAAGCAAAGAAAGCACGAACACCAGAAGGCAGGTCTCTCGCGCCTGAATGTGGGTGGAGCTCGGGCTCCCATGCACCAAGGAGAGCCCCACACATAGGACAGAGGAACACGGAGCTTCCCTGATTGCTCCGACGTCTTTCCTTCATGACGAGAGCTGCAGGGAATTGGAGAAAGCAGGACGGTGGAAGCGGGAGTGCGAACCCATCCAGAAGCATTATGGTAAGTTTTAATTTACATTTTTCATTTTTCTTCAATTGAACCCCTCCCGCCTCCCCCCCTGATGACCCCATTTCCACCCCCCTTGACAGCTCCTGCACTGCCGTGCACACACGCTGGTGAGACTTCCTCTCGGATTGCTTTGCTCTGTCTCCTGTGAGAGTGCGGTAATGCACCCTCTCACTAGTTTGATTTCGGTGCAGTACTGGGAACGCATATCACTGGGGCTTCCCTCTGCATGTTTCGTCCATTTCCAGGAGCTGCAGGTCACTGTGGCAGCCTCCCTGCATAGGGAGGAGAGTGCAGTGTGCTTTCAGCGCTGTTGTGATGTGGGTTAATAAGTCAATGTGCAGCATGTGTGCCTGGGTAGCACGACTCTGCGAATCCGGGAACAGATGCTGAGTGACCTCCGACACGCGCTGCTGACTAGCAGCAAGCAGTACACAGGACAGTCAGCAATGTTCTCAGGCCCCAGTACAAACTTAGCTGCAGAATGGACGGAACGGAACACAAGTATGCACAAGAATCGGAAAGAGTGTCAGACCGAAGACAGCAGCAGGGCGTCCAGATCAGTATTCAACACAGAGAAGAGGGGACGGACCGAGCTGCAGAGTTCAAGGAGCACAAGCTCCTGCACTAGACTCTGTGTGAGTGTGCACAGAGAGGGACCACAGCACAGAGGCGCAGTGTGTAGCGAGCCAAAGTCTGCGAACACAGCAGCCAGAGAGCAGTGTGCACAGTTCTCGGGGAGACCCTAAGCGCCGCCCGTGCCAGTAAAGTCCTCCCTCCTTGCACCAGCTGCTCTACTGCCTATATACAGAGCCCATCGCTGTGTGCACAGCTCTCCTCACACACGTCGGACATGCGACTAGTCGGGCTACCTAGATCTGCGCCACACCTTCCACTGCACACAAGAGTGGTCGCTGGCTGGCCCCACCAGAGAGGGATGCTCCTCTGCCATGCCCCCTTGTGTGGGCACCTGGCCAGTGGCCCCACGCTCTGCACCAGCCATATCAACCTGCTCCTGTTCTCCCCAGCTCAGGTGTACTTACCTGCCCATCATCCAATGTACCTAGGTGACCCCCTCAGCCAGGTGTAGCCACCCTCTCCAGCGTCTCTGAGACTCACCTTTCATGTATGTGTCAGGGGGTTTACCCTTTCCACGCGTGCCCATTGTCGTTCTCAGCAGCCCCTCCCAACGCCCATGTAAACTCACCTGACGTCTTCGCCCAGGCGGACTTTCCTGTTTCCAGCCAGCGGCCAGGCGCATGCAGAAGCCCAGACTTATCCTTCCAAGTGCGCTCCTGCCCTCACGCACACTTGCACTCTTCCTGCAGGCCAATGTGCCTGCTGCCACTGCGCCCCGCACTCTGTGTACTTACCTGCTGCCCACGTGCGCAGAGGTTTACTTACCTGAGACCACTGCACAAGGTACACATGTGCGCGTAGCTTCCTCCTTCTCCCAGGTGTGCCTTCCCGCCCTCCAGCTCCCGGTGGTACAACATAGCTTAAAAACATTGCCAAAGCCAATTGCTCCTATATTTTCCTTTTGCCCTAGCTGTCCCCTTTTCTCACATTCGCTCCATATCGGTTTAATTTTCCTCCTTTATCTAGCATCTTTTCTGTTTTCATTTTCTTTCCTCATTCACTCTTTTGGTAGGTAAAAGACATTGTCATTCTCAATCCCAATACCTCTAACTCTTACAAATGCGAGACCAATTTGCAATGCAAATGCTTGTTTTGAATGTTGTAGTCAGGCTACACATAAGTTAATGTCTTATTACTTACCGGTAATCTTCATTACCCCGATTAGGGTCCTCCCCGTCCCAGTCCTTTCTACGTGAGGCAGTCCTGCCTCCACCCAGCCAATCACAATGCCAGTATTTCCATACTACATAAGCCCCGCCCACCTACCGCCATGCCTGTCATCAATAAGACTCCGACACAAACACAGCAGGAGGGAGGGAGGGAAGAGGACTGGGACGGGGAGGACCCTAATCGGGGTAATGAAGATTACCGGTAAGTAATAAGACATTACCCCCTCATGGGTCCTCCCCGCCCCAGTCCTTACTACATGAGGATCTACTAAATCACAAAGTGAGGGGCCCCCCGGGGGTAGGATGTGAGGCAGATCTGCGGGGGAGATCTACCTTCTTCTTTAAGCTACTTACTACATGAGGAACTCACAAGCAGTGAACCAATAAAGAAAATACGCAAGACACCAGGGATCCTTGCAGAGTACAAAACTTTAATCAATAAAAGATCAATGAACAACAGCGTTCAAGACGCCAACAGAAAAACTGTCAGCAGAGGCATGTAAAACATCAAGCCGATAATGTCGCTCAAATGTGTGATGAGACTGCCAGGTGGCCGCCCTACAATTCTCCTGATTAGAGACCCCCGCCGCCACAGCCCAGGAAGCAGACACAGAACGCTTCGACCAACCCTGTACATGAGACGGAGGAGGCAAATCCAAAGACTTATAAGATTGACAGACCGCCAAACGGACCCACCGGCTGATCGTGGAAGTAGAAACCTTCTTCCCTTTAGCCACACCTCCACAGGAGACAAACAGGGCAGAGAACTCCGGAACCCCAGGGAACGTTGGAGGAAAATTTGAAGAGCCCTGCGAACATCCAAAGAAGGGGGAACAAGGGAATCCCCCTCAGCAGGCAAATAATTAAGAATCACCTCCTGCTGCAAATGAAAACTCGAAGAAACCTTGGGCAGGAAAGCCGGACCAAGCCGCAAAATGACCCGATACGGGAGGAACTGCAAATAGGGAAACAAAATGAGCAAGGCACCCAACTCACCCAACCTGCGAGCGGAGGTAACGGCCAACAGGAAAGCCACCTTAGCGGACAGCCACAACAAATCCGCCTCCATCAAAGGCTCAAAAGGGGGCAACTGCAGACCACGCAAAACAGTAGGCAAATCCCAAGAAGGAATGAGAACAGGAGAAACCAGCCGACGAAGCCGAAAGCTCCGAAGAAGCCGACTAACCAAAGGTGCAACACCCTCCAAGGAGGCCCCAGGACCCGACAAGCACGAACCGCAGCCCACTGAGCAGACAACGTGGAAGGGGAAAGGCCTTTCAAAAAACCATCTTGGAGAAACTCCAACACAGAAGTAGGAACCCCCAGTACAGGATCCACCCCATGAGAAGAACACCAAGAAACAAAAGAACCCCAATGACGACCATAGCACTTATGGGTCGAAGGGCGGCGAGACATTTGGATGTCATGAGCCACCACCGATGAACAACCCAAAGACTCCAACGTCAACCGCTCAAGAGACAAGCCGTCAGCTGCAAACGACGAAGACAAGGCAGAGACAGGAGCGGAAACTGAAGAGGAGACGGACACAAAGGAAGCCAAACAAACCGACCCACGGCCAGCCGCAACAGGAGAGGAAACCAAATGCGGCGAGGCCAGAAAGGAGCAATCAATCGGACTGAAACTTTCTCCCCCCGAATCTTCTGCAGCCTCCTCAGGAGGAGGGGAATGGGAGGGAATGCATACAGAAGGCCCGAAGGCCAGGGAATCGAAAGAGCATCCACCGCCCAAGCCTGAGGACACAGTGCCTCCGAACAACACCGGGGTAGGAGAGAGTTGTGAGGGGATGCAAAAATATCGATCCAAGGAGTCCCGAAGGCAAAGGAACAGGAACAGAGGAATAGAGAGATGGTACAGAACAGAAGATGGAAGGCCGCGACTTAAAGCGTTCGCTTGAAAATTTAACCGTCCTGGAATGTACACCGCCCTCAAGGTCAACAGATGAGATTCCGCCAAAGCACAAATCATGGAGGCCAACATGTTCAGAGATGCGCACCTGGTCCCCCCTGACGGTTCAAGTAACAACGAGCCACCTGGTTGTCGGTACGAGCCAACAGATTCGCCCCGAGGAGAGGAACCTGAATGAACTACACCGCCTCCCAGATAGCCGCCAACTCCCGCCAGTTCAAGGAACAGGCTCTGTCCTCCTGAGACCACGAACCCTTGGCTTCCAAGGACCCCAAAGTGGCCCCCCAACCCCAGAGACTGGCATCCGACGTCAACAAAAGCGGAGGAGGAAGACAAAACCGCACCCCCTTCTCCAGATTGGCAGTGCAAAGCCACCAGTCCAAGTCCTGAATCAGAGCAGGAGAGAGTGGAACCAGAGTCTTGTAATCCGCCCGGGAGGAGTCCCACCGAGCCAACAGATGAGTCACTAAGGGCTTGAGATGGAGGCGAGCCCAAGGAATCACAGCAGTGGTCGCAGCCATCAACCCCTGGACCCGCAACTGAACACGAGCTGGGGCAGAGGGACGACTCAATAGATCCCGCAACAGAGTCTGTAGGGAAAGGATCCGAACAGGAGGGAGAAACACCGCCTCCAGACAGGTGTCGAACAGACCCTCGATGAACTGAAGCCTCTGAACAGGATCCAGATGAGACTTGGCCAAATTCACCCTGAACCCCAGCTCCTGGAACAGGGACAACGTAGACTCCACCGCCAGAAGAGCCTGAGGGAAAGAGGAAGCAGAGACCAAACAATCATCAATATAGGGAAACACTGAGAAACCCTGATGTTGCAAAACCCCCACAGCAGGAGCCAATACCTTGGTAAAAGTCCTGGGAGCAGTGGAGAGGCCGAACGGCAGAACCTGAAACTGGAAATGCATCCCCTGGACCACAAACCTCAGGATCCGCAGACTGGCCGGATGAACCGGAACATGAAAATAGGCATTCTCTAAGTCCAGGGAAGCCAAAAAATCTCCGTCCTGGATGAGGGGAATGACGGACTGCAATGTGACCATCCGAAAATGATCCAACCGCACCAATTTGTTCAGGGAACGGAGATTCAATATGGGGCGGAAGGAACCATCGGGCTTTGGTTCAGAAACATATGGGAATAGAAACCCAGGCCCACTTCCTCCACTGGAACCGGCACCACTGCCCCTTTCCGTAACAACATGGCGACGCCGGACAACATGGAAGACCGCCGCACGGGGTTTCTTGACAACCGGGTAACCAGAAAACAATCCAGAGAGGGAGGGCCCAGGATGGGAATCTGGTAACCCCACCTGATGACAACCAAGACCCATTGATCGGAGATCAGAGCTGTTCAACCGTCCAGAAACAAACGGAGACGAGCCCCCACAGCGGCATAGTCACTTTTGTCCAGCATCAGAGGGAGGCTGCTGCTGCTGCTGATGCTGTTGTTGCTGCTGAGGCCGGGATTTATAATGGAGCACGGCCCCCCGACCACAGGCCCGACCACAAAAGGGCTGAGAGGACAATACCCCTTGAAACCTCTGCTTCTGGAAAAAAGACCTTTTCTTAGGAGCAGGCTGGAAAGGCTTCAACAACTCCTTCTCCTCCGCTGAACGCTGCACCATTGTATTCAAGGCAACCCTAAAGAGACGGGGACCCTCAAAAGGCAGTGTATGGACCAAAGTCTTATGAGCAGCTTCAAGACGCCAAGGCTTTGTCCACAGAGACCTCCTCCCAGCCACCGCCGCCCCAGCAGCAGAGGAGAAATCCCACAAGGATTCAAAAGTGACATCCAACAGGAATTGCGCCAAAACCTCCATTTGAGCCAACACAGGAGTAGGGTCTCCTTGATCCTGAAGACAGTCAAACAGCTTCTCCAAATCCTTGAGCAGGACCTGCGACGCATAGGCCGCATAAGTGCTAGCACGCACCCCAAAGTGAGAAGAGGAGTAAGAACGTTTGAGAGCAGATTCCACCTTACGCTCCACTGGATCAGACAGGGAAGCCTCCTCCGAAGATAAAGAGGAAGAGGAGGAAGCCATAGAGGACAAAAGAGAATTAACCTTCGTAATCGCAGGAAACTGGGAATCAAAGTCCGCCAGGCGATACTGCTTCCCCAGGAATTGCGGAATACCCTGCTTATCCACCTCAAGCCACTCTTTCATGAGGATATCCTTCAGGACATCATAGAAGGGGAGGTCATCCACCACTGAGGAACTATACTGTGCGTAAAATCCCTCCTCAGTCAGGGATTTAGGGTCAAACCCAAGCACCTCTCGAATATGGACCAATATGTCAGAAAAAACTTTGCCCTGAACGTACTTTCTCTTAGGGGAATTGTCCATGTCTTCCAAATCATCCTTAGCCCGCTTAGCCGCAGGCTCCAGCACCGCAAACTGGACCGCGGAATTAATCAAGTCCTGCAAATCAGCCCTAGAAATCTGCAAGACGTCGTCCTCCTGCAGATCCTGAACATTATGCTGCTTGGAAACAGCCTTAGCCGGTACAGGAGAAGAAGCTTCTTCACTCATGGTGAAAAAACCCAGAAGCAACCAAACAGGAAATCACCACAACAAAGGAAGTGCCCAGCAAACTCCAATAAATACTGCCCCCAATCACGCAAAGATGAGGCAGGTGAATGAAATAAAAAGAGGGCAGCCCTGAAGTCTCCACCCACAGCCACAGGTGTTATATTCTTGTCTTCTCCTTCTCTGCTGCTCAGCCTGTGTGTGTGATGTCATTAGAATGTTCGTGTATGCATGGTTTGAATGTGTGGTCAGTTTGAGTGAGTGGGGCTGAGCAGCTGGATGCTGCTCCCGGTGGGGCCTTCCTTAATACCAACTACGACTAATAAACCAACTTAAGTATACCTACGATTATTGGATTTACTTATCTTTTCAATGTACTTTTAACTTTGAAACAATAGGTCAAAAGAGAATGACTGCGGGGGCCGGACGCTGCGATAGTGCAGCAGCGCCGGAACGATCCGAGGCCAGGACCAAGAAAATCTCACGGAACCGCCACCAAAGGAAGCTAGATCCAGGGACCGGAACCGGGAGCACCAGCGTTCCGACTGCCTTCGGAGCAGAAAAAAAACAGGCATGGCGGTAGGTGGGCGGGGCTTATGTAGTATGGAAATACTGGCGTTGTGATTGGCTCGGTGGAGGCAGGACTGCCTCACGTAGTAAGGACTGGGACGAGGAGGACATATGAGGGGATAATGGAGTGGCAACATTGGGCTATTGTTCCTTTGTTTTTGGGCTTGAAAGTGTAGAGTTGGCAGTCTAGTGTTCCCGCTACGTGAGGACGTAGCGTGAACGGCGGCCATTTTGGGTTGCGCGCAGTAGTGCGAAAATCGGTGCTGGAGCAGGATAGAGAACAGCAAGCTCTGCGCTCTTCGTAGGAGATAAATATAATTAAATAAATAGCGGTTGAGAACATCTACAGTGTCCTGTCATCATTGAGGGGAACCTTCAATTCTACAGTGGCGACGAAGCTGGGACCCGAAGGAAAAAAAAAAACGAAATAACGTAACCCACAGGAGCACCAGGAGAAGACACCCAGACAGCAGCACAAGACCAGCACTATAGGAGGAAGACCAGACGACACGGAGAGCGCGGCAGAAGCAGCAGGTCTCACCAGCATCAAAGGAAGATCAAAAAGTCCAGGTACAGGGGCACCACTCACCCAGGACTGAGAGGGAGGAATCAGCGCAACCAGGAAGGGTGAGGTGGCAGGGAGACAGTCACCCAAGGCCCAACAGACACCAGGAAAGCACACAGAGGGTCAACACTGCAAAGAGGGTGTGAAAAAATCTGGCAACACTGCCCTCTTCCTAACATTGAGTGTTTTTGTGAAGTTGGCCGCTCTGCACTTTGTTTCTCCTACATCTGGCCTACCCTTGGTACAGTTGAGAGTATCGTGTAAACTTGTATGTTTATTTTACACCAGTGACCGTGAGCAAAAGCACGAGTCATGTCACATTGCCTTTCTAGTAATGGAAAGTAATGCATTTCACGCTAATTTATTTTGGTTCTGGGAACACGCAGTTAGTTTTCAGGGTGTAACAATAGGAAATTACCAGCAGGTGGCGATAACATTCTAATTTTGATGCTCTGGTAGCACAATTTAATGAGCAGACGAGTGAGTTAAGCAATGATAGAAAACTAGGAAAAGCTGTTACTTTCCTTGTCCCAGTCGCCACAGCCGGTCGGTTAATTATGTCGCTGTACAGAAATGCTCTTTTCTTCCTCAAAGGAATCCACGAGTTCACCAGGTAACCGGCCAGACGTCGCTACTGGATTCCTTTTCGGGTGGGGGCCCCAAGCGTCGGTGTGTCTGATTGATTACAGCATTGCAGCGCAGTTATTTTTGGGCGTTTCTGGCCCTCAGCTGCTCCTGTCTGAAACCCATAGCTGAGATTTAGATAAATATTGTTGTTTCCTGTCTTTTGCTCTGTTTGTTAGGCAGGCGCTTAATTTTTTTTTACCCCAACATTTTCATGACGAACGCTTTGTCGGGTGGGGAGTGTGTGCGTTTTCCCGATACTCTGCACTCCCCGTTTATACTTGAAACACCTAAACTGCTACATCTCTGTGTTTGTTTACATTGCCTCAGTGACCGCAAGCACAGGGTTACCAGCCAGGCGACTGCCATCCCACCAGGGACATCACGTTCCACTCCTGGGCTCTCGTGTTCGGGGGCACTACTCCCCTTGTTTCGGTGGAATTGAACCAAGGCTACAACTCCCAGAATGCATTTTCTAAAAGAAACAGACAACTGAAAAACAAATTCCCGATAACATAGAGGTATCTGGAAAATTGTACACTGACAGCTGCCTTTAAAGTTCATGAGACAAATTTAAAGAATCCCTTTTCATATATTTTTGGTAAGGAGACTACAGTCTCTAGGGGATCCGTATCAGAGAAGGGTGGTGACACACTAAGTTGTATCAAGAGACATATTTTTCTTTGTGTAATTGTAATATTGTTTTTTAAATCATGAAATGTTTTTTAAGAATAAATGTGAATTTTTAAACGACCTGTATAGAAATACACAATATACTTTGGAGAAATTTTTTGATAAATCCCTCTTGGCCTAACATTCTCTTTGGCTCAATTGAAATCATGTTTTAAAATGTTTGACATTGATTTATGTTGTTGAAATTGTAAATGTGTCGATCCTGATACAACTCTTGATACAACTTAGTGTGTCACCACCCTTCTCTGATACGGATCCCCTAGAGACTGTAGTCTCCTTACCAAAAATATATGAAAAGGGATTCTTTACATTTGTCTCATAGTACTTAACCCCTCCCTTTTCATAAAAGGGTTTCTCCTTTAACACTTTTTCATTTAAAGTTCATGAGCCACTCTGCCCCATTAACGACGACTGCCCTTGCCCTGTATAGGTAACAGACAGCGATAGTGGCAGAATACCATGTTTTTGTGTATCTGCTCGAACTGGCCTTTTTGGCTGTGTCAAAGAGAATACTGAATAGTGCAAAGTTTCGCTTTACTGTGAGATTCGGATCCATGTGCTACATTTGTGAGTGTGTCAAGTGAGTGTTTGTGCAGTCTGTGTGTACCAAATGTATGGTGGTAAGTCTTTATGTGCGGTTCGAGTCTGAGTACTCTGAATCAGTGGGATCCATTACTTCGTCCTCAGTGCTGGCTAGTAGATGGATGAGATGGGGTGAGGTGTCGGATTGCTGTTTCTATTGTTCAAGGTGAGTTGCTTTGTAAACAGCGCCTGTATATGTGTGTGTGTGTGTGTATGTGTGTGTGCATGTGTATATATATATATATATATATATATATATATATATATATATCCTGATTACTGCTTCAGAAAGGCTGATGACAGCCAGGTGCAGAGAACTCACACTTCATCTTGCCCTTGTTTTGGATGCTCCTGCTTGGAGCTAGCAAAAAAATAAAGAGGAAAAGAAGATGGGGCTACCCAGCATAACAACCTCTCACATATTAAACTATAAAAAGGACAAGTTACCTAGGAATAATGTGGGGGAAGGTTCTAACTGGATTTCCTATGTGAAAAGAGCATTATCGATGTTAATATTTACGTCATAGAGTCTTCATTAAAAAGCTTCATCATAGGGTCGTCAGATCCGCCTGAAAGTTTGTTAAAAGGGCGAATCAACTCGTTGAAAGGAATCGAGCACTTGGGAGGCTGTAGTGTGAAACAAATAAACTTTCCTTGTAGTAAAACTCTTCCTTTATCATTTATTTGGGATATTTTACAGCAGGACATTAAAAACAAAAACTAGGGGACTGTAGGGGTTATTATGTCTCCCTAGTCCCTCAAGTCGACATGTTTCAGCTTTTATTGCAGTGCTATGCCACCACCTTCTGCCACATTATTTCTCTGAGATCAGCCATTTATTGCAGTACTCCAGGAACCACATCTTTTGGGCGGTTTTCAATTTTTTATGTATGTCTTTTTTTGTCTCTTATAGGTACTACACCTTTTGATAATAGTTGCACATCCATAGGGAGTACCACATTTACTATAGTTATCAGATTGTCTGAATGTTTATGATTGCGAATGTGAGTTGCAGCACCGAGGGATCTCGGTCCTGAGGAAGGATGCTGACCCCCCTCTGGGGCCATTAGGACAGCTGAAACATGTGGATCTGAGGGACTAGGGAGCCCTGCGTCCTAATCCCTGTTGAAGCTGAAGTTATTGCTGAAGACTAAACTTACACTTCTGATCACACTTGGCGGTCACTTTCTGGGAGTGGTCATCATCACGACTCTTGCAGTACAAGAGCTGCATCTGGAGCCAGCTGGCTAAATGTGCCCCCTTGCATTATCAGAGCTGCACCTGCAGTTATGCGGGTAACAGTTGGACCTCAACCATGAATGGGATAAGAGATTGATGATGGAGAGGAATTCTGCAATATGAATTTAAGACTTTTGCTTGGTGAACTTGAATTGGTGAGAATAAACTGAACTATTGTGTGTATCTAAATATTGTGGTACTTTTTGAGTGAGCTACACCTTTGCATAATTCAGGCTTAGTCTCGTGTTATACACAGGGGTTGTTCAGATAGCAGCGGAAGTATAGCGACAGGGTTTAGTGCCTCCTCGAAGATCACAAACAGGATTTTAGTCATGTAACTGAGAGCCCTAAAAGCACTGTGTAATATTTTGTTTTGCTGTCTGATTTAAAGTACTTTCTTTTAACTAAAAGTTAAACACTGGAATGGACATTATGTAATTGTATCTTGCGGTTGACTGTGTAGTTCTAAGCTCTTCCCCACCACATCACCTCCCAGGGAAGCCTTTGTCTGCTCACCCTTGCTCAAAATAAAGATTTGATGAGCCGTAATTGGACTTGCTCCCAGCATGCTAGTGGCAGATGACCTCAACCACCGCAGTTGAGGCCCAGTAACCCTTTTTGATCCCCTTCACCAAGAGCTATAAAATGTGTATATTCTGTTGTGGAGCTGTAGAATGGAGCTTGTCCTAGTTATGTATCAACTGCATTCTGAGGATTCTGATTAGCTGTCAAATTGTGACACTTGTGAGGTGTTCATCAAGAGCACATGCATTTGGAAGCTACCTGAAAGGGATGAGACTTAAACACAGCACAGTTTTTGTGTTTTATTTAATCTGGTAATGTGTTCCAGGTCAGTTTACTGGTTGTTTTGTACTTAAGTGCAAATTGTGTCAAGTGCATTTGAAGCAGGGAGGAGATGATGCAGCAGACCATTATGTGCAATTTTTAGTGCTGCATTACTAGTGGTACGTGAGCAGCCACTCTGTCCTTGGTAATTGTGGTGTTGTGGGAGATGAATGCTGACATGATAGAAGTGAAGCTCATCTGGGAACCTACCAGGAAATCGGGCAGTCGTTATCAGTACATACGTGATGGACTTCACAGCCCCATCTGACACAGTTTTGTGTGTGATTACCTGACGGAGATGCGCTACTCATGCATGTGCCTCAGGTGGTGTAGCTTTGACTGGATCCCAGGAGGTCTGTACAGCAGCCACACAGGGAGCTGAGAATGGTAAGTGGGAAGAAGCTGGGAAATAAGACCACCCAGATCCCTTTCTGGGTATTGCCCAGAAAGGACCTTTCTAAGTGGGGCATTAGGCGGTTGACATGCAGGACCCTCAAGGGGTTCCTGGGAGACTGCAAGTTCACCAGATAAGTGACATCACTTTTGCACTCCACCACCTCATATGGACCGGTCCACCTGGCCTGGAGCGCACAAGGCTCCACAGGGGCCATGACCCAAACTTTCTGCCCAGGCTGAAGCTCAATCAGAGTGGCATTCTGATCGTACTACCGCTTCAGTTCCTGCTGGCTGGCTTCCAGATTCGCCTGAGCGAGATCTCTGAATCGCTGAGTCTGGTTCCTGAAGGCCAGCATGTAACTATATACATCCTGGGGAGGTTTCTAATTTCTAATTTCTAGGTTTGGTGAAGCGCAACAGCTACCCCAGCAATGGGGCGTCCCGGCGCTGAGAGACATGCTCACACCTACTAGACGGGGGAGTAGATGAGGGCCCTAGAGAGCAGGAAAGAGGAGGGTCTTGATTGCTTTACGAAAGACTGAGAGACAGTCTATGGAACGTATGCTGAGCGGAAGATCGTTCCATAGTTTGGGACCGAGAACGCTAAAGGAGCGACCTCCAGTACGACAGAGCTTAGTTCTGGGAACTTCCAGAAGAAGTTGGTTAGAGGAGCGTAGTTCACGACCAGGAACATAGGGTCGGGCCAAGTTTCGCAGCAGAGGGGGATTTCCTTGTTTGACAATTTTAAAGATCGTGATGAGAGCTTTAAATTTAACTATGTGTTCCACGGGCAGCCAGTGGAGTTTGCGGATGGTGGCTCTGGCTGAGCATCTGCGTGGGAGACCGACCAGCGTTCTAGCCGCCGCATTCTGGATTCGTTGGAACCTAGCCGTTTCTGCTTTGTTTGCTCCCAGGAGGAGGACGTTCGCATAGTCCAGGCGTGACAAGACGGTTGCCTGGACAATTAGCTGACGAGCCTTTGAGTCAAAGAGGCCGAGTATAGGCCTGAGGTTCCTTAGGAGACCTATACAGGTGGCTGCCACCTTTTTAGTGTGTGACTGGAAGCTAAGGTTAGCATCCATCCAGACTCCCAGATTTTTTACACAGTTTTTAGGGAGTGGAGTGGTGCCAAGGGATGACGGCCACCAGTGCTCGTTCCATAGGCTGGTGTTTCGGCCAAGGAGGAGCACCTCGGTTTTGCCGGCATTAAGTTGGAGGTAGTTATCCGTCATCCATTGTGCCACCGCTGCCATGCCCTCTCTGAACTTGGATGCCGCGATGGACGGGCTTTCCGTGAGGGTGACGACCAACTGGGTGTCGTCGGCGTAGGAAACCAGCGTGAGCCCCCTTTCTTTGGCCACATCCGCAAGCGGCTGGACATATAAGTTAAAGAGGGTGGGGCTCAACGCTGAGCCCTGGGGGACTCCTTGTGCTATGGGGTGGGATTTAGAGAGAAATGGGGGGCTGACACCTTGAAGGATCTGTCCTTAAGAAAGGATTGGAACCATTCAAGAGCTAGGCCAGTCACACCGGCCATCTCCAGACGTTTCAGAAGAATGTCGTGGGATACCGTGTCAAAGGCTGCGCTGAGATCTAGAAGGATCAGCGCAGCACTTTGACCGGAGTCTAAAATCGTCCGGAGATGTTCGGTGGTGGCCAATAGGGCAGATTCGGTACTATGGCCCGCTCGAAAGCCATTTTGGGATGGGTCCAGGATACCGTTGTGGTCCACATGTTTATAGAGGATGCCATTGACATGGGCTTCTGCTATTTTAGATATCCAGGGGAGGAGGGATATTGGCCGGAAGTTTTCCGGCTTGGAAGGGTCCAGGGTGGGTTTTTTGATTATCGGTGATACCCACGCTTGCTTCCAAGCTATGGGTACAGAAGCAGAGGTGAAGGAAAGATTGAGGATATCCAGCATGGGGGTAGGAAAAAGTCAATCGAGTCCAGGAAGTGAGAGGGGCTCATAGGGTCAGCTGGAGAGCCAGACTTCACTTTCTTGCAGAGTTTGGTCAGGTCAGCAGCCGTGATGGCAGGGATTTGGGTAAGAGGGGTGATGGTAGAGGCTGGTGTCTTAAGTTCCCCAGAGTGAGGAGGGTTCTGCAGAAAGGTAGCGTAGATTTTTTGGACCTTTTCAACGAAGTATGTGGCCAGCTGCTCGCATTGTTCGTTGGATGAGATTTTGGGAGAAGGCGACCTAGGGTTTTGTAGTTCTTTGACTAGTTTAAAGATCACTTTAGATGGGTTGGGGTTGGAGCTAATTTTGTCAGCATAGAAAGTAGCGCGGGTGCTGATGGCTTTGTGATAGATTTTAAGCTTGGATAAATAGTTAGCCTTATCCTGATTGTCAAAGTTTTTCCTCCATTGACGCGTGGCTTTTTTACAGTCCTTACGCATCGCTTTAAGGGTATCATCGTACCGCGGATTAGAAGGTGTGTTACGTCCTTTAGTCAGCTTGGCTGGGATGAGAGTGTCAAGCCCATTAGTAATCCAGGTAGTGAACGAGGTATAGGTCGCATCTATCTCCTGATTGGCTTCGCAGTGGAAATCTCCTAGGGTTTCATGAAGAGCGGGGGTGGAGAGTTTGTGCCAAGGTCTTTTTAAGCGACGGTTGGATTCAGTTTTATACTGACGTTTTGGCGCTGGGACCATAAGTTTGATGAGGTAGTGGTCCGTCCATCCCATGGGGGTGGGGATCTCTGTAACTGCCTCTTGGATGTTGGTGAAAATCGGGTCTAGGGTATGGCCGGCTGTGTGGGTAGGAGCATGAATAAGAGAGTTAAGTTGCAGTGCCGAGAGATCTGCGAGAAGATTAGCGATTGTATGATCATTAGTTAAGTCAAAATGCAGGTTAAGGTCACCTAGAATCGTGAAATTGGCGGATTTGGTGATGAGCGCCGTGGACGTTTCGAGGAGGGCGGCAATGAACCTCGAGGACGGGCCTGGTGGGCGATATATGTATAGACCAGATATCGTAGACTGAGGGCTAATGCTGATTTTAAATTGGGCGCATTCACAGTCTGGGAGAGATTCTTTGGTAAAAGAGCAAGTGAGGTGCTTTTTATAGATGACTGCGATGCCGCCGCCTCGAGTTTCACGGTTTATGGTGGCCAGGTGAAACTCATCTGGGAGCGTCAGGTTAGGGATGGTAGTTACGCCGTATCGTAGCCATGTTTCGCAGAGAAAGAGGATGTCGGGATTTTCATCCAGTAAGAGTGAATTTACCTCTAGATGGTGTTTAGAGAGGGATCTGACATTGAGCTGTAGTATCGTCAGAGGCGGGGTTGTGGTTCTGGCACGGCCTCCCCACACGCGAGTAGGCATGCTGGTGGAAAAATGGCAACGATTGCAGTAGAGTTGCGAGTGGCCCAGGGTGCCAGTAGCCTCAGAGCATCTTTGGCTAGGGATCATGCCAAGGAGTTCCTCACGGTCATACCGTATGAGCAAGTGGGGCCTGGTTGGACCAGGGGGACTGGCGAATGGCGAGGTCGTGGCGATGACGGGCGCAGACGGGCTTGCCTTAGGCGCGCCTTGGGCGCGCAAACGGCGCTCCCGCTGCGCTCGTCCGCTGCGCTTCCGGTGACAGCACATGTTGTAGGGGGTAGGAGGGGGCGTGGCCTTCCGGGGGGCGTGGCCTCCGTCCTCGCCGAGATCGGAGTTTTAGCTCAGCTTTGTTTGTTTACCAAGGACCAGCGCTAAATCCGCTGCTCGCAATGGTCTGAGGCAGGTGAGTGCTCTGGCGCTAAGCTAGCGCGTGAAGAAGGTTGTTTTAAAAGTACAAGAAATACAAAATTATACAGGTGACACAAGTGAAAGTATTTCGCCGATTTTAAAAGACTCCCGGCTTCCGCCTCAGGAGTGTGAAATTGTCAGGCTTAGGCGCTCGTGTATCAGCGCTTAAATATGCGACAGAGGGGGCGTGGCCTTCCGGGAGGCGTGGCCTCCGTCCTCGCCGAGATCGGCGTTTTAGCTCAGCTTTGTTTGTTTACCAAGGACCAGCGCTAAATCCGCTGCTCGCAATGGTCTGAGGCAGGTGAGTGCTCTGGCGCTAAGCTAGCGCGTGAAGAAGGTTGTTTTAAAAGTACAAGAAATACAAAATTATACAGGTGACACAAGTGAAAGTATTTCGCCGATTTTAAAAGACTCCCGGCTTCCGCCTCAGGAGTGTGCAATTGTCAGGCTTAGGCGCTCGTTTCCTGGGAGATATCTCCCAGCCTTCCTTGACCAAACTCAAAGGTCCTCTTACTGGGTGACTATACAAAAGTTCAAAGGGGCTGAACCCTAGGGACTTTTGTGGCACCTCTCGGTAGGAAAACAGAAGGCATGGCAAGAGAACGTCCCACTTACGCCTCATTGGTTCCTCAAGACTCATGATCATGCCTTTAAGGGTCCGGTTGAATCTTTCAACCTGCCCATTACCTTGTGGGTGGTAAGGAGTGGTGAACTTGTAGGTAACACCACACTCCTTCCACAGAGACTTCATATAATTAGAAATGAAGTTTGTACCTCGGTCAGACACCACCTCTCTGGGGAACCCCACACGGGAGAAGATCCCCATAAGTGCATGTCCCACCACATTGCCCGTCACTGTCCTGAGCGGAATGGCATCCGGGTACCGGGTAGCATGGTCCACCAAGACCAGGATAAACCTGTTGCCCATGGCTGTCTTGGGGTCCAGTAGCCCCACAATGTCAATGCCCACCCGTTCAAAGGGGGTACTGACTACAGGGAAAGGTTGGAGAGGGGCCTTGTGCCTCCTTCCACTTTTCCCACTTGCCTGGCAAGTTTGACAGGTCCTACAACAAGTATTTGAACTCTTCTGCATCTGGGGCCAATAAAAGTGGGAGACAAGCCTTTCAAAGGTCTTGTTTTGCCCCAGATGACCAGCTAAAGGAACATCATGAGCCAAACCCAGTAGGAAGGCTCTGATGCTCTGGGGTACCACCAGCGCACAGGCTGGCCCAGGCTCAGCAACCTTGGGCTCGCTATACAGGAGACCGTTCTCCCAGTAGATCCAATGTGATCCAGACTGATCACCTGCTGCCTGGTTTGTGACCTGTTGCTTCAAACCCACAAGAGAAGTGCACTTCTGCTGCTCTTCACAAAATTCCTCCCTAGAGGGACCCCCTTCTTGCTGCCAATGGGTCAGCTCTGTAGGTTCCAGGGCATCCCCCTCAAGGTATGCCTCTTCCTGGGCCGTGGGAACAATGGGGGCTGGTTTCCCACGCCCCCTACCTCTTCTCTTTAAGGCAGGTCCCTGGGCCATACTTTCAGTCTCCAGGGTCTCTTGAACACCCTTAGCTGCCATAGACTGAGTGGTCACACATGCCCAATCAGGCAGACCCAACATCTCTAAATGTGCCTTCTTCTCCACCTTAACCCAAGGGGAGCTTTCCAAATCATTGCCTAACAGACAATCAACAGGCATGGCTGGCCTCACAGGTACTTGAAGAGTCCCAGAGACCCCCCCCCCACTCAAAGGGAACTTGAGCCACCTTGCAATGGCTCTCTGTGTTGTCAGCGGCAACAACTGGGAAGAATGCATTGGGGACCACCTGCTCTTCAGACACCAAGTGACACTTGACAGCTATCACACTGTCTCTCAGAGCCTCCACTCTACGGCCATTGATGGTCACCCACTGCCTGTATTTCTTAGTGTTATCAGGCAGCTGAGTTCTAGGGACCATCTCAAAGTCTCCTAATGAGACAAGGGACATTTCTGCAGGACCCCACCCACCTAGGGCACCCATCTCCTCCCCACCCAGGGCTACACTGGCCATCAGACGGGGTGGTGCACGGGATGGCACATACTGACCCTTTTGGGGACACTGGGGATCATACCAACGGTGTCCCACCTGCTTACACTGAAAGAAGGTAACAGGCCCCCTATGAACAGGTTTACCTGTCTGGGGTCCTGATTTCTTCTCAGGGGGAGGCTGGGAACCCTTACCTTGGTTCCCTTGGGAATTACTTTAGGGACCTTTCTGGAACTCCCTCTGTTTACACTTGTCCCCCCCACTTTTCTGCTGGGGACACTGCCCACCCTTGGCGGAGTGTCCCACAAGACCCTTGTGGACCCTGGTACTGACCCAGCGGTCCGCCTCTTCAGCAAGCTTTCTAGGGTTAGTCAACTTGCTATGAATAAGGTGCTGGCGTAGCTCTGGAAAACAATTAGCAGACAAGTGCTCCCTAGCAATCAAATGATAGAGCACTTGAAAATTATGCACATTGCTACCCCTCACCCAACTATCCATAGCTCTGCAAAAGAAAGACACATATTCCACCCAAGTGGTTCCCTCCAACTTCCTACAATTCCTGAACCTCTGTCTATAGAGTTCTGGAGTTAACCCATACCTTGTCATCAGTGCTTCATTCATGTGGGCATAAGACATCCTATGATTACTGGGCAGGTGTAACAAAGTATCCCTACCTTCAGTTAAAAAGCGGCCCCACAACCCCGCTCCCCAATCCTTCTCAGGGACCTGGTGGGCCAACATTGCTATCTCATAGGCCGCAAACCACTGCCCAATATCTTCACTTTTGTGGAAATCTTTGATAACTTCCTTGGGAATATGTACCCTGCCTTATGAAGGCACAGATGGGGCGCTGCCACAAGAGGGATTGATTTCTAAGCCCTTGGCCTTGATTTCTAACTCCCTCAACATCCTCTCATGTTCCATTCTCATTCTCTCTCTTTCCAAAGACAACCTGTTATTCTCTGTTTCCCTCTGATTCTGCATTTTAAGCTTAGCCAACTCCAGCTTGAGTACCCTATTTCTCTCCCTGTCTTACAACTCCCTGGGGGACAGGTCTTTGAAAGAGATACTGCTGCCAGATGGAGAGAGTCCCCCTCCCCTAGCTGAAAACACTTTCCTCTCAATGGGCCCATCTGCATCTCCCACTGGCTCCACCACAAGATCAAGGGCATTTATTGCTTCTATTCAGGCCCTCAGTGCCTTTTGGTAGTCATCCTTTTTAGAAATGCCTGGTGTAGCAACTTTCAATTTTCTGCAGAGATGCTTGAGCTGTTTCAAAATGTAGGTTTCCAACCTCTCTTCCTCAAATTCAAGAACCGTAGATGCAACAGATGCTGGTTTACTCATGGTAGTAAAAATTAAGAGTTTTCAGGAAAAACTAACAGTCCAAGGAAAAAGATTCTAAAAAAAGTATGTGGTTGCGTTTGGTCTGCACTCACTAGTAGTGTACACCAATCACTGTATCTGAAACACAAATGCAAAGTCCAAATCCTCACCGCTGACCACCAATGTTAGATCTGGGGGTCTCTAGTTGGCAATTGTGTTCACCTTTTGTCCAAATAGGGACCCTTACTTCCAAGTCAGGATAAGGGGATTAAACTCCTTAATAACCCCTGCTCACCCCCTTGGTAGCTTGGCACGAGCAGACAGGCTTATCTCAGAGGCAGTGTGTTAAGCATTTGTGAATATACACAGTAATACAGTGAAAACACTACAGATGGACACAACTCAGGTTTTATAAAAATAAGTATTCTTTATATAGACTTAACACAAGACCACGAACGACAAAAATCCGACAATACTACACTTAAGATTGCTTAAAGATGATAAAACGTTGCTTAGTTCAAGTTGATGATAAATGCGACAAAGTTTCCAATAAAGTACCTGGATGCGTAACGCAAAGTAAATAAAAGTCTTGCAAAAGGGGAGATGCGTTGGTTCCGTGATCTGGGGGAGATGATGCATTGTGCGTCAATGCTTGCGTTGAGTAGGGGATGCGTTGTGATCCTTACTGGTGCGGAGGTGATGCGTAGATTCTCGGCCTGCGGGACCGTTGCGGTGCGCAAGATGGCGCCTTGATGCGACGTGATGATCCGGTTGCGATGCGAGAAGATGGCACCCTTGATGCGATGATGCGTAGATGCCCTGGCGGCCTTGCGACGACTCTGTACTTTGGAGCCGCGACAGGCCCTGCGACACGCTTCTCTGGTGATGTGATGGTGACTCTCTCGATATCAACAAAACAGAGTACCTCTGACACCATAAATCACGCCAAATTTTTTGTAAGCAGGAGTCCCTTTTATTGACCCTGCACTTGTTTTATTTTCATATCTTTTATATAATTTTTGCAGTTAAGTATTCCTTCACCATGTACACAACACAAGTATTTTTCTTTTAAAAGGAGGGAAAAACCTTTACATTTATACACAAAACATGAAAATATACAAACTCTTACTATACATATACGACAATACACTTAAATTTTACAAATGTTTGAAAAATTTCTCCAATTTGACATTTAGATGTTGCACAAAGAAGAGAAACCTTTGACACCTTTAAATAACTTCTGCGTTGAAAAAGCATCATTCGTGTTTCTACAAAATTCTAATGTCCTATTCTTATTCACTGTGTCAAGACTGGATGCAATGTTAGTCCTGTCCACCTGTCCTGATTTTAGGTCCTTTTGGGTGGTCTGAAAGGAACATTAAAGTTTATTTTTAGGGGGTGAGTTTATCTTATTTCAACTCAACCAGATGGTACAAATGCCAACTTGTCTTAGAGTAGATCTTTCTAGACCACTGTGTTATGCCAACGCGTTTCGACCTTGCAGTTGTGGGACCAACACGTTAGTTTATCTCAAGGTCTTCATCAGGGCTGGTATCAGTTGTGATAGGACGGGTTTTGGTGTTGTCTTTGTAGCAGAAGAACATGCACTTTTTTCTTCTTTGCTACCCTCTCTCTTATGGTTTATGTGTTTTCCGGGGTTAAAATTTGTCACAGTTCATGAAGCTGATTTCTTCTCTGTCCCGGCCAGTAAAGGGTATCGTGGGCACGCTGTTTCGAAGCGATATACGTTCTTCTTCCCGTGTCTCTCGTGTCCGTACTTTCTCTTGCTCTAACTTGGCGTCCCGCTTCTCCGTTGATGCGACAGCAGGCAGCTTTGATGAACACACGCTTCCAGGGAGATGCGGCGAAGCCTCGCCTCTCCGGCGATGCGACGATTTCAGCTGTGGCGGCGACATGCTTCCTCTCGATGTGTCACGCTTCCAGCTCCACGCAAATGTCTGGAGTTGAGAATTCCAAGCGAGGAAATTCAGAGGGTAGCTGGAGATGAAGTCTTTTGTCCCTGAGACTTCAGCAGGAGGCAAGCACAGTTCAAGCCCTTGGAGAATATTCTGTAAATGATGAAAGTCCTTAAAAAGTTCCTTCTCCTTTCCTTGGCAATGAAGCAACCACTTCTGGCCAACCCAGCAAACAGCACACTGGCAGAGGGGCAGTCAAACTCCTGCAGCTTCCTTGGTTCTTCTCCTTGGCAAAGGTTTCTTGTTCCAGAAGTGATCTAATTTCTTGGGATTAGGGCCCCAATATTTATACCCCAAAATCCTTTGTTCTTTGAAGGCAGAGAGGCCTCTGTCTAGTCCAAACCAGTTCCTGAGCACTTTGTTTACATGACTCTCTTCTTCCTTTCACTGTGCAGGGCAGAGACATCAGCCGCCCCACAGGGGGTGAAGCCAGCACAGGGGAGGGAAGATACAGCTCTGGAGAACTTTGTTGACATGATTCCTTCTCTCCCTTCACGGTGCAGGACTGAGTCATCAGACAAGCCACAGGAGATGGAGCCAGCATTGTAGAGGGAAGGCCCAGCCCTATTCAGGCCCCAGGTGCAACTCCTCTATCCCATCTAGATGCAGATCTCTCTATTCACCACTGGGCTGCCCCAGCCTGTCTCCTGGAATCCCCCAGCCCTGTCACTCACAAACCCAGACAAGGAATACACAACCTAGCAGAGGCAGGCCTGGACAGATAGGCAATAAAATCCCTACTTTCTAGAAGTGGTATTTTCAAACACAGAATATTAAAACCAACTTTACTAAAAGATGTATTTTATCATTCTGAGTTCAGGCATTCTAAATTTGAATTTCTACCATGTTCCCGGAGTCAGTTAGGATTATAAGAATGTAATAATCTAACTGCCCGTTCTAGTATATGGAGTACATGTAGCCTTTAATAGTGAAAAACGAAAATGGCTGTAATTCACTACTAGGACATACTACACACATCAGAGCACGTCCTACCTTATACTTACAATGCACCCTGCCCTTGGGCCTAACATGAAGCAAAGGGAAGGTTTAGGGACTGGCAAGTGGGTGCACTTGGCCAAGTCGACATGGCAGTGCTAGACTGTACACAGGTCTTGCAATGGCTGGCCTAAGACATCTTTTACAAGCTGCTTCTGTGGGTGGCACAACCAGTGCTGCAAACCCACCAGTGAAATTAACAAAGGAGGGAGGTAGAGTAAAGGGGTAGGATTCTTACTCCACGGGCATAGATATATAAACAAGAGGAATCCTACTTACAATGACTGAGAGAAGTGTTATCCGCAAGAGTGTGGGAGCACTTAGGGCCAGATGTAGGAAGGCAAATACCGGTCGGTAACGGCCGATTTCGGCCGTTACCGACCGGTATTTGGAGTTAGGGATGTAGGGGCATGTTAAAATACAGATTCGGTAATTTTACAGATTCTGTAAAATTACCGAATTAGTATTTTGACATGTAGGTAGCACTGTAATCAGTGCTACAGGGGTTTAAGAATTCGTTATTTACCACCAACTAGAAGTTGGTGGTAAATAATGAAAACCCTTTAAAAAGCATTTTTTTTGCTTTTAAAACCGTGCCATGTTGCAGACATACATGCCCTAAGGGCATGTATGTCTGCAACATGTGCACCCATGCACAATTGAGGGGTGCAACAGGGTGTCAAAGTGACACCCTGCCACCCTTCTATGTTTCCCCCAATTACCGAATCAGTATTTACCGATTAAGTAATTGACATTCATTCCTATGGGCCTCCAGGCCCATAAGAATGAATGGCAATTACCGAATCGGTAAATACCGATTCGGTAATTAAATCGGTAAACTTACCTACATCCCGATTGCCAGTTCTTAAATACAGAATCAGTATGATTCGGTATTTAAGAATCGGTAATCAGGGATTACCTACATCGGGCCCTAAGTGTTTTGTAAAATACCCCTCACACACCAAAAGGCCCCTTGGTGTCATGCTTCATCATAGGGGTCTTTGCACCCCTCTAACGGGATGCGGCGTGCTGCGACCTACAACTACGCGGGAGCACTGATAGTAATGACTATGTATGGTGCGTGTGTTGTAAGTGATAGGGATATTTATGTGAGTGGTGGGATTTAGTGAAGGGTTAAAAAGTACCTGGCTCGTGGGTGTATAGGAAAAAACTTTATTCACAACCCCGGGCTGGTACTACTAAAAGAAGTGAAGTGCGAGGTTATTATCTGTCGTGTTTATGGACAGTACCTCATGTGTGCGTCGACATGTTTCGGAGCATGTGCTCCTTCTTCAGGACGGGGGCGCAACTTCCCTACCTTACTCACGTTTCACCAGTTTGTAAAGTTTGTGTAAATAACAAAAAGTGAAAAATATATTTTAAGTGTTTAAAAATATAGGCTACAGTGTGCCTACAGCGGGTTTTTGGCTCAGGATACATGCATTTGCATGACCTGAAAAAAGAAAAGAAAATGGATATGGTTACCCTGGTTGTGGGTAGCTCAAACAGGTGCAGTCACCTGGAACAAACCATTTGCGCAATTGGCCCTGTGAAAGAAAACGACTGACAAGACATACAACATAGAAAACACACATATTTGTTTTAAAAAAAGAAGCGTTGGTCATACTCATTAGATATAGCTTGCTTGCTTCATGAGCACTCTAGAACGTCTGGGGGTTGATTGCTATTTGTGCAATCTAAATGGATAAACAGATTGGGTTTTAAAATCATGTCTTACTTATTTCGTCAGAAGGAATGCATTGTTTTGCCAACCCTATACTCACAAACTCGGGATGAGTTGTCCTCCGTCTTACCCCACACGCTGCTCCGCTGGAATGATTGTGAGAGTCTGCCGTGTGGTATTTATACCCGGTCATCCTAATTAGTGTTGCCGTTTTAGGATCTCTAGCGGATACAATGTTATGCCCAAATAAAGATAATCCCTTGTTGTTGCACTAATTGTTAGGCTGATTGTAACTCCTTTTTAGGCAGGTCCGGTAGAACCGGCACTTATCTTAGTCCCGTGTCAGTGTGTGCGCTGCCGGAGTTTTGCTCCGCTTCGCGCATGCTCCGAAGTGTCTACCGCATTGTGCATGCGCTGTGAAAAGACACCTGATACAGCGCGTGTGTTCTTTTTTCTTTTTTCTAGTTAAGCTGTAGGGTTTCTTGTAGCGGTACATAATGAGTCCACTGCAACGTATTACCACGACGCATCGAACCATTAATTTATCATTAAGTATTAATCTCAAGTGAAAAGAGACACATTGGACCATGTTTCTGCTACTATTGGTCTATGGATATTGCAACATTTGATTGTAGGTGTGACTGTTAGTGAGACACCTGGCTCCCGGGGAACGTCATCATTAAGTCCCTGGATGTGTGTGCCCAGACTGATCACCCATCTTTGTTCCTTTTGGAATAAACCTACTTCTGATGGCAATTGTTCAATTATTGTCCATCTTAGATCGTTTACACAATGTTGCGTCTCAAGGTAGTGTGTTGCCATTTTGGTTGTGGTTTTTTTGCAATGAACATTGCTTTTGTGCTCATTTATCCTCGTTTTACTGCTCTGGTGGTCATGCCCACGTATTCCAGTCCACAAGGGCAGGTGATCAAGTAAACTACATTCTTTGTGTTGTAGTTCGTGAAATGTCGCTGTTCCCAAGTGGTCCCATTTCTGAATGTTAGGATACTGCTTTTTTGTGTCAGGTGGCAGCTACTGCAGTTACCGCATGGGAAGTGACCTTGTATCCCGATTGTGTTTGGCCTTGTCGTATTGTTAGATTTTGGTCTTGTATGCACCAAAATGTCTTTGAGGTTTCCACCTCGGCGATGGGCGTACATAGGTTTTTCTAGGTTGAGTGTACCACAGTTCAGTATCGCCCAGTGTTTATTTATAATTTTGGACACTTTATTGGACACGGTGGAGTAAGTTGTGACGCATATCGGTCGTCTGTTTTTGTCTTTCTCCTGTTGTTTGTCCTCCAGAAGGGCATCCCTGTGGTTGTTCTTAGCCCTCTTCATGGCTTTGTTGATAATTCTTACCGGGTATTGCCTCTGTATTAACTTCATTTTTAGGTCACAAGCCTGTGACCTGAATTCGGTTAGTTCAGTGCAATTGCGTCTTAGGCGCAGAAATTCACCATATGGCAAATTTTCTCTCAGGTGTCTTGGGTGAAAACTATCATACCTTAAAAGGCAGTTCCTCGCCGTGGGTTTGAAGTGGGTAGTACTTTTGAGCTTGCCCCCTTCCGTGTAAATGTTGAGATCCAGAAAAACCATAGATTGGTTTGAGACAATGCTGGTGAATTTCAAGAATGCATTCTGGTTGTTGAGCCAGGTCAGGAAATCGACTGCAGTTTGGTGATCTCCGTCCCAGATGATAAGGACGTCGTCAATATACCTTTTCCAGGTATTGATGTTGTTCTTGTATGGGTTATCCACGTGCAGTATTTTGTTTGTCTCTAGATGGTGGACATAGAGTCCAGCCAGACTAGGAGCAAATGTACTTCCCATGCTGGTACCATGGCTTTGTAAGTAAATAGTTTGTTTGTATTGAAAGAAGTTATGCTGTAATGCCAGAGAAATGCATTCGAGGACAAGACCCCTGGGTGATTGGTACTTCCATGGTGTCGTAAACAGAACTTCCTCAATGATTAGGAGTGTTTCGTCATGTGGTAAGCTTGTATACAAGCTTTCCACGTCCAAGCTCATCAAGAGTTGCTTTGTTGGGTCAAACGGTCTGTCCTCCAACAGCTGCAGGACTGATTTCGTGTCCTTTAGGTAAGTGTTAGTAGACTGTACCAATGGGCGTAAGAAAGCATCGGCAAACTTTGAAAGTGGCTCCAGGATGGAGTCAATCCCAGACACAATGGGTTTCTCCAGTGGGTTGGTGATGTTTTTGTGAATGTTAGGGATGCAATAGAAAAAGGGGATGCGTGGTGTTGACTGTTGTAAGAACTCAGCTTCCTTTTTGCTCAACCAGTCATGTGCAAGCCCTTCCTCAATCATGCCACCTATTCTAGTGCGCAACCTCTCAGTGGGATCTTCCTGTAAGACAGTGTAGTTACGCCTGTCTGACAGTAATCTCATTCATTCTGTGTCGTATGCGTCCATGGTCTGTAAGACGATGTCACCGCCTTTGTCTGCTGGTTTTATAATCATCTCTTTGTTGTCCGCCAGTTCTCTTATGGCTTGTTGTTCCTGTTTGCTAGTGTTATGAAAAACACTGGTATCCGATAGGTTGATTTATTTTACTTCAGTCATGATCGCTTTCTCAAAGGTTAAGAGTTCAATTGGTAGTGAAGAGTCAGGTGGGGTGAATGTGGACTTTGACCGAAAGCCTGTGTCTGTTGTCCCCACGGTAGATGGTTTGTTTTGAAAGAAGGCTTGTAATTTCAACTTTCTGATTAAAATCTTGTATTTCCATGTTCAGTTTGAAAATATCTGGTTTGTGCATGGGCACAAAACCTAGTCCTTTGTTCAGCACGTTTTTCTGGGTTTTGGTTAAAGGCCAGGGGGTCAAATTGACCACTAGGTCCCCCTCTTGCTTGTTGATGGGTGGTTCGGGAGGGATCCTGTCATGCTCCTCGTGGTTCGGGAGTTATTCTGTTCTTGATCCTTCCATGCAACACTGTTGCCTTTTTTGTTCCTCCCCCGTGCTCCTGGACGTGTGCCTAAAAAAGGTTGCGGGCGGCAGAAGCCATCATTATACTCGGGGTTCCATTGTTTATAGTTTGGTCCTGTGGTAGGGGGTCCGCACTGGAAAGGGGTGAATTGTGGTGGGCCAATATATTGTGGATATTGGGGTTGGGGTTGGTAGCCTCTCCACCCTCTTTGTCTGGGGAACGGCTGTCTCCTTTGTCTCCAGCCTCCTCTCCGTGGTCTGTACCTTCTATTGCCACTGGAGTTAGAACTCGAAGAACCGTTGTCAGAGCCATCACTGTCAACATCACTGTTAGAGTTTTTGGGAAC
The DNA here is from genome assembly GCF_964263255.1 of Lissotriton vulgaris. NCBI lineage: Eukaryota > Metazoa > Chordata > Amphibia > Caudata > Salamandridae > Lissotriton > Lissotriton vulgaris. The sequence goes on along the minus strand of NC_141699.1, from coordinate 748,689,235 downwards.
ATAGTCTGGTTTCGTGTAAGGGTATGCCCCCTCTGGTGTGAATTTATCTTTATCTTTACTTAGTTTATTAAATTTACTTTGTTTTAATGTGAACTCAAATTCGGTCATTTGTTGGTTTAGTTCGTCCAATCTTGCTTTCAGATCAGCAGGGGATATATAAGTATTTAACTGTACTTCAATTTTGTTCATCTCAATTTTAAGTTCCTGAGTGATCCTTGCTGCTGTTTTCACTATCAAGTCCAGCCAATCTCTTGAACAGTGCCATGAGATCAGGGACCACTCTTTTTTGAACACAAGGTCATTTTGGAAAATTAATGGTTAATTTTTGACAATCAACCCTGGTGGTGCCATCTTGTTCCGTAGGTATTCTGTCATAAGCAGACCATGTAAGGCTGCTTTTATATGTTTGCGTCTAAGATTCAGTAATTCATTCCAATCATTGATGTTGGGACCAGTTTCTGGATTGCTCAGGCCTTCAAAAGGATTGATGGCCATTAAGATTTTGTCAATTTCGTCTACCCCGAATGTGAGGCCGTGTTCGTCCTCCATTATTTAATGACCGCTGGCTTCTTTAATATATGGTGTGTGTTCCTATGTGGAATGTAAAAAAAAACTCCCGCAGCTGCGCGCTGCCTAGATATGCGAAATTAACAAAGGAGGGAGGTAGAGTAAAGGGGTGGGATTCTTACTCCAGGGGCATAGATATATAAACAAGAGGAATCCTACTTACAATGACTGAGAGAAGTGTTATCCACAAGAGTGTGGGAGCACTTAGTGTTTTGTAAAATACCCCTCACGCACCAAAAGGCCCCTTGGTGTCATGCTTCATCATAGGGGTCTTCTCACCCCTCTAACGGGATGCGGCGTGCTGCGACCTACAACTACGCGGGAGCACTGATAGTAATGACTATGTATGGTGCGTGTGTTGTAAGTGATAGGGATATTTATGTGAGTGGTGGGATTTAGTGAAGGGTTAAAAAGTACCTGGCTCGTGGGTGTATAGGAAAAAACTTTATTCATAACCCCGGGCTGGTACTACTAAAAGAAGTGAAGTGCAAGGTTATTATCTGTCGTGTTTATGGACAGTACCTCATGTGTGCGTTGACATGTTTCGGAGCATGTGCTCCTTCTTCAGGACAGGGGCGCAACTTCCCCACCTTACTCACGATTCAGTAGTTTGTAAAGTTTGTGTAAATAACAAAAAGTGAAAAAGCCAAAAAACGCTGTAGGCACATTGTAGCCTATATTTTTAAACACTTTATTTCACACCGGGGTTGTGAATAAAGTTTTTTCATATACACCCACGAGCCAGGTACTTTTTAACCCTTCACTAAATCCCACCACTCACATAAATATCCCTATCACTTACACCACACGCACCATACATAGTCATTACTATTAGTGCTCCCGCGTAGTCGTAAGTCGCAGCCCGCTGCATCCCGTTAGAGGGGTGCGAAGACCCCTATGATGAAGCATGACACCAAGAGGCCTTTTGGTGTGTGAGGGGTATTTTACAAAACAATAAGTGCTCCCACACTCTTGTGGATAACACTTCTCTCAGTCATTGTAAGTAGGATTCCTCTTGTTTATATATCTATGCCCGTGGAGTAAGAATCCTACCCCTTTACTCTACCTCCCTCCTTTGTTTATTTCGCATATCTAGGCAGCGCGCAGCTGCAGGAGTTTTTTTTGACATTCCACATACACATAGGAACACACACCATATATTAAAGAAGCCAGTGGTCATTACATAATGGAGGACGAACACGGCCTCACGTTCGGGGAAGACTAAATTGACAAAATCTTAACAGCCATCAATCCTTTTGAAGGCCTGAGCAATCCAGAAACTGGTCCCAACATCAATGATTGGAATGAATTACTGAATCTTAGACGCAACCAGATAAAAGCAGCCTTACATGGTCTGCTTATGACAGAATACCTACGGAACAAGATGGCACCACCAGGGTTGATTGTCAAAAATGAACCATTAATTTTCCAAAATGACCTTGTGTTCAAAAAAGAGTGGTCCCTGATCTCATGGCACTGTTCAAGAGATTGGCTGGTCTTGATAGTGAAAACAGCAGCAAGGATCACTCAGGAACTTAAAATTGACATCAACAAAATTGAAGTACAGTTAAATACTTATATATTCCCTGCTGATCTGAAAGCAAGATTGGACGAACTAAACCAACAGATGACCGAATTTGAGTTCACATTAAAACAAAGCAAATTTAATAAACTAAGTAAAGATAAAGCCAAATTCACACCAGAGGGGGCATACCCTTACACGAAACCAGACTATGTTCCCAAAAACTCTAACAGTGATGTTGACAGTGATGGCTCTGACAACGGTTCTTTGAGTTCTAACTCCAGTGGCAATAGAGGGTACAGACCACGGAGAGGAGGCTGGAGACAAAGGAGACAACAGTTCCCCAGACAAAGAGGGTGAAGAGGCTACCAACCCCAACCCCAATATCCACAATATATGGGCCCACCACAATTCACCCCTTTCCAGTACGGACCCCCTACCACAGGACCAAACTATCAACAAAGGAACCCCGAGTATAATGATGGCTTCTACGGCCCGTAACCTTTTTTAGGCACACGCCCAGGAGCAAGGGGGAGGAACAAAAAAGGCAACAGTGTTGCATGGGAGGATCAAGAACAGAACAACTCCCGAACCACGAGCAGCATGACTGGATCCCTCCCGAACCACCCATCAACAAGCAATAGGGGGACCTAGTGGTCAATTTGACCCCCTGGCCTTTAACCGAAACCCAGAAAAACGTGCTGAACAAAGGATTCTATTTTGTGCCCACGCGCAAACCAGATATTTTCAAACTGAACATGGAAATACAAGATTTTATCAGAAAATTGAAATTACAAGCCTTCTTTCAAAACAAACCAACTACCGTGGGGACAACAGACACGGGCTTACGGCCAAAGTCCACATTCACTCCACCTGACTCTTCACTAGCAATTGAACTCTTAACCTTTGAGAAAGCGATCATGACTGAAGTCAACAAAATCAACCTATCGGATACCAGTGTTTTTCATAACACTAGAAAACAGGAACAACAAGCCATAAGAGAACTGGCGGACAACAAAGAGATGACTATAAAACCAGCAGACAAAGGCGGTGCCATTGTCTTACAGACCATGGACGCATACGACACAGAATGTATGATATTACTGTCAGACAAGCGTAACTACACTGTCTTACAGGAAGATCCCACTGAGAGGTTGCGCACTAGAATAGGTGGCATGATTGAGGAAGGGCTTGCATATGACTGGTTGAGCAAAAAGAAAGCTGAGTTCTTACAACAGTCAACACCACGCATCCCCTTTTCTATTGCATCCCTAAAATTCACAAAAACATCATCAACCCACCGGGGAGACCCATTGTGTATGGGATTGGCTCCATCCTGGAGCCACTTTCAAAGTTTGCCGATGCTTTCTTACGCCCATTGGTACAGTCTACTAACACTTACCTAAAGAACACGAAATCAGTCCTGCAGCTTTTGGAGGACAGACCGTTTGACCCAACAAAGCAACTCTTGATGAGCTTGGACGTGGAAAGCTTGTATACAAGCTTACCACATGATGAAACACTCCTAATCATTGAGGAAGTTCTGTTTATGACACCATGGAAGTACCAAACACCTAGGGGTCTTGTCCTCGAATGTATTTCTCTGGCATTACAGCATAACTTCTTTCAATACAAACAAACTATTTACTTACAAAGCCATGGTACCAGCATGGGAAGTACATTTGCTCCTAGACTGGCTGGACTCTATGTCCACCATGTAGAGCCAAACAAAATACTGCACGTGGATAACCCATACAAAAACAACATCAATACCTGGAAAAGGTATATTGACGACGTCCTTATCATCTGGGACGGAGATCACCAAACTGCAGTCGATTTCCTGACCTGGCTCAACAACCAGAATGCATTCTTGAAATTCACCAGCACTGTCTCAAACCAATCTATGGTTTTTCTGGATCTCAACATTTACACGGAAGGGGGCAAGGTCAAAAGTACTACCCACTTCAAACCCACGGCGAGGAACTGCCTTTTAAGGTATGATAGTTTTCACCCAAGACACCAGAGAGAAAATTTACCATATGATCAATTTCTGCGCCTAAGACGCAACTGCACTGAACTAACCGAATTCAGGTCACAGGCTTGTGACCTAAAAAAGAAATTAATACAGAGGCAATACCCGGTAAGAATTATCAACAAAGCCATGAAGAGGTAGAAACCTCAAAGGCATTTTGGTGTATACAAGACCAAAATCTAACAATACGACAAGGCCAAACACAATCGGGATACAAGGTCACTTCCCATGCGGTAACTAGAGTAGCTGCCACCTGACACAAAAAAGCAGTATCCTAACATTCAGAAATGGGACCACTTGGGAACAGCGACATTTCACGAACTGCAGCACAAAGAATGTAGTTTACTTGATCACCTGCCCTTGTGGACTGGAATACGTGGGCATGGCCACCAGAGCAGTAAAACGAGGATAAATGAGCACAAAAGCAATGTTCATTGCAAAAAAACCACAACCAAAATGGCAACACACTACCTTGAGACGCAACATTGTGTAAACGATCTAAGATGGACAATAATTGAACAATTGCCATCAGAAGTAGGTTTATTCCAAAAGGAACAAAGATAGGTGATCAGTCTGGGCACACACATCCAGGGACTTAATGATGACGTCCCCTGGAGCCAGCTGTCTCACTAACAGTCACACCTACAATTAAATGTTGCAATATCCATAGACCAATAGTAGCAGAAACATGGTCCAATGTGTCTCTTTTCACTTGAGATTAATGATAAATTAATGGTTCAATGCGTTATGGTAATACGTTGCGGTGGACTCATTATGTACCGCTACAAGAAACCCTACAGCTTAACTAGAAAAAAGAAAACACGCGCTGGATCGGGTGTCTTTTCACAGCGCATGCGCAATGCGGTAGACACTTCGGAGCATGCGCGAAGCGGAGCAAAACTCCGGCAGCGCACACACTGACAAGGGACTAAGATAAGTGCTGGCTCTACCGGACCTGCCTAAAAAGGAGTTACAATCAGCCTAACACTTAGTGCAACAACGGCGGATTATCCTTATTTGGGCATAGCATTGTATCCGCTAGAGATCCTAAAACGGCAACACCAATTAGGATGACCGGGTATAAATACCACACGGCAGACTCTCATAATCATTCCAGCGGAGCAGCGTGTGGGGTAAGACGGAGGACAACTCATCCCGAGTTTGTGAGTATAGGGTTGGCAAAACAATGCATTCCTTCTGACAAAGTAAGTAAGACATGATTTTAAAACTCAATCTGTTTATCCATTTAGATTGCACAAATAGCAATCAACCCCCAGACATTCTAGAGTGCTCAAGAAGCAAGCAAGCTATATCTAATGAGTATGACCAACGCTTCTTTTTTTAAAACAAATATGTGTGTTTTTTATGTTGTATGTCTTGTCAGTCGTTTTCTTTCACAGGGCCAATTGCGCAAATGGTTTGTTCCAGGTGACTGCACCTGTTTGAGCTACCCACAACCAGGGTAACCATATCCATTTTCTTTTCTTTTTTCAGGTCATGCAAATGCATGTATCCTGAGCCAAAAACGGCTGTAGGCACACTGTAGCCTATATTTTTAAGCACTTAAAATATATTTTTCACTTTTTGTTATTTACACAAACTTTACAAACTAGTGAAACGTGAGTAAGGTGGGGAAGTTGTGCCCCCGTCCTGAAGAAGGAGCACATGCTCCGAAACATGTCAACGCACACATGAGGTACTGTCCATAAACACGACAGATAATAACCTCGCACTTCACTTCTTTTAGTAGTACCAGCCCTGGGTTGTGAATAAAGTTTTTTCCTGTACACCCACGAGCCAGGTACTTTTTAACCCTTCACTAAATCCCACCACTCACATAAATATCCCTATCACTTACACCACACGCTCCATACATAGTCATTACTATCAGTGCTCCCGCGTAGTCGTAGGTCGCAGCACGCCGCATCCCGTTAGAGGGGTGCGAAGGCCCCTATGATGAAGCATGACACCAAGGGGCCTTTTGATGTGTGAGGGGTATTTTACAAAACACTAAGTACTCCCACACTCTTGTGGATAACACTTCTCTCAGTCATTGTAAGTAGGATTCCTCTTGTTTATATAGCAAACCCACCAGTAGCATTTGATTTACAAACCCTGGGCACACATGGTGCACTGTACTAGGGACTGACAAGTAATCGAATAACCCAATCATGAAATCACCAATTAGTACATTAATTTAACATAGGGAGCACTTGCACTGTGGTACTGATTGGCAGTGGCACAGCGCCCAAAGCGTAAACCAGCAAAAACATATCAAAACAGAGGAGGCAATCCATCAAAAATAGAAGAGAGACTCACACCAATGATGCCAGGTCTAACATGTATATTCTGTTGTGGAGCTGTAGATTGGAGCTTGTCCTAGTTATGTATCAACTGCATTCTGAGGATTCTGATTAGCTGTCAAATTGTGACACTTGTGAGGTGTTCATCAAGAGCACATGTATTTGGAAGCTACCTGAAAGGGATGAGGCTTAAAGGCAGCACAGTTTTTGTGTTTTATTTAATCTGATAATGTTCGGCAACACACACAGGGAGTTGAGTATGCTAAGTGGGAAGAAGCTGGGAAATATGGCCAACTAGATCCCTTTCTGGATATTGCCAGGTGCAGTTTGCTGGCTATTTTCTTCTTCCTTTCAAGCTGTTATAAATATAAACTGACTTTTATTATCAAATTATATGAAGTACTTCAAGGGACACAGAATTAGAATGCTTATATCTTATTGGAACTTCCAGAATGTCTCCTGCTTTAATATAAACCATTTGAAGCTTCTATACATTGACTCACGAAGTACAAGTACCACCATTAACAATGATTCACAGAAAGTACTATATTGGTTAGTCCATTGGTGGTTACCGTATACTTTTTGCTTACTGATAGTTTTCCAGCAATGGATGAAGGAATTTATATTCGGTAAAAGTGAGGTCACATGCACTATTACTCAGATTCCTTTACCCTATTCCAAGGCACATAAATCGGCCTTTTTCTTAACTGGGTAAAAAATCTATTACTATGCGCAATGCTGCATAAGAAAGCCACGGCTAAAGCAAGTGTAAAGCAAAAGAGTTTCTTGAGGATTTCATTGTACGGCACTAGAATATTTTAAAATGGAAATGTCTTGCATCCATCTTTTTACACTCGCTGTCCGAATCTTTATTTAATAAGATCTCTCGAGGAGTCCCACCATCTGCTTACCTTAATTACACAACTGAAGCCAATCAGCAGTTGAAAATTTGGAGGTGGAAAAAGAACAGCTGTTTTTGAATGCTATTGGAGTATTATCAATATAGATGTTTAAGTGACATAAGCCATGACATTGCGTTGAACACATAAAGTAACTGCCAAGGGACAGTTCCCAATGTTCCCAGTAGTTGTTTGATGAAGCTTCACCATCCTAAATATATCTGGGCATTAACAAAAGTATTGAAAAGGGGAAATCAAGGCTTAGAGCAGTGAATGACTATCCCCTAACGCCCTTATTTCCTCGTCTCTAGTAAATATTTTGATCTCATATTAGGGACCAGACCGAACGAGCAGAGCTTTTAGAACAGGATTAAAATTTAGAAAGTTGAATAGCAAGTTTCAGATTCGGAAGAATCTGACATATACCCTATGGTGGTACAACTATCAAAAGATTTGCACACATTTAAAGCCGAACAAGATCATCTAGAAAATTGCACCAGGAGATGTTGTTCCTGAATAATAGGATTGCCCATAGCACTAGGAAAATGGATCAAACTCCTGGATGATGCAGAAATTGTTTCTGAAGGAATGTTTTATCGGATTTTGAAAAGTATTTGACAATCTACTGGGATGATGGACAGCCTTCAAGTTGCCCTCATATCAACTGGGTAAACATTACCTATTAGTTTAGCAAAATGATTTTGTGAAAAGCGCCTCAAGTGAAGTTCTTTAGGGTCTACAAAGACTTAAGTTTCTGGATCATCTACAGCATGACTGTGGTGGCTATAAAAATGATAGGAATAAGAGGTATTTCCTTTATTTCTTTTTTTCTGAAGCTGTTGCGGCTCAAGCCTGACTTTCTAAGTAGGCAATATTTATCTAAAGAGAAGATCTTGAAACTAGTTTGTTTCATTTTGAAAATGTGGAATATTTTTTAGCACTTTTCAATTTTTGGTGGCTGAGGAAATGCTGTACACTATACCATAAGAGAATAGTATCATGGGAATGAATGATAGAAAAGGGAGAATCAAATGTAGAAATAATGTAATGCTTTAATGGAACCTACTAGTGAATTCTTCACCCGAGTTGAAATTGGGGTTCAAACTACCTCAACCAGGAACTACACATCTCTGAGGGCCAGAAACAATTGAGAAATGCTGGCGTGTTGCTAATATGGCAGCTAATGAAAAATAATATATTGTAACTCTAAAGGCTTAAACAGTAGTCAAACATGTAAGGTGGCATTTGATTGTTTCCTTTCAAACCATCCATAATACTATTAACTACTTCAAGAGCCTTAGTTTCACAAAGCGAATCACGTCAAATTACACATCACATAGTTCAGTTATACATTTTTTATTGTGCCGAAGTGGTATCTAGAGGAATTCATACTTGTACTTTTTTAATAACGAGTGGTGTGGCTCACTGGTTAGAGGTGGCAGACCCGGAAGCAGAGAACGGCCCGGGACCAGGGTTCAATTCCCGACGCGGCAGGGTCGTGGACCAGGGTCAGCGGACTCGATAATTCTCGCCTCGGTGCCTACTCTAACCAGGGAACACACTCGGCAACTCTGGGCATTAGCTTGCCTCATCTCTACAACGGCCCCACACATTCACCAGGGATGCCTGGTTTCACCTTGGAGATACCCAGTAGGGACCATCTCACAGGGATAGCCAGAATGGGTTCCCCAGCGGTCTACAGCGCCACGATGCCTCAGGGCAGCAGTGCGCTTTACAAGACACATGCATTACATTACATTATTAGAAAAGCATGGGTGCGAAAGTCTTGGGTAGATCTAAAAGTCTCTAGAACCGGTGTCTCCAACCTTTTCTTTAATATGAGCTGTTTAATGGAAATCACCCGAGCTACTAGCATTAGTAGTGTTATAATAGTGACAACACTACACAAGATTATATTACTGGCAAGATTGGTAGTAGTCATCACCTCAGTGTGTCAGATAAGGTTGCCAGCAGTAATGTAAATAGGCTTTGGCAGTTTCAAATGCCTCTGCATGGGTAATACATATCAGACATAGATGCAATGTCCCTGGAATCAAGGCAATCATATGAGTAAAAAGTCTCTTTAGCACCACATGATTTATCACTCAAATATCAGCCTCATATATATTTTGAAATTGAAATTCTGCAAAAATCCGCTAACGAGTTCTGAAAATATTCAGATTTTTATCTCGAATACACATTTGCTTCTAATTTAGTATGCTGGGCTGTACACTGGAGATCAAACAAGAGAGCTACTTACAGGTAGCTTGAAAGCTGACGGTAGCTCTTGAGCAACTTGTTGGAGAAGTCTTAAAGCCGCACCAGGAAACTTTTTCTTTTGATCAAGGATTTTAAAGCTTTCAGTTTTTGACCATCGGCAAGGGAAGGTTCAACTTTTTTCACCTTCTCAAAAAAGGTAGGTGGAGGATTATTGGAACTTTTCTTGAGTGATGTCTGTATTGAATGTTGGCTTTGTGTAATGTGTGACTGTCTAAAATAGTTTTAGGATAGTAATTAGCTTTGTCTGTTTCAGGCTTGATAGGAAGACTTTCACTTTGAGGGAGAGTTTTTGTTATTTATTATTTGTTAGACAAAGTATGATGAGTTTATTCATAGAGGAATATTTTCACAAGATTCATTCTGTTGTCTTTCAGGTTTTTCCATTCATTATTGAGAATCATTGCGCTTACTTTATAAGTTTTTGCTTTTTCCAGTACGATGCGTTATTCTGTATTAGTTTATAGATCATTGATTACTAGTCATGGCAGTAAGCCTTTTAATGCATTGGGTTCTTCAGATGCTAACAATGATTTATCAGTTTTTGTAAGGTCTCTGATCCACTGCTTTAAACTATTTGGCTGCCCATGTATTGTAGTTTTCATGGAATTCAGTGAGAAAAGGATGAAGGAGTGTTAGACAAGACAACCTGGAGTAGGGAATTGACTGACAACGTTTCAACTTTTGCAATAAGTAAGACAAGTGTAGAGTCTTTCAAGCAAGTTAGGTTCTAACATAGATAGGTGAGAGTGGCAGAGGATGTGGCGTAGTGGCTGTCGATTTTGGAACTGGGGAACTGGATTCGAGTTTCGGCGTCAGCTTAACATCCTGTGATTCTGGGCAAATCGCCTAATCTCCCCATGCATACAAAAAATGAATATGTCTTTCAGTAATGTAACCGGTGCTAATGTAAAGTGCTCCAATACCTTCGGGTCGAATTTGCACTATATAAAACTGCCCAAAAATAAATATATATATGAACACAACAGAGAAACGGCTGGGTCATTTTTGTGTTGAAAAATAACAGGAATATGTTGTCCGCGATTACCATACTTTCAGAGAGGAATTCAGTCAGCTGTTCACAAAGTCACTGTCATTTCCTGGCGGTGGTAACGGATGTGTAAATTTGTGTGATTAGGTTCAGTTTTTTTGATTTCTACAGGAAGGCTCTCAAACATAGGTAGTTGCTGTTTTGATACATTTTTGCACATTACAGAGTTCCTGTGGAAATCTTTCCCCTACCCCGCCCACCCCCCTCCCCCCCTCCCACACACACAGATTTATTGATTCTGTCTAGCTGGATGATGGAATATCCGTAAAGTACTAGAGAGTCAAGAGTTGGGTGGTGGTTTCATTGAGCAATGTTTCAGTGAGGCATATCAAGTTCTGGTATCTCTCTTTTTTGTTCTGTTGTCTCTCCCTCTCGCTTTGTCTCTTGAGGCTTTCTATTTTTCTTGAGGCAGATTGGTAGTTATGCAGTAGGCAGCTTTTCTAGGAGTGATGTGAAATATGCTTGGTAGAAGTACTCGCTCTTATATTGATCAGACTACTAAAATGTAAACCTTATCTTGGTTGGGTGAGGTAGTGATTGTCTCAATAATCTGTAGACTCCTCTGGTCGATTTGGAGTTGTTGGGAGCACTTTATTGTTATAGGTGTTTTTTCAATTCCTCACTTTATTTTATAGGTTCACATCAAGTCCTCCCTGCCTCTCTTGGCGGCAGGGGATGTGGTACTTCCGGTGCCGGGATCCAGCATATTCTGGGGTCCCAACTTTATGACCTCAAATTATGTCATCTAGTTTGGAAAGTTTAGAGTGGCTTTTGGTTAGGTCTGGCATCATTATATGTATTACCCTAATAAAGGTGTCAAGCTTGGAGTCAGCAACATTGGTGGAAGTGAGAGTAGAGTTATTGTCAAAGCCATGTGAGTTGGAAATAAGTGAGGTTGTTTTGTAAGAATGGAGACTCCAGGGTTTGACAACAGGAATAAGGAAATGGCATCTTTACTGAAGGCCATGTGAGATGTGTAATGGATGGATTTGTAGTATGGGAGCTAAAAGAGGAGGGTCCTGATTCAAAGTTTGTCAGAATGAAGGAGCTATTATTGCAACTGATAAATAACTATACCCTGTGGTCTTTTATCTATCGGGTACAATGAACAGCACCTATTAGTAGTTTTTGGGGACTCAGATGCAGGTTGTGGTGCTTACCATAGGTATGGTGCCTACTATGCTCTTGCCCAGTGTAAAATTTCAGCATGTTTGACCTGCTGAAATTTAACAAAGGGGTAGATATTTAATGCACACAGTCATTAAAGCATAGACCTGGAAGCCGGGTAGATGTATATCTGTTTGGGTTTAGGAACTTGGTGGGCTGTGTCTTGCAGTGCCTTTATTACCTGAAGGCATTTGGAAATTATGTTGGTGCCCTAGGGAGTCCTATTTATCTGTCTACGAGGGTATAATGAGACAAGTATGGTGCTGAGGGTGAGACGTGGGTTAATAGGTGGCCAAAGTTGAGGTCTCACAGGACATTACTGGGGAATGTCTGTACATCTCAGGAGAGACAGCTGAAACTTCCTATATCCCAATAGGGGGAGTGGGCAACGTGTGTGTGTGTGTGGGGGGGGGGGGGTCCTCCTAGTGAATTGTTTTCAGTGTTCTAGAGTATTTGGAAGTGTGAGTCACAGGGTTGTATCTTGACTGTGTTGGTGTTCTATATTGAGCTGGGCATTTCTGCCTGTATGAGGTTGGAGGCTAGGATGGGTAATTTTCTTAAACATGGTAATATAGTTTTTTTAGATTTCAAGTGCTCACAGGAATACCTCAATCCATAAAAAAAGGAATAAACAGGCCATTTTCAGTGTTCCTTTCTGTATACAGAGGTAGTAGTCCCATTTGTTCTTTAATTATTAGGTATTTGAAGTTATTTTACCATTCTTGAAAAGGTTTGGAGGGTATCTGCACCCTCTCTCTCAATCTATCTGCCTTTAAACAGATCTTCATAGAGGCTCTGCTCTCTTGATAAATCTCTGCTTTTTGGCTGTAACACATGTGGCCGGAGTATGGGGATGCGTACATTTTCTTAATCTCCGTTTTGTTTGCTGGGTCTTTGATCACTCAATTGTGAAACTCCATATCATCTCTGCGCTTTGATACCTGGTTTAAAAAAACTAGAACACTAAAGGAACATTAAGCTCTATTCACCCTGTTTAGCTGTGCATATAATGGAAGGATTTTGTGTAAATTTAGTGAATTGGAGGAGAAGGGAACCCAAGTTGCTACTCATTCTGAATGATGGTTTTGAATGTATTTTTAGCATTAAGGCATATATTTTACAAAGGAATGGATTATTTGAATGTCTTCTGTATTAATATTGATATTGTTATGAAATAACAATAATAGAAAGTAGGAACATTTTAACCAGGGTTTTCCGGTTGGAAGTGGAAATGCTATGAGTGCCTTGAGAGCAGAGAGCTGTGCTGCCACATTGGAATGCTTGGCTGGTTTGACTAGAAGCAGAGTGTGTGTGGAATGAGTGTGAAGCTGGGAGCTTGTTCCACCAGGCCTGGAGGAGCATTGAGGAGCCTTCTTTCAAGCAGCTCTGGCATGGTCTTCTCATCGCTATTATAAAAGGGGTCTTAGGCTCCTCAATTCGAAACCAGATTCAAGAGCGACAAACGCATCCATGAGTATGGCATTGAGGTTTGAGATGGACCCTTTAGCCATGGATACAACCGTCAGGATCCTGCTTATGTGGGGCTCGGACACAGGCAACTGCAGCCAGAACTGTGTAAATCAGAGTGTGGTTAATAGTTATCCCTGCAGGAGGCTAGAGAAGCTTAGTAATACAGAATAGTGTCCAGAGATTATTTTTCACACTTAATTAAACATGCACTGGGAAGAGTTATCCTCACAAATATTAGGGTAGAAATCAGAAGTATTTACCAACTTTGAGAAACTGTGACAAATGTTTCCTTACTCAGAGCATTCAGGTTTCTAATCAGGCTAGGGCCTTGTAGTATGATAGAAAGAGAAGGCTGATTTATGAGTGAAACAACCATATATGGGCCTGTATCTGGGTGTTAAAATGTTGTCAAGACTATAGTTTAAACTATGTGTTGGGCTATTGACAATTAGATCGAACCCCAATGCACTCATATTTTCAAACACATTAGCTGCCGATATGGGACTCTGTTTACATAGGTAAAGATACACAAGTAGATTTACTCAATTATATATTTAAAACTATAGATAGAAGTAACTTTACACTTTTTTGGTGTACACCATATCTGACTGTAGTTACTCCTGTGTGAAGATTTGCATGTCTCCACTCCCTGCTGGAGCCTTCTATGACAGGATTTAGAAATTTGTAAGTCGTAATATAGAATTTGTCTTATGCATACCCAGTGCAATATTGTTGGGTCACTACTTTCTTAAAATAATATCTCAATTTGAAGCAGAAACCTCGAGAATAGTTCTAAATTCCGTGAGTGTTCAGGTGAAAAACATAATGAAGAAATAAAGAGAATGGTTGCATCATTTGATATAACAAGACTTGCTGCATTCGAGAGAGTATGTATATGTGTTAAAGAAATCGAGCCACCAACATAATTCCCAGGTCCTAAAATTGAATTGTATATTTCTGGCTATTTAAAGTTGGATGAGTGTAGATCAAAATATTTAACTCCCTGAAGACTCTGTTAAATGTAAAAAATTTAAATTGATACTTGTATAGCGCACTACTCACCCGCAAGGGTCTCAAGGCGCTTGTACGAATACCGCTGTGGAACCCATCCTGGCTTTCCCTGTGAGGCGTCCACTCCTGGGCACCCAAAAGGTGGAGGCCAGGCATCCTTAGCGTTGTGGGGGCCATTGTGGAGTTTAAGCAAGCTATTGCCCAGAGTTGCAGGGTGGGACTCCATGATTGGAATTGGCACCAAGGCGAGAATGATCAGGTCCGTGGAATTCTGAGCCCAAGACCCGCCGAGGCGGGGAATTGAACCCTGGTCACGGGCTAGACCTCTGCATCAGGGTCTGCCGCTCTAACCATTGAGCCACACTTCTCCACTCTGTTCTGCGATTAGAATTGCTCATCCCGTTCTATGGTAATTAATTTTATTCGTGTGTCTCTATTTGTCCATTTTTACTTTTGCTCATCGTAGCAGCATATATTCATATTTTTGTATTTTGTAAAAACAATGACTTTGTGTATATATCTCAAAGTATGTTTAACCATTACATGCATACCTCACATGTGAATGCACCAGGTGTTTAGTTCTGCAGATAGCTGAATAAAATACAACAAACATTCACCTGAAAACATTAAAGTTCAGACACTTGTGCACATCTCCTGGTAAGTATGCACAAGTCATACTGTAAAGCTAGCTCTTCATCTGGAAGTCATGTGTGACCGAATTACAAGTACGTTTTCAAAAATAAATATAGAAGTTGAAATCAATTACATTCTGGTCCTTTTTATCAGTAAAAATGGAAACCATACTTTAATCATAATATTGGGATTAGATGAAAATAATGATTGAAAATCACGAAGAATATATATCCTCGAAAAAAACAGCATTTAACCTTTATTTGTATTCTATTATTATTTAAACGGATTATAAATTAGAGATATTTTCATAAAGTGGAATAATAGCGCTTACTTTTTTTCTAAATTACTGTCAGCACACAATATGTACAGTTCAGTGCCTGATTTGTAAAAGAATACGTTTTAGAGCCAAAATCTTTTCTCAGAAGCCCACGAACAGCAATATTGAAGGCCTGTTTGCTGGATAATACTGTTGCATAGTCAGTGGTGTAATGCAAAATGATGGGGTCCCCCCTGCAGAATGTGATGAGGGCCCCTAAAGTTTATCATATCTCACAGATATCCGTTGGCCTAAATGGGGGCCGAAGAAGGTTTGGGGTCCCCAGAAGGTTTGCAGACAACCCTGCCCCGCATGGGATGCAAGGGCTTGTGTTACACCTCATGTGCTTAGCATTTATTACACCTCATATTTTTTTTAATCCACCACTGAACACTCTTTGTCTCTTTATCTCACAGTTCCAGGTTATTTTTCATACCTGTTTCCCCCTTTGTCTCTGCTTTTCTATTCTTCTCTTCCTCTTTCTTTCACCCTTTTGTGTTTGTTTCTTTCTTGCTCTGGATCAAAGTCTGTTGAGGAAAGTATATGTGACTGTCCCCAAAAATGAGTGGAAGGAGATCCCACCTGCAACCACTAGCTCAAACCAAACACTGAAACAGGTATGTAAAACAAGCATTTGCAATGCAATCAATCTCAACATTGGGACCTTATATGTACTTAGCTGCGCAGTACATTAGCCTTGGTTACGAAACATCTACTGTTCTTTAACATGGAGGGTAAGTAAGCACCAAACTGCGGAACACGTCATGTATGGGAACACATGGAAAAAAATACTGCCCATCAGCTGGACATCGTATTGTTCAAAGCTCTGTTTTCAAAATAAAATCAACCCCTTCGGTGGTCATATCACTGAAAATACAAGAGATTTAAAAACATCATTGTCTACAGGGCTCATTGAATACAAGTTTCTCTGGCCTTGAATCTAAGGAATGCTAAAGTGATTCTGGTATTTTACTGACCTCTGCTGGTCGTTTTCTATCAAGAGAGTTAAATAGAGGCAGTTGCCAGAAAACAAAAAAAAAGAAAGTCCCTTAGTAGAAAGAAAATCTGGTATTTTACTGACCTCTACTGGTCGTTTTCTATCCAGACCGTTAATTATAGGGATTTGAACAGAAAAAAGGTCCCTAAGCAAAGGCGGAAGCAGACAAGTCCTAGGGCTGATCTCCAGATCTCACAAACTACATACAACAGATCTTCCAGACAGTGCAACCGCTGTGAGTGCCTTTCTTCTCATAGTTCAGGCTTTTCCTAGAATTAGGAATATCAGGGTAATTCCATGTGTTTTGTACTGTCTGCTATCTGTCATGGTGATTTCAGTGTCTATGGGATTCCCTTTTCATAGCAGAAACTGCAATTTGTAGAGAGTTCCAAGGGTGGGTTTCCCATCATTGACATATTAGAGCAGAGAGATCCTATTGATTGAACAGGAAGAATGGGTCATATTTGCAGGGCCATTGGAATTATGCAATCTTGCGGCTGCAGATTTTTTCACATAATGGTGGATTCGCCGCAGTTGCCATGTAATCTTTCATCTGCTGCGAAATCAGCATGCTTTAACAAAAACATTTTTTGCAGCTTAAACGGATCAAAGGTTACTAAAAAAGTGTCAACACTTATTGCTGTGCAGTGGAAGGCTCATTATAAATGTTGATTGGCCACCCTTTTGCTTCGTGCTGTGTTAGGGCGTCACACTGGTACTAATGAGATTAAACATTTGCCCAGATATTATTAACGTAAAAATTACAAAATAATGAGGTAATACGATCACAGAATATGCTGAATTATGTTGCATAATTTGCCTTTTCTAGCTACATAGTTTATTAAATTGTGCCTCATAAATTGGTCCTCCCCAGTCGCATAATTCCAGTGGCCATGCTTTTTTGTCATTACCTGGGTGAGTACCAAAAGTAAGTGGGGTAAAGATTATCTGAGGATCCCAGATTGGGCAGAGTTCTTGTTGGATCCGGTCTTCACTGCAGGGCCATCCCCAAACTGTTTGCCTTCACCCATCCTATTTTTCTGAATTTGTTTGTGTTGGCCTTAGGAATTTGTGTGGTTTATCATTGCTAACCAGAGCTAAAGTGTATGTCCTCACTCCCTAAAATATGGTAACATTGGCTTAGACCTGATTGGCATATTTAATTTACTTGTAAGTCCCTATTAAAGTAGTACTACATGTACCCAGGGCCTGTAAGTTGAATGTTACTAGTGGGTCTGCAGCACTGCATGTGCCACTCACATAAGTAGCCCTTTAAAACGTGTCTCAGTTCAGCCATTTCTCTTTACTGGCAGATTTAAACTGCCAATTCAACTTGGCAATATAACCCCCTAGCCAAGTCTAAAACTCCCCCTTTTTTAACATATGTCACCCCTAAGTTATGCCCTAAACAGCAGAGTTGCATTGTAACTAAAAAGTTGCCATGCATCTTTAATTTTTACATGTCCTGGGTAAAAATTCACAAAATAAATGTTTCACTGCAGTGAGGCCTACCTCTCCCATAGGATAACATTGGGTCACCTTATTACATTTAATATGTTCTAACGTTTGATTTGGAGAAGTCAAGTTTGGTATCTCAGAAAATATTATTTAAAATCCTCTGTCGTGGTAAATTCGGATTTTAAGTCACAGTTTTGAAAAAGCCACTTTTAGAAAGTTGAAGGTTTCTTGACCCTAACCATTTGGTGCCTGCAGCCTGCAGCCTGTCCCTTGTCCTTTGTGTATTCCTCCTAGAGAGCATCAAAATAGAGGGTCTGGGTGTAGGCAGGGTGGGCCTTCTCTGATCTAACAGGTGGGTGGAGCTGTCATCTACCACACTTATACTTCAAAGGCACTGGCTCGGCTCACATGCAAAGGACTTCTTATTCCATCCTTACAAAAAAAGGAACATTCTGCTAACCTTCCTATTAAACCAGTGATCGCAAGGGAAAATTGGATCATTTTGAAGTGGGGAAAAAGTCAATACTGTGAAGTTTGTTGTGAACACAGTCTCCAAACGGACATCAGAGATAATGATCTAGATGCAATTATCAATAACGGAAAACCTCAACCCTTGAGTGAATTTTATTAGAAATTAAAAAACACTTACTACGCTCTATATCTAATGGGCATCGTAAGGGTCCCGCCTGGTTTTTTTGACGAATATGCAAAATCACTTAAAAAGCTTCACATGGCTTTGAAGACAAAACCTAGAGACAAAAATGTGGTCAAGTCCTCATGCCAGTTATATTAGAAAGCAAGGATAACAAGACTAAAGTTTTTAAAGGAGGAGTGGTGAGAAAGATTACAAAGGGCTGCTGTATTAAACAGTTCACAGGCTTTTTGGTCCTTGAGCAATGCCCCTTTTTTGAGAGACAAAGGAATGATGACAGATACGCATGTGGATCAGGAGGCATGGGCCGTGCATTTTGAAGACCTGTTTGGTAACACCCAGGAGGTAACTGCTCAACCCCCCCTCCCCCCTAGGATTACCTAGACTAGGAGATGGTGTCCTATTTACTTTAGAAGAAACAAGATACTCTCTTAACCAGTGTAAAAGAGCAAAGGCACCTGGATCTGATGGCGTCCCAATTTACTTTTTCTTAGATAATCAAGATCTTTGGGCACCATTTCTTCCAAATGTTTTTAATAAAATTGTCCGAACAGGTGTGCCGTCTTCGTGGAAGACGACTGTAATTGTACCTATTTATAACAAGCATTTGCGATGCAATAGGTCTCGCATTTATGCAAGTTTGAGCTATTGACATTGCAAATAACAATGCCTTTTTTTTTGTTTTTGTTTTTAAAACATAAATAAAAGGCATTGTCATTTACAATGCCAATAGCCTAAACTTGTGTAAATGCGAGACCTATTGCATTACAAATGCTTGTTTTAACAAGGAAAAGAGGCACTTCAAAGTGGTTTTATAACAGTCTTTTTTTCACTGTTCACATGGATACCAAGCAAATGCGTTTTGACTATTCAGTTTTGATCATGGCTGGTGGTCCTATATTTGTTTTTACCTTTATACCATTACAGCCCATGCCTTGCTGATGCATTATATTAAATGTCGTTTTTCATATCATACAAACATTGCAACATGAAATCAGCTCATTAAAAGCACATAATGTTGGTACATTTGATGACGTACCAACATTATGTGGATTTAATGAGCTGAATGTTTTTTTCTCCTCAACTGAACGATAACACATAAAGGAATACATTTTCCTTTACAACCGCGGGAAGGCGCTTACAACGTACTTTTTAATTTGTTACTTTTTTTTCTTACAAGTGAATCTTTCATTGATTTTTCAGTAATCCTATAAGTGCCCCCCACCCCTCCACACGGCCTTTTATGCCAGAATTTCTACAGTTGAATCTGGGGAATGGCTTGTATAATTATTCTGATCAGCGAGTGAAAATGCTTGCTGAATCTTATTTGGCCCATCTAATTAATATATTTAAAAAAAATCAATTGTTCAATGCTAAGCTTTGGAGCCCCTCTCAATGTGATTCGGAAATTAGAATTCAGAATGCAGCTGCAAAAAAACTACTTTAACATTAATATTAGTTGTCACATTTCACCTGCTCCTAAGGTCTCTGCAGTGGCTTCCTGCGGCTGGACAAATTACTCATTCAAAGCCATGTGCATAGCACACCCTGCTACTCACAACACAGGCCCCCTATTTTTCATCACAACTCTTTGCCTGCCACCAAACCTGGGCTCTCTGTTTCAGGCTGGCTCTCCCTTGACCTCAACCCTCCTTCAATAAATCTCACAATTGGGAACAGGTACTGAGCCCACTTCCAGCAAAAAAAATGTATTTATCCATCTTGGATTCTGGATAGCACTTTAAATCTGGCCCTTCCAATGCGCATACCCATAACTATATGCTAAATAAAAGCGAAGGTATCCATAATTGCGATGGCATGTATCTCAAGTGATTCCTCAATGCCTCGTGTTTGTATCGCTGCAGCAATAACATATTTAAATCACATCTATAAATCTCATGTACAAAGCGCAACACTTCCCATATTGGTAGGGCCTCTGGAATTATGCGGCAGGGTGGACTAAATTAAGCCGCAACAAAGGCAAATTAGGTGTCATAACACGGCGCAGTTTCTGATAGTATTACTTCCCTATTTTTTTATTTTTATACTTCAACACAGTACGGACGTATTTATAAGTGAAACAAATCCATATTTATGTGTGAAACACCGAAGCGGCAACGTCGCATAATTTCAGTGGCCCTGCATATGGGTCTATCTAGAACTAGCATCCTTCCCAACCATGCACTATGTAAGGGCGCCAGGAACTCCATGCAGATCAAAGAGCTTCACGCAGCTATCATAGATATGCAGCACTACATAAATGCTATAGTACAATTAACTAAATTGGTATGTCTGTATGAATTAGCACACATTTTGAATATAAATTAGCCTACCCAAAAAAACACGTCTCCGCTTACGATGAATGGGCGGACTGCTCTGGTTTAGCAGCAAAGCTAACAGTGAGCACCTGATGTTCGGCACAACGCAGTAAAGCTCCCTCTGCTACCTTTCAGCACCACCAGACTAATTTTTGCTTCTTTGTAATTGCCAATTTGGGAGACTTCGCAACTGAGCACGAAGCATCATCTCGATCTTTCTGTTCGTTGTTACACAATCCAGTTAATAGTCGTTTTTTCCCCCTAACTTTTTATCGCCATTTCCAGAAAAAAAACAATACAAAAACGAATAGGCATTACACAGATATCAGCAGAAAATAACTTGAGCAAAACTTGCAGAAACTATCCTTAACGCCAACCGAGGGCACAAAGGGGTGCAGTGTTGCATTATGTTTTTGTAAGCTACTCCTTTCACGGCACCCTAAGCCTGCGTTGGACAAGGTAGCTCTTCCCTCGGAGCCCACTCCTGCGCTGTGAGCAAGGAACGGAAAAAAGGCCCGGCTCAGACTGATGGAAGAGCCGTCTGTGGCCAAGCAGCATGCTGCTGCCTCTGAAGCAAGGCTCCGGTCCTGGTCGTGTGTTTATCCACCGAATATGCAGGTGAACACCAGAGTATGCACCAGCCCACAGAGAGGCACTCAAACATAAAGCATGTTTCCCTTTGCACCGCTCCATATTTGCGTACTGTTTTGATTCCCTTTTCCCTAAGCAGATTCCTTGCTGTGGCGCAGACAGTGTTAGAATCTGTGTGCACGTAATGCTCGTTTTCTACTGAAATGCCGTAATCTCTTGGTTAGTTAAGCAAGTGAAAGCACACTATGTGCGTGGTCTGCTGAAACGCCATTAAGAAAGTGAAGTGCCCCTCTGTAATCAAAAGAGACGGCCGGGGGACTCGGCAGAATACAATTCAAAAGAAAGCGGAAGCTCACAATGGTACGCGTGCACATCTCCTGTCCGGGCAGGCTCGGCGAGCAGGAGAAAGGGAGGGAACAAAACATGCCTCCCTTCCAATCCAAAGCACGCATTTTGGAGCCGCGCCAATCAGAAGCATGGGTGGAGCTTCCACCCCTGCTTCAGAAGCTCAAATCAATGACCATAGATCCTGCAAGTGAGCATTGCATTCGCTACGACGCTAGGCGAGGTCTAAGAAGGGGGATAAGACAATACCAAAATACTATACGCCCATATCTTTATTAGATTCAACTGCCAAACTAATGGGCCGGTTACTTTTAATCAGGCTTGAGGAATGTGCCCCAGAAAAGAACATAATAATCCCATGCCAATACGGCATTTGAAAAGAAAAGGGCCCAGTGGACCAGTGTTTGAATCTAAATTTAATAATAGCTAGATACACGGCAGCCAAGAATGACCACTTATACATTGCCTTCATGGATCTGTCTGCAGTCTTTGATTGTGTGGCACAATCTAAGCTGTGGCAGATCCTGGAGGCAATGGGAATTGAGATCCAGATCATTAATGTAATCCGTGACCTGTATGCCGGAGCCACGGCCTGTGTTCGGTTTCGCAAGGTAGGAGAATGCACGAGACACTTTAGAATCACATTGCCAGGGTCCCCCACAGATGTTCCTTTTATTAATTCACTCCCAGTACCGATACTCCTCTATGCTGACAACGCGGTGATCCTGGTGCGCACAGGTAATGTGTTGCGTCGACTCGCAGAGGAGTATGCAAAGTTTATGAATAATTTGGACTTGAAAATTAATTATTCTAAGTCTTTCGTTCTTGTCACTGGCTCAAAGCGGCAGAAACAGCCACAAATTTACATTGAAGGGGTGAAGCTAGATGTCGTAGACTCCTAACTACTTAGGGATCGTGTTTGATTGAGGTAATAATTGGAGATTTATGGTCTCTAACAGGGGATTTTTTATGGAAAAAAATATTGGGTCTCTCTTTAAATTTGTGAAAAAACTCGGGACTAAACCAATTGAAGTGATAAAAAAAAGTTTACGAAGTGAAAACTCTATCTGTAGCCTCTTATGGGGCAGCTGTTTGGGGCATCTCGGATGCCTCAAAACTGCAGCACCTAAAAGATGCCTTTCTGAAAAAGTTGGTTTCTCTGCCCCAGTCGTGTTCTAATTATAACTGTCATATGGAGTTGAGAGTTCCTTATATCACTGATAAGATTTGTATTGCACAAATTATGATGTGGCATTCAGTCTGGCGAAAAGAAACCCTTTTGTTGACCAGAGATATTGTAAATGACGCTCTGAAATTAGATGGTGTGAACAAAATCAGTTGGTTAAGATTTGTTGAATCCAACCTTCAGGCAGCTGGTTTACACCACCTTTATGAGGATCTGAGAATGTGCTGGTCAATATCTAAAAAGGAGCTAAAAACCCATCTATTGGCTAATTTACAGGCGAGGAGGCATGATACTAATTTTAAACTTCCTACAGTCAAATTATATTATGCTGCCCGAGTATAAGTATGATTAATGTGAACTCTACCTATCTTTTGCTTTTCACGAATCTTCAGCATAGATATATTTTAATGAGATTCTGTCTAAATTATATCCCCCTCCCAAACCTATGTGATCACTGCACTCCCATTTTGCCCTTGTGACAAGCGATCCATTCAGAATGATCTTCTTTTCTTGTTCTTCTGTAAATTCTATAGTGACGAAAGAAAAAAATGTTGTCCCCCTTATTTGCAAAATGAATTTGAACCAATGTCGCGTACGCTTACACTATTTTCAGTTATTGTCTGATCCCTTCACATGTTTCTCTTTGGCTTCGTTCTTTTTATCTGCTTTGAGTAAAAGTATATCATATTGTCATTATGATATTTAAAATACAAATTAAGACGAACATCTGTGAGTATACTTATGAACTAATGTTTTCTTTTAGTCTAGGATCATTTTTTTTAAAACTACTTTTTATCTATTTTTAACAAATTTTGTCTTAATATATGCTACTTAAAATTTTAATGACCGTTGATATTGGTGTACCATGTATTTGTAGAATACTTTTTATGCCAATGTTGTGTTGGCAAATTAAAGTTATTTCTGACTGACTTCAGACTAGTCCATTGTGTTCCCAGACAGACTGGGACCAGGGCAGGGTGGCAGAAATTTCCTAAACCCTCTGAAGGGGAAACTCCAAAAGCTTCTAACACTTCAAATTGGGTACCAGGTATAAAAAGGTGCCTCTCGGACCCACTCTTCATATCACTTCTAGACCTGTGCAAAACTCAGAAGAAGGACTTTTCTGCTGCAAGAAAGGACTCCTCTGCTGTCCTATGGACTGAGTAAGAAGTACTGGACGTGCACCTTGAACACAGGACCACCAGAGTGACTCCGGGGCTAGTAGGCTGTCTTACTAAACACGTTTTTTAAAATTAAAATTGAGATTAGGATCTTCTAAGACAGTGTCTGTAGTCACCTTTCAAACCTGAACTTGAGTTTTCACAGACCTCATTTTTTTAAAGCATTTTTAAGGGCCAAAAGGGACAATATGAACTTAAAATACTAAGACCAATAAAAAAGAAAGAAAGTATGGCATACTCTAATTTTTCAGATATGAAGCAAATAATGTCCATCTGGAAGTGAAGTAACAGCTTCTTGTACCGGCAACTTGTTGTTCCATATTGTTAGATTCATGAATTTTTTGCAAACAATCTTTTGTCTTTTCACTTTTATGCTATTAGGACTCAAGCAATCAAAAAAGCATGTAAAGCCAGGTTGTATACGTTAGTCCCTAAAAGTATAATAGCAGCACCTTGTTAAATTGGTATGTTCACAATTACACTTAATTGTTCGATGATGGTGATCCAAAATATTCTCAGTTGAATACACCTAGTAAACATATGACTAGTGTC
The DNA here is from genome assembly GCF_964263255.1 of Lissotriton vulgaris. Classification (NCBI taxonomy): domain Eukaryota; kingdom Metazoa; phylum Chordata; class Amphibia; order Caudata; family Salamandridae; genus Lissotriton; species Lissotriton vulgaris. Next base: position 748,664,707 of record NC_141699.1, on the reverse strand, counting down.
AGCTTGAGGATAGTTGCAGTGCATGCACTGCTTTATTATATTGGACGATTCAGAGTCTTTAATATATAATATAGACATCAAACTGTGTGTGATATACCTGTCTTCTGAGACGTATGGTGGTGATAACTAAACAAAATTGTTAAATTAGGGCAGATGTCTCTTTAAAAGATATTAGTAGTTTCAGCCATTTTGATCATGTGCTCACCCACATAGTCCAATCATCCGATTTGGTTAGTTATAACCTAATTTCTGAGGTGATATTTTATCCACGCGTCCTGCCTGCTCCAGAGGTACAGGAAAGGGACTTGAGATGCCTTTCTGTGACAGTTAATTTTGATTTGTTAAGATGTTGCAGTGTTCTTTTCATTAGGAAGAATAGTGTATAAAATGTCTGATATTTGCTTGTGGGAAAAGTTCATACTTTTCTCTGGTACTGCTTTTAAAAAAAACATTGGAAAATAAAAAACAAACTTTTCTAGAAGATTCTTCTAAGTGTTATTGGCCCAAAGTTCTTTCATGATTCAAAATGATTAGATTTTTGTAGAGCTTAATTGTTTGGTGCCTCGGGGCACTGAGCTATTTGAGGATACCAAGCATGCATTAATATTGCAGTCTGATTTAGGATTAGCATGGGTCACTGCATTAATGGAAGCTAGTTAACCTGTGAAAACTGTAATGGTGTTTCTCAGATGAACAAGCGTAATGGATGAAAGGTGCCCATTAGTTCCTATTTTATCTTTTTGAGGTTTCACGGTTGATTGCAAACGGTGCAATAGTAGAGGCTCAGGAGTAAACACCAGTGGAGAAGAAAAAATCACTTCCTGTAATCCATTAAGAATACATTAGGAAATACATTAAGAAATGTGAGCGATTGAGTGGTCTACTGCTATTTGCAGATGGATTACTTCTTTTATCTTCAGTGTATGTGTTGAGGAAAACTGCTTGGTTAATAAATCAAGATTTGAAGGCAGCTTATTTTATGATCTCCGTAATTTCAGAGCATAAGAATCATCTGCAGCTTTAGTAGGGGATAGAAATGTGAAGGCCTAGAATGGGTTTGCAGTACTTGAAGAGATCCCAGGTATGGCAATAGCGTCCAATGTCAATCTATAAGACTAAGGATCAAGGTGTGGAGATGTGTCCATGGCCGGAATAGGATCAGAGACAGTTAAGGGTTTGAACATAAATTCTTTGAAGTTTCTGCATGGTTCGTTTGTAGCAAAGGGTTTGACCAAAGATGATGTGTTGTGTTGGAATTGGAAAATGTGTCAGCAGTAAGGTTTGTCATTTGGTTGGTGGGCACACTTTTGAAGGACTTGGCAGCTATAGTGAAACACATTCAGCACTTCTGTTTGGGAAAGTTATAACTCTTCAAATACAGTACACTAGGAATGAGGAATACGTTTGTAGGTTGCGATTCCTGAAATTCCTATGGAATTTAGCAATTGGACTTGAATACTTTAGTGTTTATGAAGATTCAAGGGACACAAGGTCCATCAGAATTGCATATATTTGCCATCAGACAAAATGCTCAGCTTTCATGTTTTTCCATTGGCTTTTGAATTCAAAGGCAATGGATGTGTATTATTTTGTTTAGGACTGGGAAGGTGTGAGTCATTATGCCTTTCCCTATTCGGCATCATTTTACATATGTGTTGTTAAGGGCCCAAGCGATCAATAAGTTCATTGTGCAGTGCCCACATTGTTAGCTGCTATTGTTACTCAAGTTTAAGGGACTGTTGGAGTGTCCACATGCAAAGGCTAAGGGTCTTATTAAGGAATATGTCCTTTAAGTTCGTGGCGTGTCGAACGGGGTGTTTATTCTATTCAAAGTTTTGCAGCCATTCTGTTCAAGAAGCAATGACTTCCAGTGTGCTCCTGATGTGGGGAGGAATTCAGCATATGCTGAATTTGGCTGATTGGTCAAATAACTTGTCTTTCAAGAAACTCTACTACCAATCCATTTAGAGTGCAATGGTGGATGTAAATGTCTGGCTTTGAACATGCATAAAGTTTAACCTCCATGCCTTAGCAGAAAATGCTGATTTTTCAAAGTATAGTGGTAAAAATTTCAACCCACCTTGGGAGTACCCTCAGTATTTAAAGACTATTGTATAACAAAAGTAAGATGAGTGAGGGTTCCAATGTTTTATATGTGTTCCTGAAATTATCCTTTTGAGAACTCTTCCCTTGTTGCATTGCTCTGGCGTAAGGTATATAAAGCAAGTGCTGCCTAATATTAGCCTCCGTGAGTTTCATAAAATTATTTTTTTTCTACTGACCTTCTATAGGGCATTTACTTTCTCTTTCTTAACAAAAGTCAATAAATTCCACCCAGTGTAAGAACAAAAGTAAATTATTGTATCGAATTTTATTTTCATGCATAGGGGAGGATACGATGAAGCTTCAGCCTCTTTCACGAGCAAGGATCTTGAAGTAAATGTGTCTGGAAAATCTTTCATGATCACAGGAGCCAACAGTGGAATCGGCAAAGCAGCTGCAATAGAGATAGCCAAAAAAGGTAAAGAAAGATCATTCTGTTCCTATACATATTTAAACGAACCCATATTTTGGTATTCAATTTTTGGACTTACTTTTAAAACCAAAATCTTAAGGCTTCATGGCATAATATAATGAGTCTAATCTGTTTTGTGTTGTTGTAAAGGTGTCTTAGTGTAACACACCACGCACATAATAAGTATCAATGTCCTAAAGAGATCCTGTGTTTATAGGGCAACTGAAGCCCATGCAACCAAGTGGCCCTGATTTAATGTGACATTTCAGAGTTTGTGTTTAAACAGTTCAAACTACCTCCTAGTAAAATTAGAGTTCTTCCCAAGAACTAGACCGTGTTTATCAAACATTCATTCAAAAGTCCTGTGGCAGGGGATCAGTATAGGTGATCTCATTTTGCATTTTAATTCCTTCATCTGTACTATTAAAGTAATTACTTTCAGAATAGTTAATCCAGCCAGCTCAGTTGAAATGATCGAAGGCTATATGGTGCAGAATGCATTATTTTGTAAAGTAAAGATCAGTACTCTAAAGAAGATGTCCCAATGTTAGTGAATCTTTCGGTTTATACAAATATATGGTAACTCAAGTAGCAAATATAAGGACCAGAATTTACCCTTGCCGTTCACTAAAGCATCTCTTGTAAATTTGAGCCTCTTCATAGTAGTGCATTCTGTCTTCAGATATAGGATTCACATATTTCTTATGCAATGTATTGCACTGTTTTATGTAGGCCATTGATTTTTATGATTCAGTGGGACTGCATTCATCCGGTCAGTGCTTATTGCCTTGCAATACCTGGTGATTGTGCTTCTTGCAAGGGATTGTACTTACAACTATGTTTGAATAGGAGTGGTGGTCTGCAGGCACCTCGGGGTCAAGTACAGTATACAATTGTAATGAAGAAGCGCTGCTAATATTCAACAGCAAAGCTACATCCAGCTTAACCCAGCTGATTCATTAAGAAGTACCAGCAGTGCTCCCAGCTGTTCAGTTAGAACTATCAGCATTATTAAGTCCAGTGAGGGGGCTATACCCCCTTCACAGAGGGAGGGGCAGATTTGTTGAGGCCACCTGGAAATAAGAAGAGAAAATTGTCAAAAATGATTTGAATGCAGAAGATCCTACTGACCTGTCTCCGAGTGCACCCAGTAAGCATGAACCACTCAGTGTAAGGAGAATGCGTACACAAATTTGTTGTTTAGTTTGGCCCTAAACTTTAGAAAGTGGAACAGGGTGTACCCTTTTTAGGTTTCGCCTGGCGTCCGCTGCGCAGCAGTATTCACGCAGGCGAAATCTAATGTTAGAACAGTATGGGGGACTTGAACCCGCCCCTTCTTCCATTGGCTAGCTCCATAAATGGAGGCTAGCCATTGGAAGAGATTGGCTGTCAATCACTCTTTCCCCGTCGGAACGCGATTCGGGGGCGTTTCTCGGTCTTTTTTTAAGTCCCGCCCCTTGTTGCCGCGTGTCCCAGGCCGCGCTGTGATTGGCTGCCGGCCCGGGACACCCATGCGAAGTCATTCCCCGGGCCGTGCTGTGATTGGCTGCCGGCCCGGGACACCTCCGTGAAGTCATTCCCCGGGCCGCGCTGTGCTTGGCTGCCGGCCCGGGACCTGACTTGTTATTTTAGGGTCCTTATGTTGCTTTAATGGGTCAGACTCTGGTGAAATCCCACGGCGCTCTGTTAATATTTCTGGAATTGCTGTGTTCGTGGCCAGCCGCTTTTGGAATTTCCTGTCTGTCTGGGAAAGTGGCAGCTGGGCTTGGGGCCAGGCCAGAGGGGCAGGGACTCCCGACACTCATCTGGGTTCGGACTTTTATTTTTCCTCGCCTCATCCGCTAGTGAGGTGCATACACCCATCAAAGATGCTTTTCGGACTTGGCGCTAAGCTGTGGGCTCATCAGCTGTCCTCGTGGAAAGCCCCCTGTATAAATGAAGCAAGCCGGGATGAGTGAGCTGTCCACTGTGGGGCAGGCAGTGAAGGCCTCCTCTGTAACTGATGCGGGCAAGGTGCAGTCCAAGCACTGGTTGGCACCGATGCCCCCTCCTTATCTGAGACTGTACGGAACGCACGATGTGGGAGCAACCCTGGCACGGTTAGCGCCAAAAATTTCCTGCATAAATGACGCGGCAGTCCAGCCAGAATCTAGGTGCTGTCCTGGCACGGTATGGCATCGCAGCCCTCCCGTATGCAAGCTGGGAGCAGCCTTGGCACAGAGGGGCCCCTCCAGAATCCTTGCGTAGTAGCCGCATTGATTCCTTTGGTGCTCCGTGGCCTTCCAGATGTACAACACGTTGCAGCCAAGAGCGGCGGCTGCCTTGGCTCCAGTGCCCTGGGAGGGGTGCCAAGGGCCCCCGGGCAGCAAAGAAAACGAGCTTCTATTGCTGCTCAGGTAATAAAGGCCAGCAATCCTCAGGGTCCAGTGTGTAAGGATGAGGCCCTAGGCCCGCATGGTGTAAACAAGTGTGACACGGACACCAGCTTAGGGATGGTAACTCTGGCCACGAGCACGTGCGCTCGGGGTCTTTTATTAGCAGCATCACCTGACCCAGTGACGTCTGTGGTGGGTGGGTGCACAGTGTTTGGTTACACTGAAAACAACTAGACTGTGTCCAGGCAGGACACTACATCCCTCCCAAAATTTAATGAAAGGAAAACAAAATGTCCAACCTGCAAGAAAACAGAACAACAACAATTTACAGCCCCAACAGATTTTCTTCAGGCGATCGGCTGGGAGATGTTGAAGTTCTGGACCACAAAGTCAGTCAGATGAGCTTCACCTTAGCGGTGTACTTCAGATCATCCTTGTCTTGCTGTGTTGACTCTTATCTATAGTGTTCATCACTTGGAGCATCTGGAGCAGAATGGGTGTGACCCTTGAGGGGTCCCGCAGGTGTTCCTAGTCCAGTGGATGACAAACGCTTGTTGGTTGTTGGAGACGACTGCGGCACAAGAGGTCTTTCTTTGGATTTGCTGATCTTGATGCTTTCATACCTCCGTCCGGCCAAGTAACTTCCGACTTGCCTTTCTTGCCGGACTCCTCTCTCACTGGAGCCTCGAAGACTGGCCTCTCCTGCTTGGACTCTTCTCTCACTAGAGACGCTGGGAGGACCCTCTTGCCGGACAGGATGGGACCGGGTGGACCGTGCGGGGCTTCGCATGAGCCTTGCAAAGGCGTCACTGAGGAACTGCCAACGGACTCACCTCCAAGTCTTTCATGATGTCCTCGGGGTGTTGATGTCATCCGTCAGGATGGTGTTGCCGTTAGGACATGGGTTCAGTGCCTTCTCCAGACCGTTTCTCGGTGCCAGGTGTTCACCTGGGGCCTTCGTGTTTCCTGTTGCCTGTCGTGAAGCTGCCGCTGCTGCACCGCTCCCATCCGGATTCCTCTCTCACAGGACATGCAGCCAAGGCCCTCGTCCCCTGGACTGCCACGTGACCGTGTGGGCTGTGCGGGTTGCTGCGGAACTTCGGACAGGGCCACAGTCGAGTCTTGTGTAGTCCACAAGGGTGGATTGTCTAGTGCTCGGGTATGCTCTGCTTCGGCAAGCTTCAGGTTCACGGGGCACCCATACGGTTCTTCAGTGGTTGGTCTCCTCAGGTGCGAGTTGTCTGGATTACTGGGATCCACACAGATGTTGCGATGTTCCTTGGACAGCACCGATGTTCCTGAGTGCTGACTGTGGTTCTCTCTCTTCCTCTGTGGAGTGATGTTGTGTTACTCCATTCTTCCTCTTCGTTCTCTTCCTCGACGCGGTCCGGTCTTCTTTCTTGCTTACTCATGCTAACCAGGCTTCTCCATGTAGCGGGCCCTCTACATGTCGTCCCCTTGGTCTTGTCCATGTGGCAGGACACTGTCTTCCCCGGCTTGTTGACTAGACCTGTCGTCGTATCTTCCTGTTACTTGATCACTTCTGTTGCTTTCAATCAAGATACCCTTCTTTGGTCAATTCCATCGTGACTCTCCTGTCTCTTCGGGTTCCTTTGGCTCTACCGTTCCTCCTTCCTTTTCTTTATGGCATCGTGCCCTTCCTTTCCATGTTCCTTCTTGCAATGTGGTCTGGTCCTCTTGCTGTCGTTGGCCTTCCTGACCAGTCTTCCCCAGGCAGCGTGCACTCCACCTGTTTCTCTCTGGTCTGGGCATAGCTCTCCGGCATGGTGTTCTTCTCTTCTTTGACTGGACCGTTTGTCGCGATTTTCCTTGTTGCTTCTTTCTTTCCTTGGCGGCCAGACTGGGTGGTCGGCTTTCATCTTCGGCATGAGTCGTCATGCTGTGCTATCTTCTTCGTGGTCGCTATTCACTGTCACAGTGTTTTGGCGTTGGCGCGCTTTGTCTGCGTGGAGGAGGGTTGCGTCACCGCTCCTGGTGCATCTTTGGTGCATGCCGCCATGCGTGCTGACGATGGCGCTCTGGTTGCTGCGAGACATCGCTGTCTCTCTTGGGGACCTTTGTGCGCTGTCCCGTGGCCTTGGCGTGTCCCTGTGCAGCGTCACTCTGGCGCTCTTGATTCCTGGCGCTCCTGGCACGTTCTGGCGCAGTGCTGCGCGGTCCTGTCGTGCGGGTGTGGAGTTCTTGCACTCCTGTTGCGTTCTTGCGCTTTGTGGAGTGTTTCAGCGTTTCTGGCGCGTCCCTGCGCTGTCTTGTGATGTGCTCCTTGCGCTGTCTGGAGCGTGCCTGCGTTTCTGGTGTTGCAGTGCTGACCTTTGTTTCTCGCTTTGTTCTTTGAACACTCCTTGTGCTCTCTTGCGCTTGACCACTGTCCCTGTTTTGCTAGATGGCGATGAGTTGCAGTTTGCCCTTAGCTTTTACCCTTGCTTTTGCTGCACTCACTTGCTGCTACAGTCTTGTGCTGCTGCGTGGCGTTGCTGTGCCAATCCTATGCTGTTGGGTGTGTAGCCTGCTCGGTACTGCCTTTGCGTTACCTTGTCTTGTCCTAGGCTTGTTATGCACTGGCATCAGTTCCTTGGTTTGTTAAAGGCTTGTTTTCGCCATTTGCCGCAATATTTGATAATGTCCACCAGGTGGCAGCGTTGCTTTTTCCTATATCGAGGCTCTAGCAGCCTCCCAGCGCTGCAGGCCTCGCGTACTTCTCGGGACCAGTCCAGTGTGCTGGGTGACCAGATTCCTCATGTCTCTGCTGGTTAGGAGCTGCAGATGACCTCCGTGCAGTTTGGCATGGAGACTTGCGGGGGCATGGCTGTTTTCCTCCTGGTCCTTGCACAATGCTGTGAGTCCTGCCGCACCTCCTCAGGTACACTCTAAAATGTTGCAGTGAGTGTTCTGTCGCGCTAGCTTAGCGCTTTAGTTTTGGGGGGGGGGGGTTGGCTAGCCTCAGTTTGCCTCGGCTCCTCTGGATGGCCATCGGGTGCCCGCTGTCACCTTCTTCCCCGCTGCAGCCTCGCACTCCACACGCGGCACGGCGGGGGAGGAATGTAGGCACTAATCCTCGCTCTGAGTGTGGATTGGGGCTCTTGCCGCGGGTGGGCTCCGTGTTGCACACCAGCGCCCGGCAGCTCTTCACACGCTGCCAGTCGTTCTCCGAGTCCTCGCTCTGTCCCTGGCTGCTGCAGGTGGGCTCCGCTGTCGGCTTTAAGTTACTTGAGAGCCGCTGCACCCTCACAGGCTCACCTCTTGGTCCGCGGGCCTCATTTCTCCGTCGCCGCAGCAGCCTCGAACACGCGCTGCGCGGCAGGGGCAGGAGTCGCTGATAGCAGGCCGCGGGTGGGCTCCGCGAGCCTTGCTTTATTAAAGGGACAAATGTCTGCACTGTTTGGGGGCACAGTTATTTCCCTCGCGGGAAACGGTTGGCACTTTCATAGGTGGGGCACCATTACTTATTGTGGCGGGTAGGCTCCGCTTCAGTTATTCGGCGCCCGGCAGCTTGTGTGTGTCGGTGTGGGCTCCGCTTACTTTCTTTCACGTACTTTCTCCCTCGCAGCGGCAGCCGTGCATCACACATGCTGCGCTGCGGGGGACAGGAGGCGCTACAGGCAGGCCGCGGGTTGGCTCCGCTGGCCTCGCTTTGCTTTAAATTTGATTGTCGGCCTCAATCAATCAATCAATCATAACACTTGTATAGCGCGCTACTCACCTGGAAGGGTCTCAAGGCGCTTGGGGGAGGGGGGCCACTACTGCTCGAACAGCCAGGTCTTGAGTTGTCTACTGAAGGCGAGGTGGTCCTGGGTCAGCCGAAGGTGGATGGGGAGGGAGTTCCATGTCTTGGCCGCCAGGTAGGAGAAGGATCTGCCTCCGGCGGTGGCTCTTCGGATGCGTGGTACGGCGGCGAGGGCGAGGCTAGCGGATCGTAGCTGGCGGGTGGGCGTGTGGAAGGTCAGGCGGTCGTTGAGGTACTTGGGGCCCAGGTTGTGGAGTGACTTGTGTGCGTGGGTGAGGAGCCTGAACGTGATCCTCTTGTTGACGGGGAGCCAGTGCAGGTTCCTCAGGTGGCCAGAGATGTACCTGCGTCGAGGGATGTCTAGGATGAGTCGGGCGGAGGCGTTCTGGATGCGTTGTAGTCTTTTCTGCAGCTTGGCTGTGGTTCCGGCGTAGACGGTGTTTCCGTAGTCCAGCCGGCTGGTGACGAGGGCCTGGGTGACCGTCTTCCTGGTTTCGATCGGTATCCATCGGAAGATCTTGCGGAGCATGCGGAGGGTGTGAAAGCATGAAGAGGAGACGGCGTTGACTTGTCTGGTCATCAAGAGGGAGGAGTCCAGGATGAAGCCCAGGTTGCGTGCGTGGTCTGTCGGCTTGGGGGCGGTGCCCAGGGCTGGGGGCCACCAGGAGTCGTCCCAGGCGGTGGGTGATGGCCCAAGGATGAGGACTGCCGTCTTGTCTGAGTTCAGTTTCAAGCGGCTGTTCTTCATCCACTCGGCGACGTCTTTCATCCCTTCGTGGAGGCTGGTTCTGGCGGTGTCGGGGTCTCTGGTGAGGGAGAGGATCAGCTGGGTGTCGTCGGCATAGGAGATGATGTTGAGGTTGTGTTGGCGTGCGATGGCTGCGAGAGGTCTCATGTAGACGTTGAAGAGGGTGGGGCTGAGTGATGATCCTTGCGGGACGCCGCAGATGACTTCGGTGGCCTCGGAACGAAACGGGGGGGAGGCGGACTCTCTGTGTTCTTCCAGCGAGGAACGAGATGATCCACTTCAATGCCTTCTCTTGGATTCCGGTGTTGCTGAGGCGTTGGACTAGGGTGCGGCGGCAGACAGTGTCGAACGCGGCAGAGAGGTCCAGGAGGATGAGTGCCGCTGTTTCCCCATTGTCGAGAAGGGCTTGGATGTCGTCGGTGGCTGCGATGAGGGCGGTCTCGGTGCTGTGGTTGGCTCTGAAACCGGACTGCGAGGGGTCGAGGGATCCATTTGTCTCGAGGAAGGCAGCAAGCTGTCTGTTGGCGATCTTCTCGATGACTTTGGCAGGAAAAGGGAGGAGCGAGATGGGGCGGAAGTTTTTGAGGTCGGTGGGGTCCGCTGTTGGTTTCTTCAGTAGGGCGCTGAGCTCGGCATGCTTCCAGCTCTCCGGGAAGGTGGCGGTGTCGAAGGAGGTGTTGATGACGTCTCGGAGTTGGGGTGCGATGGTGGAGTCGGCCTTGTTGTAGACGTGGTGGGGGCAGGGGTCAGTCGGAGATCCGGAGTGGGTGGTGTTCATCGTGCGGGCTGTGTCTTCGGTGGTCACTGCGGTCCAGGTGCGGGGGGTGGCAGTGGGGTGCGTTGGTTCGACGGTTGGTTGCGAGGATGGTGTGCCGAAGCTGTTGTGGATGTCGGCAATCTTTCGGTGGAATAACGAGGCGAGGGAGTCGCAGAGATCTTGTGAGGGGGTGATGTCGTTGTTGCCCGTGCTGGGGTTGGAGAACTCCTTGACGATGCTGAAGAGTTCCTTGCTGTCCCGCCCGGCAGGGCGCCACGACTATGCGGGTGGGCACCACTTAGCAATACAGTCTCACGGGGGTCGCTTCAGGCTGGCGCGGCCCCTCCATGCATTTTCAGCGCCCTGGCTCACCTCAGCACTGCGGGACCACTCGGGCTTCACTTTACTGGCGGCCGATGCGGCCCCCAGGGAAAGCAGGTCGGCAGACCAGTCTTTTCCCCGGGGTGTTTGCGCGAGACAGGACAGGCAGGAAGTTAGGTAGGGGGTTTAGGTCAGGGGTGGGAGGGGTTAGGAGGCTATTTAGGGGGACAGGAGGGGAAGGACTTCCTTTTCCTGTCCCCAGTGCCTCAGGGAGAAGTTAGTTTTGTTAGCAGGCGGAGTGTCAATTAGGTAGGCGGAGTGTGAGTTAGTGGTTTGGACGTCGCAACTGGTGCCCCGATGCGGCGATTAGCTTAAATTCGATTGTTGTAATAGGCAGAGTGGCATTTTAGGCGGATCAGCGTGTCGCAACTGGTGCCCCGGTGCGGCGAAGGAAGGGTGCGATATCACACGCATCTCGCGGACTGAAGGATCGCTCGGGATTTATAATGTCCACGCCTGATGCAGAGGCGGTGCGGGCTGCGCTCCTAGTGCTCGGCCGGGCTGGGAGGACTGATCTCCTCCAGCCCGGCGTCCTGGACCAGGCGTGGGTCGGGATGACCCGCTCGCCTAGGTCCGCGTCTGCCGGGGTTGCTGCGGTCGTCGCAGCATGCATGGATGAGCCCTTTGGGGCTCGTGAAGGTATGCCCAGGCGGGGGAGGGGAAAACGGCAGCAGGAGGCCCCTAAAAGAGGGGGGAGGCGGCTGAGCCTCCCTGCCAGGATTGAGGTAGGGGAAGTGGTGCTGGGAGGGGGGGCCGGAGGGGAAGGGCACAAGGGCCCCCAGCGTGCCGTTGGGGAGCCAGGGCAGGGTCAGGCTTCACTGGCCTCACAGGCCGGGGGGTCAGGGAGCAAGGGCCAGTTGGAAGGGTATGACGAGAGCAGTGAGAGCAGTGGGGGGGAGGACCTGGGTGAGTGGGAGGTGGAGGCTGGAGAGGATTTTGCTCTCACGCTGTCGGAGGGGGAGCCTGGGGGGAGGAGGTGTTCCCTATCCTTGAGCAGCCGGTCAAACTTTCGGGGGGCCGGAAAGGGGTTGTCAGGCCTCAGGGTTCCAAGGGCAAGGGCCCTCTGAAGGCGCAGCAGCAGGTTGGGCTGGGGCAGGCGGCGCAGAGTGCTGCGGCACCCGTTCCCGGGCAGGGAGTAGTGGGAGAGCCGGGGCAGTCTTGCATGTATGACAGGTGGGAGCACATGTCCGAGGAGGAGAGGGCCCGCGACCAGTGTAGCCTCATTGCTGAATATGAGAGGGAGTGGCAGCGCTTATGCGAGGCCAGGGAGGCGAAGCCGGGTGGGGTGCCAGGGGCGATGGGGCCCTGGCACCTGCGCGTGGACGGGGGTCAGCTGGGGGTCGAGGAAGGGGGGTGCCAAGGGATCAATGGCAGTGGGTCTGGGTGGAAGGTTCATGGACTGCCTTGACGGCTCAGAGACCTGTTGGCACTGGGGCCTCCCCGAGCGCATACGGCTCGGAGGGGGGGGTGGGATCAAGCCAGTAGGGACAGCTGGCAGAGGCCGGGGTGGGCCTGCGGCGAGCAAAACGGCCTCCAAATGCCGGGACGAAGAAGCAGAGGGGTCCGCGGCGGCCTGCCCTCCATCGAGGGAGCGGGCACCGGCGATGTTGGAGTGCGAATTTATGCCTGGAGTGAAAGGGAAGGGTGCTAAGAGAGTTGTGACGGAAGTGGTGCCGCTGAATGTGCAGGATGAGTGGTTGGACTATGAGGAGGATGATTTGGAAGAGGGTGAGTTGCGTGAGTCTGGAAGTGTGAGCAAGGCTAGGGTGGCAACTGCCAAGGCTGGTGTGTTACAGGAGGCACGGGATGGCGCCAGTCGGGCCATCAAATGGAGCTCGAAGCCGGCGGACGCACGCCGGCAGGAGAGGGACTCTCCTGCAACTTTGTCAGGTGAGGGCGCTTGGTGGGACGCCTGGACGGAGGGGGCGAAAGGGGGAAGGAAGAAGCCCTGCCGGTTGGTGGGGGTGGGGGACGGGTCTGTGCGGACGGGGTCTCCAGGTGGGGAGGTGACGGCTGATGGGGGGAAGCAGGTCGTGACGGCCAGCGCATAGACTGACAAGACGGAGGACATGGGGGGTAAGGATGAAGGGGTTGAGAAGCTCCGGAAGAAGTTGCCGTACATGGGGCTGGCGATGCCTCTAGGATCACATTTGTCAGATTAGACGAGGGCGGAGATTTGGAGGCATGAATATGTTGATGTGTTTAAGCTTCTGCATAGGGAGATTCAGGCGAAAGAGGGGTCTAAGGAAGAGGAGTGGGAGTTGACCAGGTGGCCGATGGTACCGGTAACGATGGAGAACTGGACGTCGGCCTTTTTGATTTACTCGAGTATTTATTGCGAGAAGTACGGGGATCGGGCTATTGCATTGTTCAAGTATATGGACGTGATCAGGAATGCGCAGCTACATTTCGGGGGTTTTGCCTGGTTGAGTTACGACGAGGAGTTCAGGGCCAGGGTCAGTGTTTATCGGGACTAGCCGTGGGGGGACGTAGACCAGGAACTCTGGATTCAATGGATGTCTTCGACGCAGGCGGCGGCGTCTACGCATACGGCCAGTGGTCTTCCAGTCACTTATCGGTCTTTTCAGTCGCGCCCCGCCCAGTCTGGGGCGGGTAGTCAGGGAGTTTCAGGTGGGCAGGGAAACCAAGCTGTGTGGTCTGGGGCAGCGGGCAACAGTACAAGCCAGTGTCTTCTGGGGCCTGTTGGGGGTTCAATAAGGGTTTCTGCAACCGTCCCTCTTGTAAGTTTAAACATGAGTGTTCAAAGTGCGGGGGGTGTCACGCAGTCACACAGTGCCTCACCCTGGCTACACCATCGGAGCAGTGGAAAATTGCCAGGGGTAGGGGGCAGCCTGGGCCGAAGGGCTCATATTCCGGTTACGGTGGAGGCCATGGTTCCATGGCTCTCCCGGTACCCTGATAAGGAGGCGGCGTTGCTATTGTATTGGGGGTTCATGGAAGGTTTTCGAATTGGATATCAGGGGCCGAGTGAGAGGCGTTGGGCGGAGAACTTGCGGTCCGCCAAGGAATTGCCGGAGGTTGTGGCGCGTAAGCTGGAGAAGGAGGTTTCTAGGGCAGGATTGCGGGACCTTTTACGGATTGGCCGATGTCGGATCTCATTGTCTCACCTCTGGGGGTGGTGCCCAAGAAAGAGCCTGGGGAGTTCAGATTGATTCATCACTTGTCATGGCCGGAAGGAGGGTCTGTGAATGATTTTATCGCGGAGGAGGACTCCAGAGTGCTGTATGCGTCGGTGGATGATGCCATTGGTTTGGTGAGGTCCTGTGGGAGGGGGGCAGAGTTGGCCAAGTGTGACATCAAGTCGGCCTTTCGCCTTCTCCCCATTCATCCGGCGGATTTCCCCTTGTTGGGTATGCAGTTTGATGGGGCTATTTTTGTGGACCTGGTGTTGCCGATGGGTTGTGCGATTTCCTGCGCGATCTTTGAGACTTTCAGTTTTTTTTTGCAGTGGGCCTTCGTGGACCGCAGTGGGCACCGGCTGGTGTCCCACTATTTGGATGACTTTCTGTTTGTTGGTGTGGGTCGATCGGGCAAATGTAGAACAGCTTTGCTGCAGTTCCAGTTGTTGGCGCAGGATTTTGGGGTGCCGTTGGCACCGGAGAAGACGGAGGGGCCTAGTTGTTGTTTGACATTCCTTGGAATTGAGCTGGATTCGGTAACTTGGAAGGCGCGTTTACCAGTACGGAAGGTGGCGGAGATGCAGGAAGCCTTGAGAGGCACGTTCGAGGTCCGTAAGATTGAGTTGAGGTCTGTGCAGCGTTTGTTGGGATTGTTGAACTTTGCTTGCAGCGTTGTGAGGGCTGGGAGGACGTTTTGTAGGCGGCTCGGCATGGCCATGTCGGGGGCGGCCCTCCCGCACCACAGGATCAGGGTCACGCTGGGGGTCCGGTTGGACTTGCGAGTGTGGCTGGTGTTCCTGTAAGACTTCAATGGTGTGTCTTTGGATTTTGCGCGGGACAGGATGGTGTGGCATGTTCAACTCTATTCGGACGCGGCGGGAGCGGCAGGTTTCGGATCTTCTGGGACGGTCGCTGGTGTGCGGAGCAGTGGCCGGCTCATTGGCTGCGCCAGGGCAGGAGCATTGCGTTTCTGGAGTATTTCCCCTTGTTGTTTGCACTGCTGGTGTGGGGCCCAGAATTCATGAACAGGCCGGTGTTGTTTCATGTGGACAATATGACGGTGGTGGATTTGGTGAACAACCAAAAGGCGAGGGACCTGTGAGTGCTGCGCTTGCTGCGAAGTTTCATGCTGCTGTGTCTGCGTTTCAATGTGCTGTTTCGCGCGCAACATGTGCCTGGCGCGAGTAACAAAATTGCGGATGCGTTATCTCGTTCGCAGTGGCAGCGCTTCAGGAAGCTGGCGCTGGGAGCGGAAGCTTGCAAGACCAAGGTCCCGGAGGGTATCTGGGCATGGGGGGAGTGAGAGTGGTTGGGTTTGTTGAGAGGTCGTTAGCGGAGTCCACTAGGCGGGCGTACTAGTTGGCGTGGGCTGAGTTTGGGGCTTTTGTGGGTTGGAAGGAAGGAGCGTGGAGGTTGCCCAAAGATATGTGTGAGCGAGGGGTGGTACAATTTGTGTAGGACTGCATGGAAAAGGGATTGTCGCAGACGACGATTGCTGGCAAGCTTGTGGGAGTTTCCTTCTACAGCCTGGTATATTGGGGTTTTGATCCGGCTAGATCGGATCTGCTGAGTCGAATGTTGAAGGGTTGGGGTCGGGTGAGGGCGGAAATGGGTGGGGGGAGTTGCCCTGCGAGGCGGTCAGGTTTGACTTGTTGGAGAAGGTTTTAAGGGAGTTGCATTTCTGTTGTTATTATGGGGAGGAGGTGGCGCTGTTTCGTCTGTGCATGATCTGGATGTTTTTTGGTGCGTTTCGGGTGTCGGAGTTGCTGGGGTCCCGAGGGGTGCCGGGACGGATGTTTGCGGATGTGCGTGTGGATGGGGTTCGGTTGGGCATATGGTTGGGGCGTTCTACGACGGACCAGGTGGGTCGGGGCAAATGGGTATGGCTGTCGGAGAGTGGGTGTGCAGGTGTGTGCCCGGTGCGAGAGTGGTGGGGTTTTGTGGTCGAGTGCAGAGGTCGGATGGGGAGATTTTTGGGCAGGCGTTTCGGAAGCGCTTGACGTCATTCCAGTTGCTGGCGGTTTTGCGGTTGGCTTTGCGGAGACTGGGCAGGGATCCGGCTCGGTTTGGCACGCACTCGTTTCGGATTGGGGCAGCCACTACGGCGGCGGGTTTGGGTTGGTCGTGGGAGGAGATCCGGAGGATTGGTCGATGGCGGTCATGGTGCTGTGAGCGCTACGTACGCAAGTGAGGGCGTGGGGCGTGCTGCTTGGCCGGCTGCGCAGATTGTTGTTTTTCCTTGTTATGCTTGGGTACTAATCTCTTTCTCTTCGTAGGTTGTGTTCGTGGACCAGGGGCTAGGACGGTCACCTGGGTCGTTGGGCATTCTTTTGTGCACTGGGCTTCAAAATACGCTGACAGGCAGGTGTACAGCCGTAGCCTGGGCCTGAGGAGCAGCCATCACGAAGTACAAAGGTGGGGTAAGAGCGGAATGGGCTGGGGCGAACTGCTGCCATGGCTAACAAGGAAAGTGTCGCAGCTGGGCTGCCCGGACATGCTTATCATCCACTTGGGGGAAAATGACTTGGTGAAGCAATTGGGGGTGTCACTGTTGCATTTGATGCAGAGGGATCTGGAGGTGATGAAACGCAATCTGGCTGGCGCCTGTATTGTGTGGACTGAATTTATCCCACGAAGGAACTGGAGGGGTGCACTCAAGCCTGCGGCCGTTGAAAGGGCCCGCAGAAAATTGAACAGAGCAATGAGACTTTTCTGTGCGGATCAGGGTATCAAAGTGCTGGCTCATGTCGGGCTTCAGCTGGAACAGCCACTTCTTTTCTGGAATGACAGCGTGCACCTTTCTCACATGGGAAATGCATTTTACCTGATGGAACTGTGGGATCTGATTAGTTGTTTGTGGAACGAATCGATATGGTGTACGAGAGACTGAGTTCGAAAGGTGCACGCTTGGTGGGGCAGGTAACCGCCCTCAGGGGGTTCCCTGGGTGGCGGGACCTGGGAGGGGTAGGGAGTCCATGACGGGCAGAATCACCCTTCTGGGGAGGGGGTTACAGGTGCAGGATGGGGGGAGTGGTAGACGGGAGTGCGATGGATGGAAATGATGGAGGAGTTGGAAAGTGAAAGGGGGAAGTGAATGATCTGCAAAGAGGTCGTGGTGTGAATTGGGAGTGGCTGGTGGAGCACGTGAGTGGATGATGGGTGAAAGGCAGGATGTTGGGGGATTGTTTAAGTTAATGATGTTATGTTGATTTGTGAATGTCATGCCTGTCCTAATAAATGGCCTTTTACGTTAACTGATGCGTGGAGTGGTTATTGCGCGATGCGGCCCCCGGGGAAAGCAGGTCGGCAGACCAGTCTTTTCCCCGGGGTGTTCGCGCGAGACAGGACAGGCAGGAAGTTAGGTAGGGGGTTTAGATCAGGGGTGGGAGGGGTTAGGAGGCTATTTATGGGGACAGGAGGGGAAGGACTTCCTTTTCCTGTCCCCAGTGCCTCAGGGAGAAGTTAGTTTTGCCACCCACCCACCCTACACAGCTGCAAGGGGGGACGCTGGGCGTTTTGTTGAGTTGCCAAGTTGGGCAAAATACCAGTTTAGGACAGGATGGCACAATAGGGGGTGTTTGCGGGACCTGGGAGGGGTGGGGAGTCCATGACGGGCAGAATCACCCTTCCGGGGAGGGGGTTACAGGTGCAGGATGGGGGGAGTGGTAGACAGGAGTGCGATGGATGGAGATGATGGAGGAGTTGGAAAGTGAAAGGGGGAAGTGAATGATATGCAAAGAGGTTGTGGTGTGAATTGGGAGTGGCTGGTGGAGCACGTGAGTGCATGATGGGTGAAAGGCAGGATGTTGAGGGGATTGTTTAAGTTAATGATGTTATGTTGATTTGTGAATGTCATGCCTGTCCTAATAAATGGCCTTTTACGCTAACTGATGCGTGGAGTGGTTATTGCGCGACGCGGGTGGGCTCCGGTCGGTCCGCTCTTCACCGGTGGGGCACTGTGTGGAGTCACTGTGTTGCGGCTCCGGTCGGCTCTCACTTCACCCCCAGGCAGGGGGCACCTCACGAGGTGCAGGGTCGGCTCCCGGTCACCTCATTTCCTTCTCTGGCCCCGGGGCTCGTCACACGCCCCGTGGGTCTCTCGGCGGCCGGCACCGCTGGGTGGGGTGCCTTTCGGGCAGGCAGCTCTCTCTCCTCCTTTTCGGGGTTTTCGTAGCCGCGGCACGCGTGGCTATAGTTACTGCCTCGTCGCCATTGTAAGGATGGGGCCCTAGGCCCTCATGGTGTAAATAAGTGTGACACGGACACCAGCTTAGGGATGGTAACTCTGGCCACGAGCACGTGCTCTCTGGGTCTTTTATAAGCAGCGTCACCTGACCCAGTGACGTCTTTAGTGGGTGGGTGCACAGTGTTTGGTTACACTGAAAACAACTAGACTGTGTCCAGGCAGGACACTACACAGTGGGCCTCTCGGGATTCCGGGCACTGGTGCGACTGCGTCTGCCGCACTGCTCTCATGCATTGCCCACAAAATAAGCCCCCTCCCCCTTCCATACACCGAGGTCTAAATGATATACCAGCTGTATTGATGTTTTTGCTGTGTGACACGGTCTGTTCCCCCACCCTCTTTTCCTTTTCTTTAAGTCGCCAACTGTTTTCATTTCTCGTTATTTTCCACACTTTTCACCTTCTTGACTGGTACTAAAGGTTTAGTGGGGATTAGGTTCCATCCAATGCTGTCCCCGAAGTTTTGATTTACAGTAAGAGCTGCTCTGCTTGGCCCAGAGGCCTCCTTCCTCACTGCGTAGGTGACGGTAAACTCCCCAGAAATACGTGTTTCGAGCGAGGCATGCGGCCTGGCACGGCCCTTCCTCTGGTGCTCAGTGTGTCCAGGGGTGCCTCCAGGCCATTGTGTTCTCTCCTTGGATTTACAGCCACTCACCGCCCTCCATTCTGGCTGTTATGTTCCTGGAAGTCCGCCCACGGCGCCCCGAGGGCTGGACGTGTTGGTCATGTGACTCCTGATAATAAAAAGAGGCCTAGCACGTGCGCGGGCGTTCAGAGAGAGAGACGCACAGACCGAGCAAGCAAACTTATTCCCAGTGTCTGTCTGAGTTTATTATAAGGCCACGTGTTAGGCCCAGCTAGGATTAGATGCCCCGGAGTGTAGGTCCCAGAGCAATCTCCCTAGGGCCGTCCTGTCCTCATCACACGACACAACAATTGGCGACGAGGGTGGTTGTCGATCCCTCGCTCAGGGTGTGCGTGTGCCCCTTCTGGGGTGAGGCGGCTGCGGGTGCTCCCACTTGCCCGCGGTGCTCGTGCCCTGCTGTCACGCACACCCCCGCTCTGCTCGCCTGGAGGAACGACTTCTACCCCTGGCTCTCTGCAGGTGAGCGACGCTGGCTTGCACCTTCCTGCTGCGCACAGGAGCTCGATTGGTCGCGCGAGGTCGTCCCTCCACTGACCCTCCACGCCCGGTGCCGCACCGTGCTCGGCTGCACGTGCGTGAATCGCACCTCGGCACGCCTGGCGAGGCGTTCCGGTCGGCGCCCGGTCCTGCCTAGCTGCTCGAGGGCACGTGGTGCTGATTCGTCCCGAGGCATCACCCTGCCACCCGACTTTGGAGTGCAAGGGCCATACTCTGCCCGGCCGGTGGAACTCGTCTCGTCTTAGCGCATCCGCCGCTCTCTCCGCAATAACGGGAGTGCCCATTCGGATCCTCCCCCGGCTGCCCTCGGGCCTGCTCCGGAGCGTCCCGGGCGATGGCTACCATTCCGCCCATTGAACCGTTTGTGGTGGAGGGTGCGCCCTCCACTCTCGCACCGAAGTGGAAGGAGTGGGTGGACAGGCTCCTAATATTCTTCGAGGCCACCAAGGTCCACAAGGAGCAGAAGCGCGCCATGGTCCTCCATCTTGGTGGCAAGGACATCCACTCCATCGCCCGGACCCTCACGGAGGCGACCCCCAAGACCCATCATACTCTAATCAATGCCCTCAACGCGCATTTCGAACCAATGGCCAACCAGGATTATGAACGATTCATCTTTCGGCAAGCACGGCAACTACCAGATGAGTCACTGGACGCATATCACTCCAGGCTAAAGAAACTAGCACTGACATGTGGATTCCAGGACGTCACGGAGGAGATCAGGGGCCAGATCATCCAAGGATGCGCCTCTGCTAAGCTGCGCGAGAGAATACTGGAAGAGTCGGGGAAACCTTTGCCAGACATTCTCACGCTGGGTCGCACAAAGGAGCTGTCCAAAGCCAGGGCAGCCCACATGGAAGCGGCACTACAAGCCAACATGAAAATGGAACCAGTTAACAGAATACAGGTCCGGCCAACACCCAAATGGGCCAAAAGAACGACAACCCCGCAGAGTGGTGCTTCAGCGCAATCATGTGGCTACTGCGGTGGCCCGAAACACCCGGCGCCAGAATGTCCGGCACGGGGCAAGAGGTGCTCCGGATGCGGAAAAATGAACCACTTCGAAAAAGTGTGCAGGTCCAAGAAGTTCAGCAGGCCTCGCCAGACGGTACACACGGTTGCTGAGCACGAAGGTGCGGAAGGAGAACCCAGCAACAGTGACATGGACGATGACGAGGAGGAGCGATCCGTACACAAGGTGCACATGATCGGCACCGCCACTAGACGCACCAGAACGCTGCCCCAGTGCTCCATCCAGGTGGCTGATCAGGACATCATGGCGACAGTCGATACTGGCGCCTCGATAAATCTCATGAGTGCGTCCCTCTACAGAGACATGGTTACCCCTCCCAGTCTCCGCTCCACTCCGATCACCGTTTATGCCTACGGTCAAGACGTTCCCCTCCGCATCCGCGGAAAGTTTAAAGCGACAGTCCGACACGGGGACAAGGTCACACGAGCCAACATCTTTGTGTCGGAAGAGGGTCAAGGTATGCTCCTGAGCTGCCGGACGGCAGAAGACCTGGGGGTGGTCACATTCGCATTTGGTGTGCATGAAGAATCGGTCCAACAACTGATTGTGGACTTTTCTGACTTGTTTGAGGGAATTGGACGCTTCAAGGGCCGAGAGATACATCTGCACGTGGACCCCACTGTGCAACCGGTGGCCCTGCGACACCGTCGCATCGCGTTCCATTTGAGACCAATGGTTGAGGAAGAACTGCAGAAGCTGGAAGCAGCTGGAATAATCGAGAAAGTGTCAGGCCCCACCCCCTGGGTGTCGCCCATCGTGGTCACGAGGAAGCCGAAACAGCCTGGAGCGGTCCGGATTTGCGTGGACATGCGCCTACCCAATGCTGCCATCAAGAGGGAGCGCCACATCACCCCCACGATAGATGACCTGATTGGCGAGATGGCTGGAGCCTGCTGGTTCTCCAAACTGGACCTCAGGGCGGGGTACCATCAACTCGTACTGGACAAGGAGTCCCGGAACATCACGAAATTCTCTACCCACATTGGACTTCGCAGATACACCAGGTTGAGCTTTGGAATCTCCAGCGCCGCCGAAGTTTTCCAAAATGTAATTCAGGAGCTGATTGCTGGCATACCAGGAGTAATAAATGTCAGCGATGACATCATGGTGCATGCACGAACAATCCCAGAACACAACCAACGCTTGGCGCAAGTCTTTCGCAGACTCCGAAGTGCAGGGCTCACACTGCACCGAGACAAGTGCGAATTCCTACGGAACAAACTGGGATTCTTCGGATATGTGTTTTCAGCCGAAGGCGTCAACCCGGATCCTGACAAGGTTAAAGATATCAAGGATGCACCACCGCCCACGACGGTCACGGAAGTCCGGAGTTTTCTCGGCATGGTAAATTACTGTGGCCGTTTCATCAAAGACTTGGCCAACCTGACTCTATCCCTGCGTGAACTAACCAAAGACTCCACCCCATGGAGCTGGGGACCTGAACAGGAAAAGGCATTTCAGGACATTAAGAGCTCACTCTCTAGCAACACCACGTTGGCGTTCTTTGACCCGCGACACTCCACTCTCATCGCGGTAGATGCTGGACCGGCAGGACTGGGGGCCGTTCTGATGCAGAGGGCACGAGATGAGATAGACTGGTCCCCTGTCGCTTTCGCCAGCCGGTCCCTCACGGACACAGAACAAAGGTATTCACAAATTGAGAAAGAGGCCATCGCAATACATTGGGGATGTCGTCACTTCCATTTGTACGTCTATGGCAAGCCCTTCACGGTGGTGACAGATCACAAACCGCTGCTGGCTCTGTTCTCAGGAACCTCATCCAAGCCACCCCCAAGAATAGAAAAATGGATCTTACAACTGCAAGAATACAATTGCAATATCGAGTACCAGCCAGGGGCGAAGAATCCGGCGGATTACCTCTCACGACACCCTCGGCCCGCAACCCCTGAAGAGATGGACGAGGCAGAAGAGACGGAAGCATATGTACAGTGGGTCGTGGCCAGGTCATGCCCGCGTCCCATATCCTTGGAAGAGGTTGTGAGCGCCACAGCTCAGGATGCTTGCATACAGCGGGCCAAGGACCTTCTCCGAACTGCCAGCTGGCAGAAAGCTAAGGAGGGCTGGAAGGTGCTCACCCCTGAGGCTCAGAAGATCATGGACAGTCTGTACCACGTTAGGGCTGAACTAAATGAAGATGCGGCGGGATGCCTCCTGCGGGGGCATCGCCTAGTAATCCCAGCGGCTCTTACTGGACGAGTGATCCAACTGGCCCACATAGGACACCAGGGGATGGTCAAGACGAAGGCCCGCCTGCGGACCAAGGTATGGTTCCCGCTCATGGATGACATGGTGGAGAGCGTGGTGCGATCGTGCGCGGCCTGTCAAGTTACGGGGGACAACCCCCGTGAGGCCCCCATCATCGTGGAACCCCGGCCACAAGGACCCTGGGAGAGAGTCAGTATGGACTTCGGCAGCCTCCCGGATGGAAGACACACGCTGGTAATGATAGACGACCACTCAAAATACCCGGAAGTCGAAATCGTCGCAAGCACCAGTGCAGACTGTGTCATCCCCAAGGTAGAAAAGATCGTTGCCACTCACGGAGCCATGAAGGAACTCCGAACAGACAATGGACCGCCATTCCAGGGTCAAGACTTTGCTGCCTACCTGTCGTCTCTGGGAACACGTCACAGGCGCATAACACCTCGGTGGCCTCAAGCCAATGGGGAGGCCGAGAGGTTCATGAGGACCTTGAACAAAGTTATCCGTATTGCCCACGACAAAGGACAGTCAGTGGAGATGGCCATCTTTACGTTTCTTCGGAGCTATCGCCAGACCCCGCACTCCACAACAGGGGTGGCCCCCGCACATCTCCTTCTAGGAAGGGTGATAACTGACTCCATCCCTCATCACCCCCAGTGGGCACCTGAAATGATAAATGAACAAGCAGTGGCGAAGAAAAGAAAATCTGCATGTGAAAAAGTCAGCCAGAGACGCCGGGCTATGGCTCCGCACTTCAAAAAAGGTGATGTGGTGCTCATCCGAAATCGTGTAACCGGTGGCAAATTTAGACTTAACTATGAGAAGCGACCATGGCGAGTTATTGGAGTGAAAGGCACCCGCCTCACGGCTATTCGAGGGCGAGACAGGGTGACTCGCAATGTGTCTCATTTCAAACTGTATCATCCTTCAGCCCCCGAGTCAGAGCGCCAGCCGGGCGGTGGTCAAACTGAAACTGCAACCAATGTGCCAGCCGTTGAATCAACAACTCGTCACGAGGTCAGGCAAAGTAGCGAGCATCAGGTTTCCAGCGAAGAAGTGGGAGGTGACGCGGAGGCCCTGAATGAGGCCCCAGATCCGGAGGGGGCAGACAGAGAGGCGCCAAGTCACGAGTTGGAGGTTGGAGCGGAACGGCTGACTCACCGGGGGTCGCAACGTCAGCTACGTGATAATCCCACCCCCTCCGGCTGGCTGAGAGACTACTTTACGTAAGACTGTTCCCATTTATATATATACATGTGCAGTTTGAACTGAGTGGCTGGTAGTGTGGCCTGGCATTTAAAGGACGCTGAAGGTATCGGTCCCAATGTTTCACGAGAAAGAAAAAGTAACGTTTAAATGTGTTCATATTTGCGTTTTTTGGTTTTTCCTTGTTTTAGGAGGAATGTTATGTTCCTGGAAGTCCGCCCACGGCGCCCCGAGGGCTGGACGTGTTGGTCATGTGACTCCTGATAATAAAAAGAGGTCTAGCACGTGCGCGGGCGTTCAGAGAGAGAGACGCACAGACCGAGCAAGCAAACTTATTCCCAGTGTCTGTCTGAGTTTATTATAAGGCCACGTGTTAGGCCCAGCTAGGATTAGATGCCCGGGAGTGTAGGTCCCAGAGCAATCTCCCTAGGGCCGTCCTGTCCTCATCACACGACACAACACTGGCCTGTCTGCTTCCCGTCCCAAGATGCTGGCGCCATACCCCGGCAGAGTCCGCTCTCTGCTGTGTGTTAAAGACATTACTGAAACAAAAGCAGTGCCCCCTGGCCGGAAGTACATCCGTGTCACGACTGTCATAGTCCTGACATGGCACGCTGGGCACTAATGTAAAGACACCGCCCTCTACCCATACAGATAATCTTTGTGTTCGCATAAAAGTAGAGCGCCTCGCATGAGTAGGTAAGCGCTATATAAATGCAACAACAGTAGTATAATATCCATAAACCGCAAGGTATGTATGATTGGGGCGCTATGGATTCGTTGCGCTATGATTTCGTTGCGTTAATATTTTCTGGCTCGTTCGTTCTCCTTTGACTTGAGGCCGCATGAACCATCTGAGCTTTATTACTCCATTTCTACTAGGCGCTATAATGTTGGCCGTTAACGACAGAGGGATGGATACGCTCACACGGGTTGGTTTGTCTTCGTGGTTTCACATTTGAGCTTGAAGGATCCCCCGGCTTCAGACTGGCAATCTTAAACTGAAAGCCCTCTTCCCCTCCCCGTTCAGCCCCCGCTCCCAGCGCCCGGAACAGCTGCTTTCAGCTCGGCAGCAGAAGGCGCTGCTCCGGCAGAACAACACAGGCCCTGGCGCGGCGCCCATCAGGGCTTTCACCATATGCGCTGCAGTTACATCAGATCTGACTCCAAGGGTGCCTAGATACCTGGTCAGCGACTCTAGGCACACGTATGCACTTTATGTCCTCTGCAATCGTGTAGGTTAATCGCCAGCTCCTGGTCCGAGCGGACAAGGGTGTATAAATAGCTATATATGTGTGTGCGTATGTATTATGCATGCCAAGTGACCGTGTACTGTCAGTTTACTGTGCCACCAGCATTTCTGAATGTCAACAGAACCCCGACGTGGCAGTGTAGGAAAGTAACAAACACTACCGGTTTATTTTTTATATTCCATGGTTTTTTTCCAGGTAGTAGGCTTGAATACATGAACGTATATCTACAACCGCGCGATATGTAATAAACAGTAGATGAATACTATCCGGACTGCTGCTCGTTTGTAGAATAAAATGAGTCTTGTAGTGCGTGGAATGTAGAATTTTAGGAGAAACTCACTTAGCTAGGGTTAAAAATAAGGCGCCTAAAGAAGGGAGGAGTTTGTCATGCGCGAGCTGCGGCTGACAATGGGCCCTGATTGGAATTAGAATGTGCAGATTTGTGCACTTGTCATGAATAGAATGTTGATTAGGCAAAGGGCAGTGGTGAAGCCCCACAGCAGTTACAGGCTGGCGGTGATGAAGCCGCTATTTCATAAGGACCCCGTGAAATACTTTCCATATTTCACCGGGCCCTGTGAATGCAGCTTTATGTGGCTGTACGTTTTGTGCAGTAGGAACACAGAAACATTAACACAATGATGCAGTGCAAGTGGAAATAATTGTGGGCCCTAAAACACAGAAGCCGAGTCCAGGTGAATGAATGCTGCTAGGTGTACAAGCTCACCCACCCTCACATTATTACTTACAGCGCCGGGTCACATTCAGTATTATTACAGTAGTATACACAGCATTAACATGAGAAAAGAGCTTTCTATTGTCTGACTGCCTGTCACTTTGATGTAAGAAAGGAGAATGCATGCTAGTAAACAGTATATTACTCTATGCACATCTGCATATATTTTCTATGTCCATTCTGGTTCTTTAAAAACTGCCATTTTGTTTAATGCGTGCGTACGTATATTTTGTAACCTTCAGGTTAATCAAATGAAAGTGTTTTTTCAAACCAGTCCAGCATGCTCCTACTCCTTCGTCATCGCGCACGTGCTGAAGAGCTCTTTTGAGGCTGGCCTCTCTGCTCTGCCCCCCCCCCCCCCCTTCTCAGCCTTGCACAATTCACCCGGCTTCCCCTCGCCCCTGCTGACACTACCTGCCTCCGCCCCTGCCCCCAAGGTGACGACACTCACGGACGGCCCTGGGAGCGGCAGGTGGAGGCGAGGACCGGGAGGCCGCCGGGTCCCAGAGCATGCTCTGTGGTGACCATTGTGGGGCTGTAGTGTGACTGACTGCTCCACTGCGACACTGACCTGTCAATCATTTTAACAGCAGGAGGTGAAGACCGGAACACTGGAATTATAATGCAAGGAGGAGCAAATTATGAAGCAGGGTTGACCAAATGTGGCAGGCAAAGGTAAATTATCGGTAATTGTGGCAGTATTACTTTATTATTTTGTCCTTTTGTTACCGCTATCTGGACCAAGGGGTTTCCCCCTCAGCACCAGCACCCTTGACAACGTTATTAGTAACTTTTGATCCGTTAGAGCGCGAAAGAGTTTTTTTTTCGTAATCTGCAAATTCTGCAGCAGTAGATGGATTATGTGGCTAGTGAAGAAAGAGCTCCAGCTAGCAGTTGCATAGTTCCAATGATCCTGAATGTAGGCTGGGTGGTGGAACAGTGTGGCAACGGAGTACCAGGTTGTGTCCGGATTCACCCAAGTACGTAGCAAGGGCGGTCATGTTTGGTGGGACCTGCTTCAGAACAGCCGAGGGCCCATTATTAAGATTGTGCAACACTGAGCGACATGGGAGCTTGTGCAACCTTCGATTCTTTAGAAGTTTTATGGGCCTGGGGAAATAGAGGCACATCTGTGACCATGGCAGATGTCCCCTAGAGTCCTTCTTTACAGTTAAGCCCCCACAGCCCAGGGATGTCTCCACCCAGTGACTTCATACTCCCAATACCACGTGCTAGCTGGTAGGTGTTCCATAATGCAAAGTGAAATTGCGGAGGAGGGCCTGAGTGTGGCATGTCAGGGTGCAGGCAGTCTAGCATTGGTGTGCTTAGAGCATGTGTAAGGGACTCCTATCCTGGCCGCAGCACTTTTGGAGATGTTCACATACTTTTTACACAGAGTTTGACTTCTCGGTTTGAGGCTTTTAAAATAACACCAGGTCTCCCTCGGTAGCCAATCCCATATCACTTCCTGCTCATTCTAACAATAGGAAGCAGGTGGCGCTGCTCCTTCCAGCAGCAAACGAGTGATTGTGCCCTTCTGAGTGGAGGGCATAGTGCCAAGATCAGAGGCTTGGCAACAAAGGACTTGGCAGTTGTTCCCAATTGAAAATTTGACGCTGAAAAAGAGTGGGGGGAGGAATTTGGTCTGTTGTGGGGATGTTACTGCGGTTGCTGGCAGAAGAATTGAGATAAGTGACTGATGGGTTCTTGACGTATTTCAGTGTTGGAAAAACGAGCTGTTTCTGCCAAGAAGGTAGAGGATTAAGGGGAAATGATCTTTAGGGAGAGGATGACTCAATAGATAGTTTCAAAAAATAAACAGGAGACTAAAAAAGGTAGGGTACTCGCAGTGTGTGGGGGGGCTCGCAGTGTGTGAGGGGGCTCTGTGTGGGTGTGTGGGGGGGCTCGCAGTGTGTGGGGGGGCTTGCAGTGTGTGTGGGGGGGCTCTGTGTGGGTGTGTGGGGGGGCTCGCAGTGTGTGGGGGGGTTTGTGTGGGTGTGTGGGGGGGCTCTGTGTGGGTGTGTGGGGGGCTCTGTGGGTGTGTGGGGGGACTCTGTGTGGGTGTGTGTGTGGGGGGCTCTGTGCGGGTGTGTGTGTGGGGGGGCTCTGTGTGTGTGGGGGGGGGCTGAAGACGGCTGGAATGCCAGAAACCGGTCCTCGGAAGCTTGTTTCTGGTCCAGGGAAGACATGGCTTGGCAGTTCGGGCTGGACTGTTCCCATGAGGCACAGGGTCAGACTGATTTGCATATAGCCATGTCTGAACTGGGGTGGCAGAGTGTGCTAAAGAACAGTGATGGATTAAACCCAGATCTTTTGACTGGGTATGAGTGTTTGATTGATTCAGATGCTCCGTCCATCAGCACCCCCTTTTTCACCACCCCCTTTTGTACCACCAGTATATAAAGAGCTTTTGATCATTGCCAGTCCATTACAATACGTCTGGCGTGCCCCTGCCATTGGATTCTTCTCACCAATTCCAACTCTGCTCCAGACCTGGTCTTACCGAGCTCCAGAACATCAGCCATGCATGCATTAACTGTACTACAATTGGGACCTAGCACCCTGGAGGTTTTTGGTCCCTTTGGTTTTTCCTCCTCTTCTGCTTGGCACTACTTTCTAAAGGGCGTCCTCTCTATAATAAAGGAGTTGCCTTTTCCTCACAGTCCCTTGGAAAAAGATGAAGGGCCTACCCCCATATACTCATTGGTAAACATTGTTTACAACGTGTGCGATAGAACGCATGCCATTACAACAGGGTCATTACAACGACCATGTTGTTACATCGCATACCATTAGAATGCATGTCGTTACGACTTGCTGTAGGGGGCAGAAGGTGTTGGATTGTAAATCCAATACACCTTCCTTACTGTTGCGCAGACTGGAGTTAGAATAGTAAATTATACTATTCCAAACTCCAGGGCCCCCCCTACAGCAAGTCGTTGTAATGACTTGTGTTGTAATGTTATGCGTAGTAACAATGCAGTCATTGTAATGACCCAGTTGTAATGGCATCCGTTGTAAACGTGTGCGTTGAAACATGTGCTGCACTTGAAAATATAACAATCAGTTTTAATGTAATTCAGTCTGCCCGATTCTTGATAAAATTGATTTTCTTAGTTAAGGCCTTTGCTACAAAAAATCAACACTTCTATTTAAAATATTTACAGTCTACCATTTCTTTAGTCTTAAAGTATTTTTATTTTCTCTCATAGGGGGTACAATCCATATGGTTTGCAGAAATTGGGATCGAGCGGTAGAGGCAAAAGATGAGATTGTGAAGCTGAGTGGAAATGAGGTAAGTGTATATTCATCAGGTGTAAGCATACAGTCGCCCAGTATCCTCTTTCACATAGCTAGAGAACATTATAATCAAATATTTTGGGTATTTTCCCACTTATCCATAATATGGCAATTTATCACTCTACCACTTCGTTTTATTCAATTGTCTTGTACTGTGGCTATTCAATATGCACTTAATGCACACTTGTGTTTAATAGCCTTAATAGCTTATTAAACAATTTGCAGTCATCTTAACTTTTGTTCATGTGGCACAACACGCCACAGCAAAACACAATTCAATATACCAATATAAAATAACAATACATCAAAGAATGCTCGAATACAATAATTAAAACGTATTGTGTTAATGAGTTGTATCCAGGTTGTCTTGTGGGCATTCAGGTGAATTGTTGAGTTGTTTTGATATATTGTGTTGTTGTGTTCGTGTTGTATTGCAGTGTTGTGATGTCATGCCACAGTTTAGTAATGTCTGTATGTTGTTTTGATCTGTTGTACTTGTTGTTTTAGTGTGTTGTTGTGTTGATTTGTGTTCATATGTTGTGAGGTGTTCAGTTGCTATCATGTTTCCTGTTACTTCAGGAAGAAACCCAACATGACACTAGCGTGTTTATAAGGATATGGGCAGACTCATCTCCTACGCCGACGATACCCAGCTGATCCTCTCCCTTACCAACGACCCCGCCACCGCCAGAGCCAACCTTCAAGAAGGAATGAAAGAAGTAGCCGAGTGGATGTCGACCAGCCGCCTGAAGCTGAACTCGGACAAGACGGAAGTCCTCATCCTGGGATCCTCGCCCTCCACCTGGGACGACTCCTGGTGGCCCCCCGCCCTGGGAACTGCACCCAAACCGACAGACCACGCACGCAACCTGGGCTTCATCCTGGACTCCTCCCTCTCCACGACCAAGCAAGTCAACGCAGTCTCCTCGTCGTGCTTTAACATCCTGCGCATGCTACGGAAGATCTTCCGGTGGATCCCCACCGAGACCAGGAAGACTGTCACCCAGGCCCTCGTCACCAGCCGACTGGACTACGGCAACGCCCTCTACGCCGGAACCACCACCAAGCTCCAGAAGAGACTTCAACGGATCCAGAACGCCTCAGCCAGACTCATCCTCGACATCCCACGACACAGCCACATCTCCGGACACCTAAGAGACCTGCACTGGCTCCCGGTCAACAAGAGAATCACCTTCCGTCTCCTCACCCACGCACACAAAGCCCTACACGATCAAGGCCCGAGCTACCTCAACAACCGCATCAACTTCTACGCTCCCAAACGACACCTCCGATCAGCCAGTCACGCCCTCGCCGCCGTCCCCCGCATCCGAAGAACGACAACAGGAGGAAGGTCCTTCTCCTACCTGGCCGCCAAGACCTGGAACTCCCTCCCGACCGACCTGCGCCTGACCCAAGACCTCCTCGCCTTCAGGAAGAAGCTCAAGACCTGGCTGTTCGGGCAGTAGCAGCACCCCCCCCCCCCCCCCCCCCCAGCGCCTTGAGACCCTCCGGGTAAGTAGAGCGCTCTATAAATGTCTATGATTGATTGATTGATTGACTGCAGCTGGGGGAATATATAATCCACTACACTGGGTTCATTTGTCCACTTGGTCAGCAGTGCCTCATAGTTGACTACTATCTCATTTATTCAGGGCATGTGTTTTAATTTAGTATAGGTACACCAGACACCCCTGTAGAGGGGCACTCAATACTTGTCTAATTTGGAGAACATGAGGCCTGTCTCAGTGATCAGAATTCCTCATCCAGGCTGTATGCGATGAGGCAGAAGATGACCTGACCCCTTTCAGTGTCTGTTCACTTTATGGGGTGATCTGCCCAGCTCATGTTCTTTCCCTAGATCTTTCCAACCCTGCTGTATTGAGGCATGAATATACTGTAAGAGTCCTGAGGGATGGATAAGGTGCCCCTTTCAGCAACGTCTTTTGAGTAATACTTTGTTTATGGCCTCATAGGTTTTTTTAGCTTATATAATATGTTTCTGAGGTGTGTGTATTTATGCATCTCAGGTCATTACTTATTGGCTGACTATTTCACCAGGCCCTTGACCAGGAGTGGTGTTGTCTAGTGCTAGGAGTCTGTTGCATGACCTTTCCAAATCTGCTAACTTGTTTCAGTTGGGAGCACTGCTCTTAGTTGCAATGCTCCTCCTATACCCAGTTGAGTTAAGTGTGGTGATACTAATGGTGGGGTGTGTCTGTGTGTGTGTGCGTAAGTCTCAAATTAACTGTGTTTCTGTCCTTACATCCCCAGTGGGTTTAAAAAAGAACACTGAGGCCTTCTGATTCTCAAACATGTTTCTGCCTCTCCCCATTGCTAGCCTCAGCGATGTGTTGGGAGCAGGGAGTATGAATCCTCTCCATTCTGTTGTCGCTCTACTTTGAACATCCCAACTTTTGAAGGAAGCCCCTTTGTCGTGGTGTCATGGCTCTTCGCTGGGCTGTAAGGTTTTCTATCTCATGCTGTCTCCCATTTTTAGATTTCATATTTTCACCAGGTGAAAATGTGGAACAGTGGCCTTTGTGGTCACCAGTTGGATGCACATAATGTAACCATCTGGCCTCACACTGGCCACCCCCTCCCAAAAAAGTAGAAAAAAATATTATCGAGAAGCTACAACAGTTTGATAAAACAAGGATGAATCGAATCTGAAGAAATATTGCTAAAATAATTGATGCTCCTTACCTAATTTTGCTTCAAATGGGTTAAAAATAAAGCAACTGTCCCAAAGTCACAATAAAGGGCTCTTCATCATAAAACAACCCCTATCTCACTTTGCAGCTGACTAGGACAGAGGGAAAAATTCTGTCCCCAAAATAATCTTTTATCATCAGAGGGCAAGAACAAACCTAAATTACTCACTGAGGGGCTTACTGCATGAAGAGTGTTTGTAGAAACCGTTTGGGCAGGCCTGAATTTAGTTGCATGCTGACTGTGTGTCTATGATAGTGGTTGTAAAAAACTGGGGTATTAGTTGAGGGGTGTAAGTACCACCTAAGGTAATAACCTTAGTCCTTGTCAGGATGATCCCTCAAAATCACAAATTTAACTTGAGCTCAACCCCTGCTGGCTTTGACATAGAGCAGGCAGGCTTAACTTAGAAGCAATGTACAAAGTATTTATGTAGTATTAAAACAGACAGTAATAACTTTGAAATACAAAACAATAAAAATCCCAAAATCAATAAAAACAAGCATTTGCAATGCAATGGTCTCGGCATCATTAAAGGTAGAGCTATTGGCATTGCTCATGACATTTTTTTTCTTTAAATCAAAAATAAATGGGCATTGTCATTAACATTGCCAATACACTGCACTCAACAGCACACAATGCTCTGCACACTTGCTCTGCACCCTCACCACTCTGCACTCACCACTCTGCACTCACCACTCTGCACTCACCACTCTGCACTCACCACTCTGCACTCACCACTCTGCACTCACCACTCTGCACTCACCACTCTGCACTCACCACTCACCACTCACCACTCACCACTCTGCACTCACCACTCACCACTCAGCACTCACCACTCTGCACTCACCACTCTGCACTCACCACTCACCACTCTGCACTCACCACTCTGCACTCACCACTCTGCACTCACCACTCTGCACTCACCACTCTGCACTCACCACTCACCACTCTGCACTCACCACTCTGCACTCACCACTCTGCACTCACCACTCTGCACTCACCACTCTGCACTCACCACTCTGCACTCACCACTCTGCACTCACCACTCTGCACTCACCACTCTGCACTCACCACTCACCACTCACCACTCTGCACTCACCACTCTGCACTCACCACTCACCACTCACCACTCTGCACTCACCACTCTGCACTCACCACTCTGCACTCACCACTCTGCACTCACCACTCTGCACTCACCACTCACCACTCACCACTCTGCACTCACCACTCTGCACTCACCACTCACCACTCTGCACTCACCACTCTGCACTCACCACTCTGCACTCACCACTCTGCACTCACCACTCTGCACTCACCACTCACCACTCTGCACTCACCACTCTGCACTCACCACTCTGCACTCACCACTCTGCACTCACCACTCTGCACTCACCACTCACCACTCACCACTCACCACTCACCACTCTGCACTCACCACTCACCACTCACCACTCTGCACTCACCACTCTGCACTCACCACTCATGCACTCACCACACTGCACTCACCACTCTGCACTCACCACTCTGCACTCACCACTCTGCACTCACCACTCTGCACTCTGCACTCACCACTCTGCACTCACCACTCTGCACTCACCACTTATCCACCGTTCCCCTCGCCCCCCACCCACCCCCTCAATTAACTGCGCATGTTGCATACAAACTGCACAGAGCAGACGTACTTTTTCGTCGGGCCAAATGCTTCCATTGTAGCTATGAGTTCGACTTCAGCATGATTGCAAAACGCTAAAATAAGTATAAATTGAAGTGTGCAGAGGTCCTGAGGCACTATGGGTGGGGTGTCGAGCACAGCAGGCCCGGGGGCGGATCTAGTCCAAACTTTAAACATAAAAGGCCACTCGCACAACAGGTTGGTTGTATGTGCCTTAAGTGGACAGCGTTAAAATGCAGCCTGCATCCCGCTCTCCTGGGCTTGTGTTGGACACGCCACAAAGGGTCACGGCTATGTGAATATTCGCCATGCCTTTCCCATGCTCAACGCCGTTTTAAATTCACCCCTAAAGTAACTGGCACACTTGGTGCAGAACGTGGGAAAACACCACGGCTATGTGAATATTCGCCATGCCTTTCCCACGCTCAACGCCGTTTTAAATTCACCCCTAAAGTAACTGGCACACGTGGTGCAGAACGTGGGAAAACACAGAAGCCCTTGTTTCACATGGACAAAAGCATTAAATGTGCTGGAGAAATACCTTAACGCATTTTAATGTGACGCAAAATGCTCAAGAGTTTTCAAGAAAAAAAATCCCGATAAGTTTTTAAAGAGAAATTCCCAATAGGCCATACGTTTTCCATGAATTAATATAGTTAGTAAATGTCTAAAATAAATTATTGTGGCTGCAATTTTTTAATTTTTTTTTGGTGTGAGGGCAGATAAGTGAAAGCCCTGCTTAAGCCCAACCTGTTTGCAGTTTTCTTGCGCGGCCGCCCCGGAAGTCAGGCACGGTCGCCTGTGACGGGGGCGGGGCCACGTTCACACCGGAAGAGGAGGCAGGCGGAGTCGTAGCGTCTCGCGGCCCGGGGCTCCTGTGAGCGGTGTAGAGCCCCGGGGCCGCGCCAGCAGGAGGTTGGGCGCCGCGTGCTGAGGTAAGGTAGGTGCACGTGTGTGTATGCTTGTGTGTGTGTGCTCGTGTGTGTGTGTGTGTGTGTGTGTGTGTATGTATGTGTGCGACGGTGACGGCGGGGGAGGGGGGGGCTCGGTGCAGGGGGAGGGGGGGGCCTCGGTGCACTTGTGTGTGTGTGCGCGCGTGTGTGTATGAGTCAGGGGTGGTGTCTCTGTATGTATGTATGTGCGTGCGTGCATGGGCGCGTGTGTGTGTGTATGCGCATGCGTGTGTGGTGCTTGCGCTTCCCAGGAGACAGCGCCTGGCCACAGCGCGCGTTCCAGTTACAAATCGCCTGGAAGGATGCGCGTGGCCAGGACTGTCTCCTGGGACTGCTACTCGCTGACATAAGATCTCGGCGGAGACGCGCTTACGCGCGTCTTTTAGCCGAGACCTAAAAATTGAGTACAATTTAGTTTTTTTTAAAAAGTGACACCAAATTAAAAAAATACTATAAGGGGGACCATAGACATACATTTTCAAAGTGTCAAATAGCACCAAGAAGCCCAATGATAGTCAATGGTTGCGGTAGAATAGGACCTAGGCACAATTTGACGCTGACTACAATGGAACTCAGGTTGAATACACTAACATGGTTCATCCTGGTCAAAAATAATACCTTCTGATTTTAGTCCTTTGAGTCCTAGTCCACCACAGGTGTACACTTCTAACGCCCCCAAGGACCTCATGGAGGCACTTGGAGACCCACAAAGTTCCAGGCAGAGGCCAACAGGAGAGTTCAATCCAGATTCAGTTGCCAGTGGTCAGCTGGGCATTTGCAACAAAAGGCCTCTTGTAGCTTTCTGTGTTCCAGGAGGTCAACATTATGACATTATGACCTTGGAGTCCATTTCTGTGTCCAGGATACAAGACAAAGCGGCTCCAGTCAGCCAGGGCTCTTTACAGATTGCAGACAGCAGGTTTAGTCCTTTTCTGATCTTCCTCAGTTTGAGGAGTGGTCTGCATTGGGTGCCTGAAGATGCCACCTTTATGCCTGATAGTAGCTAGAAAGTGGGAATGATCACTGGGGACACCCTAGCCAATATGATAATGGTCACTTTGGGTATTTTCTAGATGGCCGTAGTCTTCGGCCATATTAAAGTTGTGACTGGACCTGTTCGTGGGGAGTGTGCCATGGTAATCCCAGTCTCCTCCCACATTCAACACAAAAATCCAGTGTTTGGGAGTCCTTGTACCCACAGTAACCTCAGAGACAGAAGTCTAGTAAAATCAAAACTGAGCTTGCAGCAACCAGACAGTGGTTACACACTAAGTGCTTTGGCATTCTGCTCCTCTCCTCTGAAGTGTGCCTCAAATGTAAAATGTAAACGCAGCAGATCTGTCAAACAGGCAATAACACTGTAATGTTAATGAGGGTCCCACTGTGATTGAGTCTTGACTGGCTGGCAGGACAAAAGAAAGCCCAGATGTGAGTTACATTTGCCTATGATGGGGGAGGCCCCCTTTGAAGCGCACAAAGGGGCTGGGCACAGCCCCTAGGCTATCCTGTCAAAGAAATGGAAATTCCTTCCCACACCCAAAGCCCATTTTCCCTGCCCTGGGAGTAGTTTACACCCAGTTTCGGACTGGGACATAAAATAGACCCGGGCACCAAAATAAAAGTGCCCCCTTTAGTGAATTAGAAAGATAAAAAAGTGGGCCTTGTTTCCAAATTGGAGCAGTTGTGAACTTGTAAAGAGACACCGTATAAGTGTTTTGCAAGGCATGGAAGACTGCAAGGAACTTAGTTAGCTGCGGACAATGTTTGATTTAATATCTGGGAAATCAATAGTAAAAACAGTCTCAGCAGACCATGAAACAGGCCCACAAACAGCAAAACTAAAAAAAAAACATCCTGCACACTGTCCTGTCAAACCAGACCACCAGGCACTGCCTGATTGCCCTATAGGCGCTTCAGACCGTGTTCACACCTTACCACGGGGGAGCCATCAAGCTGCTAGTTGACAGCACTTACAGGAAGGCCTCTACAGGCTTTAGGAAGGTAAAAAGGTAACTTTTCTGATGTACCTTGTCTGTAATGGACACAATTACATTGGATTTTGTTTAATTAATAAAAAGAGCCCTTGAAATATTTATCTAGCTGTTTCTGAGACTGAGATAACACTTATTTAACTTAATATTGTATTTCAGTGCTTTCCCATGAAACAGCTAACCCTGAGATAGTGAAATTTGCTTCCAGGTTCCTTTCAATGTATGGAAATGTTTAACAATAAACCTTCACATGGAAGCCTTCTAAATAACATGCACCCTGCCCTCATGGTCAGTAAGACTTACTTACGGGTGACTTATACATTTTTCAAAGAAGAGTTTTAGGGCAGTCAGAAAGGGTTATTTTGACTTATCTTACTTGCAGTTTTAGATCTGCACAGCCAGGCTACTTGTGGCAGGCCTGCAGTCATGTTTTCATTGCCACTGCTATGGGAAGCCAAATAAGGGGTGCAGCCCATGGGTGAAATTTAACTTATAGGTTCTGGGTAAACTGTGGGTACTGTACACTAGGGACATACAGACACATTAGATATGACATTCAAGAGTATACTGATATTGCCATGTTGTAAGGAGGATCACACATTCTTTACAACTGATTAGCAGGTGTAAGGTGCACAGAGTTCTATAGCCAGCAAAAAAAGGATCCAGCAAAAAGGTTAAAAAAAGAATTGGGGTGACCATACAGAAAGGGTACATTGTGGTGCAGCCTTTCTGGATTTTATGGTGGCACTCTACCCTGGGAACATGGACATTGTTTCAGGACTGGGCTATGCAAAATTAGTTCACTTGAGCAGATTTACAAAGCAATAATACCAGACGTCACAGCATGTCCCAAAGTATGTTTCAACTCTCACAAAGTCCTAGACTGAAGTGTTTCTATTTTGCTGGTTGAAGACATTGTAGGGCACAATAGGGCATCTTCTGATGAGTAACATGCTATACTATAGGGAAGCACTTGTAGTATTTGTTGTGATCCTGTGAGGGAAGCGTTTTGGTATGAATGTCTGGAAGGTACTCTTATCTTGTCTTGTGGCACAGTGTTTAACAGTGTGGTGGAGGTGAGAGATAGGCAAATACATAAATGTAATTTGCTGGTGCTATAATTTACTTGGGATTTGTCTGGATGGCCTTTGTACACATGTAGTCCATTGGAGGGGCAGTGGGACTAAAGTACAAAGGCAGCTACATAGCATCAACATGGCCAGCGGACCGGTGGGGTGCTGTATGTGTTTGTGTTATGTGTGTGTACATGAAAAAGGGGTGGGGCATCAGGGAGGGCCCAATAATTCATACAACAATATGGCAAAGATGCCGTTAAATGAATACATTTTTGACAATTGGGCAAGAATGGAAATTGATGATATGAGCTGTGGTCATGCACCTTTTGTTAAGGCAGGGAGTCTGCCTGCTGCTATAGAAATGCACCTTGTGAGTGGGAAAAGAAATGGAGGTGCAATCAAAGCTGGTAACAGGAGCGGAAACCACACAATCTTTAAAAGGCACAAATTCCGTCTACTCCTACTAAGGCAAAGGAGGTCAAAATATTGAGTAGAGTGAACAATTTCCCTTGGGTGAGTAACTGACTACGTTTGCCCAAATATTGGTCTTGGACACAAAGCTTCACTAAGCAAAAGCATAAACAAAAACAATTTTATATATAAAATATGCAAATTTTATTCAAACACACAATAAAAACATATTAAAAACATTATTCTTTCATAAAAAAAGACCCTTTGCATTGATTACAAAAACTCATTCACAGTTCATATACATAAACAAATACTTGTACTGTAATTCAACAAATTAAAAAAACCTTTTCTATATGTAAAAAGAAAAACAAGAGGAGAGAGACACACAAAGACATCCACAATTTGTCATTCGGAAATGCACATCATAACCCTTGTTTAAACTCGATCCAAGACTTGACTTTTTTTCTTTTTGTTCTTGGGGTGAGTTGGGTGGTTGGATTGTGCCACAGTGAGCGTCAACGCGTTTCGATGGCTTTTATTTATTCGTATGCCATCTTTTTCAAGACTTATAGATTTTTTGTCTCTCCTATAAAGGCACTGGATGGTTGCCTATATGGATAAATCCTGTAGGTAAATATATTCGAGTCAGTATATGGCATCAGACCACGAATGATCATAATTAACATCCTGTTTTTTAGCAAACAAATCAAGCACTTCATATAGTTTTCAACTAACAGATTTGGACGCTAAGGATTATGTTGGAGGTGACTCCTGTAGGTCAATATATTCGAGTCAGTATATGGCATCAAACCACGTATAATTCTGATTGACAACCTGTTTTTTAGCAAACAAATCAAGCACTAATTATGAACACAACTAACAGTTTTGGACATTTAGGATTGTGTTGGAGGTGACTCGTGCTTATCTCCTTCGCAATTACCAAAAAATGACATACATTGGTTTACAGATATGCTTTTTCTGCTTCGTCATAGGTCCTACCAATGTGTGGGCAACTGTTAGAAAAAACCACCTCCCAAGATAATCACATTAAATGAACAGTTATTCTTGTTTCGTCTGTTGGAGCAACCACCTTCCGGGGTATCCCAGTGAATTATAGCATTTTGTGGTCTACACTGTGGATTTATGTACCCAGGGGTATTAGAAACCTGCCCTAAGTATTAATTGAAATTACCTTATTCCATATTCAATTTGTGGTCAAACGGTTGATTTCTATTTTCTGGTTTTCGCATAATTTCACCGCAAACTATCATTAAAATCTAAGAGGATAAGAATTTTGTTAGCGGAATATTTGTCCAAAGGTCATCTCTAGTACACATACATCTAGACCCATTTCCCTGATTTATTACCTGTTTTCTTGTTCTCTGGTGGTTCTTGTCTCACCGTTGTCCAATTAAAAATAGGGAAATATATCCCCCTGTAGGACAGTAAACACAGAATTCTCTTTTAAAAATATGTTTTGGGTGATCTATGACTTGTATAACGATCGTAATCTTAATCAGTTTTAATAATCTACCTTGTTGTTGGCTGCGGTATTAGCGTGAATTTAGACCTTCTTCTCAACTTTCAAACATGGAATTTTCTATAAGTGCCAATGTTCCTCTCTTTTCCGTTCCTGAAAGTAATGAATTGAACCTTTTAAATATTTTTTGCATCTACTACTTGTAGATTTCTGTAAGGGATTTGAAACAAACCTACCTAAAATTACGTTAAGTTAGTCCTTGGGTCAGGTGGATGGAGAGAACGACGCGTTTAAAAACATGAGATCCCAGGCGTTATCTGAAAATATAGATACGGGCTTCATTGTTTAACCTGCCTCATGCTTGGTATCTAGCAAATAGTACACAGGGGTTTTGTTCTCCTTACCTTGCGCTCTATCGCTCACTTGTGGGGAGGTGCCTTGTTGCTAGAACTCAGTCTTGCTGGGGTTTTCTAAAGAATCGAAATTAAACTCCATTATTTAACTAGCTTCATTTTGGGATTCTATCTAGTTTGTTGCAGGGATTAGTTTTTCTTACCTTGCAATCTCTTCCTCTTAGTTAAGCACCCGAATATGGTCAAAATATTGAGCAAGGATTCCCTCCCCAAGCTTCTCTCATGTGCTCAACCGCTCACAAAGCCAGACAAGTATGAATGGTTGAGCCTTACTCAAGTTGAGGCTCATACTTCAGCTAGAAGTGTACCCTGTAAGTGTAAAGGTCAGACATGAAGCACTTGGTAGGTGTTCGCCCTGAAAGTACAAAAATGGGTCCCCTTGGATTAACCCTGTTGTCCTCATGCCTCCGCATGAACCCAGTACTTTTCTTCGATCTGAGAGCCCCTTGCAATTTTTAGCTTACATGAAGAGGCATCCTGAAGGCATCCTAGAATTTCCTCCCAGACATCTTCCACTTTCATTTTTATTAGCAAATGTCATTTGAGGGTATAAAAGAGACAATATGGTGAAAGTCTTATTGCTTCGGCTAGGACAGAAACATGGCATAGATTTTAGAGCTCTCTTTTTGTTCAATATTAGCTCAGTTCTTCTCCGACCTGGGAGCCTCGTGAAAAAAAACCTTTTATACATGTTTCTACAACCCTCCACATCAATTTTCATTCCTACTCCTCTGTGTGGCCTTTTTGCACTCTCCGCTCTCCCCAACTTAGGGGCTGATTAGGATGGAGGATTTTCCGCATCCTCTGGGCCGGCGGAAGCCACCGCCGGCCTGGAGGATGCGGAAAATCCTCTGCGGACCCACCAAGACCCACCGCCACATTAGGATGGCTGGTGGGTTCTGGTTTCCGTCCGCAGCTTTTCCACCGCGGTTGGCTTACAACCGCGGCGGAAAAGCACTAATATGGTGACGGTGTCTCTCAGACACCGTCAGCCAGATTAGGATGTGCTCGGAAACATGCTTTTCCGCGGCGGCTTTTCCGCCGTGGAAAAGCATGTGTAACTTCACTGCGGGGGCGGTTGCGGGCCCCCTAGGTGAAGGGGGGGGTGCACATGGGGGGTACCTATGGTACCCCCCTGCATTTGTATGCAGTAAGCGGCAGGCACCGCGCGGTGCCTGCCACTTTCTACATACAAATGCAATGCATGCATTTTTAACATTGCTGCGGTGCAGCTTGAAGCTCCACCCGCCGCAATGTTAAAAATAGAGGATGTGACCGCCACCCTGGCCGTCACATCCTAATCTGCACAGAGGGAACGCCGCAGCCCATCCGGACGTTCCCTCCTACTCAGGGGTCGCGGACCGACTCAAGTCCGTCCGCGATCCTAATGACCCCCTCATTTTGCACTCACCTCTAGCAATATTTCCTCCAAAACAATTGTAGCCAACAACCACCATTTCCTGTTCTAGTTGGCTCCAAATTCAGCAACACGTTTATTGATTGAGCCTTACAGATGCAATAGCTCATGTCAGCTATACCAGATCCTTTGTCCACCGTGTTCATCCCAGAACCCCGGCCTTGGGCCCTTTAGGAACATTTATGGAAAATCATCTACCTACTACTACTCCAAAGCTGGTCGCAAGGCCTTGGGCTATTGCTCATAATGCCAGAAGTGTGGCCCCATTCTGCTGACCCCTACCATTGCGGCGATACTACTCACAATCTGCTTCTACCAGCATTAGAAGTGAATGTACTTCGAGCCATATAAGTCAGCAATTATATTTAACTTTGACTCGAAGTGTCTTGGTCAAGCTGGTGCAGTCTGCTGGATTTTGCAACTCTGATCTGCCCTTTATGTGAAAAGCCTTTTGCTCACTTGTAGTATTATATTGTATTTGAAACCTTATATAGTAGTGCATCATACTCCATTGACTGGCTAAGAAGCACATTTTTGAATGGTTAGCATACTTTATTAACAGCATGGTGTATTTGTTGTTTTGATTCTCTGCGGTAAGCTTTTTGATGTCCTGGGCGGGTGACCAGAGAGATGCACTTATCTTGTCTTGGAGTGCAGGGCCTAGTAGTGAGAATGAGGTGTGCAAAATAGAATTTTTATTACCTGATTGCTAATATTTACTCTTATCAACCTGTGCTATGGTTCTTGTTTTCCATTAGACTCGAGCCATGGGTTTACCTGGATGGGCTGTGTTACAGGCGGTCTGGTTAGAGAGTGAGGGGTCACAGAGACTAAATCAGAAAAGTGTTGCATCTGCAATTTGCTTTGAACAGAACTGTTTCTACATTTTGGAAGTCATATTTGTATTACTGTATTGTGGATTTTTGTTGTTTTGGGCTTGTTTGGTTTAGATAAAGATTACTTATTTTTCTAAACTGGTGTGGTGTCCATTTGTAGTGTTTTAATTGTATTACTGTATGCATGCACAAATGCTTTACACACTGCCTCTGAGATAAGCCTGTCTGCTTGTGCCAGGCTACCAAGGGTGTGAGCACAGGGTTATTTTAGAAGTGTATCCCTCATACCCTGACTAGGAAGAAGGGTCCCTACTTGGACAAATGTGCAAACCCTTGCTAGCTACAGAACCCCATTTCTAACATGCATCAGTTATTAATAATTCACACCTCTCAATGTTGACCTAGTGCTATGTCAGTTGTCAAGCCAGCCACATGTTGTTAAAAGTCACCTCTTTTGTGAGGGGAAATTTACTATTATATATAGATCAGAGGTCTCCAATCGGTAGCATGGGAGCGACTGGTAGCTCGTCAGCATCCTGGAAGTAGCTTCGTGAAGGGCACCCCACCACAGTACTTATTCAGAGGGCCTACTCCAGCCATATTGAAGATCACATTGGATTAAAAATAACAGATTTTCTTTGAATGTCTCAAGTGCTATTTGATAGAAAACCATATATTTTGAGAAACTGATATGATGATGGTTGGAAACAAAATGATTGAAAATCCAAAACGTATTTAAACTTCTCTTTCAATGACAGTTCGCTCAGAGTTTTGGACATTTATAGCTTTTAATATTTCATTTGTGCCAGTGTACACTTACTGCTGTGACCTTTACGTCATTAGTCATGTGGAGAAATACTTTCCTGACATTGCTATAAGCAACCCCTTTGAATGCATCAGGTTGATTGCTGTTCTGCCGCGATATAGAATTTAAATATCCTCCAGCTAAAATATTGCATCAAGAATACAGACTTCCACAATACCATGAAGTTGAGTATAGAGATTAATTCATGTGGTCATTGTTTTGTTCAGCATGCCCTAGCAGTTGGCAAAATCAAAGATTCAAAAAGCACGAATCTAGTGGATTACCAAGGGAGATCAGATTTTTTAATATAAATCTAAAGCAAGTGACCATAACATATGAACTACTTGCAAAAGTGAAAACAATGTATTTGTTTTTAGCTACAACTGCCTTTCCTCTTGCCATCTTCTTTCCTTGTCTGGGTTTATGACTTTGCAATCTGTAATTTGTACCATGGGGTAGATATGATGCGATTGATACATTATTTATAATAAAATGGACTGTTTGGACAAAATAAGCAGTGCTGAGGTTTTTTGACCTGGCCACAAGGCAGGTAATTGTCCAAGCATCTATTCTGTCTAGACTGGACTACACCAACTCACTCTGCTTGGGAGTCAATGAAGTGGAGATCACAAGACTGCAAAGGGATCAGAACGCTGCAGCTAGAGCCTTGTTAGGTCTGCCCAGGACATGCCCTACCTCCAATGCTATCCATCGGCTACATTGATTGTAAGTAGCAAAGCGCATCGAGTTCAAGACTCTGTGCATGTATTTTAAAATCTTGAACTCTTCCTCCCCAGACATCTTG
The DNA here is from genome assembly GCF_964263255.1 of Lissotriton vulgaris. Taxonomy (NCBI): domain Eukaryota; kingdom Metazoa; phylum Chordata; class Amphibia; order Caudata; family Salamandridae; genus Lissotriton; species Lissotriton vulgaris. Next base: position 748,621,335 of record NC_141699.1, on the reverse strand, counting down.
GCCAATCTGCTTACAACTTACATCCCCTCCTGCCAACTTTGGTCTGTGGGCCTGCATCTGGCGGTGGTCCCTCGGGTGAGGAGGGTGTGTGCTAGTGGACGATCTTTTGGCGTATTGGCGGCTAGACTCTGGAACGCGCTCCCCACCGTTATTCATAGCATGGAAAACTATATGGCATTCCACAGGGCCATCAAAATGCATCTTTTTCCATCATAGACTGTTGTGTGATGTCTTTCTGATTTGCTGTTTTTTGTTCAGCGCTGGGACGCCCCTTTGCTGGGGAGCTGTGCGCTATATAAAACTGCTTAACATAACATAACATATCTCTTTTGCTTGACTACTTCACACTACATGCCAGTGATAAATGCAATAGGTAATTGCATCCTTGATATTGCTATAGATCTGCTTAGTCTATTTTACAGGTCAAGTGTTTAAGATATTATTAATTGGAGACTAAGAAGCTTCACATTACTTTCAAAAATATTTTTTTATTAGCTTGGTTATAAAGTGAATGACCACACAACGTGGCATGCAGGGATTCCGTGGACCCTAATGCAAATCAAAAAAGAGTCCCCAGCCCCTAGGATGGTTTCAGAAGGCGTTATCACCTGTAGTCATGCCATCAGAGAGAGGCAACAATATTAGAAATCTTAGGCTGAGAACACACTGAACTCACACCCTCACAACAGCACAACCAGAGGGATGAAGGGAAAACACCTAAACAAAAAATAAAAATGTCAATTTCTAATGTAAGAACAAATTTTACAATACCAACAGAAAGATGGATAAGGAAATCTTTATAAAACGTTAAAGAGTACAGTAAATCTGCTACGATACTAGGCATTTTCTTGTGTTATCTACCAAGAGTGAATTATGATCCACTTTTTTTTCAGAATATTTTTGTCCACGTGCTTGACATGTCTGAAACCAAGAAAGTTTGGCAATTTGCTGAAAACTTCAAGAAGGACCACCCCACGCTGGATGTGCTGGTATGTATTGGCATGTTTGATACCCCCCCCCCCCCCCCAGAGTTTAATAAAGGGAGTGGAGTTACTTAATCGTGGAATGTGCAGTATGTCAATACAGTTACATTGGATTGAAGAGTTAATATTGTGTCACAGCCAGTGCCTTGGAGGTGGTACTGTCGAGGTGAACATTGGGGCTTAAAAAAGTGATTGGTGGTGCTCTACAGGTTGCAGAATTATTGGCACGGTGGTCAGCTTCTCTGGAGGACTGATGTAATCTCTAAATTGTAGGACCCTGAGATAGAAGAACAGACTTCAGATGAGTGGGATTGCAATTCATCTAGCGAGATTGTCCTTATGTAAGCAGAGCTGAATGGAAAATGTAAAACTTTAGTTGACTAATGACAACATAGGTGTGATTCCTAACAAACCATGGGTTGGGATGTGAAAAACACACACGTAACATCTGGTGTGAAGCTATCAATGGGAAAGCAGTTGCAGTGACACCAAGGCTGAGGATCTGCACATCAACTTTGCTTTTCTTTTACCACTCAGCACTGGAGTTGGGTGCCCATTTTCCACGCTTGTATGAATGCCCGCGGCACTGTTGCTACACCGGTGGACAGCATTCATTCTGCACCATAATACCATGACTCTTGAATGAAATAGCAATAAGTATTCTGCTTTATGCAGTGAGTCAGATTCTAAAAGGTATTTCAAGGCATAAGTTAAACATGCAACACATGGTTAATTGCCTGTTATAATCCTTAGATTCATTTTGCTTATAAGTGTCCTTAATTTCTACTGCACTGCTAGAAGTTGCCAAAGTATAATATGTGAGATGTATCTCTCATGTAACTAAAGACACACACATTTTCTGTTTTTAACTAATTTTTACCAATTACTTGTAAGATACTAATCTTTATACAGTCTAGGATTGAGTTGTCTTCTTAATTTGCATTTTGATTCACATCACTGTATTCCAATGTGTTTCAGGACTCTTTGTTACGTCTTGAGGAGAAGGTGTCACAAGGCGGGTCTGGTGGCTTAGTGGACTAATGATTCCAGGGTAGGGCCCTGCGTTCGACCTCATGGTCACAAGATCAAATCCCAGCGACTTCACTCAGACTTTCCTCCTTCTGAGGTCGATAAGACAAGTACCATTGAGTTGGGTAACAATAAACATCTGTATTTCAGCACCAAGATACCCTTGGGTGAACATGTGCTGCACAAATACACATTCTTTTAATCATGTAAACACTTGAAATAGAAACAAAATGTAACCATAAGAACAGTATCAAGATCTAGGGCCTTCTATTTCCCAATATTCGAAAATTGTATAACATTTGCAACCAAGAATTTTCAATTCAATTAAGAAGACACAGGCGAAAATGATGCATTCTCCTCTTTGCTTTATTTTAACAGCAGTCAAGTTAACACACAGAGTAGCCATAGAGTTGTAGAAGAAAATATGAAACATTCCAGAATTCTAACAACGTCACATTGTAGAATGTCCGATTGCCAATCATCACTCATGAAGACCTATAAAGTTGATCAACCTTATAGGCACCATCTCTTCTTGCTGCAAGGACATCTCCTTCTTGAGAACCGATTTCATAGTTGTATTTGTCCTTTTGATCTGAAACTCAAAATAAAGAACTGACCCTCTATACTATAACATGGGTGGGGTAAAAGAAAAAAAGAAATGCATAATCAGTATTAAATCATGACAGTAATTAATTCAGTCCACCAATTAACGGGCGAACTAATCTCCGCTTCCATGTCTAATAGAATTGAAAATTGTTGGCCACAAATGTTATATAATTTTTTGATTCTGTGATAGGACTGGAAGCTTCAGATTATGCATGTTTAAAGCTTATCAATAAATCATTGAAAATGATGACTTGCAGGCTTATGATAGAATTCGTTGAACATAGAATCGGACAACCATTCTGATAATTTCTTCCAACCGAGCTCCCACTGCATCTGATTTTGAGGGCATGGCGCCTCTAACCGAAACAGCTCCAAAGCTGGAGATATCCACCCCTGCTTCAGCTAGAAGCCGCTTCACCCACCTGCTAAGGTAGGAAAAGATAAAGGAGCATTGTAGTGTAGTTCCTATATTCCCAATAGGCTCTGCACATTGGAATAACATAAACAGCAGTGTAGACGTAGGACTGAGGTCATCTAGGTCTCTACTGACTATGTTAGACTTAATTAGTTTTTGCCAGCTAGCTCAGAGGTCACTAGAAACTTTCTCGAATGAATAGGGAGGGGTTAACTTCCCTGATTTAGACAAGAAGGGATTAGCTTTTGACAACCATATAACATGACAACTTTGCTCCCCCAGAATAGGGAGTGTATCTCCAGAGTCGTGTGAAAACAATAGACATCTATTTCACTCAGTCAATCATACATGCTTAATTTCACCAGGGTGCAGAGCAATAGAGAGACAGGCGTTTTCAATAAAAGGTGTTATTTTATTGAGCAGTCTTCTTTCTCATGCAAGAGAAATGAATTGCCACGTTTGCAATACTTATCATAAAGTGAAGTGCGTACAGTAAAAGGAGTATTATAAAATAACACTGTAAAAGCATTGATATGATTTCTTAGCCATATGATACTTTAAACGGATAAAATATTTGCATATATAAAAACATTGACTAATGAACTCAACTGGTGCTTCTAAGATACGCCTACCCCGGTGTACCTGACCTAAGCCTAATACGTGGGAAGGAGTAAGTAAGTTGCAGTTTTAAGTTAAGTTAGTTTTTTTTGCCAAGAATCTGAATCAAGAATTCTCTCTAAGGTTTGAATCCGCTCCGTACCTTGGTTATAGAATGAAGGAGGTCTTGTATCTCGTTTCTCAGGACTCGATCTCCCAGTAACCCGCAAGGGTGACTGGAAAACACTGGAGCTGGATTTCTCGGTGTGAGAAAAGGCAGCTTCTCCAGTGTGTCAAAGGGGCCTGGCGGCTTCCTTCGGCTCTCGCATCAGCTGGGCTTCGGATAAGTAGATAGCCGCTCTGCTCCACACCACCGTGTGTTGCTTAAGGCAAGTGTTGGTATATTTATACCTGGAAGGTGCTGTGTTTCACGTAAGGTTGGACATAAGACGTCAAAAAAAGATGTCACTAAGAACTGACTGTTCCTTTAGTGCTCGCAGGAGTTCAATGACAAATCAAAACAAAAACATGGGGAATTCCCAGGTTGCTGAAGGTTTGGTGTGTCGAAAAAACTTGTTGTGCTCTCTAGGAATCTAAGGAAGTAGCCTTGCCGTATTTGGGCTGTGTGCGCTATTACTGAATATGGGCAAGATTCGTATGTCTTCATTAGGACATGATTTATCATAATCGCATGAAGGCATGAATCAGGAATATTTAATTAGGATCCTAGATACATTCACAACACCCACTCCACGTATAATTTCCATCATTACTAAATACTAAGCAATATGTAAACATATAGGTATGCATGTGTTTTCCAACCCACCCCAAAATACAATGAAATGCATTTGAAATGTTATAGATACACGAAATGAGTATTATACTGTACGCTTTCAAGCAGAGTTATCATTCAGGAAATGCAAATAATATAGGCTGAATGAATTGCAAAAATTACATTTTTTGAAATGGCTCTGAATACAGAAAAAAAAGTCGAGACCATTTCATCACAAAGTTATATAACATTGTACATATGCTAGAGGCTGATTCAAAATATTGTCTCTAGAGTCTCTAAAAATAGAACTTCTGTTCTCTAAGAAGAGTTCTACTTTAAGCAGAGTACCATGTACCAAAAAATCTATACTACTATTATAAAGAGAGAACATAAACCTTTGAGCCAGGTAAACTACAAAAGTAATGCCCCAATCACTACACCCAATACACCATTTGAAAGGGGAGATGTGGCAGAAGGACATAGGCTATAGATATGTACACCATATACATTAAAAAATCAAAAACGCCAAAAGTGGTAAAGTAGTCCCTTGGGGGCGTGGGCGTGGCCGTGGGCGTCTCAAACAACAAATGTGGGCGTTCACAGGGCCTTGCCAAGTGCAAATAACAAACATAAGCCAAGCGACTTCACAACACACTTACATATGCACACATAGAGCGGAAATGCGCTTTCACTGAATTTAGAACGCACAATATGCAGACATAGAGCGGAAATGCGCTTTCAATGAATTTCTAACAAACATTTGCAAATCCCAACACATACAGCGGAAATGCGCTTTCAATGAATTTAAATTCACACATACAGCGCGGTAACACCAATATACAAAAACAACAGAGGTGCGCGCTATAAGAAATATACACACATTCGTTGCAGTTACCCAGACAAAATTGACGCACTCGCATTAAAAACCGGGCACTCGACGAGGAGTGTCAAATGACGCCACACAGGGGGCAGGATTAATCGCATACTACACTTATCACAATGCACTAAAGAAAACACACACGATTTCGGCTTACCAAAACAAAAAGTCTTTAACCATTGGACATTGACCAACGACGTCACAGGGGGGGTAAACACGAGCAAAAAAAAAAGCCAACATTTCCTAACGGAGAAATGCAATCGACTGCGCATTCACAAGACTTTCCTCACATCTTGCGGACAAGATAAAACGCTTACAATAAGACATACGAATAACGAAAATAACACAACTGCCCATAATCACTCGAGCACTGCCAGGACTTCACCACACAATTGACAAAACGAAAGGGAAACTTCTTTGAAGGGATACAAAAACGATCACACGGAAAGAGCCTTCAAAAGAAAAAAAACATTAAACAGGTGACACAACACTTTCCCCACATCTTGCGGACAACATAAAACGCGGAAAACAATACATACGAATTAAAAAATAACACAAGTGGGCCAAATCAGTTGAACAGGGCCAGGACTTGCACAGACATCTCTTCTGCGGGGCGGGCGGGGGCCCTGAAGCAGCCTTTTGCTCCCGGACAACGTCGGGACGGGCAGCTAGTTGTAAATATTTTGGAAATTGGGGGAAAATAATTTCGTTCTCGGGAAGGGAGAAATAATTTGTGTCACTGTCTTATTGGAGTTCTGTTTATCAAAAACTGAAGGCCGAATTCAGAGTTCAGGGAACGCTGTGAGCTCGTTTTTCAAATATTATTCTCGTTGTTGGGGGAGAACATTACTTCTGATAGGCCCGTACAAAATTCGTCTACAACAGTAGGCGAAAGTTGGGCCAACTCCGAAAAGGTGAAAATAGTGCATATGTGCGATGCGTTGCCATCATCGATGTCAGGATCAGCAATGTTCACAGAAGGTTGTACCTGTGTGGTGCTGCTTTCATCTCATACCTCACCCCCACTTAATCGTAATGGTGAAGTCTCAACGAATGCCGTCATCAGAATAGGTAGCCGCTGGGGACAACACATTGCATGAGTCGTTACAGGACAAAGCAAAGCGTCGATATCCATTGGTACTGCTGATGGTAGTGTAAGACAGACGTCCAACGCGCATTCTTCTCCGCATAGCAGACAACGAATCACAGGTAAGATGCAATTTTGCCAAATTGGTCTGAATGAAAGAAACCAGGTAGTATTCAGATCTCTTAGCCGGGCTAATCCGAGGACCTTAGTGATACGGTCTCGATATCGTATTGCTAGGATCGTTTCTTCCATCGTTGCCAGAGGTTTGTCTGTGACTTGGCTTGCCATATCGGAGCAGAAGGAACAAAAATAAAATTCCTGCTACGAGTCCCAAAATATGAGACAGGCCACCGAAGAGCGAATGCATAAAATTCAGGAAGATGCTAAGAACTGCTTCGAAGGGTGTTAGCAGTCCCGAAAAAATTGTCTTAAATACATGTGCGACTCCACTGGTATCTGACATGTTTAAGATTTGACTTAACATTTCTACGAAATGCACCACACAATTTGTCGATAATACGATATGTATCTCTGCCGCTGTCATTGCAACTTGCAGGTCATATGTCTGTTTGGATGAGGTTAAAGGCACAGTTGTTTGTAAAAGAATAGACTTCATTCTGCTTAAAGTATCATTTCGAATAGAAGAGATATTCACATAAGGCCATATTGCCACCTCCAGGTCTGGATTGCTGTTTGGATACAATACTTGCATACAGCAAATGACCCTGGACGTCACAGTTACGAGATAGGCCTTTCCTGGCACCATGCCACAGCAGCTGTGATCGCTTATTAAAACATAGCTACTGTTGGAAAGCTGTCTGAAAAATGGCTCTATCTGTGTTGTAGGGGTGCCCTGAAGATGACGTGAAAGGTTGTTCGAAGAACCTTCACAGGCCCCATGCAAGTTAATACCTTGGCACAGGAGTGTACTGCTTAGTGATTTTTTACAATCATTACCACTAAGAAATACCTCTTTTTTTCCCTTCACTGTAACATTTGTGTGTATAAGGTAAATTCCAGGTCGATTTGATGTATCCTTTACCCAACCTTTCATACAGGCCTGCTGGTATATATTTTTGGCAGTATTGAAACTGAAAAGTTGTAATCGGGATTGTAATGGTGCCATGTATTATCCATTCAATGACAGGTCTTTCTGACATTGTAAATGGTAATCTCTCAAGTTTTTCAATGATCAGTATCATATAGTCTGCTCCTTTTTGTGCCAAACTGATTTGTTTATCAGTAAGGTTAAAGATAGAAAACAATGACATTGTGTTGATTAAACGCCATGGCACATAGCCTGAACGCAGGTTTTGCAACGTCCAGCCTAGCTGTACAATAGAACGTAATTGGGTCTGGCCATATTGTAACATTAGCATGTTCTGCTCTATTATATCAATAGCAGATGATACGATGCTGTCCAGTGAATAGATTCTAAAGCACAGAGTCGTTAACCCATTGTCTACTACAGAAAATTATTTCTCCAAATTGATACGGTCAATTTCCCGTATTTTTTCTGCAGTTTCAATTTGTTTCAATTTCCAAGCTTCATTGTAAGCTGCGTATATACCAGCGTATATGAAACGTTTTATTTTTTTATTTTTATTTTTTTGGAAAACCTTTATTACAAGAAAATCTGAAACGTATTTGACGCTGTTTGCGAGGTCCCATTATGAAATCTCGCAAGTCAGCACCTTCTTTAAGTAAAGTTAAGTGTTGCTTTATTTTGGGAAGTGTGGATTTCTGTAGCCAGTCAAGGCATAGTTTTCCTACACTATATGTTATTATTATCCCTGGATGTTGTCTCCCGGAATATCTAGGGTCTGGCCTGTTCTGTTTGAACCCCTGTATTTTGTTCAGGAATCTATTTTGACAGTTATTTGTGTCTATGGGCCAGATCAACAATTTTTTCCAATCAGGATTTGTTCTGTTTTGTTTTAAAATATAGGACACGTCTAACCCCTCATCTGTAGTGGTATTTCTATCAGGCATAGGTTTTGGTATAGACAGGTTGTTTAAATCTTTTATTTTAGCTAAGCCAAGACAGGTTGTGTGCTGAATTGTGTCATTCAGGAACATTATTTGTTCTGGGATCATGCAGGCTCTGAATAATGCTTCTAGACCTTGTACCTGCCATTCTTTTGTTCCCCAGATGTTTTTTGTTTCAATGTTGTTTTTCCAAAACTCAAAACCAAATGTTGACATTTTGTCATAACATTTTTCAGAATAAATCAATTTAGTATTAGTCAGCATGTTTTTCATTCCTGTCTTATTTAACATCTTGACATAAAACATTTCTGGATCAGTGTGAATAAATCCTGAAAAGTATGGGAATTTTTCATAAAACGTATTTGAACTGCCTATTGGCGGAGTTGGACAGTGTTCCCACTGATTATAAGTAAATACATTTCTAGAATTCGCAGATTTATGCAGATAATGATGACCATAGTGGTTATAACAGTACATCTCTTCATAATTCGATGAGCCCTGTAAATAATCATGTTCTGTAAATTTTGCTGACATTTCTAAATCTGACATCATATTATTAATGTTTTCAAAGTCCCAATCATCAGAGAATGGACTTTGTGTCACAAAGTCACTTAATGAAATTTTGAATTGATGTGGATACTTCAAGAGCTCTACTGGGCCATAGATTTCATAGTCAGTTCTGTCCCATGCTATACCACCAGGCTTTGCTGTGATGTTCACTGATGATAGTTCTCTTTTCTCTATGTGAGAGGATATGTGTGGTTTCAGGACCAAGTTGATGTTCTGACTTGCTGTGTCCATTGTACTGTAATAAATCTACCCAAAATTAAAACTAAAATTAGCCAAAGTCGAAGGATAAGTACACCTAACACAATTCATAGTTCAATCCAAGGGGAAATCATATATGTTTCTTTGAGTTGATGAAAAAGTTCTTTAATTTTCAGTTTGAAAGTTTTTGTTGCTGGCTTGTCTCCATGTTCACTTGGATCATCAGAAAAGTCATCAAAGTTGATAAAGTAGCCAGATGCAGATCTGTCAATTGGTGGGATTGCTTCCGGATTTCCATTGATCTTTGCATTTTCTTTTGTTACATTTGTATAGTCCGAGGCTACATCGTTGTAGACTGGTGTTTCTTGAACTGTTGCAATTTGGGTTTCAAGAGGCACAAGTTCCATTGCTTTGTTGCATAGTTCTTTTTTTATTCACTGATGGTTTATCGAAAGTGACTAGTCTTTCAGTTTGAACCTCTTGAATTGTAGCAAGATTTGGACTTCTGCTATTTCTTGGGAGTCCACTGGGCCTACTACTTATTATTGGCCACATGATTGTGGTTTCACCAGGTCGATGGAACAACTGTGTTTTCCTTTTTACCAGCAAGTGGCGGTAGTACTAATGATCTTGTTCCGCTGACAGCTAAGACAGGTACTACTTTTCTGTAAGAAGGCCCAAATTCCTTCTTCACCGCGATCTTTTCTCTGACCAGATCCCCAATCTTTGGAATCCAGACAGGTCTTGCTGTGACAGGTGGTTCTTCAGTGGTTGCTGGCTTAGATTTTATGTTACTTAGACTTTTTCTTGTTTCATTCAAGTCCTGTAAAACAGCCAAACGATCTTTGATATCAAAGGTTTTTTCTTCTACCACTGAAGTATGACTATCTAAGTCCTGAATTCTGATTCTAGTGCTGAACAATAGTTTGTATGGAGTGAAACCCTTTAGAGATTTTCTTGGCAGATTGTTAAGACTACGTTGGACACTTGTTAGATGTTTGACCCACCCATCACTCGAACCTAATACCCTCGCCGTTATAGATTGCTTTATGTCACGGTTTTTTCTTTCCACAACCGCATTTCCCTCAGGATGGAAGGGAGAAGAGTACCGCAATGCAATGCCCATGGTGCTCATGGCCTCTTTGTAAGCTTGAGAGCTAAACGCAGGACCCTGATCAGAATGTAGCATGCCAATTACGTATGTGCTGATAAAGACTCGCAAATCTTTTATAACAGTTCTGGCGCCAGCCGAGCGCTGGGGCCACATCTTTAGTGAATCTAGTCTTAATAAAGATGGGACCGCATTTGTCCGGTCGGACGTCTGCGCATTGATAGGCTGATGTTGTCTAATAGTGGTGTCTGGGCTGGTGCTTGGTCCGGTTCACAACTGCGATCTCTGTTGCAGTCCTCACAATTTATTGCAAAATTGTAAATTTCTACGCTCATTCCAGGCCACCAGTATTCTGATTGTAGTTCTATCAGAGATTTCAGGATCTCTTGGTGCCTCAGACCCAATCCCATGTGTGCTTCTTGTATCAAGAAGATTCTCCGGTTCGTGTTTGGAATTACTCTATCCCCCTCTCCAGGGATTCGAGCAAACGGAACGGAGTTCGCATCAATTATGTATGTATTATTGAGTGGATAGTTTAGAGAAAATGCTGCATAGTCGCCTTTTAATGAGGCTTTTACTGCCAGCATGGTTTCTCCATCTATTTGTTTTTCTGAACACTTTTTAGTGGCTACGGAAGCCGGTTGACCAGCTACCGCTGTGGCTTTATCAGCCAATGAATTCCCTGCAACGTGATGACTCAGTGTATGTATCACGTGAGTCTTTTGTAGTTCTTTCTGTAAAAGAACTACTTCTTCCCAAAGTTTTTTATGCTTTATTGTGGCACCTGTGTCATCTTTGTAACCGTTTTGAATCCAAGTCTGCAGGTTCTTATTGCAAGATTGGACGCAGTAATGAGAATCGCACACTATTAGTGTGGGGAATTTGCGATCCGCATTTTCAAGCGCCATCTTTAGGATCTTATTTCAGCTCGCTGAGCTGTACAGTTTCTGAATGATTGTTTTAGTGACCATTGGTCTGAATTTACCTAAGCGCCAACGACCTTTAACAATCGCGCACGCGTTGTTGTAAATTTTCTTTTCCACAACAAAATGTTGTGCAAATCTGTCTGTGTAGATTACACAGGTGTATTGTTCTAAAGGCAGGATTTCGGTCGGCAGAGGATTTTCATATTCGTATTCCAGATTTTCTAGCTATTTCATATTAGGATCAACATAGTGTTTCACGTCTTCTGCAGCAAGAGAATTTTCCCATTGTATCCATTTCGGATCTAATGCCACTGCATGTAGATTGCGTGGACTTCTCAATGGCTGATTCTGCTGTGAAAACAGTTATCCTCTTGCCTTGGGCTAGGGCTCTTTCTCTTGCTACAGCAGTTTGAACCGCTATCAGAATATTTTCTGTAGAACTGAATTTCATTTCAGCTTGTGTGTACAAATGTGATTTGTACGCTATAGGTACCGTTTCTTCCTCATTAGAGGTCAGGTATGTGAATCCGCATCTTCCTGGGATGACTCGGATTACCAGATTGCGTTCGTTTGCGCGTGTTTGCAGTTTTGTTTTAGTTAACATGTCTGTCTGTAATGATCTCAAAATTTCTGTGTGTTTTTGAGTCCAATTATTTGGTTTAATCAGGTTTTATTAATTCGTAGAGAGGTTTAACCCTCTCTGCATAATTTAGAATGTATGTTCTTCCAAAATTTAGGAAACCTAGTATTGATTGTAAGTTCTTCAGCGTTTTAAGTGCTTGGAGTACTGCACATTTCTCTAGGACATTTTCTGCTAGGCTTTTACCTTCACTTGATAATTCATATCCAAAAAATAGGACGTTAGATGGGCTATTCTTGACTTTTTAAAGTTGAATTTGTAACCTTCGGATGCAAACCCAAGTATTATGGTGTTCATTCTTTTCAAGTGAGTCTCCAGGTCATCGTCTGTAAGAAAGATGCCATCGACATAGGATAATGCCTCATCATCATACATTTGTAGTAATTCTGTTACCCTTGCTGAGAATAATCCTGGGTTATTTTTGAATCCCTGTGGGAGTCAGCAAAATTGTTTTTGCAACCTCATTATTGAGAAAGCGGTCAAATACCTGCTTTCAGGTGCAATGTTTTAACAGAAGAATCCATTAGAGATATCTAATGTCGTTTTATATTTTTTGCACACAATGTTATTCATTAGTGCTGCACTATGAGAGTTTTGGACTGCAAAAGTTTTACAGCAGGAGTTTAAATGTCTGTAGTCCAAAACTACATGATATGAATCGTCTGGCTTGGAGACAGGAAACAAAGGATTTTTCATTTGTGAGGTGCATGTTTCAATCACCCCTTGATATTCAAGTTGATCTAAGATCTCCCTGACTTGCTTTTTAGCTTCTTGTTTAACTGGGCACTGTCTTTGTGCAGTAGGTTGATTTTTCAACTGGATTTTGTGGTGAGGAGAGTCCCATTCCCATCCTACATGATTTTTATATAAAGCAGGAGCTTGGGCCACTGCCCATTTTCTTGCAAATGTGTATTTTTTATGAATCGGGATATGATTTGAGAAGGCAGGCATAATCATTTCTTCACCATGAGGGCACTCCCTGACAAACTCTGGTGGCCAGTCTTTTTCAGCTAACAGGATATCATAGCCTTTGGAAAGATTCTCCAAAAAGAGACCTTTTATTTTCCTAGTTTTATCTCCCTCTATACGTAATGTTATTTCATATAGTTTATGGGGCACGCTAACTCGCGTGTCTGCAGTTTCCACCTGAATGTATTCATTCATGTCCACTGTCTCCAGAAGATTCATCAGGATCTTGCGAGCTATGGTCACTTCTGCTGCGCTGTCTAGCATTGTCTGAGCCCATTCTCCGTTTTTCAGTTGTGTCCTCAGGATTCTCGGCATGTTTAATTTTAACACCTGCTACCTTCTTTCTGGGAAATTGTGATTTTTTACTTTGATGAGCAGGATCTTTGGACTTGACGTGCTCTTCCTTGTGTTCTGACCGTCCTCTTCTTTCCGATTTCTGTGAGGAAGTCTGAAAAGATTGAGAGGGACGTGTATCAATATCATGATATCTGTCAGGTTTTCTTAATTTATCCCTATCTCTAAGGTTATATCTTTTTTCAGAGGGCTCCGTTTGGGGAGACTTGTCCCCTCCTCCTGGAGACTTATTTCTCCATTGGGGAGACCTTCCTCTGGACTGAAATTATTTTTCACTGGGAGTAGTTTGTTTATTACCCTCCCATTTCTTATTTTGAGAATTGAGATTGTTTTTAATAAAGTTTTTTTCAGGATTTTCAATTAGTTGGGGTTTTACTGGTTTACCACCCAAACTATCTCTTCCTAATTCTTCATAGCATTTTTCAATTATTTTAGCAAGCTCAAAAGATTGGTCTGTTATATCTGTTTCCTTCAATTTTTGGCGGATTACCACACATGCTGCTTCTCCTTTTATGTTGGCTAGTAATATAGCCGAGACCTGCTTGAAGTCTTTCAGTAATTTCATACCCAGAGTTAAAGCAGGTTCTGGACCGTATTCATTTTGAATCTGTCTTAGTACATCTGGTATAACCGCCATTGACGGAACACCATGTGTTTTTGTGTAGATGGAAGCAAAGACCGTGCCCCAAGTGTCGCAGTCCTCCACATGTGGTGCGACCCCCATTGGGAGACAGATAGTCAGAATTCTGTGTTTTTCGTGAGGGGTAGTATCAGGAAATACTGCCTCTATCTGAGTGATTTTTTGAGCTAACCAGAAAGGAATTTGTTCCCGCTTTGCGGGTGTTTTTCCAAGACATGATTGAATATTCTAGTCACTTGCCTTGCAGCAGACCCTGCAGCTGACTAGGCGCTGCTTCAGTGACAGACACGTCCATCACCACCATCTTGGGTGAGGAGCCGGAGCAGGCGAGCGGTCCAGGGCTCCACCTCTCCCGCCCTCACCGGTACAAAAACCAACAACCCGAGTGCACTGATTGACAGAGTGTCTGAGTCCTGAGGCGGAAAGCCGGGACGCGTGTGTTGTGTGTGTTTAATACTCCCCGTTTTTATTGCTGTATTTTTACAAGTCCTGACTAATAGGATCTACGCGCTTCACTTTTAAAATTGTATTGTACCCCCCCTACGCTCCTAGGGACGGCTATTCTCAGCCATCTAGTCACTTGCCTTGCAGCAGACCCTGCAGCTGACGAGGCGCTGCTTCAGTGACAGACACGTCCATCACGTCCATCACCGCCATCTTGGGTGAGGAGCCGGAGCAGGCGAGCGGTCCAGGGCTCCGCCTCTCCCGCCCTCACCGGTACAAAATGGCCCCTCTAACAAGGGAGCGCAACGGACGGGCGCAGCGGGCGCGCCGGCGGCGCGCCAAAGGAAAGCCCGTCTGCGCCCGTCCGCGCCCTGACGGGCCCCGGGACTCGCCGCGCTGTTGGTCCTACCGTCTATACCCGTGACGAGCTGCTCTCCTACAACACCGGTCACGGCTTCCTTAGCGATCTATCACGCCACCGAGCCCAAAGACTGAGGATCCTTGGCCATAGCACTCCAACCACGGACACCATCACTACGTTCACGGTGGGTCTTGATAGTCACATAGTGCCCGCCCCCTCTCCCCCTCTCCTGTCCATAGCTCACTTAAACACTCGTTCCATGGTCAAACATAACTTAGACCTTTTCCTCTTATTGGCTACTTACCGAGACGTGGCTAACTCAAGACTCAGCCCAAGACATTATCTCGGCCTTACCACCAAACTACCGGATTATTCACTCTGATCGGGGCTCCTCTAAACCGGGCGGGGGAGTGGCAGCAATCTTTCGCCACGATCTAAAAATCACAGCCCTGACTAATCTGAAGTTACCAGATTCTGAAAACCTAGTATTCAAAATTGAAACGTCCCATTCCCCCATAGTATGTGTCCTTCTCTACAGACCCCCCAACAATATGCCGTCTTTCCCCCTAACGTTCAGTGAACAAATCGCCTACCTGGCTATCGAACATGCCAGGATTTTACTGGTAGGGGACTTTAATTACTGGTTCAACGACCCCAGGGAAAGCCCTCAGTCGCAGGAACTCACCGAGCTCCTTACGAACCTCAACTTCAACCAACAAGTTCAAGCACCAACCCACAGCAAGGGTCGCATATTTGACCAAGTTTGGACAAACTCCCCCTCAGTGACATCCCTGGCAATATCGCCATGTCTATGGTCTGATCATTTTCTGCTTAAATATAGTTTAGCCCAACCTGTTAAAAATAACGCCGCTACAGCTACCGGCGGCCGCGCCAGGAAATGGAACTCTTTAGCCAAACCTGACTTTATACAAACCTTGGCCACTTCCATCCCTCCCCACCACCATGATGTCAACGTAGCTGAAAGCAATCTTGCTCACTGGCTGCAAGAAGCCAGCGATGCACATGCCCCGTACAAAACAATCAAACTGGCCCAAAGAGCCGATGCCCAAAAATGGTTCTCTTCAGACCTGAAGGCAAAGAAACTAGCCCTTCGCCAACTTGAACGACTTTGGCGCCGTAACTACGCTTCTGACGCTAAAACTCGATACATTAGCGCCAGGAAGGAATACATGAAATCCATCTTAGAAGCTAAAACCATCTACTTCTCTGCCCGTATCACTAATTCGACTAACAAATCTAAAGATATATTTTCAATCCTCAACGAACTAACCAATTTGGACGAAGTTCGGCCCAGTTTGCCCCCAACCCAGGCTCTGTGTGACTCACTGAACCTTTTCTTCACTGAGAAAATCGCCACCATTAAATCAGTATCCCCCGATGCTCAAACCCTTCCCTCTTAGACTCAGACTCTTCTCCTTTGGATTCAGAACCTAAAGCAACCAGCTCACTGTGTGATTTCACCCCTATCACTCCAGAAATATTCCAGGAATTGTTGATAAGAGTGAAATCAGGCGCTCCTTCTGATAAATGCCCCCCCTACATCTTAAAAGAATGTTTATCAGTGATTCCGGCACCTGCCTGCTCCCTTTTGAAAGGCTCACTGACCACTGGACAAGTCCCACGTGCCTTCAAAGAGGCAACATGTTATATCCTATGTTCCTTCATTGCTAATGCTTTTCCTATGTTTTGTATCCTAGCATCTAGTTGCTAGGTTATTGTGGAATGTTCTGCTCCTGATCTTCAGTTGAAGACTGGAGCTTGTTGGATGTGCACTCTGATGGATCTAATGCTGTATTTGAAACTCTTAATTAAACTTAATTCCTAAGTTTACCTTCTTCTCCTGTGATTCCTTGGATACAACATAAATTGGCGACGAGGTGGTCAAGTCAGCATTACCTACGAACCTACGCCCAAATTTAATTTTCTCAAGATCTCATCAGACTTCAGATGCTCATCCCTGATTTTTGAATCCTTGCTTTTCTACAAGTTTCAAGTCTCCCATCAACCTGCTTCAAAATTGGACTCTTGTAAGACTCAACTACCTTGACTTCATATTAAAGTAAGATACTTCTTATATTATGTGATTTGATAGCACCAGCGCCTGTATTTTATCTGTGCCCTGATTGCACCAGCGGCTGCTCATTAATTCTGCCTACTTTTCAGCTGTCACTTTCTCCTGGCTTTAAATCTAACTTCTCACTGTGCTTTAATTACACCAGAAAGAACACTGCTTGCTCTACTACGTGATCTGATTGCACCTGCGCCTGATTATTATTTCTTACTGTGCTCTGATTGCACCTGCGCCAGTTGCTCATCTCAAAGTACTATTTTATTCACTATCTTTCAGTTGCTCTTAATTCATATGTGCCTGTTTCCTTCGCCAACTTTCAGCGGCTGTTTGTTTGATTGTGCCTTGATTGCACCTGCGGCAGACCCTTGTTACTTATTTTCACATTTACCTCGGTGACTCTTGAAAATTTCACCGTTCATTTTCCCCGTTTTTTCGTTTTCCATTCTGACACTTAATCAATCTCTACATTTGTCTCTACCTGCTTAGAACTTTCTCCCGTTCAAAAAAAAATCGCCATTCTCACCTTACTGGCGGTTTGACCAACACGAGAACGGCAACACGCGCTGCATTTTCGTCTTCAGCTTCCATCTGCTTTTGACAACAAAGTACGTCACCACCGATTGACGTCTGGATACGTCTTCACGCACAGCGTAGCGGCCATTTTGGTTGCTTAGCGACAACATACACAAAATTGTCGTTACGAGTCTCGACGTTTCCTCTTCATACGAGGTAATTTACTTGTTTATTTTCTACGCTGATACACTCAGCCATAAGACTGAGTGTTCACATTAGTTTCTGCTCATTTGCAACGTGTGTCAACAACGCTGACACACACAGCTTTCATTACTCTTCGTTTTTTCTTCCACAACGTGTGTTCACTTGTTGGATGTGCACTCATTCTACTTGTTTTCCGAAACCACCATTTATTTCACTTGTGTGTTTCCTACGCTGACACACACAGCTGCTCCTGCATATTTAATACAACGTGTGTTGTCAAAATTTTATTCAGAATCAAACTTCTACGCTGATATATATATAGCTGATTATAGACTGTTGCAACGTGTATTTTCAGCTAACATTATAGATTGACTTCAATGTACAGATTATCTTCGCTGATACACACAGCTGATATTTGATTTTTACATTACAGATTGACTTCAACGTGCGTTATTTATATTGATACTCACAGTTAACATTGTTAATTCTATATTTTATTACAGTTGATATATTTATATGTTGTATCAAGTGTGATTTTAATCCTGTAATTTTATTAATGCAGAATGGCTCAACAGACTGCAGTTCTTCCTTCTTCATTTCTTCCAGAACCAGGTACACCTAAAATTAAATGGTCCCACTGGTTTAAAGCCTTTAATAGCTATATAATTGCCATTGATGCCGTGAAATTTCCTGCTGCTAGGAAAAATGCAATGTTATATAGTGCTTTGGGTGCTGAGGGTCAAAGAATCTTTGATCACCAACCTCCTGTTACTAGACCTCCCTCAGATGACTGGAATGAGTACACTGAGGCTATTGCTCGTCTAGAAAAATACTTTAAGGATGAACCAAGCGTAATTGTCGAAAGACATAGATTTTACACACGCAAACAAAGGGAGTATGAGAAAATTGATATATTTTTAGCTGAGTTGAGAATTTTGGCTGCAACTTGTGAATTTGAAGGCCCTATTGATCAGTATCTCAGGGATCAAATTGTTGTAAATTGCTTTAATAACAAAGTTCAGGAAAGGATTTTGTGTTGTCGTAACCCCTCTTTGCAAGAAACTTTGGAATTAGCTAGAGGTATAGAAAGATCTGCTTTTGCTTCCAAAGAGTTAGGCAATAATAAACCTACACATGTAGATTTAGTAAAATCCACTTCCTCAAAAAATTCTCAACGTAGTCAACCTCCAAAACTCGAATGGAAGAAGTCTGATAAACCTCCCACTTGTTACAGATGTGGATCAAAATTACACCTTGCTAATTCAACTTCTTGTCCTGCCTTAAAAAAACAATGTACGAACTGTAAAAAGATTGGTCATTTTGCTACAGTCTGCAAGTTTAAATCCAAGACAATGTACCTTGAGGTCTCGGATTCTGATAATCTTAATACATGTGAAGAACAGATTGTAAAGAAAATATTGTTGTCTGTAGACATGATAGATGATCATGAAGATCCATCTATTTATGATCCAATATGTGATCTTAAAATTGGTCAGATTCTTGTTAAGGTCACTGTAGATTCAGGATCCCCCATTACCATCATTGCGGATTTCCTGTTTCTTAGACATTGGGACGCAAATTCACTCCTACCTCCCGATATACGTACAGTTGCATTTAATGGCAAAGTCATTGATTTATTGGGTTTCTTTAATGACAGTTTAACCTTTGAAGACCGTTCTATTGAGGCAAAAATCTACGTTTCAAAAAAAGGTTATAATGTCTTGGGTTGGAGAGATCAAGGTAAATTCCCTTTAGTGTTAAGACCTGGTACCAGAAATCCCATTTCTTTAGACCGTTCCATCAATATTAATGCTCTAGTTACTGAAGAACTTTCTTTAGAAAGTATCATAAATAAATACAACAATGTTTTTTCTGACAATCTTGGATCAGTTAAAGGCTATGAACATAAAATTATTTTGAAACCTGATGCTGTTCCAGTAATTCATAAGGTAAGACATGTCCCTCTAAGCATTATGGAAAGACTGAAGGCTCACCTTCAACAACTGAGTAAAGAGGGAGTCATTGAAAACATCAACTCTTCGTTGTGGGTTTCTCCAATTGTAGTCGCACTTAAGAAGAACTGTGATGAACTCAGGCTATGTGTAGATTTAAGAGCTCTAAACAAAAATATTCAGGTAGATTGTTTTCCTCTTCCCCGTATTCAAGATATGTTGGCTCAGCTTAGAGGTACAAAGGTTTTCTCTACCATAGACTTACGAGCAGCCTATCACCAGATAGAGTTGTGTGAAGAATCTAGAGACTTAACTGCTTTCAACACTCCTTTTGGTTTGTTTAGATATCTGAGGTTACCTTTTGGTCTTGCTTCAGCGGCCTCAGTTTTTCAGAAACTAATGTTTCAGTTATTTGGAGAAGTTCGTGATGTCTTGGCCTACCAAGATGACATTTTGATCTCTACTAACACTGTGGAAGAGCATCTTGTCAAACTTGATCAAGTTATTGGTATTTTAAGTGACCATGGTATGACTGTAAAAAAACAGAAATGCAAATTTCTCCTTAGCGAGGTTGAGTACCTTGGTCATACCATCTCTCACAAAGGCATTGCTCCAAAACATGATCTTTTACAAGGCATTCGTGATTGCGCTCAACCCATTAACAAAGATCAATTAAGATCATTTTTGGGTTTGAGTGAATTTTACTCCAGATTTGTACAGAATTTTGCACATGTTAGTGAGCCTTTGAGGTCACTTACTAGGAATAATGTCAAATTCGTGTGGGATGAAGTGCATAGAGTGGCTTTTGAGTCCTTAAAAGAATTGATCATACATGCCCCGGCTCTCAAACCGTTTGATGGGAACTCTCTCTCATTCATTACAGTGGATGCTAGTAATACCGGTCTAGGTGCTGTTCTGAGTCAAGCTGATGGTGGGACTGAAAATGTTGTTGCCTTTGCTTCCCGTCAACTTTCCCCTTCCGAAAGAAATTATAGTACCATCGGAAAAGAAGCTTTAGCTTGTGTTTGGGGAGTTAGACATTTTTCCACATATGTTTGGGGCCGTGAGTTTGTACTAATTTCAGATCATAAGCCATTGATTTTTATTTGGAATGACAAAGGCTTAAGGAATGCTAGCCCTAGATTGAGTCGTCTTCTTTCTAAACTTTATGACTTCAATTTTGTCATGAGACATATCCCTGGTGGAAAGAACTTCACAGCAGATTTTTTGTCCAGGTGTCCTTCAAGTGAATTGAAGTTTTCTCCTGTCCTCGATGACAAAGAAGTAGTGGTTAATCTTTTGGATGGACTAGTTTTAGCAAAGGATGTGGTTTCTGAATCCGATTGGATTAAAGAATCTTTGCAGGATTCTTCTTTTCTTACACTTAAAAAATATATTGCTGAAGGTTGGCCTAGAGAAAATCTTATTGATAAGGATCTTCTTCCTTTTTCCAAGGTTAGGGATGAATTAAGTTTGGAGGGTGATTTCCTCTTGAGAGGTGTCTCCCTCATTCCTCCTGTTTCTATTCGAGACAAGATTATTGAGATTGCTCATAAAGGTCATGGGGGGATCACAAGTACAAAAAAAAGATTGAGACTTCACTATTGGTGGCCAGGGATGGACATCTGTGTGGATACCTTCTTGAATGGCTGTAGTGAGTGTTCTCATGCAGAGAAATCATTGAGGACTGTTAACAAACCCTTGTGTCCCGTTACTTTCCCTGACAGTCCATGGGAGAAATTAGGCATGGATTTTCTAGGGCCCATTGGTGGTTTAAACCAGGGTTTCAGATTTATTCTCACCATTGTAGATTATCACTCCAAATGGGTTGTCTGTGAGTTTTTAAAAGAACCTAATACTCATAATGTCATAAAATGTCTTAAGAAACTTTTCCAGTCCGAAGGAATTCCCAAGTTCTTAGTATCGGACAATGGGGTACAGTTTGTATCTTATGAAATGAATAGTTTTTTGGATAATTTTGCCATTAAACATCTTACCACTGCTTTGTACTCCCCACAGGGCAACGGCTTAGTGGAGAGAGCGAATCGTGTCCTGAAGGACGCAGTTCAACTAGCTATTTCTTCTAGCCTTTGTGTTCAGGACGTTGTCTACGACAGAGTTTGGTCGTACAACAACACACCACATTCAACCACTGGGGTAACACCTTTCCTCTTATTAAGAGGGAGACAGTCCTTTAATGAGTTATCCCCTGGTTGGGTTGTCAGCAAAACATCTCAAAGTAAAGATGTTGTTGATCTGGATATTGTCAAAGATAAGGTTGTTTCTGCACAGCTTAAGTCCAAAGTCAGATATGATCTGGAAAAACATGTAAAAGAAATCTCCTTAAGCGTTGGTGACAAGGTTAGAATCCGTAGACCATGTAAGACCAAAGGCTCAAAGTTTTATCCAGAGACATCTATTGTTCAAATCGGCAAACATGCTGTTAAAGTTACTGGTGGTAAGTGGTGGAGTAAAAGGGCCGTTTCAAAAGTGAAGGGCTCGGACGTTGCTTCTGTTGATGTTCCAGATCCAGACGGTATTCCCAATGTAGTTGACCCTATCACTTTGTTTCCATGTAATCTTCCTTCATGTAGTTCCAATGTGTCTGATGGGGCTCTATCATTTTTTGACAAACCTAATATTCATGAGGAAGATTCCCTTCAATCCCTTCAATCCACTGCTTTAACCAGTTCTGATGATAATAACTCGACTTCTCTAGATAAAAGTGAAGTTGTTTCAGGCCCTTCTAAGGTCTCTGCTTCCTGTTCAAAATCATCCAGAGTTAAGTTTACACCGAAATATTTGAATGATTATATTACCTGATATGTTGTTCTATTGTAAATTGTTGTTTCATCTTTTGTTTTATCTCCTTATTTTAATATGTTTTGTTTATTGTGGGAAAGGAGGTGTGTTATATCCTATGTTCCTTCATTGCTAATGCTTTTCCTATGTTTTGTATCCTAGCATCTAGTTGCTAGGTTATTGTGGAATGTTCTGCTCCTGATCTTCAGTTGAAGACTGGAGCTTGTTGGATGTGCACTCTGATGGATCTAATGCTGTATTTGAAACTCTTAATTAAACTTAATTCCTAAGTTTACCTTCTTCTCCTGTGATTCCTTGGATACAACATAAACAACACAACATTAATACCTCTTCTGAAAAAACCGGGCGCAGACCCCACTTGCAACTTAAATTACCGACCCATCTCCCTCCTCCCCTTCTTGGCGAAGGTTTTGGAAGCACATGTCGCCAACTGCCTGTCTAACTTTATCGAAACATCTAACTGCCTTGACACCCACCAAGCAGGCTTCCGCCCTGCGCACTCAACTGAGGCTGTGGTAGTGGCAGTCCTGGACACCCTTAGGGACTGTGCAGACAATCGCACCCCGCAGGCCTTAGTGCTCCTGGATTTATCAGCCGCATTTGACACGGTCGACCACACCATCTTGATCGACCGTGTCACACAGGCTGGCATCCAGGGCACGGCAGCGGCCTGGCTAAAGTCCTTCTTGTCGAACCGCTCCCAAGCAGTTCGACTAGGTAACTTAGTGGGCACTAAACAAGCTATCACCTGCGGCGTACCTCAGGGCTCGTCCCTATCACCACACCTGTTCAACCTCTACATCTCCCCCTTAATCCAGGCCCTCAGGAAAAAACAGGTTACGGTGCTAAACTATGCGGACGACCTACAGCTCCTATTCACAATTGACAACTCAGACACGTCCATCGCTTTTTTCCAGTCTACAATGAGGTTCATCCAAGCCTGGATGAACCAGAATCATCTTAAATTGAACCCTGGGAAAACGGAGCTGGTCCTTACCGGGGACAGTGCTAAACACTGGGGCCCACACTACTGGCCATCAGACATGGGCCCAGCCCCGTCCCCCTCTCCATCGGCAAAAATGCTCGGCATCACCTTAAACAGTGACCTTTCGCTCAAAACGCAAGTTGGTCAGGTAGTCTCCAAATGCCTTTTTCAACTAAGGAAAATCCGGAAGGTTCGCCGCCTTCTGACCCGCGAAGCCTTGATACAGGTGGTGCTTGCCACTGTGATCTCTCACTTAGATTATGCCAACTCAATCTACCTGGGTCTTCCTCAGTTCCTCCTAAAACGTCTACAGATGGTGCAGAACCACGCTGCAAGACTGATTCTAAGACAGCCTAGATGGCAGCCAGCAACCCCCCTTTTGAAATCACTCCACTGGCTCCCGGTAACTCAGCGCTGCATTTTTAAAGTCAGCTGTATGATGTTTAAAGCACTCTACGGCAAAAGCCCCAAATTCATCTCCAAACTGATCATAAAATACAATCCGCCTCGAAGTCTACGCTCAGCACACCATTGTCTTCTACAAACACCCTCCTTCAAACGCAAACGGTCGGGTGGCTGTAGATTTGGCACCCTGGCACCTCGCCTATGGAACTCCCTCCCCCTCGAGATCAGATTATGTCCTGACCTCCTGTCATTCAGGAAGCTACTAAAGACCTGGCTCTTTTTACAAGCTTATCACTAATCCCTAACCTCCTCCTCTGACCACACTCTGTCCTCACAGCGCCAGGAAACCAACCGGTGTCAGCGCGCTATACAAACCTTTGTTAACATAACATAACAATATTCTGTGGTGTGATTTTATTTGTATTCCCCTGATGGGGGGTGTTTTGAGGAATTTTAATTGCAGGTTGGACTGTTGAAGTCCGCATGACATATTGGACTAATTGTCTATGTATTTTAATTAGTTGTTTTAACTGAATTAAAAGTTCTCTGTCTGACATTTCTTCAATGTCTGGGTGTGGTGTGTAGCTGGCTAGAACCGGCCACGTGGCTCCTGGTCTACCTAGTGGACCGAGCCTGGTAATGTGATTTTGATGTTTTAGGGCGCCATTAAAAAAGAGCAGGTGCTCTTGGTATGTTAGTGGAATTTCAATTTCCTCGAAAGGAGAGTATTCTGCTGGAGATTCCGCTACTTTATAGTAGTGGAGCTCACGTGTCACAGTATGTGCTGCTGGAAAAGTTATCCAGGAATAGAATACCTCTGTCTGCCGATACTCATGTGCCCCTACCACAAATACAACTGTACCACCTCTTGGTGATACCCCATTTTCTATAAGTTTTATAGTTATGGTTTTTCTTATATTGGCCGGGATGAGTATTGCATCCAGGTCGTCTTCAATAAACCCTGTAAGGTCTACACCCGGTTGATTCGCATTTACTGCAGCTTCATCGGTGTCGTTATTGTCGCCGTGATTTGACATTGTTTAATGAAAGTTTCTTGCAACGCAAGTTTTGAGGAAACAAAGATTAGGTGCACAATATTTTGGAACACTGTATCCTTCAACATTGACTATACCGTAAACTAATACATAGGATTCTCATCCTACTAAGTTTTGGTGGATATTAACCTTTCACCCACTCCAGACGTCTATTGGAGTTTTTACGGGAGAAAGGGGTCTGTGGGAAAAGCACGACTGAGTTACTCTAGTATCTTGCGTTAATATTATCGCCTTACCAAACGTTGGGCGCCTTGTAGTGTAGTTCCTTTATTCCCAATAGGCTCTGAGCATTGGAATAACATAAACAGCAGTGTAGCCGTAGGACTGAGGTCATCTAGGTCTCTACTGACTATGTTAGACTTAATTAGTTTTTGCCAGCTAGCTCAGAGGTCACTAGAAACTTTCTCGAATGAATAGGGAGGGGTTAACTTCCCTGATTTAGACAAGAAGGGATTCGCTTCTGACAACCATATAACATGACAACTTTGCTCCCCCAGAATAAGGAGTGTATCTCCAGAGTCGTGTGAAAACAATAGACAGCTATTTCACTTAGTCAATCGTACATGCTTAATTTCACCAGGGTGCAGAGAAATAGAGCGACGGGCGTTTTCAATAAAAGGTGTTATTTTATTGAGCAGTCTTCTTTCTCATGCAAGAGAAATGAATTGCCACAATTGCAATACTTATCATAAAGTAAAGTGCGTACAGTAAAAGGAGTATTATAAAATAACACTGTAAAAGCATTGATATAGTTTCTTAGCCATATGATACTTTAAAACGGATAACATATTTACATACATAAAAACATTGACTAATGAACTCAACTGGTGCTTCTAAGATACGCCTACCTCGGTGTACCTGACCTAAGCCTAATACGTGGGAAGGAGTAAGTAAGTTGCAGTTTTGAGTTAAGTTAGGTTTTTTGCCAAGAATCTGAATCAAGAATTCTCTCTAAGGTTTGAATCAGCTCCGTACCTTGGTTATAGAATGAAGGAGGTCTTGTATCTCGTTTCTCAGGACTCGATCTCCCAGTAACCTGCAAGGGTGACTGGAAAACACTGGAGCTGGATTTCTCGGCGTGAGAAAAGGCAGCTTCTCCAGTGTGTCAAAGGGGAGGGGCGGCTTCCTTCGGCTCTCGCATCAGCTGGGCTTCGGATAAGTAGATAGCCGCTCTGCTCCAGACCACCGTGTGTTGCTTAAGGCAAGTGTTGGTATATTTATACCTGGAAGGTGCCGTGTTTGATGTAAGTTTGGACATAAGACGTCAAAAAAAGATGTGACTAAGAACTGACTGTTCCTTTAGTGCCCGCAGGAGTTCAATGACAAATCAAAACTGTTAGACCTGTCAGCCTTAGGGTGGTCGCCCCTACATTTTTGCCCTTTTTGCCTCCCATTTTGACCTTACATTTTGTTGGACTTAGGACTCTGGGCACCTCACCACTGCTAAACAGTGCTGAGGTGCGGGTGCTCTCCCCTAAAAACCTTGTGAGGCTGGCATATCTGCCACAAGCCACTGCTACTGCAGTAAGGCTAATCCTCCATAGGCTAATATTGGGAACCTCTCCTTATGGGATAACTTCTGACAGGGACCTAATAAGTCTGTCATGTTTGGTCTTGTTGGACTCGGGGCGGGGAACCCTTTCCAATGATATATAGGGTTTGGGCATTACTACGCTAGGGATCCCACGTTTATAAAGTGGACCTTTTCCTGCCTACACTTAGATTAGGCTGCAGACTCCCCCCTCCCCTCTGCATACTGATAGCCTGCCTGGGTTGGGAGGAGGGAGTGGTGATTCACACCTTCTTCCCTGGGATGAGCTGTGATGGGCTGCCCACTGTAGCCTTAACGGCCTGTCTCTCGTCACTGTGACAGCTAGGTCAGGGAAGGCAGGGAACATACCAGAACTCCCTGGACTCTTCCAGAAACCCCTGCCCCCAGACCCTTCCAGAGACTTCCACCACTTTCTAGCTCCTAGACTAAAAAGATATATAAGGGAGGGTCCTGGCCTCACATTCTTGTTACACTGCTGGACCTGGAAGAATCCCTGCTGGAGTGAGGACTGCTGCGCAAGAGGATTGCCACTGGGAAGGAGGCTGACTGCTCCAAGGAACTGCTGCCCCACAACCTGCTGAGCTGCCCTACTGTCTGCTGATCCTGCCCTGCATGGGAGACTGCAACATCACCACCAGAGGGTCTCCACAACATCCCAAAGGAACTACTTTTCTTTGAACCACATTTTAAGGAGTCTTCAACCTTTTAAAGATTGCCTTTTTTGGGACTGCACCCTTTTTAAGCTAAAGGAAACTACCTGTCCTTGGACCACAGTGTTTTAAAGACTGTCCTTTGGAATAGCAACAACACTCTCAAGATTTGCCTTGCAACTCTGTGCCTGCCCTCAGCACTGCTTGCCCCGTGATCCTCCCGAGGGCTCTGTGATTGCCTCTGCTTCTGGCGCAAGCCGACTGAAACTGGCCCTGAGGTCACCGCCACTGGGACCGGAGCGCGCTGTGTAGCGCTGAGAAGCGAAGCGCTGCGTGGCCGGAGGCTCCGGACTTGGAGACACTGTTGAGCGCTGTGCTAAAGGAGCACTGTGTGGCCGTGACCCCCACCCGTGCAGCGCCTGCTGAGCCCGAGGCCCCAGGGGGAGAGGAGCCTCGCACCCGCGCCCGCAACCACCACCCCAGGTAACGCCTCAGTGCAACCAGGCTGCTGCGAGGGGGCGGGGTGCGGGTTGGCCGGGTACCTGGAGTGTGAGCTTTGTGCTTGGCTGGGAACCGTCCTTCACTGACCGGCCTACGGGGGCATAAATACTTGGTAATTGACACTGGGGCATTTTTTAGCATTACCAGCAGCGCCTGGGCAGCCGCACTTCCTACACTGGGAGCATCATTTCTATGAGAGGCACACTTATTATGCTACAAGGGAACTTTGGCCTAAGAACCTTCCCCCAGTGAATTTTGACCATAAGGACCTACCTCAAGTGAACTTTTGCCATCCAAGGACACTGTGAGAAAGACATTGCCAGCAGGAGCCCTTGGCACACCTGAGCTTTTGGTGATTTGATCAGGCCTGGGAACTGGATTCATTCTTATTGGTTATTGATCTTGCTTGGAAACTGGAATCCTTTTTATTATTGATCAGGCCTGGGAACTGGATTCATTCTTATTGATTATTGATCTTGCTTGGAAACTGGAATTCTGTTTATTATTTATCTTGCCTGGAGCTGGATTTACCTGCTTTTGGTTCTTGCATATCTTTTAGATAAAGAAATTCTTATTCTTATACAAAACTGGTGTGGTGTTCCTTTTGTGAGTGTTTTTACTGTGTCATCGCCGTTGTGTGTTGCACAAATACTTTACACATTGCCTCTGGAGTTACGCCTTTGCTGCTCTGCGCCAAGCTACCAGGTCGGAAGCGGTGGTCCCTACTTGGACTAGGGTGCATACCCCTGCCAACTAGAGACCCCAGTTCTAACAAAAACAAAGACATGGGGAATTCCCAGGTTGCTGAAGGTTTGGTGTGTCAAAAGAACTCGTTGTGCTCTCTAGGAATCTAAGGAAGTAGCCTTGCTGTATTTGGGCTGCGTGGGCTATTACTGAATATGGGCAAGATTTGTATGTCTTCATTAGGACATGATTTATCATAACCGCATGAAGGCATGAATCAGGAATATTTAATTAGGGTCCTAGATACATTCACAACAGCATGGGTATGGAGCAATGAAAGGAGCAGTTGACATTTAGGTGGATCGCCTTAGAGGTGCTGTGACTTTCTCGTACTTCCTAAGACTTTGGACTATACACAATGTGCCGTTATCCGGAAGAGCAGGGGACACTACTTTTTTTGGTTGCTGATTTGGTCCTTTTGGTAATAAGAAAAGTTACATTATCGGGGGTAAATGTCCTACCTGCCAGGTCAATGTCTTGAACATCTGAAACACATTTTCAGGCAATAGTTCCAGAAGTATTCATCAATTTCTGCCAGAAGCTTTTAAAGCATTCATCCTAGGCAATTTATGTACTGTACTGCTGAAATTTTGTCCATCTTGAGCAGTATACACCATTGGTTGTGTTGGGGGAGAAGGACCAAATCGCTAATGAACCTGCGAGTAACTCTAGACAAATGATGTGTAAGGACAGTTCTGATTGAGACCATCTGCCACCAGTTGTCAGGTTTCCACAACGGTCCCCCCCAACCATGATGACTGGCTGCAGAATCGATCATTGTGTCTGGAACGTGGCCAAAAATGTACTTCCTGTTCCAAACGTCTATGAGCCACCATTGAAGTTCCTGATGAACTTTGGATGTCAATTTAATTTGATCTGAGTAAGAATGGCTCTTTTGTAAATGAGAGATTTTGAGGCATTGGAGAACCTGATAATGAGGAGGACTGGGAAAGATTACCTGAATGGAAGACTCCAGGAGTCCAACCAGTCTCGCTAGCAAGCGAAGGGCAAAGTCTGTTTTGATAATGTTCTGATTTCTTTGATCATCTGGACAGGAAGAACGAGAGACGCCCAGACTGAATATATGACAAAGCCCAGAAATAACATCTTTTGGGATGAAATTAAATCTGATTTCCTGCAATTAATGACAAATCCTAAGGCTTCAAGGAGAGAAAGGGGCTACATTTTGATGGAGGGCATCTGAGTTTTCTGACATTAATAGAATTTCATACAGATAGTCAATCAGCCTGGTGCCACTGGCTCTGAGATACACCACCACCGGTTTGAGAAGTTTGGTGAAACACCACAGAGCCAGCGACAGTCCAAAGGCTTTCCACAGAATGCACAGAAGTAGTTGTTCCATTGAAACTGTAGAAATCGATGGTGTGGTGGAAAACTTGGAACTGCAAGATAGGCATCTTTCAGGTCGAGACGGACCATGAAATCCCGTTCTCTCGGAAGGTCTCTCAGCAAATGTATCCCCTCCATCTTGAAATGACGGTAGAGAATCCAAGTGTTAGAGTACTTAATATTTGATAACAAGACATATGCCTATGCCTTTCTTCCACTAGGAAAATGTTGCTTATGAAGCCGTTTGGGTGCAGCGTTAAAGGCACAATACCCTGTTTTGAAGAAGAGAATTGATTTGTTGTTTTGGGACTGAGGTTTGGTAAGGAGTTGCATATAATTCCAAACAAAATGCCTGGGCTGTCTATAGGATACATGCATCTTGTGTGTCAGCATCCAATTGTGTACAAAAAGGTGAATTCTGTCCCCTATTTCTCTTCCGTCTTACTCAAAAATTGGAATTGGATGGCGTTCAGAGGAAGGGTCTGCATTGGTAATGACCTCTGTATCCACTGGTGCAAGATGGGAAGAAGGGGGTTCAACACTGCAGTTGGAGAAACTGCATTTGGTTTAGCCTTAGAGATGCCTTGATAAAAGGACCAGTTAAGGGGCACCCGCCTCGACCAGCCCTGCTGAAAAGGTGAGATTGAAACACTTTTCTAAGCACTGCCTGAGATCTGTCTAAGAATTGTATATGGATTGGCCAAGCATGACACCTCCTTCAGAAAGGGGTCCCCAAAAAGTAATCATTCAGCCGAAGAAATGGCCTAATTGCTTACCAGTTCACAAACTTTGTTATCTATCTGGAGAAGAATAGATCCTCGGCATTCTAAAGAAAGTGCACAATTGGCATTTGCCAAATAAGCATGTGGCTCATTGAGCCCAACCAGCCCACACTTCATGGTCAATGGGTGTATTTTGTTCTTTTGCAGAGAAAGACAAATCCAGAATTTGCCAAGAGACCAATGGTGTCAAGAAACGTGTCCTTCCAAGCCTTCCAGGAATGGTCTTTGCCTTTCTTGGGGTCCTTTATGAATTTCCTCAGAAAGGTAGACAATTTGGGGTCTATATCAGACGTCAATGCAACCTTGCCCAAAAGTCCCCCTAGTGGTGCTGACATCTACTGGAAAGGGTTTATAGAGTCTGTTTTGCATGTAAGTAGCCGTCTCAGTGGACGGTGCCCATTCGGAGGAACTTGGGTGTATGATATCCTTGTTATCAAAAGTATCCTGTAATAGAGAGGAATGTGTACCAGAGGGCCTTCCCCAGCATCATGCTCCTTTTGGGGCAGGAAGCCAAGACCTAACCTCTATGTTATTCGAGACTTCGATATCCCCATCAGGGTTCAGATTGTCAAGAAAGGAGGTAATACTTTCTATAGCCTCATTGTCCTCATCTCCGTCCCGGAGCGGGCCAAAGGAATCTAGGTATGCTTGCTTTACGTTTTCGAAGGCATCCACTCTAGAAAGCTTGGCTGACTGTTTAGGACAAGACGCTGCCTGTGGTGAAGAGCTTGCAGGTGCCTGTGATTAGGGGAGTGGCAACTCGGTGAAAAAAGGATTGATATTTGTCAGCCAAGGGGCCCAGCGAGGCCCTGAACCTTGTTTGTGTGTAGTTTTTTTAGGCAACTGACCAATGACAGGTCTATCTGGGCCCAACACAAAATCAACCACACCTTCCGGTGTCAGATCGATAAGTGCATCAGCTGGATTTCACTGATACATCTCTAGATACACTCAGAATTCAGTAGAATCAATAAAAATCCCCAGAAATGTAACCCTAATGTTATTAAAGAGTAGTGCCTGTCTGCCACAGATTAAAATGTAAAAGGAGGGGGGTTAACTGTAGCGAAGCACAAATAAAGCTCGTAATTAATTATTGTTGCAGCCCAGCCACTGGGCATCCAAGAGTTAAAAATAATTCCAGCTCTGATAACAAAGCATCTTTCAGACTAGAAAGAATCCATCAGGGAACGAGGTCTATAGACAAAGAGGACAGAAACGCCTCAGATGGCAATAGAAATTCCTTGAAGGTGGTCTTATGGCAGGCAAATCGCGGGAGGCGGGGTGCTGCCTGAAAAGTCTGCCGCGGAGGCTTTGAGGTTGGCGGGATAGTGGCTTCCATGCCTTCTGATGGGATGTATATGCAGAACTTACAAAAGTGTGCACTTGTCCTTTAAAAACGTAATTCTTTTTAGTGCCTATTTTCTTCTTCTTATGGATTGGGATAACTTATGTCTCTCAAAAGAGGTGACTTTTAAACCTAGTTAATCATGTTGACAACTACAGGTACCCATCACTTGGGATCTCCTTTGACAAGATCAGCAGGTATTTTAATCTTGTTTGGGCCAGGCTCTTGGCTCCTCTGCTGTAATGCATCAAAGACATCTAAAAACGGGTTTGAGATCATGGGCCGCATGAGTGATGCTAAATGATGACATTAATTGGCATGAGATGTTTATCCCTGATGTTGCCCAATGTAAATGCCCTGTTCCAGATCCAATGTTCGTATCGAAAGGAAGTTACTATTCTTACAAGCTCTAAGCAAAGGCTTCCAGGAGCCCTCTCTTTCACCCAAATCCATTGTATCTTTTATTTCTCCACGATACAACTTTCACTTTTATCTATTCACATGAACATCTGTTTCTCATCCAGCTGTTTGGGCTGCTTGTTAATCGGCCTCTTGAAGTCTTGGAAATCTTGGAGAACAGCTCCTCCCTCCCTATCGTTTTTCATAGTCCCTGTGAGAGACAGAATAATTAGGTAGCGCACTGTACTTTCCACATTTCTTGGCGCTGGGATGACAAACAACAGTACAAATCAGTCAATTAAGGAAGCTATAGAAGTAGGTCCTAGCATTTAAACCCCTCCTTGTGCATGAAGTGATGTAAAACAGACGTAAAAAAGGTAAAAGCAGGCAGCAAATACGGTATAACAATGTATTCAGTCGTTTCATTCTTTTATTCATTATTATGCATTTTAGTTTTTTGTAACATGATCCAGTGCTCAAACATAGGTGAAAAAAAGTGCAGTGATACATGATGTAAATGGACAATAGACGCGTATATATTCTGTTCCCTATATTTTAATATTTAAAAGGAGTCATAAGTCTTTTTATGTGTTATGTACCTTTTTCTCTTTATATCACTTATCACTACACTTTTCTTCACCTATCCTTTGTGTGAGCACTGGATCTTGTTACAAAAAACTAAAAATGTGAAATAATGATAAAAAGAATGCAATTACTGAATAGTTTGCTAAACCATATTTGCTGCCTGCTTTTCCCTTTTTAGGTCTTGTTTAGAGGAGTGCTTACACTATGTCTTTGAGACATGCAGCATTCAGTAATGTGCATTAAGCTCTGCCTGTGTCCTGCCCATCTTTACAATTGGCTCCTCTTTCTTTCCTTTGGAAATGATGGCTTTTGATTCGTCATTAGGTTTTAGTAGTCCCTCCTTAGTACCTCCTTGTCTCGCTTTGTAACCTCCCGTGAGGATTGGCCCTCTTACTGTGGTGTAACGCAGTATGTTTTATTTACTGTCTGTGGGCACTACTTTCTTAAATGGCTTTCATCTATCACAGGCACGTAGTTGAATATCCGCAATCTGAAACTGTTTTTTTCCAATTTACTACTGACAAAGTCTCCCTCCCTCTCCTCGGTTGCCTCCTCCTCCTCTCCTCCTCCCTCCAGTTTCACTAATGGATGCTGCTTCTAGTTTTACATTAACCCCCCCCCCACACACACACACACACACTAATTAGCACCAACATCCCTCCCTCTTGTTGCTTGTTTAAATTGCCCTTCAGAAATACGAGTTGTAAGCTGAGGGTCTAGTGATGCATGAGGGGAGAGAAAGAATACATTTGGAAAAAGCACTTTTTGTCAAACCTACATTAAATGTAGTTTTCCCCACAGTCACCTTTTGTTTCTCAAATGTGAGAGTTTTGCAGCCATTCAGATGTTAAACACAACTTCCACAAAGGTGTAGTGTGGCACTTTTCAAAGAACACGATTATTTATGGAGTGTCCTTCCTCTTCCTATGTCCGCAGAGACAGTTTAACAATGCATTAAAGACACATTTGCCCACATGCATCAAGGTAAATTGCATTCTTAAACGGTGCGAATCACAAAATTCGGCCGTTTGCAAATGCAATGTCATGTTTTTTTATTTTTTCGCAATTTAAGGAATCGCAATTATGTTGCGATTTCTTAAATTGCGATTGCATTTAAGAAATCAGAATTTGCGATTCCTTAAATGCAATGCATGATTTTTTTTCAATTGCGAATTCGCAAATAGGAAGTGGTAAATTACCATGAAGTTAACCTTCATGGTAATTTGCAAAAACTTTCAAAAATGCACAAAAGTGCATTTTTGAAAGTTTCATTTTACACACACATGCCCTTGGGGCATGTGTGTGTGAAAAAAGTACTTAAAGGTACATTTCAGGGTTGCGGGGGGGTCCTTTGGACCCCCCCCCTGCACCCTTGAAATTGCATTCTCATTTTGCGATTCCTTAATTGCGAATTGCAAAATGAGAATGCCTTCACATTCATTCCTTTTTAAAAAAAAAATTTTATTTATTGCAAGAGGAAAAGTAGGCACAATACTCAAATCACATTGGTTGTACGTATATATATATGGTTATCGATACAATTTAGATCATTAAACAGGAGATTACAGAGTAAATATTCACAAAGCTTGCCGGTCACACAGTTAAGTCATCTGTTTAGTTAATAAATGTTCCCCATATTTTTTCCCTTCCTTTCAATGCTTTTGGGCCTCTTAGTTTAGCCAATAAAAGCTCCATAGTATGTATTTCATGCATTAGGTACCACCATTCCATAACACTTGGAGGTTCTTTCGATATCCAGGTCTGCGCAATGACCAATCTGGCACAAGCAAATATTATTGTTACTAAATCGTTATAGTTGCTACTGGTATCTTGTATATCTAACAGAACTAAGTGGGCGGAAAGAGCGGGTGAAATTATGTGTTTTTGGTTAAGGACATCAGTTATTCCCAACCAAAAAGTTGAACGTTTCGGGCAGTGATAAAGCATATGTTCTATGCCGGCAGCTTCCTTATTACATTTTAAGCATTTGGTCCGTTCATTAGAGATGTTGCCAGAAGTCCAACTAGAAATTCTTTGCGGTGTGTAATATATTTGAGGGATTGTCCTATAAAATTGTAACCTTAAATTTGAAGAGTGAACCACCCGATTTAATTGTTTAAGTGAACCCGCAATCTGGCTAGAGTTAATATTAATTCCCAGCCTACTAGCCCATTTTCCCACAATCACCCATTGGTCCCTTATTTAAAAGAGTGTAGCTTTTACTAATGAGAGATTTGGTATGATTCGAATAAATACATTGTAGAATGTCTGATTGCTCTACAGTTTCAATTTTCATTTTATTAATCAGGAAGTCTTGTATCTGCATGTATTTGAAATATGCAGTGTCTTTAATTTTATAAAGTATTTTTAATGTATGAAAACTTAAGAAACCTTCCGGCCTGTAGAGATCTCCTAGGGTGTTAATACCCTGAGCTATCCATTGGGCACAAGCACCATTGGAGAAAATATTTGCCATCCCTGGGTTCCCCATAATGGTAATTCAGCATTAGAAAAAGATATTTTATCAATGTCCATAATTTGTTCCCAAATTGTTTTGATTGCTCTAGCGGTCTTGAATTTAACTCTCTTGTAATAGTTTGGATCATGTACCCGGAATAAGAACTGATTGCTTTGTGGCCCTAGCATGAATTGGTGGTAGAATAGAGGAGCTTCTTTAGACAGAAGGCTGCGTATGCGTTGGATAAAAGTGGCAAAGAAATACATTTTTAGATCTGGGAAATTTAATCCCCCTTTTTCGATTGATAGTTTAAGTGCTGTCATTGACCTGCGGGCTGTTTTGTATCCCCAAATGTATCCAATCCCCCAAATCCAGAGAACACACCTACCCTAGAATCAATTGAACTATACCTAGAAACATACAAATCTGAAATAGTTGATCCTGAAATAACTAATCAACTCGGTACTAAAATTTATACTGAGGAAATAAGCAAGGCTATACAAACACTTCCCCTAGGTAAGGCTGCAGGAGAAGACTGCTTACCTATGGAGATCTATAAGATCTGCGAACAGGAACTACTCCCTTTATTCCAGCAGGTAATAGACTCCATAGGGGAATCAGGAAGTGCTCCTATCTCATGGCGCACTGCTAAAATAATTTTCTTTTAAAAAGAAAAAAAAAAACACCGGAAGAACAGGGATCATATAGACCAATCTCTTTAATCAATACGCACGCTAAAATGTTTGCCAAAATACTCGCCAACCACTTAGCCCCCATAATGCCTGATTTGGTCAACTGCCAACAACATGGATATGTGGTGGGGAGAGACACCACTGCCCACGTTAACACCGCTGTAATTGCTTTTGATGTTGCGTTGGTTACTCTTGCCCCACTCGGAATGGTAATGCTAGATGCAGAGAAAGCATTTGACCGAGTGGGGTGGGAGTACATTTGGGCAGCATTAAAGACATTTGGCATACAGGGACAATATCTGAGATGGATACAATCTTTATATGAGACACCAACAGCCATAGTTAGCTACCTCGGGAATAACTCGGATAGCTTTCTAATAAATAGGGGCACCAGACAGGGGTGTCCTCTTTCACCCCTGTTATTTGCCCTAGCCCTAGAACCCGTTCTAAATGCGCTAACAGTTCAAGAGCATATCAACCCAATTTATCATGAAGGCAAGCGCTTAAAAATCACTGCCTTCGCCGATGACATCGCCATATATACTACTGACCTAGTACAAGCTATACCTAACATAATCAAGGAAGCCAGCGATTTTGGCGATGTCTCGGGCTATCGGCTAAATGTTAATAAAACGCAAGTGATAGCAAATTACCAACCTTTACATCCAATAATAGGGCTATGCTCTGATGCTACTTACCTAGGGGTGAAACTTACCTCCAATATCGACAAAATTATTCCACTAAACTATGATCCTTTACTTAAAGATATTACTTCCACACTTAAAAATTGGCATAAAATACCACTTAGCTTGATTGGACGCATTAACACAATCAAAATGAAGATAGTACCAAAAATACTTTATCTATTTAGATCCATCCCGTTACAACTTAACAAATCTTACATTAAGAAAATAGAAAGCATCTGTAGCAACTTCACATTCAAGGAATCAATGGAAAGGGATTCCTTAATTGCGATTCGCAAATTGTGAATCGCAATTAAGGAAAATTAAGAAATCGCAAAAAAAATTGCGATTTCTTAATGCATAGCCGTTTGCGAATTCTTAATTGCGATTCCTTAATTTTCGCAATTAAGAATTTGCAAACGGGAACATTGATGCATGTGGCCGATTGTGTCCAAAACGCGCTGTCTCTGCAGACATAGGACGGGGGAGGGCACTTTATAAATAGTCTTGTTAAAGCAACATTCAGGGTGCTTTCCAAACACATGTTCACCCCACAGAATTTTTTTTTTCTAAACATAAACTAACAGGATTGCTGTTTCGCTTTTTAAATACAAATTAAAACCTTTGTGAAAATGCATTCCATGTACTGACATAAAATCCATTTTTACAAAGTTTTTTCATTTTTTCTTAAAAGGTGAAACCGCACAATCTTATTTGTTAGTTGACATATTATTAATGAAGTGCCCGCACTCCCCCTATGTAAAGATGCATTGTGTCCAAAACACCCTGTCTCTGCGGACTTAGGAGGAGCATGGGCACTTTATTAACAATCTTGTTACACTTATTATATGTGCAGTAACAGCCCCTTGCATCTTTCATTTACTGTCACTTAATGCAGTTTTCTGGCTTTAATGCAAAGGGAGTGTTTTTCTTTAGCGCACATTTCAGTTGCTTGAACACAAAGCTTTAGAAAATGCAAATGTCACTGCTCTGTGAGAGCCAGTCTTTTGTTATTCTTAACACCTTGGCTGCTAAGGGGTTTCCTCCTCCTGCGCTGGATTTTCAGGATCCCCATTGTTCATGACAAGGTCAACTCGTCATAATCACTGGGCAGGTAAAACCCATGACGAGTTGACCTTGTCATGAGCACTGAAGAGGTTAAGTAGACTTTATTGCTAAGTGTTCATGCTACTCACACACTTTTTTATGGGTGCTACTGGAAGGAGACAGCCTTGATAAGATAAGGGTCAGCAATCAAAGGCTATGTCTGTTTGTGTGAGACATGTGTTGCTTTTCTGTTACTATAATGTGATACAGCGTGGAATTTTTGTCGAAATCATCCATTTCTTTTTTTCTTTAACTAACAAACATTTACACAATAATTGCAACACTATTAGCCTATTATAAAACATATTTCTGATATCTTCAAAGGCCTTTTGTTCTTTAATATGGGACAGTGTGCTGCTTTTGTCAAATTGTTCCTTTTTTAATCTCTTTATTTTCTAAAGTGTCTACAATATAATTCAAAATCCAAGGGAACTCAAGACCTGTAAACACGGCATATTAGATGTAACCAATACACCTGGGCTATTTGTTATAAGCAAACTAGCATAACCCATAGGTTTCCACAAAAGGACACCTCCTTTACGGGAATAAAAAAATGTCTGCTCACTCAGGAACTTTAAACAGGGCAGCTTTCTTTCTAGAAATTTTAGGAATGTTATCACTGTTTCTCTGAAGCTTTTGCATTTTGTTTACACCGTTTTTAAAGGGAAAGCTTTTTGTGTACTCAGTCAGCACTGCTGTAGATAGACAACAAGCATTCAGAGCCGCATAAATCTACACAATTCCACTCCACACAACATAATTATAATCTACATAATACCACTCAACACTACACAATTTATTTCCACCTAATTGCATGCTTCTCAATACCACATAAATACACTCCTCATAAATCCATTCTATACCACATAACAATACACATAAATACACTCCACACCATGCCACATAATTCCATTTAACACATTTTCCCTCAATGCCACACTGTTCCATGCCACACTATTCAACTCCAAACAAATCCATTCCACACCGCATAATTCAACATCATTATTCCACTACACGCCATAATTCCACTACACGCCATATATATATATATGAAATGTAGCTCTGTGTTGCTGGAACCTGCTTGGTGATCTTTTCTCTTGCTGCACTTTGTGGGAGCCTGTTCTAACGGCGACGTTACTTTGCAAGCCACTACGCCACCTCTCGCGACACCCGCTTCGCGGGTGCCGCTCGTTTCTGAAGTGGTCTAAGACGCCGGTTTGCTGTGGGCTCTGAACTGAAATTGGAAAGCCCTCCCACAGCCTTCAGGGGGACTGCGAGGACCAGCCTGCTGTGCAGCGATCATCAGCCGCAGCTGGTCCTCTTCCCGCCGCTCCCTGCATAA
Source organism: Lissotriton vulgaris (assembly GCF_964263255.1). Taxonomy (NCBI): domain Eukaryota; kingdom Metazoa; phylum Chordata; class Amphibia; order Caudata; family Salamandridae; genus Lissotriton; species Lissotriton vulgaris. Next base: position 748,582,548 of record NC_141699.1, on the reverse strand, counting down.
AAAATCGGGCGGAGTCAAGCCCCTGTGGCTCTGTGTTGCTGGAACCTGCTTGGTGATCTTTTCTCTTGCTGCACTTTGTGGGAGCCTGTTCTAACGGCGACGTTACTTTGCAAGCCAATACGCCACCTCTTGCGACACCCGCTTCGCGGGTGCCGCTCGTTTCTGAAGTGGTCTAAGACGCCGGTTTGTTGTGGGCTCTGAACTGAAATTGGAAAGCCCTCCCACAGCCTTCAGCGGGACTGCGAGGACCAGCCTGTTGTGCGGCGATCAACGGCCGCAGATGGGTCCTCTTCCCGCCACTCCCTTAACTATTTAAATAACGGGTGATATTTACGCGTAGCGGAACACGTGCGGGACAAAAGCCGGACGAAGCCCGGGCAAAGGGCGGGCCGTCTGTGGCCGTCCGGGGACGTACAAGGACGGGACGGGCCACCTTATTTACATCCTTATCTTCGACCTATTAGTACTTGGCATTCTGGGGTCGAGTATTACACTTAAACACTAGTGTGGTAAGTGCAACATCTGAATTATTGAGTCTGAGGTTGGGGAGACGGTGATCAGAGCTGAAGTCTCAATAAAAATTTTCAAAAGTAACATCAGAGAAGGAAGTATCACTTACACCCACCAGGCCTATCCCAAGAAAGTATAATGGCATTCAAAAAGTTAAGATCTCGCACAATATTCATGAAGCGAATGGGCACCGAGGAAGCAGTCAGGAAATCCTCTGACAAAGCAGTAAAACATGGCCGGATAACTAGGACCCCGGCAATAAGCAATTACTTTTCTGCCCTATCACCTAAAAGGCAATCTCTCAATCATGTTCGGGAAATAGGAAAAAACCTTGATCCTTTGGAAAGTAAGGAGGAAAAAGAGCTTCCTCCCTTGAACCATCAATCTACCCAAAACTCAAGTGAACTCGATCTTGATCCTAATCAAAAGATATTATTCTCAACACAGGAATTACAATCCCCGGATCACGAGGTGTTACATTTAACATCTCTAACACCAATAAAACGTTCAGGTAGCCCAGACCGCATTGAGGATCCTCACGGAAACAACATGAAGTCGGTGGAAAATAAATCAGAACTACAGTCAAGCCCAAACAAGTTTCTCACTAGTCTTCTGGAAAAATCATTAGAACACGATCCAGCACTTGAATTTTCTCTAGACCCTTTTTCTCTTAAAAATATCAATTCTACAAATTCCGTAACACCAATGTCAAAGGCTCTTTATTCTCTCCAGGAAATCTTGGAATCAGTCCTTTCTTTTTTAGGACATATTCTGGAAAACTCGGATCAAACTTTAGACGTACAAATTAGTATACTAAAGTTTCTAGTAGAGGAAAAAAGGAAAAAAGAATCCGCTTACGTAACAAAAAAACAACAAATATCTGATGTGATGCAAGTACAAAGTAGTAACTCAACAAATATCACCAAAAGTATACAGTCTCAAACAAAATGTGACATTAGTACACAAACATCAGACATAGTAATACTCGAAAAACAAATAAAGGAAACTCCATAAGGATGCCAAAATATATTCCCTGAAGAAACTCTTCAGAGAAGTGCCTTCAAATACCATCAAACAGTACTCTATCTTTTCGAATCCCAACAAAAAAATAGATTCACATAAAACTGGGTGGGACCAGGAAGATCAAGGAAACATCACCAAACTTACACCTGATGAAGATCAAGGAGAAAAGATCTCTCAAATAAAAAACATCAAAGAAAAAGGGGGAAAAAAAAGGAGAAGAAAGCAGCTAAGAAGAATCAATAAAAAGAAAACTCGCATGCTCAAATTTAAAAACCTAATCACTCCTCTAAAAAACCGAGAGGGACAAGATGACACTACAATTCTTAATACTACCACAATAGAGGCAACCAGTGTCAGAAAAAACACACAGTCTGTAAAATCATTGAATCCAAGAGCGGATGAATATCTCCCGGCCATACTCTCCGAAAGAGTAGGGCAGAGAAACAAATGACTAAGAGAAAATGATGATAAGATATCTCTAGGCGGGGAAGGAACACCGTCCAAATATCTACTATTCGAAGAACTTTTTCCAATCGATAACATGCCACTCAATCGAGGAAGGATAATCAATCTTCTACAGCAAATACTGCCTTTGCAATCTTTGACCAGCAAAGAAATAGACCTGGTGAATTTCCCCATAAAAGAAAATTGCAAAATAGCGATGGTATCATTCTGGTCATCAGTACTCCCCGGGATTATTCTAAGCGAAAAAGAAATAATACATAAATGTGGCTATGATGTAATCGAAAGACCTGAACCAAAGGAAAACAAATCTAACAAAAGGACCACTGGTCTCTTTGGCATAAATCCGGACATGCAAAACAATAATCATTACAAAAACACTCTTATTTTAGATGATTCAGTACCAATTCGCTCAGGAAAGGATACACTGAAAATTCATGTGAATAATGGTGAAAGGACAGTCTGGAGCCAAGACTTAGAAGTAAAGGAGGATAAAAAAACAATAAAGTCTTGGGCATGGATCTCGGAGACACTGAACAGTAATAAAATTACCAACCACCAACAACTTACTGTTTAACAATGGTTTGGAGATCACTTCATGGAACATGGCTGGAAAAACAACTAATAAAATGATCGAAGCTACCAAAAATCAACCTGATATCCTGGCTTTACAGGAAACTTGGGCAACAAAATCTTTCTGTCAGAAAGGCTATTATGTCTATGATATTCCTGCTAAAGCAACAAACCGGGGCCATGCAAAGGGTGGATTGGCAATCTTGTTAAGTGAGGAATACTTATGGGATCAAGAAATCGTCGAGACTAATTCCGAAAATTTTCAGTGTATTAAGGTATCGCTGAAAACACATAACTTAGACCCACAAAAGGCTATTCTTCTCTTCAATATATATGCCCCACCCGGCACTAACCAAGACACCATATTTGAGGATATCATGGAAGCAATTACTCAGATAATAGAAGACCGATCATACATGTCTTATCTAATCATGGGAGATCTGAATGGAAAAATCTCTAACTCTGAAATCAGAAAGTGGGTAAACCTCTATGAAGAAGAAACACTGGAAATGTCCATCCCAAAATTTCCTAAAGGAAAAAATTCGGACAAGAGCGGTAAATTGTTATTAGCATTTTTGAGTTATTGGAGACAGTTTCGCATTTGTTTATCAACTTCACAGATGAGAGTGATCACGCTCTTTTACATCTAAGTACCCATTGGACGGTCAATCCTTCCTCTACAAGCCAAATCCCGTTCCATAAAACCACTATTGAAGTCAACACCAATCAGAGGCGGATTTTTTGGAACTCAGCAACCCTGGACAATATAACCGCACTGATTGCACATTCTCAACTTTTAACTCAAATACATTCGGGTGATCCAATAACAAATTTTGAATGCATCATCAATAAACTAAAGTGTGCTCTCTTAGATAAGTTAAGACAGGTCACAAATGGAAATAACAAGAAGAACAATAAAAATAAAACCTGGAATACACCCACTGCGAAAATGCTCAATAAACTCATTCGAGCACAATACCTGAAATTTTCACCTTCAATTCAGCGAGAAATTAATAAACTAAAAAATCAATTAAGAAGAGAGAAGCACAGCCACAAAAAAACGCTGCAGGACAATAACTGGGTTGATATTCAAATAGCCGCTAAAAAATACAATCAGCGAAAATATTGGTCGCTAATAGCTAAAATAACCGGAACAAAAAAGAAACTCCAAGCCATTCCAGTCCCACCTCAGGACTGGGAAATCTATTTGAGTGATCTATATAAGGTAAACCCAATTAAATCAGATAGAAAGGACGCCGATACTACTATGGAAAAGAATACTACACCGATTACAAATACCTCAGTATTCTCTATAGCAACGCACATTCGAAAAGCAAGAAGCACTGGTGCCTCAGGTCCTGACCAAATACCCATCAAGGTCCTACAAGCAGACCCCAAGGAGTGGAGTCAGATGCTATTACCCCTCTTCAATCACATCTTTAAAACCGGGAAAACACCAAAGTCATGGCAGGGGAGTATCATTATTCCCATCTATAAAAAGGGGAACAAAAACATAGCTGACAACTATCTCCAAATAGCGTTGATGGATGCTACAGGGAAAATCTTAGCCGCAGAAGTATTGTTTCGACTAAAAGACTGGGCTTTCTCGCAGGGTTTAATACCCATGTTTCAAGCAGGCTTTAGACCTAACCACTCTGTCACCGACAATATTTCAATCCTCCAGACCATTCTAGACAAATACACCGTACAAAAATCACAGCCAGTTTACGCAGCATTTATTGATTATTCTACTGCTTTTGATCGTGTCGACAGACAGACATTATGGAAAAAGTTAAGGAGACTAGGAATTCCTGAACAACTGCTGCAGATTATTGTTAATCTCCATACCAACACATGGTGCCAGGTGCAAATGGGGTGTGAAAAAGGTTTGACAAATATAATCAAAACGGCTAACGGGCTCAAACAAGGGTGCCTTCTAGCACCAATATTATTCTCATTATACCTCAGTGATTTGCCAGACCATCTGCAACAAGGTTCAAGTTTGCCTCCCAAGATTGCCGCACAAAGTATACACGCCCTGCTATACGCAGATGATATTGTTATGTTGGACCTTACGCACTTTGGTTTGCAAAAGCTCCTAGATATTTTACATAAATATTCAAAGGATCACTTCCTAATTCCAAACTTAACGAAAACAAAAATTGTTGCCTTTTCTGGTAGGAAACAAAGCGCTAAGTACTGCTGGAGGCTCGGCGGAGAAAAAGTAGAAGAGGTCGACGAATACACCTATCTCGGCAGGATCTTCTCAAAAAATCTGCAAAATATAAAACAGATAAACAACTTAAAGAGGAAATCAGAACTACACGCCGGGGCCCTTTCCAGACTGTACTCTGCTACAGGAAACAGGCATTTCTCCTCATTGCTAAAAGTATACAGAGTAAAGATTCCCCCTGTTTTATCCTATGCTACTGAACATATTCCAATAAAGCAATGGTCTTATATGGACCAAAAAGAAGGGAAAATTTTGAAAGAAATCTTGAAGGTCTCAAAATCTACACCTGTTCAAGCCTTAAGACTTGAATTCTCCATAACAAGTTCCTATGCTACAGCTGTTGCCAACGTTATCAGGTGGGCCTACAATCTCCTTCACGCTAAAGAAGGATCACTGCGTTCCTTGCTAAAGATTGAGACTTTTGAACTAGATACTACAAAGCAAATATTCTTCAGGAATATGACCGTGGTATTCCAAATCACTAAAATTAGTACGGATATCCTGCTCACCTGGTCTGCTTCGCAATTGAAACTTTTCTTAAAATGTTTTACGCCTGAACTGAGTTTTGAACTCGATTTTGCACACTGTAGCAAATTATCTTTGTATAAACATTACGTTGAGACATTGGAGTACAAGCAAGTACAGTCATACATAGGGTTCTCCCTCACACATGGTGCAAGAAGGGCAATTGCAATGCTGCGATTAGGTATTTTACCAGTGTTAACTCTTACCTCAAGATGGACACCAGGCGGATCCCCAGTATGTACACTCTGTCAAGGGGGTGAACAGAACATCGAGCAACTTTTATTTGTATGTCCCCACTCAAATATAGTAACAGCACGGTCAAGATACCTCGATCCGATATACCGTAATTGTAGAATTACATCAGTAAAAGATCTGTTATTTGTGTGCAAACAACCACCTAATGAATTGGTATGTTATAATTTTTACAAATTTCTAAAAGCTTTTTTAACATTATATTAACTTGTAAACGAAATTTCTTTTTTGTGTAAATTGTTTTTATAATATTTGTGGTCCTCAGTTGAGTACCAAAACAAATAAAAACTTTTTGACTTTGACTTGACTTTAGAACACAGAATTCAACATCACATCACAAAATTCAACAGCACACCACATATTTAATCTCTACTACATAACAATCCACAAAATAACATGGCAATCCACACAATTCCAATACAGCAAAAAACCACCAAAATATTATTCACATAATACAACTGCACACCATGCCACATAAATCCACTACATAAATCCACGCCACACAACAATGCCTCAACGAACAACTCCAATCCAACCCACATAATCCCACTACACACCACATACATACACTCCAGTCCATAAAACAGGTAAGATATTTACATTTACATCACCAAAACCTCAAACTCTTTTTTTAACACCCAAACACACAGACCTGGAGCTTAGCTCCTGCCTATTTGTTATTTTTCATCACCAGAAACACAACATTATCCACACAGTTCCACAACACACAATTAAACTTCACACATTTCCAATCCACACCACCTAATTCAACAAACCACATTATTCCACAACACAATTCCACTATACCTCAACAACACAATTACACACCACACCACATATATACAATCCACACCACACAAATACAATCCACACCACACAAGTCCTCATCATCCCACAAAATTCAACAGTGCACCACATAATTAAACTCCTCTACATACCACTCCACAACACAAAATACCATTCCACATAATTACACTCCATAACACAGAATCACTCTACAAGTTTCCAGTACACTAAATATCACATCATTACTATCCACATAATTCCACAGTACGCCATGCCGCATATTTCCCCCACACAAATCCAATCCACATCACACAATTCCACGCCGCACAGTTACACAACTAACAAATCCAGTAAAACCCACATCATTTCACTACATCCCACATACATACTGTGACGGTGGGACTAGGAATAGGCAGTAGACGTGTTCTGGTAGTAGTTGCTTTTATTTTATCGAATAGGGTATCGGTACAAGTCTTTCTGACAGCTCCCTTTCTTGGGGACCGGCTCCTGTCGGGACGGGTCTTTCGTCTGGGTCCCTCCTCCTTCCTCCGAACGGGGCTCCTCTCCAGTCCGACTCGTTGCTTCCCGCCTCTCCGCTCTCCTGCACTCTGTCCGCTCCTCCGGTGAAAAAACACACCTGGTGATTATCGGAGCCGCCTTTTACCTGTTCTTTAGGCTCCTCCTCCACCAGAGCGTCGGTCCATTTAAAGGGACCCCATCCCTCCTCCTCGTCGCACCTATATCTTTCACCTTCAGACCATCCAGGATTGAGGGGAGGCTGCGGAGACAAGAGGGGGGGGTCAAACAATGTTAAAGGTGGACCCTCCTTCTGATCCGACCCCGCTCCCCTGTTACACATACACTCCATAACACACAGGTAAAAGACATTGCCAGTAGCATAAATAAGGGTGCATTACCTTATAGGGCTAATAGAGGTCCCTTTACAGCTCCAAAAAGACACCTAGTAACAGCCTGTGAGACTGCACAATTTTCTTGCGTCGTGGAGTTTCTTTTATTACTTATGCTACTGCTGGGATATTGTTTAACAAAATAAAATCTAACAAACATCATCATTTGCACCGCGAACAGCTGAAACTTTCAGTAAGGCCAATGCTTGTTTATCTTTTGCCTTGGGTAATTCATGATGTGTCTCAAATCAATGAAGACATAATGCTCTCTTTTTTTGACTGATCTCCTAGTAAACAATTGTTTCTTCTATATATAGTATTACCACAGGTTCTCAAACATTTTGGGTTTACCGTTGTGTACAATACTGTAAAGTAGACACGGTCCAAAATTAAAACCAGTTTTAGCATTCAGCAAGCTAAGTAGCCAAGCTTTGGATGCTTGCCTAGAATTTCTTAATCAGATTACCAGTTGGGCCCGTGCATTTGTGCCCCGCTCATCTTGGTCTGTAGCCCTTTGGCATAGTTCAATGTGGCTTGCGCAGGAAACCCATGTATCAGTGCATATAGGAAAAGTGTGTTATTGTTTTTTCAGCAAAGACAGGAGGAAGAAGATCCCATTCAACCATTTGCTGATATGATAATGCATATTCAGATGTTAATCTGATGATGGTGCAAAATCTATTCATTTGATTTTTGTTTAAAAATTCTGTCCTTGCAGCATGACAGGCATCGGAGACAGCCAATTATCTTTAAAATGGCAATTTATTACGCCTAACTGAATCTCCGTTTCTTCACAGCTTACCGGCAGCCAACCTTCTCCCAGGCAAGGCTATAGGTAACTCACTTCCTCCATATGAGTCAGATGCTGACTGTGGTCTGAATACCATTGACCCACACACTTGGATGACGGAAAATGGAGACACTTGTACACATTGATAGGCATGGTGGTAGGGGGAGCCCTGTCGAATGCCCCTGTCCAAGGTTGGGATAGTGGTGGAGATCTAAAACTATACGATCTTTACCAGAGAAATTAGGTTTCCTGACAATCAGGACCATTGCAGGGTAGACCTGGTTACTCCATCCACTGAATCCAGTCCATGAAATTAAATCAAATTAAAATCTCAACTGCCAGCTTTGATTTAATAGCAATGTTGAGCATTAAGTCAAGTACATCTTTATTAGCAACATTTCCCAAGCATAAAAGATCAAAAAAACAATTGAAACAAGAAGAATAAAAAAAAAACATTAGGCTACAGTTATAAACGGATGAGATATGCAGGAGTATTACAGTAATGCACTTTTCCTTCATTTTAATATTTTCCAGATAACGGATGCGACTGTACAACATATAAAAGGACTATGTAGTTGCTGTAAAAATGGAAGAGCAGGCCTACATTGATGAAACGTAACATTTTTAAAAATGGGCAATAAAATCTTTTTCCTGGGAATTTAATAGAAACGTCAACAACATGATATGTAGCGTCGACTGGACAGACCTCCCTTCACAAGGGCTCAAATTAGATAGAGTGCAGCATTTAGCAGGGAAACCAACCAACAGTGGTAGAAGATTAAAACGGAACCTAGTGAGAACAAATTGTCGCTGACTGTTTGTAATAAAGGAAAGGTATTGTTGAAGGCACTCGTGTATAGACCAAACACACACATTAGGTTTTTGGTTGTCAAGTTAATCTGTAGTCATCGTAGTCTTATCATCAAAAAGCTGTTTTAAAGCCCCTTTACCAATGGAATGGCAAGACTCCAGTGTAACAAATAATCCAGGGTCACCAGTCTCAGCAGAGGCTTGTTTCACCTAGGCAGGCCACCGGATATCTAGAGCAGATTGTAGCCTAAGGCAATCTTTTATAACTAGCTTATTTAATGAGATCTTCTCCCTTACCCATATGGAATGCCACAATAGAAGGGGGTATTTTTCTACTATCTTCAATGTAAGGAATACCCAATTCGGTTTGGCAATTAGAATTACGGCAACTATGTGGAACTGCCTGTACATGTTTCCCAAAAATATTTTCCACTTTTTGCAAGATCTTTCCATTGATCATGCCTCAAATGCCATTTATCTAAGAATTTATTTTATTTGGAATCCTGGATGTCCATAAAAGTGATGAAAATCACACAAATTTTTCAAGACTGAGCCCCACAGCAGCCACGCTTGCAAGCACCAACACTCTCAAGCATCTTCACATCTGCTTTCAGCTACATGCAAGCTAGTTTACACTGATATCCACATTAATAATCACACACACAGACAGACACATGCAGCAAATAGACCTGCCAAATTTTCACCATGTGAAAGAAGGGAACAGGGTCTAGAGACGTAACAGGATCTTGAGCCCCCTGTCAATAAGTCTTTTTTTTAGAGCTTTCACACCTCCAGCAACACAGTCCTGGAAGCTGTAGTCGGGCAGTTCACACTGAAGTTGTATGCTTGGTCCGCATAAGTCTTCTTTTGGGCAGCAAAATGCTCCAAGTCGGACCAACCTTATTATCTTGTCTGCTGAGGTCGTGCCTTGGGTGGTTAGTCCCAGTACTCCAGAGGGAAAAATTTCCCAGCTTTCCCGAATTTTTGGGGTAGCTCCTCCTGGTTAGTTTTAAGGTTCCCAGGACTTCAGGGACATCACTTGGAGTCCAGGAGGCACTCCAGCAGAGGCTGCCAGCAAAGTCCAGGCCAGGTCAACTTGGCACTTATCAACCGGTCACTCTAGAATAGGCTTCTTGGAGTTTTTGGTGTCCCTCTAACCCCATTGAGGTCAACCAACTGACATTTAGAGTCCACTTCTAAGTCATGAGTACAAATTGGAGCAGGTCCAGCCCTTGAGATCTCCACTCAAATCACTGACAGCAAATCCAGTATTATTTTGTTCTTCTACAGGTGTTGTCTGAGACACATGTGGACAATAACAATCAAAGGTGTGTATCTCAAAAACCAGAAAAGCATGGCCCGTTGACAATGAATCAGTAGTATGGGGAAGGGCCCGTGAGCCCAATCTACATTTTGATCCCTTGTCAAATGGCAGGGTCATCATCAGAACTCTGATACAACAGAGCCCAAGATTCACACTAAAATAGAAGAATAAAGATTGTCAAAACTGGAAAAAAAAGAAAAGAGAACAGTGTAAGGTACAGAGAAATGTGAAAGTTCTCGCACGAGAACAGGGCCTATGCATATACTGCATGAAAAAGGAGAGGAGATAATTGAGTAGATTAAGTTCATCCTCAAAAATGAAAATATCAAAAATGATGCGACAAGTTGAAGAAAGCTCACAAAGAAAAGTGCAAAAGCTAAAACTGTGCTTGAAAAGATAGAGAAAACCATATTAGAATACACACCCATTAAACGAGAGAAAACATGAATACATTCAGGAAAGATCAACAAAATTACAAGATTGAGAGGGTTTATCCTTATCTTACTGAAGATTGCTATACCAGCAGGGCCTACAACAACACAGGACCCAACCGCCCCAGGGGCAGACATAATAGCCAACAGGCATTTGTGGCATTCTCAGAGACTTCTGAGGATTTAGGGGATAACTCTGACCCATTTGAGGGTACCAGTGAACCTACAAGCCCTACCATCAGAATGCCATTTTAGTAACAGAACAGAACATGACCACAAACCAGAGGGAAAAGGAGGGGGAATAACCAGAAGTAATACAGCACTCCAGGAGACAGTTATACACACCAGAAATACTTCCAATGGGGGCCACCACAAGATGAACTGATTCAGACCAAATTCCTAGCTTTAATCTCTCTTCACAGATGGGTCTGGTTGCTTAGTTGACTAATGCATCCACTGCAGGGGCCTGTGTTTGACCTCATGGCCACAGGTTCAGATCCTGGTGGGTCCACTCAGCCTTTCAAGCATCTGAGGTTAATAAAATGAGTACCATTGAGTTGGGTAACAATAAACATCTGGTATTTAGCGCCTTGAGACCCTTGGGTGATAAGTGCGCTTTACAAATACACGTGTTATGTTATGTTCACATAGGCTGAACAAATAGGGGAACTGGGGCGGGGCTAATGTTTAAGGGGGTCCAGTGTATAAGCCCCTGACGTAGTCCGACAAAAAGGATACACTGTTTCCCAAAGGTTGGAGAGAGAGAGAGAGAAGAACCAAGGGAGGTGAAAGAGGGGGAGGCCTCCTTTTGGAACTAAAACCCTAACACACCCAGCAAGCTAGGTGTCATGCTTCATCATCTGGGTTTTGCTCCTCGTCCGACTGGCGCTGCAATGTCTGATGGGCACCCGCGAAGGGGCTCTTTATCGGAGATCTTTTGTTCCTGCCAATGGGTGCATGTGGGTATGAGGGTATTAGGTGAAGTGTAGGCGTGGAGAGTGGTGCAATGGTGCAAATTTAAAAAAGGTTGGATAATCCACAGGGAATGTTTTAATAATGTGGTTGGCTACCTTGTTAAAAACAGAACAGGAAGGCACACACACCGGTACAAAGATGCGGTAGGGTGTGCTTTACCTAGTGGTCCACATGTTTCATGCTAAAACTAGCAATTCATCAGGACCTAGACAAAATGTCCTACACTTATGCGGAAAGGGCAAGTATTACCCTCCTCGCACAACTGATGGCAGGCCAATTGGTCCTGCCGTATGTCAGTGGAACCCTACTGATGGAACGTATGGCGTCACCGGACTTCTCCCGAGCGTAGGCACCACTGTTGTTGGTACATGTCCGATGGACGGACTCTCGTTAGACCTGCCCACACGCTTGCAGGAAGGAGAAGAAGCCGTCTTCTTCTTCTTCCTGCAGGGTGCGGGGCAGGCTGCAATGTCTGCTGGTGCCTGTCGGACATTGCAGCGCCAGTCTGACGAGGAGCAAAACCCAGATGATGAAGCATGACACCTAGCTTGCTGGGTGGGTGAGGGTTTTAGTTCCGAAAGGGAGCCTCCCCCTCTTTGACCTCCCTTGGTTCTTCTCTCTCTCTCCAACCTTTGGGGAACAGTGCATCCTTTTTGTCTGATGTTCACATAGGCTAACGTCAGATGCCATTTGGGTACTCATTTGAGGACTTTCGTTTGCCCCAACAAAGTAGGTAAATTCTTTGGATGTACAGACAGAAAATACAAACTCAGAGCCTAGTTTGGAGAGGGTGATATCCGCATTCACGCTTAAATGCCCCGTCTCGGTCCACTTTCTACTTTTCACTTTTTCTCCCCCAGCCAGCTCCGTCCCGGTTGAAATACTGTATGTTCAGGGGCCAATGTTGTGAATTACAGCCACACAGGATTAAGGCAGTCTTTTGTCTGTATAACACGCTGAAGTACATTCAGGGAGCACTGTGATTCCCCTGTGACATGCCAAAATATAGAAGGATTCCTACTGGACCACATTACCCCATTGATTGTCCAAAAAAGCTCCTGCTCAATGGAGATGCTACGGTGTCCCCCCCGTAGCCAACACAGACATCTCCCCCGCTACCTGTGCTGATAGCAGGTAAGAATGTTTATGTGGCTCTCCATTCGCACCCATGTGCGATTACTTTATGTAATTCTTGCCCATCCTGGTATTACTGGCAGCTGATAGATCTGCTCTCATAGCTGAGTGGCACATATTTAGCAATGAGGGCTTTATTATTTAAAGAAGTTTGTACTTCTTTTTTTATTTTTTTATTCAAGCTCGAGTAAAAGAAAAAACCCAGAAATAACAGCAAACAAAGTTAATCATGGCAACAAATGATGCCTTTGCAAATTTTTACATAGAAAAATTGAAGCCAACCAAGGAGAAGGGGAGAGAGAGAGAGAGGGACATACACAACACCGTTACAAAGTCAAAAGGATAGGCGAAATTAATATAACATACAGCAATACAATCCCACTATTAGTCTCTGAGCCACTCCTCCAATGGAGCCCAAATCTTCTGGCCCTGCTCCTGCCTCCTCCTACCCCACCTCTGGAAGACTGCTGATTCTAAATTATAGAAACAGAACAAAAATGGCTTGCCAGGAAACTTTTGAATCCTAATTATAACCCACACAGCCCAAAAGTACTGCGTGGCCAGGCTATTTATTTAGCAAAACATTAATTTGGTTTTATAATCACATTTCAAAATTCATGAAAACATGTCGCCCAAAAAGGAAACAGTGTCGCAAAACAGCCAAGTCAAATACAAAAACAAACAAATGTGTGCACAATAGGTCCAAAAAATACACAAACATGAATATTAAATCATCTAACAATTACATGACACCAAAATGTAACTTAGAATACATTACATACATTTCAAATGAATTGAGATCAAAGGAAACATTCAACATATTAACAAAAGGCTAGTCCTGTAAACTGAACTACCAGTGGACAGGCGGAATTAAGGATGGAACACAACTGCCTGCCTGTCTCACACGACCTGTGACTAAGTATTCAGTCTGGTTGCACGCAAGGGCCCACAAAAGTGGAATTCATTTAATACCTAGCTGCACCCCTCTCTCTTATCACAGGCTGGGGGTCAACGCGTTTCGAACCAGGATAATTGACGGTTCTCCTCAGAACGGGGACTGGATACAATCTTCACTAGAAAAAATTAAAGAAAATGGGTGTCAAACTGGTAGTGTCACAAGTGAAGGGACCTCTCTGTCTAACCACAAGTGCGTAAAGCAAAAAGTTACCTGCACCACTTGCAGGAGTGGAAGGAAACTGTAGAACAGGAAAGTAATTCTGTGAAAAAAATGAATGAATGAATGGAATAGGTGGCAGAGGGGCCGATGGAATTAATAATTTAAACACCCTCATCGAGTTCCTGTGTGTAGGGTTACAACTTAGGTACCTGGATCATGTTGTGTAGGTGTCCAACAGAAGAGCGCCCGCGAAGCGGTGCGCCGTGGGGACGTAACCAAGTTCACATTCCTTATGTCAGCTGGAAAGGGAAAATATTTAAAACCCACATCAGTCAGCGGTTCAGCAATTAGATGGATGTACATCCAACAGATCGTGTGCTGCGCTTCTCCTACCTGCACGCTGTACATAGGTGGAGACGGCTGGAAAGGCAGTAAATCACGGAGTCTTGTGCAAGTTTAGTTTGCAGCGGGAAAGTTTCTACAGCACGGAGCCGCTGTGAAAAGCAAAGGAGGTACGAGTCACATTGCCTGGTACCGCGTTTAGTATGTCAGCTGCATTCAGCAGAAAAGCTCGAGAACGGCACTTACTTGTGCGCAAGGGATTCAATCCTAGCAGCAGCCAGACGCGTTCAGTGCTTCCTGGACGTAAGTTTGAAAGAGACTGAATCCTACACTAATAGGAACTCGGAAAGCGACAAAGGACTAAGGGGGATGCTATGAATGCTGGTACTTAGAGTCCTACCGGTTAGGCTGGTGAATCTAACTGTGCCGGTTGGGGTGGTGAATCAACATACTCATTATTTGGCAAATTCAGAGAACGTTGCCAGAATGTCTGCAAAAGACACCATTAGTTTTAACTGCATGTTTGCACTCAAGGAGAATTAGCGCAAAATTAACGCAAATTTATCACCAGGCTGATCCAAAAGGGGCGTGCTCAAGTTCTGTATGCGACAAGCATCCGGGATTTTTTGACTAATTCTTCGAGCACTGCCTCAGAATATACATAGACAAGCAGTATTCTTTACATGCTGGCGCTTTCATAGGAAAGATTAGCACAGACACTGTAATTTATAATACAACAAACAAAACATGGCATATATGTACCAACACAAGCTCCACCCCAAAACACATTTGTAATTTCAACCACATGGGGCATCGCCACTGTATGAAAAATTGCCACGAATCATAATCACATAATGGATTTTATAGATTTTATACAAGGGGGAAGAATAAAGGAAAGTAAAATATGTGATGTGCATTGTGAGTTTTTAACTAAAGTTCAGCAGCACGGCTAGGGCTCCAATGCAGATTTAGAGGTTGCCCAGTTCAGACATTTCATTGAGGCCAGAGTTTGAAGTGTCGAATTTCAGAATGAGGTAGGCCTCTTTTTGAGAGAGGCGTACATCCGGGTCCCCTCTTCCGCCTCTGATGACCGCAAGCACGGTCCATTTGATGTCATTGGCTGAGTGTTTGTGTTGTATGAAATGGGAGACCAACGGGGCTGTCAGAGTCTTATTATTTATTCTGGAGCGATGTTGAATAATTCGTTGACGAACCTCTTGGGTGGTCTTCCCAATGTATACCTTTTTACAGGGACATTGGATTGCATACACTGTATTTTTGGTCTTACAGTTGGTGTGTTCGTCGTGTCTCCAAAATGTATTGCCGTCCGTAAACAGGGTACCCTCCATTGTAAGATCACAGACTGTGCATGTCCCACATTTCCGGTGTCCCTTGACCGGATTGGACCCAAAAATGGTACCTTGAGTGTCTCTTTTGGCAGGGGGCCCTGTCGAAGTAATCATCTGGCCAATACTGCGTTTTTTTTAAGGGCAAAGAGTGGTACTCCTACATCTGGTAATACTTCTTCGACCAGGTGCCAACACTTCCTGATAGTTTTTTGGAGTTGGCTGGTGTGAGGGCCAAACGTGGAAACACAAACTATCCTTTGAGTTGCAGGTCTCGATCTTTTTTCTAACTGATGTTCCCTGGGCGTCCATCTCGCTCTTTTTATAGAGTGCTTCAAGAGCTTGTGGGGATAACCTCTTTCCTGCAATTTGGCCATAAGTGCTTGTCCATGGTAGTCGAACTGCTGTGTTGACAAACAATTTCGTCTCACACGGAGAAATTGTCCGTATGGGAGGTTATCCCGCAGACTCCAGGGATGGTAACTCCTGTAGTGGAGTGCATTGTTCTTATCAGTCTTCTTTTGGTAGAGGGAGCACGTGAGTCCTTCTGGCTTGGCTAGCACCTCCACATCAAGGAAAGGTAAAGATTTGGAATTGTAGCTCAGACTGAATTTAATATCAGGGCTTCTGTCGTTCAACCAGACGTGAAATTCTTCAAGTAGGTCAGAGGATCCAATCCAGACGCACCAGACATTGTCTATATATCTGAGCCACTGCTCAATGTGATCTCTGTAAGGGTTGTTTGTGTACACAAATCTCTCCTCATATTGGCCCATGTAGAGAATCGCCATTTCGGGCGCAAAGGGGCAGCCCATGGCCGAGCCTTTGATTTGCAGAAACATTTCTTCCTCAAATGTGAAGAAGTTCCTTTTTAAGGCCAATGCAGCAAACGAGACAATGAGATCGGTGGGGACCCTGTGTGGACGAGGTCTGGTCTCGAGGTATAACTCAATGACATCCAGGCCATCCCGCTGAGGGATCTGCGTATATAAGGAAGATACGTCCATGGTGACGAGCAGTTGAGAATTAGAGTCAAATTTCAAGCATTCAACCCTATTGATGAAGTCCATGGTGTCTCTCAGGTACGATGGGACTTGGACAACAAGAGGTTTCAGAAATATATCCACGAATTGTGAAATCGGTTCGAAAACGGAGTCACACCCCGTCACAATGGGGCGTCCTGGGGGTGTTTTGGAGTCTTTGTGCACTTTCGGGAGAAAGTACAGATGGGGAGTTCGTTGAAATTTCTTCACCAGATATTCGGACTCCTTAGGACCAAGTATCCCTACATCTCTGGCCTCGTTCACAAGTTTGGTGACCTCGTCCAGTATTTGGCCGTGGGGTCTTGTGTGATCCGGCGGTACCAATCCTGGTTATAGACATGACTTCTTCCTTCGGTTCTGTACAAGTCCTTGGACCAGAGGACCACAGCTCCTCCTTTGTCTGCAGGCCTTATAATGGCCTCCAGCTGGTTCTTCAATTGGTGTATGGCTTCTCTTTGTTTCTTGGTAATGTTCCTGGGGACAAAAGGGCGTCTCTTTTCCAATATGTTCAGAGATGACATAGCAGAGGGCTCAAAAGCAATGATGTTCTTCGAGGTAGTATGGTTCAAAGGGCAGAATGTCGATTTATTACGGAGACCTGAAGCTTCTGTTAGGACCTGGTCCGGCGACTCTCTGAAGAACCATCTCAATCTGATTTTTCTAAAAAAATTCCATGACCTCCAGTTTGATTTTAGTGAAGTCCATGGCTGTTCCAGGGACAAAAGAAAGGCCCAATTCCAAGATTTCTTTTTCAGTCTGAGTTAAAAAAAATTCGGAGATGTTAATGATGGAGGATGATTTTACGACTTGTAGTGCTGCTTGCGCGTTGTCATCTCCCATTGTGGTTTGAATCGTGTCCGTTTCTGCTGTTGGCCCTGTCCTAAAAAAGGCCTCTTAGGGGTGTTTCTGTTTTGTTGATTCCTATTCGATGGGCCCTCACCCGCATCAGAATCTTCCATTGACTCGGAGGAAGATGTCTCAGAGAATGTCGTAAATCTTTTCTTTGATCTTCCTTGATTAGAATTGAGGTATCTGATGGAATCAGACCTGGTATAAAACTCATCCTTGAGATATGGGTACACGATGTTGATGTTAAAGTTTTTTTGATCTTTCTCAAATTTGCTCGTTTTGAAATTGATCGTGTTGTCCCTAAAGGTATTTAATTCTTTGTCAATCTTTTCAAGGAGATTTTTGGCCTCAAGCTCAGTATGATTGTCTTTTATAGCTCTTAGCTGCTCCTCAATTTCCTCTTCCTCCTTTTTCAAGATTCTTTGCGCAGTTTCCACAGTGTGCACCATCAAGTCTCTGCTACATTTTGTACTTATAAAACTGAATCCTTTCCGGTACACAGGGTCATCTGTGAATATGACAGGTACATTCTTAATCTGAAGTCCCCAGGGTATCGTTCCTGCTCTAAGATTCGCAAGTAGGAAGTGACCGTGAAGCTCTGTCCGAACATGTTTTTTGCGGAGTCTGATAAGTTTTTCTGCAAAATTGAGCTGTTTAGCCGTGCTGCTTAGTTGAACTGAAGAAAAGAGAGTGGAGTCAGAGAGGAGTTTTTGGATGTGATCCTCACTGAAAGACAGGGTATCCTTTTCGGCCATGTTTGAATTACCAGGCGAGAACGCCTGACTATAATTAATATGCACAAGCGACACACATTTAAATGTCGAAATGCGAAGAAACCTTGCGGGCAGCTGCCCGTTCAACGAACGTATACACAGAAAGGTTATGGGTCCTAACCACTGGCCAGCCTGGACCTCAACAACTTTTGAATCCTAATTATAACCCACACAGCCCAAAAGTACTGCGTGGCCAGGCTATTTATTTAGCAAAACATGTATTTGGTTTTATAATCACATTTCAAAATTCATGAAAACATGTCGCCCAAAAAGGAAACACTGTCGCAAAACAGCCAAGTCAAATACAAAAACAAACAAATGTGTGCACAATAGGTCCAAAAATTACACAAACATGAATATTAAATCATCTAACAATTACATGACACCAAAATGTAACTTAGAATACATTACATACATTTCAAATGAATTGAGATCAAAGGAAACATTCAACATATAAACAAAAGGCCAGTCCTATAAACTGAACTACCAGTGGACAGGCGGAATTAAGGATGGAACACAACTGCCTGCCTGTCTCACACGACCTGTGACTAAGTATTCAGTCTGGTTGCACGCAAGGGCCCACAAAAGTGGAATTCATTTAATCCCTAGCTGCACCCCTCTCTCTTATCACAGGCTGGGGGTCAACGCGTTTCGAACCAGGATAATTGATGGTTCTCCTCAGGACGGGGACTGGATACAATCTTCACTAGAAAAAAATTAAAAAAGGGGGTGTCAAACTGGTAGTGTCACAAGTGAAGGGACCTCTCTGTCTAACCACAAGTGCGTAAAGCAAAAAGTTACCTGCACCACTTGCAGGAGTGGAAGGAAACTGTAGAACAGGAAAGTAATTCTTTGAAAAAAATGAATGAATGAATGAAATAGGTGGCAGAGGGGGCGATGGAATTAATAATTTAAACACCCTCATCGAGTTCCTGTGTGTAGGGTTACAAATTAGGCACCTGGATCACGTTGTGTAGGTGTCCAACAGAAGAGCGCCCGCGAAGCGGTGCGCCGTGGGGACGTAACCAAGTTCACATTCCTTATGTCAGCTAGAAAGGGAAAATATTTTAAGCCCACATCAGTCAGCGGTTCAGCAATTAGATGGATGTACATCCAACAGATCGTGTGCTGCGCTTCTCCTACCTGCACGCTGTACATAGGTGGAGACGGCTGGAAAGGCAGTAAATCACGGAGTCTTGTGCAAGTTTAGTTTGCAGCGGGAAAGTTTCTACAGCACGGAGCCGCTGTGAAAAGCAAAGGAGGTACGAGTCACATTGCCTGGTACCGCGTTTAGTATGTCAGCTGCATTCAGCAGAAAAGCTCGAGAACGGCACTTACTTGTGCGCAAGGGATTCAATCCTAGCAGCGGCCAGACGCGTTCAGTGCTTCCTGGACGTAAGTTTGAAAGAGACTGAATCCTACACTAATAGGAACTTGGAAAGCGACAAAGGACTAAGGAGGATGCTATGAATGCTGGTACTTAGAGTCCTACCGGTTAGACTGGTGAATCTAACTGTGCCGGTTGGGGTGGTGAATCAACATACTCATTATTTGGCAAATTCAGAGAACGTTGCCAGAATGTATGCAAAAGACACCATTAGTTTTAACTGCATGTTTGCACTCAAGGAGAATTAGCGCGAAATTAACGCAAATTTGTCACCAGGCTGATCCAAAAGGGGCGTGCTCAAGTTCTGTATGCGACAAGCATCCGGGATTTTTTGACTAATTCTTCGAGCACTGCCTCAGAATATACATAGACAAGCAGTATTCTTTACATGCTGGCACTTTCATAGGAAAGATTAGCACAGACACTGTAATTTATAATACAACAACCAAAACATGGCATATATGTACCAACACAAGCTCCACCCCAAAGCACATTTGTAATTTCAACCACATGGGCCATCGCCACTGTATGAAAAATTGCCACAAATCATAATCACATATGGATTTTATAGATTTTATACAAGGGGGAAGAATAAAGGAAAGTAAAATATGTGATGTGCATTGTGAGTTTTTAACCAAAGTTCAGCAGCACGGCTGGGGCTCCAATGCAGATTTAGAGGTTGCCCAGTTCAGACATTTCATTGAGGCCCGAGTTTGAAGTGTCGAATTTCAGAATGAGTTAGGCCTCTTTTTGAGAGAGGCGTACATCCGGGTCCCCACTTCTGCCTCTGATGACCGCAAGCACGGTCCATTTGATGTCATTGGCTGAGTGTTTGTGTTGTATGAAATGGGAGACCAACGGGGCTGTCAGAGTCTTATTATTTATTCTGGAGCGATGTTGAATAATTCGTTGTCGAACCTCTTGGGTGGTCTTCCCAATGTATACCTTTTTACAGGGGCATTGGATTGCATACACTGTATTTTTGGTCTTACAGTTGGTGTGTTCGTCGTGTCTCCAAAATGTATTGCCGTCCGTAAACAGGGTACCCTCCATTGTAAGATCACAGACTGTGCATGTCCCACATTTCCAGTGTCCCTTGACGGGATTGGACCCAAAAATGGTACCTTGAGTGTCTCTTTTGGCAAGGGGCCAAGATAGGCGAAATTATTTATTTTATTTTTTATTTATTTATAGTGTTTTGTATAGCGCGGACAAGACCCGTGGGTATCAGAGCGCTTAACATAGAAGGTAGATTACAGATTGACATTATAATAGCAATTATAACAACAAACAGATATGAGGTAGAAGGCGATAGGCTATAAGGGGGTGATTAGATATATATATTCCTAACGCTTGTGCAATTAGCATTAAGAGGTGAATAAGGCTTAGCTTGTGTCATAGGGCATATAGACAAGCTAGGTGAGGTAGTGGTTATATAGCATTACCAGTGCAATTACATGTGCAATTAGCATTAAGAGTTGAATAAGGCTTAGCTTGTATCAAGGATCATATAGATAAACAAAAGTGAGGTAGAGGTTATATAGTTTTGGCTGTGAGATACAGTTATACGCTCACATAGATATGAGGTAGCAGTAAAAGGTACAGCCGAGGCCTGAACGTGGAATCAGTCATTTGTCAGATATTGATCTTCAAAATATTCATGACGAGGACATCATTCTTTTGGCGTAAATGTTCATACCAGTGATCCGTAGGCTTCTCTATGTAGGGTATTTACTCCTCATGTGGCTCTTCAGTTCCCGTTTGAATGTTACAGTATTTTGAATCTTCCTGATGTTTGGAGGGAGTGAGTTCCAGACTCTGGGGGCGGCTCCAGAGAACGCTCGGTCATAGGTCTTTTTCTTACGGAAAAAGGCTGGCCGCAGTAGCAGCTCCTTAGCGCTTCTAGTTGGTCTGTTACCTCCCGATAGCTTAATTTTCTTGGCTAGGTATCTAGGCGTGTTGTAGTGAACCGCTTTGTGGGTAATACATGCCATCTTCATTTGAATTCTGGCCTCGTAAGGTAGCCAGTTTAGTGCTTTCAGGTGAGGAGATATGTGATCGAATTTCTTCGATCCCATGATAAGTCTTGCCGCTGCGTTGAGACAGGCTTTTAGTGGTGCTGTGGATGTTTTAGGTAGGCCAGCTAACGTGGTGCAACCGTATTCGATCCTCGAGATAACTAGGGATTGGATAGCCAGTTTTAGATCCGCCTCTGAGATGAACGGTTTCAGTTTTCTTAAATAGTTCAAGTGGAAACGGGCGCTCTTAGCCATTGAATTAATGTGGTCTTTCATGTCGAGGTTCTCATCTAACGTAATTCCTAGTGATTTAGCTGAGTTAACTAGGGTCGGGCTGCAATTTAGCGCAGTCACCAATTTAGTCCATTCCTTTACTTCGGGTTGGCTCCTTGTCGGTGAAATTAACAGGAATTCTATTTTATGGTCATTTAGTTTCAGATGATTAGTGGTTAACTATTGCAAAGCTCTCTTTAGTGTCTCGTTCATTAGGTCACTGTCATCAAGGGAGGCGATCTTTATGTATATTTGCGTGTCGTCTGCATACATGTGATAGGATATCTGTGATTTTCGAAGAATCTCCGTGAGAGGTTCTACATACAAGTTAAATAGATCTGGGGATAACGTTGAACCTTGCGGGACCGCGATTGCGTTAGGGCGTGGGGAAGAGATTGCTTGGTTGACCAGGAATCGTTGAGTTCTGTTCTGTAGGAAAAAATTGAACCATTTCAGCACGTTTCCGGACAAACACATCCTGTCTTGTAGCCTGGTCATTAGTACTTCGTGATTTACCGTGTCAAATGCCGATGACAGGTCTAGGAGAATCAGTAGGCATGCTTGATTTCGGTCTAGGGCTTGTAAGGCGTCATCAACAATATGCAGGATCTCTGTTTCCGTGCTATGCCCTGTTCTGAATTCTGATTGGCGATCATCTAGTAATGAGAACTTAGCGATGTGTTGACTCAGTTGGCCCTGCACGCATTTCTCAATTAGTTTGGCCAGTAAAGGGATGTTGGTCACTGGTCGATAGTTATTCGGGTCTGTTGCATCCGCTGTTGGTTTTTTGATGATGGGCACTACCTGACCTGTTTTTAGGCAGTCAGGGAGGGTCCCTTGTGCAAGTGAAGCATTTATTATCTCGGTCCAGATCGGAACCCGAGTGTGGCTGATTTCTCTTACACACTTTGCCGGTAGAGGGTCTTGGTAGTGGTTGTTCGGTCTGAGTTCCGCTAGCGTTTTGGCAATCTTTTCCTGGTCGTATAATTCAAATGTGTACCAATTTGCCTTATTTTTTGTCTGAAAACCCTCTGTTGTCACGTTGGCCTCATTCTTAGGTTAGGGATGGGTCGGAAGGTTAGCCGCAGCACTTGTGAGCTCAACTTCTAGCAGTTTGGTTTTCTCCGTGAAAAATGAGGAGAATTCCTCGCAGTTTATGGAAGTTTTTGAGTTCTCTTGAACCGTTTTGGCTAGTTTATTTGACTGTTGTTTTAGGATCTCGAAGAGTTTTCGTGGTCTGTTTATGACATTGTCGAGTTCTGCTCTTATAAATTCTTTTTTGGAATTGATTGTCTTTTTGTTATATTGGTTTCTGGTTTTTCTGAGGTCTTTCAGCTCGGGGGAGGAGGGATGTTGTCTCCATTTCCTTTCGGCCATTCTCAGTTTGTGCCTGTCTTCGTTCAGTGACTCATTAAACCAAGGATTTTTTGGCTTCTCTGAGACTCTTTTCAGTTTTTGTGGCATGGTGTCATTGACGATATTTCCGATCGAGGTTATGTAGTGATCCGTCAACTCATTGACATTCTGCCTGTTGTTAGGTGGCTTTAGGTCTCTCTCACATCTTTCAACCAATAGTTCAATATTAGCCTCTTTTGTATCTCGGATCAATTTTTTTAACTTGCGGGGTTGCACGGTCCTGCCCTTTTTCATTATAGGTATCGCGAATGTTATGGCGTGATGGTCAGACCAATCACACGGGTCTATAGCGAGGATTGATGCCTCTTTATTTCTTGAAATAATCCAGTCTAAGGTTGCTCCTTGTGAGTGAGAGGGTTGGGTGCATGCTTGTGTAAGGTTTAGCTCACTGAGGAAGTCTTTAAGCGAGTTAACCAGTTTGTCATTGCTGTCGTCCCAGTGGAGGTTAAAGTCGCCTAGGAATATGTTGTTGGCGTCCGAGTTAGAGTTGGCCGTTATGATCTCTATTAGTTGCTATGTGAACTTTGCGTTATCTCCTGTTGGGTGGTAGAACGCATGCAGGTTGCATCTTTGATTATTTGGTGATCTTATATTAAGACCAAGGTATTCACAAGATTCTAGGGGGTCGGATTGGAATTGGCTGACCTCGATCTCTGATCGGTGAATGCAAGCTATACCTCCTCCCACTTTCCTTGGTCTGTCTAACCTAACAATGTTATATTGTGGTGGTACTAAGAGATCAATGGTAGGAGATGATGATTCACTGAGCCATGTTTCCGTGAGGATGGCCAGGTCGATTTCCTTGTTAATGATGAGGGCAGCTATGTCCGATGCATGTTTAGTTGACGAACGACAGTTAAGTAGTAGGCAATTCAAGGGTTTCTGTGAGTTAAAGAGATTTCCATTTTCGGATTCGGTTGCAGTTACCTGGATATGTTGTAAGTTGTGGTGGATTGCTTTCCTGTCATTCTTTCTGGACGTTCTATTAGAGTCAATAGGTACTATTTTGATACTCTCCTCACTTCCCTGGGCCGGTTGTTCATAAGATCGGAGTAAGGCCAGGGCTTCTTCATTTGACAAGGGATTGGTCCTGTTTGGTCTGTTGAGCCTGAATACTAGATTCTGGATGTGTGAGACCTTAGTGTGCGTACTTATCGTCATCTCCCAGATTTTTCTAATTGTCTGTGAGACTTTCATCGAGTCTTGTGCCAGGTTGCCCACTAGTTTCTGGAGCTCCTTAACTTCTTTCTGGGTTCGGGATGATTTCTTATGTGAGATAACCTGTCTGTCTGGGTTCTGCATTTTGCTCTTCTCCGTAATTGATCTGTTCTCATTGCCACCAATCTTTCCTTTGTATCCTTCGTTTGGTTGTCATTCCTGACTCTATTAGAGGTGTCACCATTGTTTCCTATGTTGTGTGATGTTAGGAGTGTATTTGTGGATGGGGATCTATGGGACTCAGGTCTCGTATTCAAGGGAGGTTGAGGAAGGTAGATATCCTCTGCCTTGTTCATTTCGCGGTTATCTTCATAGGGTGACTGGCTTGGAGCTGAGGTACCCTCTTCAAGCGAAGTGGCGTCGTGTCATGGCGGCATCGGCTCTTCCCTTAGGGCCTGGTCCTTCTCTTTGTTTCCAAGGTTAGTAGACTATGCTAGCCTTTCTATCTCATTCTCCGGTATTGCCGTCGCAATTTCAGTTAAATCTCCGGAGTTAGAGGTTTGATTGTTCTGGCCGTCCGTTTGATTGGCGTCTCTAGTGATAGAGTTGTTGTTGTCAGGGGTGACATCTGGTGGGGTCATGTGTTGTTGGTAACTTGGTCCTTCTATGGATTCCTTTAATGTTTGGAAAGTTATCTCAAATTTCTCGAGTTCTCTGTTAGCTGCTTGTATCAGCACTATTCCTGTTTCATACATAGTAATGCATAATTCTGTATTACATCTTTTAGTTAGTGAGGCCGTTATTTTTGTGCCATGTGGTATGTTTTTTATAGCTTTAGTGAACAGCATTTTTGTAAGGGCATTGCGCCATTTGGCTGTTTTGTCTGTGTAGAATATCAGGTCATTCATTATGGCGCCTTTAACTCTATCGAAATATTGGTCAGCGAACAAAATGTCCGGGTTTTTTCTCAAGGTGTTATGTTTGAATTTTTTGGCAACATTTTTGGATAAAGTAGAAGGATATTCTATACTCTGTGCATTAGACCCAGTCGACCCTCGGTATCTTACATCCATTTCCGCTTCTCGTTTTGAGTCTTCTGAAGCCTTTTGTCTATTTTGTTCTGAGTTGTTCCCTGCTAATATATCGTGGAAGATATAGAAATCTAAGTAACTCCAGTACTACTGTTTCGAAGTGTTAGGTATAGTTTTCTTTGTAGTGTGGTTTACCCTTATTATACCTTTGTGATCGTGGAAGATATAGAAGTTGAAGTGACTCCAGTACTACTGTTTCGTAGTGGTAGGTATAGTTTCTCTGTAGTGGGTATCCTCTAAATTAATCCTTTGTAATTATGTTACCATGCTCTAATTAATCCTTTGTAATTATGGTGCCATCCACAGTAATTAATTAATTAACTATCCCTATTTGTGAGAAGAGTTGTCTGGTGATAAGTTAACCAGTGCAAGATGTCAGCCGAATCTGTTCCTGATGATCTCCTGAGGGGGAGAGGACTTTCTCTCTTTACCTCCTGAAATTAGTTGGTCCCTTTTCACTTTTCCTCGTCAGTTAGGGGGGTCTGGGATGTCTCCCTTCCCTTTCTCGAGTCGCCAGTCCTCTTTCAAAGTCTATGCCCCTGGGTTGGTGATCGGTTGATTCAGTTGGATAGAGTGAGTGTAGACGTCTTGCGCAGCCGCCATTTTAGGGACAGGCGCGCCGCTTCTCATTCCCCCTTCGTTTCCAAAATCCCACGTTTTTCCCCTTTGCCTGTATTAGGGGAGTGGCGGGCTGGTGGGGCCGCGCCGAGGGTGAGGATGACCGTACCTTTCCCGTCGGTCGCCGTGGTCTCTCAGCTCCGCCTTTCCGTGATGGCCAGTCCGTGTCTACAGGCACCGGAGCTCCCGCGCAGCCCAAGGTGACATCCGATGGCTCCCTCGTATATTTAATGTCCGCTGTGGGTCCTCCACGACCGCTCCACATCAGGTTGTTCGCATCAGGCAGCCTTGTCCACTGACCAGGTACAGGATTCTCTCCTGCGTCTTGCGTCTCCTGTGTTACTTTTGGCTTTCTGTTTGCTCCGATCAGCTAGCCGTGGTTCTGCTTGGTCCTGGGTCGCACTAGGGGTTGTTCGGGGATTTAATCCATACTTGGAGATCCCTAGACTCTGACTCTATCCCTAGTCTCTGAGCCACTCCTCCAATGGAGCCCAAATTTTCTGGCCCTGCTCCTGCCTCCTCCTACCCCACCTCTGGAAGACTGCTGATTCTAAATTATAGAGAGCCAGAATCCTTGCTTTCCAATTTACAAAAGTGGGGGCATCAGGACTGATCCATTCTGAGGTTATGAAAAGCCGCACTAAAGACATAGCAATAAACAACAAGGCGGAAGCATGTCTTGTTCTCTGCAGCAGACAATTACTCTCATAACTAAATAAGACAAGCTCTGATGATAGGACGACCGGGATATTAAGCCTAGAATTGATAAATAATTCTACATCCTGAAAAAATGTCCCAGGTTTGGAGCAGGCAAAACACTTTTGTACATCGTTGGCAGCTACCAAACCACATCTTGGACAGCTATGACCCCCTCTACCTCCCCATTTAGAAATTGTGGCCGGGGTGTAATGAAGATCAAATAGAGCCATGTCGCTTTGGGAACGTAGGCTGCCTGATATCAGTACACTGCTTGATAGTTCTAAGGCCTAGGAGATATCCAAACCTGCCTTGCCCAGCTTATCCTCCCATTTAGCATTCTAAGAAAGGAGGTCATCTGGGAAACCAGAGAGCACTGTTCTGATATACTGCCCCAATTCTTGACCTCCTCAAAATCAATTCCATAAGTGTATTCCTATTGAACAGAGTATTGGCTTGGAGCATCAATTTATCCACATAACTTCGGATCTGTAGATATTTAAATACTCATGCGTATTGAGACCAAACTTGTCCTTTAAAAAAAAAAAAAGGTAATTTGGCCATCACACCCTAGATCACCCAAAGTCATTATTCCATGTGACATCCACCTAAATGTCTGATCTTGGAAGATGGAGGGTAGAAGTCTAGCCGCAATCAGAGGTGTGTAGTAGTTGATATTGAGGATTAGCCATTTGCGCCGAATCTTACGCCAAACTGAAAACATTGCGATAATGACCTTAAACTTGGTCTTTTTATAATAACTGGGTTCAAGAACCCGCAATAGTATCCCCTAGGCATCTTCCACTAAACTCAAAAATAGAGGGTCTACAAAAAGGCGGGGGCACCGCCCTATCCCCGAACAACGGTAAGGCAAAGTGCTGAAGGAGAGCTGACCAGTAATAAAGCACCAGGTTCCGCACGGACCAGCCCCCCCGATCCAATGGAAGGTGCATCCATTTGGCCGCCCTTCGCGTTGATGATAGCCCCAAAGAAAACTATTACAACATCTTTCAGCTCGAGCAAGACTTGATTGTGCAAATTCGAGTGGGATGGTTCTGAATAGATATAAAAACTTTGGTAAGACCAGCATTTTAAGAACAATCCCCCTACCATACAGAGATAGATGCAAATTGTCTAATCTTACCAAAGTAGAATTAACTGAATGAATGATGGGCAAAATATTCATGTCTGGAATATTGTCAACTGCGGCCGTGATTTTAACCCCAAGATATGACGCATTTCGAACCACTGGGGCTTCAGACGGGCCCATAGCAACTGATTGGACGACCTGAGATTTGAAGACATTAACTTTATAGCCGGAAAACTGGCCAAACTGTTCCGCTAAGTTCTTAATAGCTGGGAAGGCTGATGCTACATCGCTAGTTAGAACTACAATGTCATCGGCATATGCCAACTTATTATACTCTGTTATATTAACCCTTACTGAAAGTATATTCAAGGAGCTCTCAATTTTACTTAGAAACGGGTCAATATAAAGGGCATACAGCAGGGGCGAGCAGGAACAGCCCTGCCTGGTGCCCCTGCTGATACTAAAAGATCTTGACACCGAGCCTGAAACAGACAGGGTAGCTTCTGGAGCAATATAGAGTGATTGCAAGGCTTGAATAAACTCAGGGCTAAACCCCTTCCACAGAGGGACTGGCCATAAAAAGCCCCAGGCGACCCTGTCAAACGCCTTTTTGGCATCCAACAGGTTCGCACTGAGGGGAGAATTTGTGACTTGGGCCCAGTCCAAAAGTGCAACAACTCGGCGGACATGGTCCGCCGTGTCCCTACCTGGAATAAAGCCATGCTGGCGTAGTGAAACTAATGGAGAGATCACTGAGGCCAATCTATTGGATAACATTTTAGAATATATTTTACTGTCCGTATTGATCAAAGAAATCGGACGGAATGATGAGGGGTCAAGCTCCGGTTTATCGTTCTTTTTGAAAAGAATAATGGTAGTTTGGCGCCATGAGTCTGGTATGCGCCCAAGCTGCGCCTCTCTAAGAATTGTTAAAAAATCCACCCGAATCTCTGAACGAAATAGACTATAAAATTCCAAGGGAATGGAGTCTGGACCTGTGGCTTTACCATTAGCTAATGAGTTAATTGCTAACTCGACCTCCTCCCATTCTACTGGAGTGGAGAGCGCTTCATTCTGCTGAGCAGTAACCTGGAGGGTATTAAGATCCTGTAGGAAGGCCCCAACCTCATGGTCAATATTTGAATCCCTGACTTCCTCTGTATACAGTGAACAATAGAACTGAAGAAAAAACGCCATGACCCCCTCCGATGTATCTTGGATATGGCCTTGAGAGTCCTGAATCTTAGTAATGCGGTTAGCCAATCTTCTCTGCTGGAGTCGCTTGGCCAGGACCCTGCCAGATTTTTCGCCGAACTCAAACATAGTCGAGTGGAACTGTAAGTACTTTGCAGCAAGGTCCTGACCAAAATACTCCAGCAGGGAAGCCCTAATTTTAGCGACCTGTAGCTGGCTTTGAGCTGTATCCTGGCCCTCCTTGATCGCACATGTCAATTGAACCTCTCCGGCTCGCAGTTCCTCAATCCGCCCGTTGGTTTGATCTTGTATAGTCCCCTGCCGGAAGGATGAGAAACTCTTAGTTACCCCGGACTGCTGCTTTTAATGTATCCCAGACAGTAATACAGGAGGCAGACCCCCTGTTAATATTGAAAAATTCCAGTATCCAGTTCCTCATATGATCTATATATGGTTGTTCTAATAACAGTTTTCTCTCAAATGTCCAAGCCCTTGGGACCCTTGTTGTACGAGTTAAGGTACATTCAATAATCACCGGATTGTGGTCTGACATGATCTTAGGGGAGACTGAGATGGAGGTAAAATCTGCCAGTTGATCGGACATGAAAAAATAATCTAAACAAACCATTTTATTGTGGGGAGCAGAAAAATATGTATAGCCGTCAAGGTGTTTATAATGGTAAAACCAAAATCAGACAAACAGTGCTCTGGAACCAGAGCTTGGAGTGCCCTAAAGACTCTGGGTTTCCTACCTATATAATTTTGACCCCCAACTAAATTAAAATCGGCGGATAGATTAATGTTTATATCCCCACAAAAACAAATAGGGTGAGCCCAAAGAGCCAGCTCTACATTCAGGTGATGTAAGACTGCGGGATCGTCCAAATTCGAGCAGTAAACAGTACAAATAGTTAGAGATCTACCGGTAATTAGTAGCTCAGTGATTACCCATCTCCCACTACTATCTTGGCTAGTTTTCCTGCATGACCCTAATCCCCGTCTTAATAAAATTGACACCCCTCTGATTATTGAGGTTCGGCAAGAGCACCCAATTAAATCAAACCCAGGAATTTTTAGGTAATCCTGGTTACCCCAGGGTACATGGGTTTCCTGAAGGCACAGAACCTCTACGCGTAGGGCCTGAACAACTTTCAAAAACAGAGCCCTCTTCTTACCCTCATTAAGCCCAAAAATATTCCATGAACCTATGCAAATTTTACCCAATGCCATTTACACTTAAAAAAAGAAAAGGAGGGGGCGTGGCTAGCAGCCGAGCAAGATGGCTGTGTCGCTAAGAGGCTCCGTGAGTGAATCGGCCCTTAAAATAAATCCGTACACTCATCCGGCGTAGTGCAAGGCTCCGAGAGCTGACACCGAGGTCCGGGACCGAGCGGCACAGATCGGTGAACTCAGGCAGCGTTCCGAGGCAGGGAGCGGGAGGTGGCGACCGAAGAGCGTAAAAAGGCCTGCGCAACAGCAGTCAGCCGTGGCCAGACGTAATTGCAGAACTGGGCGGAAGTGAAGGTGAGCCGGGCATAGCAAAACCGGAAGGACGCCCTACCTCGACCAGGCCGGGCCAGGAGACCTTGACTCTTGGAAACAACTTGCGGACCCCTCAGCTGCGGAGCACACTTAGTGGCGGCGCATCCGGAGCCCCCAGGTGGTTCATGGGGGCTTCCTAACTACGGTGGCAGGTGGAGTGAAACGGCCAGAAACTAACTTGGCCTAACGCACACTCTGATTTCCCCGATCACCACAGCGCCTCAACTCAGCGCTATAAATGTGCAGTGACCCTCGCGCCCCCCCCCCCCCGACGGAAAAACGCGAGTGTGGTGTACAGTGGCGGTCTTAATGGCGGTCTTCCCACCGCACAGAAACTGAAACTGCTGAAGCAGCCATACCGGAGAAGAAAGGGGGAGAGAGTGTAACGCAGCAGCGCCCAGACTGGTCTCGCCTGCAACACCGACCGGCGGAGAAGGTGGCCAGCGCAGTTAACAGCGTGGGGGTCCGGGTGCAGGGGAAAAGGCTAGTGATAGCAACGCCACCCACAACTTGGACCAGTGGTTCACTCAAGGCCGTGCAAGCCAATAGACGGAGGGAGCAATGGTAGTGTCAACTTGAGGCTCCCCTCTCCTGCTTCTGGGGGCACTGGTGCCAGAGAGTGTGGTGAACAAATGGATTCCACTTGGAGAACGGAACGTTGCCCATCACAGGTCGACGCATAACCATCACCGCAACACTGGGAGCCTGGGCCTGCGCTATACTACGACACACTGGGACACGGTACACCCCCAACTGGTTGTGACCACCTGTCGGGTGAAACAAAAGGTCCAGAATTGTGTTCTAAGCTCAACACCATATTGACTATAAATTTGCGACCAACGACTGTCTCTTACCGAACCCAGAGCGGGAATCTTGGAGGGGGCACTATGGCAGGCAGAGGTCCAAGGAACCACTCACCACAGGCTAAATTGGATAAATATGCATACGACAAGACAAGCGCGCAATCGGCAGAGGGACGCCCATCTACGGTAAAAACACCAGAGGGTGACGGGGCAAAGAAAGTCACGCTCGAAGACATTATGACAGCGTTAGCGAATGTACAAACAACAGTGGGGACCATCTCGTTGGACGTTTCTCTGCTACGGGCGGATTTCAACAAGATGGCCGAACGACTCAAGGAGGTGGAGGTAGTCA
Source organism: Lissotriton vulgaris (assembly GCF_964263255.1). Classification (NCBI taxonomy): domain Eukaryota; kingdom Metazoa; phylum Chordata; class Amphibia; order Caudata; family Salamandridae; genus Lissotriton; species Lissotriton vulgaris. Next base: position 748,550,704 of record NC_141699.1, on the reverse strand, counting down.
CTAAATCGCTGGTGGAGGACACGTCGGAATTGGAAACAGCAATGGCTCGGATCGAGGCAGAAATCAAACAGCGCCCAGACTGGTCTCGCCTGCAACACCAACCGGCGGAGAAGGTGGCCAGCGCAGTTAACAGCGTGGGGGTCTGGGTGCAGGGGAAAAGGCTAGTGATAGCAACGCCACCCACAACTTGGACCAGTGGTTCACTCAAGGCCGTGCAAGCCAATAGACGGAGGGAGCAATGGTAGTGTCAACTTGAGGCTCCCCTCTCCTGCTTCTGGGGGCACTGGTGCTAGAGAGTGTGGTGAACAAATGGATTCCACTTGGAGAACGGAACGTTGCCCATCACAGGTCGACGCGTAACCATCACCGCAACACTGGGAGCCTGGGCCTGCGCTATACTACGACACACTGGGACACGTTACACCCCCAACTGGTTGTGACCACCTGTCGGGTGAAACAAAAGGTCCAGAATTGTGTTCTAAGCTCAACACCATATTGACTATAAATTTGCGACCAACGACTGTCTCTTACCGAACCCAGAGCGGGAATCTTGGGGAATCTTGGAGGGGGCACTATGACAGGCAGAGGTCCAAGGAACCACTCAACACAGGCTAAATTGGATAAATATGCATACGACAAGACAAGCGCGCAATCGTCAGAGGGACGCCCATCTACGGGAAAAACACCAGAGGGTGACGGGGCAAAGAAAGTCACGCTCGAAGACATTATGACAGCGTTAGCGAATGTACAAACAACAGTGGGGACCATCTCGTTGGACGTTTCTCTGCTACGGGCGGATTTCAACAAGATGGCCGAACGACTCAAGGAGGTGGAGGTAGTCACTAAATCGCTGGTGGAGGACACGTCGGAATTGGAAACAGCAATGGCTCGGATCGAGGCGGAAATCAAACAATTGAAAGAAAAGTTGGACGACCAGGATGGACGCCCGAGAAGGAACAATGTAAGAATTCTTGGAATTCCTGAAACAGAAGGCACCCAGGAAATGGACCTCTACGTTGAAGACTTGATTAGGACCAGACTGCAACCCAAGGGATTGTCCAGTTTCTTCTCAGTGGAGAGAGCCCACAGGGTCCCTGGTGGCAAACCCAAACCGGGAGCGACCCCGAGACCGGTACTGGCCCGGTTATTCAATTTTACAGACAGAGACACAATCCTCCAGGTGGCTAGAATCTTCCCACTGATCCGTATACATAACTTAACAGTTGCCTTTTTTCCGGACTACCCGGCTGAGGTTGCCCGACGCAGGAGAAGTTTCATGGAGGTCAAAAAGGCTATGAGAGCGCGAGAACTACCCTACTCCATGTTATTTCCGGCGCGACTCAGAGTAGTAGCTGACGGTTAAGCATGGTTCTTTGACACGCCGGAAGCGGCGTACGATTGGCTGGAGGGATGGAAACAAGTGGGAGCTCCCCGACACACCAACAGGAATCACTGGCACCAACAGGAAGAGGACCAAGCCGGATCTCAAACGTCAAGAGGAGAAGAACCTAGCCGCTCGCCAAGAATGGGATTAGAAGACGATGGACAGGGACCAGACTCTTGACTTCCCGGCTCCTGCAGGAGTCAATCTTGTAGTGAAAGATGGAGGTCGTGCTGACTTTGGATTCTGGACTGAGGCTGGCCTGAGTGAGCAGGGAGGGCCGCGACCTCCATGGATCTCTTTACCCCGACAAGCAAGTACTATAAGCTGGGGTGGGGTGAAGCACTCTGCTAAGTTGGGGTGGCGGGCGGTTATATGTCCATTAAGCAGGGAGGTGGGGAGGGATGGGAGGGGCAGTTCTTGTTTTTCTGTTTCTAGCCATATTGGCAGGTTGTGATGATACAAGCACACTCGGAACGCGACTAGTGGGCAGGGGCATCTGGGCTCGGATGGGAAGAAAGCCCCCCAGGTCTAAACGAGTAACTAATGGCACACAACTCGCAATCTAACTCTCACGGTAAGGCGACACAGGAGACCCCAGTAGCGCCCCTACGGATACTGACGTGGAATGTAAGGGGATTGGGTGATAAAATTAAGAGGGGACTGGTGTTGCAGGCCCTAAAACAACATGGGCCGACGATAGTTCTCTTGCAAGAGACACACCTCACGGGGAGGGCTTGCCAGGCACTAGATAGGCGAGGGTACAAAATGGCGGTACACTCTGAATTCACATCGGGCTCGATAGGGACGGGTATACTGGTAAAGAAATCCTCACCACTTCTGATACTACAAAGCAAGGTAGACAACCAGGGACATTTCGCGGCAGTTCAAGGACAGTGGGAAGGCCGACTCCTGAATATAGTATCGGTATATATCCCTCCAGCGCTCCAATCAATAGCAATGCCAGCACTAGGGGAATTTATCTTAGCCTTACCGGAAGAGGATCTTGTAATAGGGGGCGACTTCAACACAACGATAGAAGCTACAATGGACAGATTCCCTGTTCGACAGCAGCCGATTGGACCCTCCCGGATCCAGGGCTTCCTAGAAGCAATGGGACTGATGGATGTTTGGAGACATATGCACCCCACCGCCCACCAATACACCTATCACTCTGCGGTACACAATACTTTATCACGGATAGACTACTTTCTGATGTTGGGGTATCACCTACAACATGTCGAGAATATAGACATAAAACCAAGGGGCATTTCAGATTACCCCCCGGTGCTATTGACTCTATCCTGTCGGGAGAAATCTCGTAAATGGATATATCTCATTTACCCTAACTATCTTAAGATTCACTGTGTTAAAAAAGACCTTAAAACAACCACCAAACACTACTTTGAAGAGAACACAGCGTCAGTAGAGTCACGCTCGATACTTTGAGAGGCATACAAAACAGTCCTCCGGGGTCGGGATATTGCCTCCATCACCGGGTATAAACGCACACAGCAGCGAGAACTATCGGAACTAGAACTGAACTTACACGCTGCGAACGTGACACATATGGCAGATCCCACACCAGACACAACACATGCCCTGCAGATATGTCAACAACAACATAAGGACCACCTACGAACCCTGATGGTAAATAATATTACGGCAACAGCACATAAAATATATGATGTGGGAGACAAGGCAGGGAAAATGTTGGCATGGTTAGATAAAAAAGGGGTACCAGTAGAGGAATACAACAGCTATACACGAAGGAAGGGGCACTGCAGTCACATCCACAAGAAATAGTTCGCACGATGGCGGAATACTTTCAAGAAGTTTACACTTCAGACCAGGAGGTGTCGGAGTTGGCAGCATTAGAGGCGCTCAGCCATATTGAATCTCGAACACTTACACCCGAAGCGGTCGCTGAACTGGAGGCAGACCTCACGACTGATGAAATACAGATGGCTATAGGAGCGGTGCAATCCGGAAAAGCCCTGGGCCCCAATGGGATTCCCATAGAATGGTACGAACTCATGTCTGGAACGCTAAGCGCACCACTGTTGGCGATGTTCAATGAAAGTCTGGTGAATACAGAACTCCCACTAGATCAACAAACCACGGCGATCGTGGCGATTCTAAAACTCGGTAAACCCCGACGGAATGCACATCGTATCGCCCGATATCACTATTAAATGCGGAACCCAAAATGTTGGCGAAATTGTTGGCTAGCAGATTAGTGCCTCACCTCCTGCAGTTGATTCACCCGGATCAATCGGGCTTCATTCCAAACAGAAACACTGCTCTCAATCTTAGACGCGTCCATGGGGTGTTGGCAAGAGCGTCATCATTGCTGGAACCGGCAGTGATATTATCACTAGATGCAAAGATGGCATTTGACATGGTGAAATGGCAATATCTTTTTAGCAGTCCTGTCCCATATGGTACATGTGGGTAAGGGGTCCCCGTAAGAAAAGGGTGTGTTGTACTAACTACACACACTAGCACTAAACAGCACTCAAAGACAAAATTCACAATTTTGAGAAATTGTGACTCGGCGTTCCGTGATCGGATGCTCGTGTGATGGGCTAATCGGTAACATCTTGGTGTGCTGCTTCCGGATTAGACGCGTGATGCAGAGACTTTACCGCACTATGCTTTCAGAATGATTGCCCCACGGGTGTGTTACTTAGGAACAAGCAACACCCTTGATTCAAATACTCTCAAGCGTAAAGACGCGCCATTGATCTGACGCTGTATGAATAAGCTGCCATTTTCATAATTGAATTTCGAGGATCGTGCTGTTTCATTTTCTCTCAAACTAATAAGTTGATGGATTTTCATGATTAATGATCTCTATCAGTTAAGATCACACCCTTCGCATTCCGCAGATGACCAGTGGCCATTGTGGTTCAACGTTATTTCATCATTCCAATGAATGAGGTTTACCCTCTTTGCGAATTCGTATCGCTGTGATTGCCCACTATTTTTGAGTGGTTCATCCGAGTTCCCACATTAGAGCCCTCTGAGGCCGTTTGACCATGATACTATTGCCCCACAACCTCTTCCCTTGTCTGTCCTGATGAAGACCCCGCCAAAGGACTTAATCTAACCTATATATAGGGGTCGATACCTCGACGGCTCTCTTCCTTTGGACATCCGGCTCAAGTCCCTGACAATTCCATCTATAGGCTGTGACCATAGAATGTCTCCCTTTAATATTTCATTAATAGTGGCCACAAATTTCGGCTTTTTGCACTTGAAATGTTTGATCCTTTATTGATTGTGGTATCAACATTGTGTTTTTTGACTAAATGTGCCTATTTCTTTGAACTTCACATCTTTAAGCACCCCCCTTTCTTTTCCATTCTCCCCCCCTTTTGGGGCTTCTTATTCAATATCAAATAACATGAAGTCAATTTCACCATTACAGGTGTCCAGTGTTGTTAATAAATTGCAATACTAGTGAAATTTCTCAAAATTGTGAATTTTGTCTTTGAGTTCTGTTTAGTGCTAGTGTGTGTAGTTAGTACAACACACCCTTTTCTTACGGGGACCCCTTACCCACATGTACCATTTAGCGCCCAGGTCCCCGTGACTGCATGGGTTCAACCCCCCTTTAGTGTAATGGCTGTCCCATATGGGGTTTGGCCCTAAATTTAAAGCCTGGATAAGACTTCTATACACTAACCCAGTGGCTCAGGTGACAGCTAACGGCCACATATCGCACTTGATACGACTGGCAAGAGGGACACGGCAGGGATGTCCCCTGTCGCCCTTACTATTCGCACTGGTACTGGAACCGCTGGCAACTTTAATTAGGACAACACCGCTGTTGAAGGGAATTGGCTGGAAAGAGGGCTAGGAAGATCGCATCTCACTTTATGCCGACGACATGTTGGTATATCTGATGGACCCAGAACACAGCATCCCGGAACTTCTTGCACTCTGTAATACCCACGGGAAAGCCTCAGGGTACACTATCAATTGGTCCAAATCAGTGCTGTACGTTCTGAAGGGACCAGCGCCCTTACTCCCCACTGGTAATAGCGGAAGACTCCTTTAAATATTTAGGAATCTATGTCACCAGGGACGCAACAAATTTCTTTGAGAAAAATCTGATGCCACCATTGGAACGACTGAGACGCGATGTTACCCACTGACACTGTTAGGAAGAGCGGCGCTCTATAAAATGATGGCCCTGCCGAGATTTCTTTACGCACTTGACAACACCCCATACCCGGTTCCACCGCGATATTTTAAGCAAGTAGCAGCCCTGGTTTTGACCCTGTTGTGGGGTAACCGCCCGGCACTCATAGCACAAATCAAACTGAACAGAAGCTGGTATGAAGGGGGGATTGCGCTGCCGAACTTACAAATGTATTATTGGGCGGCACAACTTTAAACCCTCAATCAGTGGATTCATGCACCCCAAGATGACCCGGCGTATAGGGCGGAGAGGGCTCAATTGGGTGCGAACAACATACTAGCGGTGCTATACAACAGAGGCCTTGCCACGAAACTGATATGACCCACTAAGCACTTGGTCACGTTATGGTACACGGCACGAGACTGGGTTGGAAAGGGGTTATAACTAAGCTCACCCCACTATGGGACACCAAGGTATTGGGACAACTGAGAAGTAGTAAGGGCTTCACACAATGGGACAATATTGGAATATCCACGGTGGGGGACCTGTGGGATAAGGGGACAGTGATTCCTTTTGCTCAACTTCAACAACAATACGAACTGGGTCCGACTGAGTCATATAGATACGTGCAAATTAGACATGCTCTATTGACGGCACTACCGGCAGAGACTGATGTCCCGGAATCCTCACCGTTAGAGGACAGACTACTAACTGACTATATGCAGCACAGTGCCACTTCACTCACATACCGTAAATTGCTTAATAATCTACCAGATCCTACACTTAAGCTATGAGAGAAGTGGGTGGGCGAAGAAGGAGACCTGGATGATACAGAATGGCTAGAGGCCCTGGCATCCCCTAAGGAAGTGGGTATTTCTGCTAAATTTAGACTAGTGCAACTTAAAATTTTACTTGGTATATATTACACTAGGGCCACCTTGTATAAGTTAAAACGAGCGCAGCACCCCTTCTGTCTCCGCCGCTGCGGGAGGAAGGTACCCCTTTTCACACCTTATGGGACTGCCCAGCAATAGCTGAATATTGGCGACAGGTGATGCGCACCATATCACAAACACTAGAAGCTTCCCTTCTACCTGAACCACGAAAATATATTCTTAATGTATGGGACCCCAATGACCTCACTCGCCATGGACAGACCTGGGGAACGATAGGCACAATGATTACAAAGAGAGACATTGCACAGAAGTGGGGCAAGGCAGATTTACCCACATTGGCAGCGTGGTGTAAAAATATGGACCTGGCCATGATTACAGAGCGGGCAGTGTATGCGAATAGGGGGAGTACCCGTAAGTGGAATAAAATCTGGTCTCCCTGGAATGTTTTCCGAGGGGATGTATGCGAACCACTCCCGGAGGAAGACATTGATAGGTCAGATGATGAGGAAGACGGGGATTGAGAGAAGCTACATGAGTACTTTTAGACCGCCCGTCCCCCCTCCCCCTGCCAAGCCAACCCCCAGCCCTTGAACCCACCCACAAACGCCCCCCTTACCCCACCACCCCCCAAACAAGGCAACGGGACCTAGGTCCTAGTGATGGAGGGACTGGTTAAAACACAGAGCCCCCCCGGAGACGTTGGCAAAGTAGAAAAAATCAATGGGGGATATGCCTATGGGGAAAAAGAAGGAAAGTTCCTAAACAGAAAAAACTCTAACCCCACAAAAGAGAAATACCCCCATTACAAAAGAACCAAAGATTTCAAAAAAGAGAAAAAGGCTATGAAGGCAAATCTTTGCAGCTATACAGTCTAAATTGAATCCAAAAACTCTTTAGCCTGGACTTCGGAAACAAAAAATCTGGACTGGCCTTGATGAATAACTTTGAGTTTGGAAGGAAAAAGCAAAAATACTTGGTCTCCCTTGGACTGAAAGGGTGCAATTAGCTGCCGGAGCTGCCACCTCCGTTCAACCGTTGCTGGGCAGAAGTCAGGCCTGACGAAGAACTCGCAGCCCTTGCCTGCCCGTCTCCTGTCCGACCTTGCCAGATCGTAAACCTTTTCCCTGGCTAAAACAATGCTCAAACAAATTACAATAGCACAAGGCCTGTTATCCGTTTGACCAAAACGCTGTTTTGGCTTAAATGGGAAACGATGAGCTTGCTGAATTTTGAGTTGCCCGTCCCACTGTTTAACTCCAAGAATGCTTCGATAAACAGTTCAACCACAAACTGTCTGATGTCTGACCATTCAATCCCTTCTGGGACTCCCACGACTCTTAAATTATTCCTCCGAGCTCTGTTTTCAATATCAACGAGTTTCGACTGGATATTGTCCCTTTGAGATTTAATCAGATCTGTAATGCCTTTTTGAGTGGCCAAGTCCTCTACAAGAGTGGAGATCCTCTCTTCCGCTTCCCCAATTCTAGAGGCGATGTCTGAGCAAGTTTTAGCCACTCTGCAAATGGAGTTTTGAACACTGCGACAAGCTTCCTGAGTTCGAGCACTCTCCTGCTGGGTCTCTTCACAGTGTGCCATAATTGTCTGATGTATAATTGCAAGTGTCATCTCGCCTGGAGGCGGATTAGGACCATTAGCAACTTGATTTGGAACATCGCCTTGCAGACCAGACTGCATAGAAAATGAATAATCCCAAACTAGAGAGCCGGAATTTGAGCAAAGGGCCAAGGGCCCCTGATCCTTAGGTGCCTTCTGAACTGTGCAGAGCCCTTTAGATATAGCATCTGAATTCAATACCTCATTAATTCGCTAGTCACCCATCTCACTGTCATCATCATCATCTGTCCAATCTTTATCCAGGGCGCCATCATCCTCAGAGGACCCAGTATTGTCTGATAAAGAATAGAATTTGTCGCCATCTGTGTCCTCAACAAGATTTACCGAAGCATTCTGTGAGAGGGCTTGAAGCATATCTCCATGAGTAGCCTTAATTTGCTGTTGTGGGAGCTCTGTGGTCTTTTGAACAGAGGAGGCAGCTGCCATTTCTGTACTTGCCGCTATACCTGGCAAAACTACAACTCCCACCAGCCCACTGGGTTGTGCCGTAAGATCTACCAGGAATTCAGTGTTGAGGGAATTCCCAGGAGTGTTCTCTCCACTCAGCCCCGATGCCTCCGAGTCACCTGCTCTATCCAGAGAGTGCCCCTCAACCGTAGCAGAAGCCATCAACTCCAAAGAGGGTAAGGAGGAAACGCTGACAGCCTTAACAGTAGGAGAGGATGAGGAGGCTTTGGGGGACACAGCTGGTGGCTGGCAGCATTTGGTCTGTGGCATTTTGTTCTCATCTGCCAAAGGTTTAAACATCGCCGGGAGAGTCTGTTTATTTTTCACTGTTTCTGGAGCCACAGTAACTACCGGCATCCGTAGGCTCCCCTCCGTGTTCTCGTGGACTGCGGCACCCGATGCCTGAGCAGCTGGGGATTGAAGCGCTGCACCACTGGTCTTCGCGGAGCTCCGGGGCGCCATGACACGTTCTGCAGATGAGCCGTTCTTCCCCTTTGGAGGCATATCAGAACAATGAGAGTATTGCGGCCGAGACGCCAAGCCGCACCAGGAGCTGATGGCAGCCGAGCGCTTCCGCAGAGAAAGAATCCAGCGGGTGAGACAGTTTCGATACGCCAGATGCCACCAAAGCATTTCTTACTGGTCAATGTTGAAAGAAGTCGCAACAAAGATATTGTCGAAACATGGTAAAAAAAGTAAAAAAGAAAGCCCCATCTACTTCTTGGAGAAATCCTTTGAATCAACCGATATCAGCAAGTCGACCAGGGGAGAGAGTGTTTTGGGCAAGCTCACCCAGCCGAGTGACCGGCCGCCATCTTGCCCACTCCCCGAATGAGTTTGTACTTCTTTCCTGTGTTTTTTTTTTGTGGATGAAATTTGTCATTATTTGCGAAGTGTTTGTCCTTATTTGTGGAGAGATAGAAAACACTGTTTGCAACATATACTTTTTATTCCAATTGGCTGTTTGTGAATGACAGTGGTATATGTTGGACTGATATGAGAATGCTGTCAGGGATGGATGTTGCAATTAACTTTCTGATTATTTTTTCTTTCAGATAAACAATGCTGGCTGCATGGTCCATCCCCGCCAAGTCACAAAAGAGGGATTTGAAGTAAACTTTGCAACCAACACTCTAGGTAAAAATATTGTGTTCATTAAGGTTTGGCAAACACCCGCCAGACACCATTCAATAAAAAATGGTGTCAGATCTCATCATGTTATATTTTTTAAATGTTATGGTTTTTAACAATCTTTTAATTTGTTCTACTGCTTGGAGTCCTTTTACAGAAATTGTATGCTGTAATGTTACATGGGAGTAATTTTTATTTGGAAAGATGGGGTGAACAGAGCTGAATTGGGGACACTTGCCTAAGTAGACCCCCAAATACTCACCAAGAGAGGGGACATTTTGCACTTCTGGTCTGTTTATGAGTATTTACTCCTTAATTTACAATTAGAATTAGCAACAAAGAGTACCAGGAGTTACCCTAATACACATGAGGTTGAGGAGTTCTTTGAAGCATGTGGTGAGCTCCCCTTTTATACGCAGCCAAAGGGGTGGAGATGAACATGTCTGACGGATGTGATTGGTCTCACACATTGATGGTGGTTGATTGTGTTAGATGAGTCCACAACTGTGCTAGCCATTGTACCATCAATTGCAGGCAAAGAAGCATCAGTTATATTTTGAAAGGCACAGGTCAGGCGAGAGGCTTACAAACATCACAAAGCATCACCTGGGAAGAAGTTACTTAATCTGCGTTTAAAAACATGCATTCATAGCAGCTAAATATTCAAGGTTCAAACTGCAGCCTTTAAAACAACAGGCCTGTACTATGTGCCATGGAGAAGTTCTTGGATGCAGTTGTTGCCTGTATCTTATTATCTGTTATTTTGCTATAGCTGTTGGTGTAATCTTCTCACATATTTAGTAACAGTCTCTCTCACATCAGCACGAGAGAGACTGTTTTGCTTCCACAGGAAGTACTTTTGACCCAGAAGCCACCATTGCAAAGCAACACTAATTTAACAGCATCACTTCTTAGAGAGATGCCTATGTGGGATGTTCTGACTCTTCCATTACAGATTCTCCTGCATTGCCACATGGTTCATTCTGCTCTAAAAAAAAAAACTACTGTGTCTTCTTGTTTTATATTCCAGTTGTAAAGGCATTGAGGGAAGAGTGGACTCAGTTGGGGGGTTGATTGATTGGAAACTATCTCTATCTCTTAGAAACGAAAACAATCTCTGTATGACATTGGAATCAGATTTGCCTATCCTAAGGTTCCACAACTGCAAAGATCCAGCTGGAAATGTACATAGTGTGTGTATATACCCATAGAAATATACTTCATACCCCTCACTAACCAATGAATGAGACAGAAAAGAGCAAAACGTGAGTCTAGAGTACTTCAAGAACCCATCACAGCACTGAGACTTCAGGGTCATCACTGCCTTACAAGCAATCCTTAATTTTTTTAGATCTACTGGTTAAACTTCCCAAACCAAACTTTTTCCATCAGCTATATTCTGTCATTCAATAAGCTTTGTGCTATTAGGTAATCCCTGCAGTTACCAGCTGACGTGCATGGAGAGTGACCCATGGGCAGCTCTACCATGTTGATGCTCGGATGCTTAGAAATGTGCCTGAATAAATATTCTGTGGTAGTCAGTCAAGTACCTAACTCTGAAGTACAGTCCACTGAATCATTCATCCCGAAATGGCTAAGTGCAATAAGAAAAGAAAAAAACTTTTTATTTTAATTGGTGTGCACCACAGTAGGATCAAAATTCCCATTCTTGATTCAGCAAAGGCTGGCTAACATAGGAGATTAAGGCTTCCAACCAAAATAAAAAGTGCATTGTGATATTGAGCTGGCAGTTAAATGCTCTACATGGCTTCATGCTTGCATAGGTTTATTGGATGCATATACACACCACCAATGGCAATAAGTACAACTATGCCCCATAGCTCTGGCACCTCCACTCCGGTCGTAGGTCCATTCTGTACACAGACCAATGACATTTCAAGATTCTATTCATAAAACATTCCAGTCCCAAGACCTCACCATATTAAACACAGAACATATTAAACCAATGGATGAGAAACTGGGAGTTAAACGTATCCTCCTGAATGGAAATCAGGCCCTTAATTCCAGTGCTGAATTTGAATATTCTGAAACTCCAAAAATGCATTGGCTACATTTAGTGAATTAAATATTATAAATAATATGGCTAATGTAAGCCACTCAAATAACCTGTCTTAAATACATGCATGATATGCAAAAAATGCATCACAATTAACACAAAAGATTGGGCTTAAGGGTTCTTCACAGGAGTACATGTTGCGAAGATGGCGTTAACTGGATGGTTAGTGTGTCTGGATTCTTATATAAAAGTAAGACAAACTCTCACATACCAGCCTGTGTCATTCCTCATCATAGGGTCATCTCATCCTCCTGACTGTCTGTTAATGGGTTAGATGGGCTCATTGCTATTACAGAGAGCACTTCGGTGGTTGCAATGAATTCACCTACTTATGAGGTGAGTGATCCACGGAACATGTCAAAAATTCCTTACAGAAAGACTGTCACATATGGTTTGTTCCAGGATTATTACTGTTGAATGTTAGAAACAAAAGGCAGGGATTCTAGGGATAGTAAAAGTTCCCAAATTTCTTAGGTCAACATAATTCAGCCTGTGCTGAGGCTCATTAGATGTCTGTGGCTTTCTTCAAGACCAAATCCCTGATTCACAAACTCACATATAGACTCAGTCACTAGCGTTCATTTATGCCTAGGGCATGTGGTGCTGCCTTGTGGATGTGTCACTTTCCGTCGCAGTTTTTACTCCAAATCTCTGCAGGTTAGGTGCAAAATCCTCCTTGTTGCATTTGCCATGATTATCTTTTTTTGTTTAATAATTTTTTATTAAGTTTTCAGAGAAAGAACAACAAAAAAAATTATCAAGCAAGGGAACACATTGCAAATACGATACAACAGCTAATGTTTAGGAAGAGAACCTGGGTAACTAATTTAAGGAAAGAGAAAAGAAAGAGAAAATGAAAAAAAAAGAAAAGTATAAAATAAAAAAATGAATATATAAAAGGGAAAGAAGAAAGATAAGGTAAAAAAGAAAAAAACTAAGACACAGGTGCAGATGTAGAAAGATTAGAAGTAAAGGGTAACCACAATAGAGCAGATTTGACTTTTTGAGATGAGGAAAGCGAAGGGACATTAGCAATTCTGTGTTCATCACAAATATAGTTCCACCAAATTAACAATGATAATTTAGAGTTATCTTTCCAGCATGACAAAATCACTTTGAATGCAAGAGCAATAAAAAGATCAAACAACAAAGAAATAGGAGAAGAAACATCAAAAGCAGGTGAGGCAAAACCCCCGAAAACATTTTGCATTGATAATGGAATATTGCATTGAAATATTTTCATACATTTAGACCAAATAGATTGCCAAAACTTCAATACATTAGAACATTCATATAATTGATGAATTAAATTCCCGGTGGATGCAGAACACAACCAACAAAGGGAAAAGAAGGAAGGGGAAAACTTGGATATACATGCAGGAGTAATAAGAGCTCTACTATAAATACAGTAGAAGGACTGAGTAATGCGGGCGGCACCAGACGTTTTAAATAACAGAATTTATCCCATGAAGAGTAGGAAGCGATAAACATAAATCCGCTTCTCAAAGTAATTCAGTATGAGATTTAGAACGTTCAACAACAGGCAATAACAACATCTTATAAATAGAAGCAGCCTTCGGTCTAAGATCGTGAGAAATACCGTATATCGGTGTGGTAGGAATAACTGAGGGAGAAGCTAAAGGAACATTATTAGCTGTTAAATAGGATTGTAAAGCATCTGATATTAAGAGGAACTCATGTAGAAATGAGTCGGGCAAATTATATTGAGATTGCAATTGGGAGAAGGGAATAACAGAATTATAAAGGACCAACTGATAAATAAATATAATTCCCTTCTCCTTCCAGTGTTTGTAATAAAATGATTTACATCTAAATTTAATACATTTATTATACCAGATAGTAGAGGACAAAAAACATTGGTATGGGTCAAGACCAGCTGACAAGATATTATATAATAATTATTGGAAATATTTTAGAATAGGATTACCTGATATAAAAGTACAGTTAGACATATAGATTACATTTTGGAAGGAAAAATCCTTCAATAGGGAGCGTTCAAATAAAATCCAACGGGGGACAGGGTTATCAGCAAAATCATGAGTTAAGGCAAAAAAGTGACGAATATGAAATGCAGTGATATAATTTAAAATTAGGAAAACGTGCACCACCTTCAGTTTTAGGACTCTTAAATTTCACAAGGGCAATACGGGGGGTTTATTATTCCATAAATATTTGGTACAAATAGAATTCATTTGGGAAAAATATGAAACTGGAATCCGAAACTGTAACATGGATAATGTATAAAGGACATGGGGAACAATCATCATTTTAATAGTATCCAGTCTACCCCACCATGACAAATGGAGAGGGGACCAGGCGAGAAGTAGTGCTTGTAAATTGGCAATTAGCGCATTAACTGTGTAACTGATTGTGCTAGATAGAGTAGAAGAGAACCAAATACCAAGATATTTCATTTTTGCTGGACACCACGTAAAGTTAGTATTAGTAAACATATATTGACAGCAAAGGGAGGTAAAGGGTAATACTTCTGTTTTGGAAAAATTCAACTTATATCCAGATACTAGAATACAGCTGAACTTCAAGCAAAAAGGGAGGTAGTAGGATTAAACATATTCACCAGAATGTCATCAGCGTACAGTGACAATTTGGTTTCAGTAGAGTTATGTATAAATCCTGAAATAAGTGGATTAACACGCATGTGCTCAAGGAAAGGTACTAAACACAAAACAAACAACAAGGGTGAAAGAGGACATCCCTGACGGGTACCTCTATACAAAGGAAAGTATTTAGAAAAATGGTTATTCACAAAAATACTAGCACGAGGGGCAGAGTATACCAGTTTAACCTAGGAGATAAAATTTGGCCCAAAACTATACCATTGAAGAGTCCTAAACATAAATTTCCAGTTAATACGATTAAAAGCCTTTTCGACATCTAAAGACAACGCTGAAAGAGGAGACTGATATTTTTTCCCAAAGGAAATTACATTAGAAAACATTCCAGCATTGTCCGCAGCCAATCTGCCCTTAACAAAACCAGATTGATCAGTTTTGACCAATAGTTGGATAATATTCTCAAGTCGAGAGGTAAGGATTTCAGAAAATACCTTGCAATAATACTTAACGAGACACGATGATAATTTTTTACAAAGTGTGTGTTCTTTATTGGGTTCAGGGATAAGGACAATCAAAGCTTCCATAAAGGAACCAGGTGCCCTAGAATCTTCAAGGAAGGAGTTAGAAAGAGCAAGAAGTTTAGTAGCAAAAATAGAAGAAAAAGAAGAAAGAAATTCAACAGAGAGGCCATCAGGACCAGGAGCTTTAAACGTGTTTAAAGATTTGATGGCATCCATTATTTCTTGAAGGGTAATCCCATCTTCTAATATATCAAATTCATCTGACGGGGATGGAGGTTTAGGGAGACCCGCAAAAAAGGTGTGAATTTTTTGATAGGAGGGTTTCGTACCATCAGAATAGAGTGATTGGTAGTAATCATGAAAAGTGGTAGAAATATCTTCATCAGAGGACACCAATTTGATAGTGAATTCATTTAGATAGGCCCAATATTTTTACGATCAGATTTATTTAAAAAAAATTGGCAGGCATTTTGCCAGCTTTATTTTGGCCTCCATGGTATTTGGACTTAATTTTAAGAAGGACGTTGCAAGCATCAACTGTGGCAAGTTTGTTAAGAGCTGATTTGACCTTAATTAATTCATTAAGAGAAGAGTCAAGGGGGATCTAGAAGTAAAGTAAGTATGTTCCAGCGATTTAAGCTGTTGTAATAGAGTTATAAAATTGGCCTTAGTGGTTTTCTTCTTTCTTGCTAAGTACTCAATTTTAAAGCCACGAAAAGAGGCTTTAAAGGCATCCCAAGTATTAGGAAAGGAAGTATCAAAAGGATTATTAATATTAATAAATTTGTTGATAAAAGCAGTGGCTTCAGAGATGCCAACAGAAAATTATTAAGTTTCCAACAGCCGAATTTTGGAGTACGTAGAGAGAGTTCAAATACAGAAAGGACAGGAGCATGATCAGAAATAAAAATAGATCCAATCTCAGAAGATTGAATAGCTGAGAGTAAGGGTTTACTAAACAAAATCTAATAAATTCTAGAATTAGTATGATGGACATTAGAAAAAAATGTAAATTCAAAGGAATTTGGTTTATAAGTTTTCCAAACATCAAAGAATGGACGTGAGGCAATGGCAGATTAAAAGGATCTGTGGGATTTATCGAGATTACATTTGCATTTGGACTGCCTATCAGAAAATGGGTCTAACCATTGATTGAAATCACCAGCAACAATAATGTTCGGAATATCAATGGAGGAAAGTAAGATCTTAATATTATTCCAAAAGTCAGGATCTGGTTTAACTGGCCCATAAATATTCAATAAAACAAGTTCTTTATTGTGACTAACAACCTTAGCCATTACCCAACGTACATCAGTATCACATTGTGTAGATAAAATGTGTACATGTAATGACTTATGGAATAGAATAGCAACACCACCCTTACGATTGGAGGCTTGAGAATAAACAACTTGGCCCACCCACTGGCTCTTAAATTTCAGCGATTCTGTATCATTACAATGAGTTTCTTGTATAAGCGAGACATGATAATTCAGTCTAGACGAGTACCTTTTGTCTTTTAACGGTATGTCCAAGACCACAAATGTTCCACGTGATACACATATGGGGTGGAGGGGTAGGTGTACATGAATGGAGATGGCACACTTCAGGAGAACAGGTGGAAAGAGTAAAACACCATTTATTAAATAAATACAGAGAACAATACGGACACTAACAAATAACAACAATAAGCACATGCATCATACAAAATAGTGACAGAAAAAAAGGATAAACAATGAAGAATAGATAAAGGAAAGAAAATAAGAAGAAAAAGAGATAGATCAAGGAAAGAGATCCAGAGCTAAGAGAAAGAGTAAAGTAAGTGAGCATGGGGCGCAACAGCACCGAAAACAGACGGAGTGGCAGAGGGAGAAATATTAAGAAATAGAAAAATGAACAGCCATACGAAATCTGATAGGAAGATGGAAGAGAAAAGAGTTAGAGACTTTGGATAGAACTATCCACAGAAATCGGAGAGAGACCTTGGAGAAAAGACCTCAATTTAGCAGGATCATCAAATGAGCGAATAGAACCATTATGAGTAATTTTACACAAGCAAGTGTGCAAAATGCCATAACGAATATGTAACTGTCTCATCTGAGGGTGAAGGGCTAGAAATTCCTTTCTTCTGGCATTAGTAGCATTAACGATATCCTGAGAGAGAGAAACTGTGTGACAAGACCCTACAAGACGCGCTTTACTTTTGCTGCTTGAAGCACACGCATGAGATCCGTAAACTCCAGAAATAACATTATAATTCCTCTAGGTCAAATAGAGTTCGGTTGAATATGTCCAAGGCGGTGAGCACACTGGATATTTAATGAAGGCCCCAGAGAAAGGTCAAGGAGCTCAGTCAGGAACCTCTTATAAAAAAAAAAAAGGAGGAGGTCTGGACCCTCCAAATTTTCTGGCAGGCCATATAGACGAAGATTATTAAGTCTATTACGATTTTCAAGATCTTCAGTGTGGAGCTTAAGATGCTGAATTTCCTCTTCCAGTGTAAAAATCTTACATCATGTAAATCACTGATGCGTTGCTCCATATCAAACACCTTCACCTCCATATTAATCCACCTATCTTCAATTTGTTGAAGCTTCTCCTTAGTAGAGGACTTGAACGAGTTCAAACCCCTCAGCTCGTCAAGAATAGTTTCAAGGGCAGGATTATGAGATGACAAAATGGGTGAAGGGGGACACATATTTAACTCTCTTGGGTTTTGTAGCAGAGGATGAAGCTCTGACAGAAGTTGAAATGTCACTTGCCATCTTGGAACGTCCAGAAGGAAGATATATCACATTTAATGGAGGTCTCAACCTGTCCATAATTGTAAATGTTGTAGTACTTGTATAGCGCCCGAATCACCCCACATGGGGTCTCTCCAGCGCTTGTACGCATATCGCTGTGGAACCCTTCCTGGCTTTTTCACTGTGAGGCACCCACTCCTGGGCACCCCCAAGTTGCAGCCAGGCATCCTAGCTCTGTTGGGGCCGTTGTGGAGATTAAGCAAGCTATTGCCCAGAGTTGCAGAGTGGGACCCATGATTAGAATAGGCACGGAGGCGAGAATTATCAGGTCCGAGGAAATTGAGCCCAAGACCCGCCGAGGCGGGAATTGAACCCTGGTCCCGGGCCAGACCTCTGCATCAGGGTATGCCGCTCTAACCATTGAGCCACACTTCTCCACATAAGCAATGAAAACACACTCTTCTGGAAAAAATAGCTGCTCTGAAAATGTGTGCAGGTAAATTAAGTAAAGTCACTTTAAAATAAAGCAGAACAAAGGCAAACAACTGATGTGAGGCACCCACATGAGCAATATTATGGAAAAAGAGAGCAGGAGCTCAGTCAAATCAAAATGAGCCAGTGAAAGGAGTCATTGCTGACTACATAAATGCTCATATTTATAAAAATAGCAGCAGTCACCATAAAAATAGCAATAAGAGAGAGAAAAAAGAAAGAAAATTTGTTGCCGAGCATTATGAGAACAAGACGCCGGTTTTTCCTCAGCAGGACGCCTGTATACGCGAGCTGCAGGCTTAAAATAGCGGCCGCTTGCTATTGTGTGGAGAAATTCACCGCCGCTGCCACGGGTCACATAGGAAGCGTAGAAGAAGTCAGAGCAGCTCCAAATGCTGATCCGACCAACTGGAGAGGTAGTGTGGCTCACTGGTTAGAGGCGGCAGACCCGAGAGCAGAGGACGGCCCGGGACCAGGGTTCGATTCCCGGCGCGGCAGGTTTCTGGACTAGGGTCAGCGGACTCGATAATTCTCTCGCCTCGGTGCCCACTCTGATCAGCGATCACACTCGGCAACTCTGGGCATTAGCTTGCCTCATCCTCACTAACGGCCCCACCAGACCACCGGGGATGCCTGGTCTCACCCTGGAGATACCCATTAAGGGACCATCTATCAGGGAAGCCAGGAAGGGTTTCGCAGCGGTCGAAGCGCCTTGGGACCCTCCGGGTAAGTAGTGCGCTATATAAATGCCTATACATTTACATACATTTACAAAATGGAAGTTTCATCCCTCCGACGCAGGCAAGAATGTCTGAGAATATTGAAATACGCTCCTCGTCTGAGCGGAGCTCAGCCCGAAGCCGCCATCTTGTTTCGGCATGAGGCCACGCCCCTTGCCATGATTATCTAAGAGCAAACGGTTGATCAACAGTTCCTTTATCAGTGACAACGCCAGACATTCTTTAGATCCTCAACAGTCAAGAAGCTAAAATGTGTGCCCTTATAAAACAGTTATGTTTGCTGGTATGCTGAGGAGAACGTGTTGCGCACTGCAACTAAAATATGGCAAAAATATTTTACAGTTATTGGGTGCTCTCACTGCCATTTTAGCTTACATCAACATCTCAATAGAGGGAACGTATAATAGATCACAGCATTTTTGGTCTTATGAAATCCATCATTGATGCGGGCACACACCTCTCTACTGGTGTGTAAATAGGGCCAGACTGGAACTTGAAACAGCCCTGGCAAACATGATAAATTCAGCCCCCATGTGCAGAAGTGCTAATGCACGCTAGAACCATAGCAATTCTTTCAAGTTGCCGCCAGGATAGCATAACATGCAACACCGCTCCTAGAGGCCGAAACCGGCCTCCAAGTGTCAAAACTGTCCTTCTGGGGCTCCAGCCTCCCGGGGGATTGCCCGCTTCCCGGTTGGCCAGTCTAGCCAAGTGTGTAAAACATATTTGAGGAAATAAAGTATCATTAAATATACCTAGTGCCTCTACCTTGGCACCAGGTCCAGGAAACCATTTTTCTCTCTGGGTACCATAATCTGAAGACAATTTGCACATCATCATCATCGGTATAGATCAAGGTGTAAGTAAACAAAACTACGTACAAGGTCCAATCTGTATGAAATACCTGGTCAACAAAGACCTGCACTCTCTTGTGGAACACATGTCACCAGTAACTCTCATAACAGCACATCAGGCACTCACTCATACATGAGATATAGTTACAAACTTCCCCTCTCTCAGATCGGGCAGTTGTAACTCATTTCTTTCTGCCAGTAAATACCTGCAAGTGTTCTGTACTTACTCTGGTGACATAGACTGTCGGACGTTAATCAAGAAGGGATCATTTAAGCAGGGGTACAGCTAAACAGGATTGCTTATGTTGAAGCACACAAAAAAGGATGGATGGAATGCTGTAATTAATCCCAGCCACAGGTAAGTACTCGGGCCGCATCCAAGTACATAGTTAATTTGCACATCATGCTACCTCAGCTTTGACCCATCTATATGCAAATCAGTCTTCACCCTGCTCCAATGGAACATGCCAGGGTGAACTACCAGGTCAGGTCCTACATGAACCTTAACATAAGCAACCGAGGACTGTTTATGCTCTGATTAGGGCTTTTCAGCCAGGTATAGCTTGGTTCAAGTGCCAGAGTGTGCACGGGACCCACGTCAAATATTCAGACGCACACTAAAAAAAAAAAACTCCAAAAAAGATTGAAGCTAATGAGCATATTGTAACTGAGCGACATCCTGGATCGGAGAATGGTAGCAGAAATTAGGGTAGTAACCTTGTTTCATGCATGCCATTCTGATCCACACTCACTGGGAGGGACTGAGGCAAGATCGAGGTTTTTATGCTACCTCACTCACTTCTGCAGTGTTGCTTTTTATTTCTGGTTCCTCAAACAAGGAGAGAAATAGCTGCAGCAGCAATTGAGTGGAACTGCAAATAGCAATGAATTATTAGCATTCAATCAACATCCCATGAAGACTGAATACCCACAGAGTACAGATGCCTCACAGCAGTGGTAAGAGTGCACGTTCAAATGCTCTGCTGCCTTATGTGGCCAGGCATGCGCCCTACCCATGAGACAGCAATTGTAGTTCATCAACTTGAGTAATTATAAATATCACAGTGAGTTGATGGTATAACAGGACACAAAGTCAGGTGAAAATCCTTTGGAGAAATATTGCAAGAGGAACCTCCTGGTGGGAAAAGGCAAGAGCCTTGCTTCCTCCAGAGCAGACGAGGTAGCCATATTCGTCAGACTTCCAACCCTCCATATAATTCTAATTTGGGTATCTCTCTGTATCTTTGATCAAATCATGCATCATTTAAGGTATTGTCGTACATTAAATATTTATGTTTTGTGATTTCTTGTGAACGATGGTGACCACTTGTTAGTGTTACCTGTATGACAAATGACATTTTAGATAATTATTTAATGTTAGATTGGGAATAACGGCTCCTCCCTCAGTGTAATTTAAGCAAATATTTAGAGTTTAGTTTGTTTTGTCAAGCATCTGAATCTGATCCACTGCCTCATCTAGGAAGTAACCAAGATGGCATCTATCATGAACCTGAGGCAGGCTCTTCTATAAAATGTGTTCCAGAAAATTACTTGACAGCAAGCTTATGTACCTCATAACATTTGCCAATGAGAAGTGGAGAAGTGTGGCTCAGGGGTTAGAGGCGGCAGACCCGGAAGCTGAGATCGGCCCTGGACCAGGGTTCAATTCCCCGCCTCGGCGGGTCTTGGGCTAAAAAATTCCACGGACTCGATAATTCTCGCTCCGGTGCCTTCTCGAATCACGGGTTCACACTCTGCGACTCTGGGCAATAGCTTGCTTAATCTCCACAACGGCCCCTCGCGGCGGGATGCCTGGCTTTCACCTTGTGGATACTCTGCCGGGGTTATCTCACAGGGGAAGCAAGCGATAACTCTGCCGGGGTTATCTCACAGGGGAAGCAAGCGCTTAGATACCGACCTCGGTCAGTATTTGCGCTATATAAATACATGTACATTTACATTTACATTTATATTTACATTTACAATGAGAGAGAGCAACTCCAATCAATAAATAACTACGTACATTACTGTGGTATCTTGGTATTCTCAATGCAATCCTTCTCTACCACTATTGGAATGTTCATGTGATGTTTCTATCAGAATGTTGGTGATATGCCTGGAGTTTACAGTTGGCTGGGTTGAGCACCTTGCTGGATGCTCCTGGTGGGGTCTCTCTATGTTACTTGGAATAAACTATCATATAATCATATGATCACTTGTGGACTTCTCATCATTGCATGTTGGCGACGATCTTTAGAAAGAACCTACATCTGTCAAGTCTAGAAGTACTTCAAACAACTTCGAATTAAGAAAGAAAACTACAAATTAAGAAAGGACCTCCTGCAACAAGAAAAGCTACCCCAACTGCCATCATGACCCCACCAGTGACCTACAATCGGTCGCCCACAGCAGTCTGGCAGTTGTCCTGTTTATCTGTGAGTCTACAAATCTCGAGTTGGAGCTGTGCCCTCATGCTGGGTAAGCCTGCTCTTCTTCATGTTGGGACTC
This sequence comes from Lissotriton vulgaris, assembly GCF_964263255.1. Taxonomy (NCBI): domain Eukaryota; kingdom Metazoa; phylum Chordata; class Amphibia; order Caudata; family Salamandridae; genus Lissotriton; species Lissotriton vulgaris. The sequence continues at coordinate 748,528,534 of NC_141699.1, read as the reverse complement.
ACGCTGTATCCTCACATGAGGGTAAGCATTTTTTTGCCAACTGTTCCAGTTGTCCTGTGTACAAGGAGAGTCTATTAAATTTTGTGTTGGAGCTGTGACCTCAAGGGGGGTAAACCTGAATCTTTTCAGTTCCTGGCTCATCCTGTGCTGTGCCTTCACTTGAGGGTAAGCATTAACTTTCACTAAACATCTCTACGCTGTCTGGGGAAGAAGTGTGACTGTTCAAGTATGGATACATTGTGCAGCAGTGACTTATCTCTATTGAAAGTTACGTTTTTTTAAAGTTTTTGCCCAGAGGAGACTCTTTGCTACAGAACTGGTCCCATGCTTCGTAAGTGAATAAAGGATGTGGTTTGGTGATATTCTGCCTGTTTCACCCGTTTACCACCATGGTATGCCAAAGCTTAATTATTTTTGTGGAGATTCTCCTTTATGTACATTATTGATTATTTTTTTTGAGTGAAAATCGAGCCACTGAAGCCATCGTCAGTTCAACTGCTTTTCTTCATTTAAAATGCAGCGCGTGTCTTTCACTGTGCACGCTCTCACCTGCTGTCTTCAACAGAGCTCCTGTGACGTGCTTTCTTCTCTGCCGGATCCTTCGATGTCATTTGGTGTGGGGAAGCGCCGTGAGCCACCCTGCTTTGCGTCACTGTGCGTGCCGCCATGTTTGCTCTGGGAGTCTTTAGGTTACTTCTGTTGTTCCCAGCACTGTTTACGTTGTCTGCCTCAACGTCATTTGGAGTATTTCTCATGCGATCTCAGCTGTTTCGCAGTTGTTAAATCAATGCGATGCAGTGGACAGCGACACTAGTGAAATTTACCCTCATTCTCAACTGAGTGCTGTGATAAATCTAAGGTACTGTGCACTTCCTTCATGAAAATGCCATTTTCCGGCATTTTCATGAAGGAAGTGCACAGTTAGTTTATTCCAAGTAACATAGATAAATATCATATAATCATATGATCACTTGTGGACTTCTCATCATTACAATTACCTCCTCATCCTCTTCTTCAGTCGTTATAAAATGAGGCTAAGTTGCTTCCCTCGACAGGCGCTCTGCTACATGATTACCCTTTTGAGGGAAAAAAAACTTTCTCCACTGTCAACCTCCAGGAGGTGTATTGAAGGGCCACCTACTAGACTTAAAAATGTATCTGTCTTTTAGGCGGACACCCGGAGATTTAGTGTTGGAGGGATTATGAATGTTCCTTCCTCTACAGCTATCCATGCAACTTTCCCAGTTATAAAAGAGATTCTCACTTTAAGAAATACATCTGGCCTGTGCCATACCCTAAATATTTTACACTTATGCGCACATTTTTAAATGTTAGATGGAAATTTAGTCATGTTTTTCCCCCAGATTGTCATGTGTATGCTTAGGTATTGGCATCTCCCACCCTTTTTATTTAAGAGCACATTTAGAAAGGACAGCAGGTTGTCATTCAGGTACTTTAGAGCTGTAGAGTAAAGTCAAACTGGTAAGAAGTTTGACATACATCTGTGGCACTTGCTTTAAAACCTATGCATAAAAGTGCCTTATTTTGGCTTCATGAGGCAAAAGATAGAGTCAGTTCTGCCTGGTCCATGTGTGCTTGTGCTGGACCAACAGAATGTTGTTCTCTTCTGAGAGCGCCAGCTTGTAGTGATGTAGCGCGGCTCCCAAACAACCCTCAAAACTCATCTCATTAACCCAGGAGCAACTATTTTACTCGTTGTTGGGGCCCATGACACCCTGAGTCACACATTCACACATCAGCATTCACGGCCCCTGAATCAATGACAAAAGAAGGCGAGCTGCTGGATTAGCGGAGTACCTTATTAACCTAAATTCTATCTTTATACATTATTTACATTTTAATTATTCAACAGTCATAGAAAATAAACATCAAAATACTCTGCTATTTGGTCGATGAAACAACTAGTAGAAGTCAGTTGATGGTTATTAAGTCCAGCTCAATCACAATATATTCCCATAACCTTGAGCAATTAATTTTTTTGTCATGACTTTTATTCTAAATAAAAACAGACTCGAGCTTATATTTTACAGAAATGTATTTAAATTTATTAGAAAAAGGAAAATAGCATTTATCTTTTGAGCATTTATTAAATACCTTCAAAATGAAAATTAAAAAGCATATCACCAATCTGTCATAGGAAGGTGACAGATCTGCATAGAAAAGTTTCCCAAGCTGACTGTCTTTCTAGCCTCCTCGATGTCTCCCTCCCGACATAAATCTCCACAATCGTTTTCTTTGCCCCATCAAAATTTAAAGTCCAAAAATATTTCAAAGTCTTTTGCACCCTAAAAATTGTTCAAACCGACAGCATGTCATGGTGCAAAATAGAATCCACAGAACCAACCTTTTTCACTCATTCGCACAAGCTCTTTTATACCCGTTTCACAAACTATCTAACCCAAAATTGAAACTTATAGGGTCCGCGCTCATTTCTCATTGGTCCATTAGAGGGGTGGTGATGATCACCTCATGTTCTCCTTGTCCAAACTAGTTCATGAATTTGCCCTGTCATTCCCAAGGTTTTCTCATGACCTAATGTTCACACTTGTACTTGTCATTCACTTCTTGTATCTTTTGTACATAAGAAAATGTTAATCCCCATCCCCCTTTAATTATGTACGTGTCTTTACATTCACTTGCTCCCACGAAATAATTGTCATACATAGTATTGTCTCTACAAATACACAATTTCCCTTGTTGTGGCGTATCTAAACCTATTGCTACATTAATATTATTTTTATCAAGGTTTTCATCTTCAAAATTCCACATTGTCATTTTCGTTTTATTTCTGGTGCTTTTCTTTGATATCTAATTCTCCTTTCTTTCTCCATATCTATAAAAACCTTTTCCTCCTTATGCATTTTACATGTCAAGTTATATCTAAAAGCATATTCTAAAGTCATTTCTTTTGTTTCCAGGAAATATTCACCAAAAACTTTACCCATTTTCATTTCGTTCAATTCACGTGTTATCGAAAGTGTTGCAAAAGTCTCATCTAAATCTGAATAATAATAGTCTAATTTACCTGTTTTGTAAAATAAACTAGCTAATACACTACAAGTTATTCCATAAGTCAAAGGAAGGTGATGATATGTTACTCCCTCTGATACAGATGCAGGTAACTGCATACAAACATAGCAGACCCGGATGTCCATCGTTTCGACATATTCATAGAATAATCTAGTAAAAACATTCTTTGAAAAATCATTAATAGATCTATCTCTATGAAGCTCAGTGTTATATACAAATTTTACATCACTCTTTAAATCATGTATCTTTACGCTCCTGTTGTCAGTTTGTTCTTCATGTTAATGTTCAGAAGTCGGTCTAAATGGAATTATTATCGCTAAAATTAGCCAAATAAGCATTAATAAACCTGTGCAAATCAACCACATTTTACACCATTTACGAAAAATAGCACACTTAGATCTTCTATAACCATTTTCAGCCATTTTTCTTTCAAACACAGTCTTTTCCACACTAGGATATGTATCCTCTAAATCCATCTTTTGGAATATGAATATCTCCTTCACCTTTTTGCCCATGAAAAATGTGTCCTTCAAAATCCTTATGTCTCTTCTCTTTGTATTCTGTTGACCTTATTTAATTTGTTATCCTTCGCTTTCCAGTTCAAACACAGTATGTCTTTAATCACCTTTTCATTCTCCAAAGTTACTTTAAATCTCTTGGCTGCTTTCAACTTCCTCTATGTCAGACAAAGCGACATACATCCAATTAGATGATTTATATTTCAGGTTTGGTTTCCTCACTCTTTTTGGCCTTTACACAATTTCTTTATTTCCTTTATTTGGCCCCTTTGACTTGTTATTTCATCCACTTGTTCTTCTCAATTTCTATTTACATTTATCAATTTGAACTTCAGTCCTTTTATTTCTTTAGGCCAATTATCTCATTTTCTCTGCTTTTTTTATTTCAGGCTCTATAATCCCACGTTCAATTTTCCAAGCCCTCTTTCTGGGACGTTTCCTTTGTGCTGTTTCTCCTTCACTGTCATAAGACTTGGTTTCAGACCTTATCTCACTTGCTCTTATTTTGAACTTTATGATTTCCGGTTCAACAACTGAGTCTTGTTTTTCTTTTGTTAATTCAGTCTGCAGAGTTCTCGTTGTCACCAGTTTTATCTCTCTCTTTCAGTGCCCAAACTGGTTTTTGTTATTTCCAGATGTCGACTTGCAGGTCGATCTTCAAGATCTGGAATCTCAATTATCTCAGCCTCTGCTTCAGATGCTGAACTTGTATCTGATATCTCCAGATATTGCCTCACAGGTCGAGCTTCCGGATCTAGAGTACTGTCTGATTCACCCTCTGTGTCAGAGTCTGAACTAGTATCTTCCTCTTCTGGATGTTGATTTTCAGGTTCTGGTACTCGGATGGTGTGGCTAGGATGAACCCACCTTTTCACATCTGTACACTTCACTGCTGTGGTGTTGACCAGAATCACCTGACGTGGTTTGTCCCAGCGTGGAACTAGACCGTTTCTCCTTCTGTGTACCTTTTATTTGAAGCCAGTCTCCAGGGCTCAGGTCATGTGCTGGATGCTTTTCTATAGTACTCGCATCAATTCCAACCTGATGAAACACAGAAGTCACCACGTCAGACAAACCCTTGCAGTAATCTAGTATGATATCATCATTTATAGTTAGCAGGATGTCGACAGGTACAAATGCTTGTCTCATTACTTGTCCCATCAATATCTCATGAGGACTCAAACCTGTTTTTCTGTCTGGTATGCTTCTTAAGGTCATTAGAACAAGTGGCAAAGCATCAGGCCATTTGAGTCCTGTGGCCAAACACATTTTTCCCAGTCTGCTTATAATTTTTCCTTTTACTTGTTTGACTACCCCAGAAGCCTCTGGTCTGTAAGCACAATGCACTTTTTGACGAATGTCCAGTGCTTCACATATCAATTGTACGAGTTCATTTTGGAAATGACTTGCTCTGTCCGTTTCAATTGTTACTGGAAATCCAAATCTTGGTATGACTTCTCTTAAAAGGAATTTTGCTACAGTAACTCCATCATGTCTCCTGGTTGGGTATGCCTCTACCCATCGTGAAACTAAGCAAATGATCAAAAGCACATATTGTAAACGATTACATGGTGGCATTTCAACGAAATGTAACTGCATTCTGGTAAAAGGACCTCCCTCCCGTCCTATGGTTCCCAGACTCACATCAGTTTTTCTTCCTGGATTCAATTGTTGACATATTTAACATCTCTGACATAAGCTTTTCGCTATCATACGTAACTTGGGATGATACGAAGTCTGTCTAAGAGTCTAATCATTGCATCCCTACTAATGTGTGCCTGACCGTGGTACATTCGGGCCATGTTAGAGATCATGCTATCGGGCATGACTGGTCTTTCTCTGGGGAATCGGTGGTCTCTCAATCTTCTTTGTCCTTGAGCTCATCGCTCACCTTACAAGAAGTGGAAGATGCTCTGTCGAAAGGCATACCATTAAAAGCACCCGGCCCTGATCTAGTGCCTTTGGACTTTTTTAAACACAATGTTAAGGTTTGGGCCCCCCTGTTGTTAAATGTTTTTAGAGCAGTTGTCATTAGCCGTATTCCGGCATCATGGAAGGAGGCAGTAGTGGTGCCAATTTTTAAGAAGGGCGATAGATCAGACCCCCGATGCTATCGCCCAATCTCATTAATTGATGCATCGTGTAAGATACTGGGTAGGGTCATTTTAGCCAGACTAGAAACATGGGCAGATTCGGTGGGCCTTATCGTGAATTCCCAATATGGGTTCAGAAAAGGTAAAGGTACTGTCGAACAGTGCCTGAACCTGGCCCTGATCATAGGGAAATACATGAAGGCAAGGAAATCCTCCATCCATCTTGCCTTCATGGACCTTTCAAGTGCATTCGACACTGTGTGTCGGAGCAAGCTGTGGCAAATGATGGAGGTCATGGGTTTCGAGGAACCCTTGGTCACCTTGCTCCGTAGACTCCAGGAATCCACTACTGTAGCCATAAGGTTTGGGCCAGGGGGAGAGAAAACTAAGTCTATCCTCTCAACTGAGGGCGTCCGACAAGGATGCATATTAGCTCCTTTTTTGTTTCTTGTGTACACCAATGGTCTGGAAAAATACCTGTTGGACCACTGTCATGATTTTCCAAAGGTCAACGGCAGGAGCATTCCAATGCTCTCTTACGCCGACGACACAGTACTTATGACACTCACAGGAGACAGCATGCAGCACTGTCTTGATGCCTTCCACAAATTCATGTTAGACCTAGACCTCAAGGTAAACTTCGCCAAATCCTTTGCTATGGTCTGTGGCCCAAAGGGTACCAAAACCAGAAAGTTTGTAGTCAATAACTCCACCATTGAAAAGGTTGAAAATTTTAATTATTTGGGAAACCTCTTCAACAACAAACTAAGCTGGGCCCCGTTAATGCAGACTCGAGTTCAAAGTGCTAGTCGCTCTATAGAGGGTCTGTTTCGCTTTTGTGGCAAACTAGGACAAAAACCTGTTATACATCTAAAAACCTTGTACAAAGCTAAATGTTTGTCGGTTGCTACTTATGGGGCAGGGGTTTGGGGGACTGAAAGCCCTGACAAGATACAGATCATGGAGAACAAATTTTTAAAGCGTGTATTGGCTATTCCACCAGGCTCCTCAAACAGATTTGCCCATAACGAAATAGGTCTGAGCTACGTGAGTGACACCATTCGCCTCTCCCCTTTACTGTTATGGGGCAGAATATGGCTATCAGAGGACTTACAGCTCACCAGAGATATCCTCCGGGATTGTTTAAAATTGGCAAAAATGAAACAGATCCCCTGGCTATCTTATGTAAATGAAATGTTCCATAAAATAGGCTTGGGTGACATTTTTGACAACCCCGAAAATATACAGGGAGATATCAAAGCTGTAATTAAAACAAATTATTGGAAATCACCGTTTGTGAACTCCCTGGTTAGCCCTTATGTTCCTAAGGCTACTTTGCAGCACCAGTTTTATTTAACCTTCACAAACCATGTGCAATGGCGATTCTACTTGACAAGGTTTAGGCTTCACATCTTGCACTTCCTTTTTGCGTTTCCTAAACAGGGAGGCTGGTGTGAGAGACTGCCCCCCTGTCCTTGTAATAACAAAGATAGCCAAAGCACGATGCATATTGTTCTTTTCTGTTCCCTATATAAGGACCCGAGAATCAGGTTTATTAAGCCGATCCTTAAGGAAAAGCAACCATGCCATTATAAAGAGGGTTATGATTATTTATTATCCCTGTCTTCACCTGGTGTCTGCTGTGCAATGTTAAATTGTATACGGGTGTCACTTTTGATTAGAAAACGGTATGGCTAAATCTGGCCCCAAGAAGCTGACCCTTTGATCATGTATATTGTATATTGTTGCATCGTGATTTTCTTATTTATTTTACCTGCCCTTCAATGTATGCCCCGGTACGAAGAATCTATGAAATCATCTAATTTGATTGAAAGTAAAAGCTATGGGGTCTTCACCTGCGATTATATTAACTAATGAATTTTATTAGTTTAGTGTTATAATTGTAAGACTGTCTTTTAAAAATGAACTTGAAATAATGCTTGTAAATGAAATTGTTTGACTTTTATGATTCTTTTGTTTTGAATCGAATAAAGTTTTTTTGAAACGTTGAAACGTTGAAACGACTGGTCTTTCATCTCTGTATACCCACATTTCATTTTCCTCTCTTTGTCTACAACCTGCTTTTAGCCATATATCTTTCTCCTCATCACTTGCCTCTTCTTGTAATTGTCTCACTTTCTGCCAGGTCTCGACTATGTTAGTAAGCATCGAAGGACTTGAAACATGTTCTTTTTCTCTGACCCGGTTTATAGATGCTGTATTCTTAGCACAGTACTGGGCTATGGCGTCTGCAAACCTATTACCTTCAGTGACATAGTCATCTCCATTTTTGTGAGCAGCACACTTCACAATAGCAATCCTTTTTGGCAGTTGTATCGCCTCAAGCAACATTCTCACAAACTCACCATTTCTAACGGGTGATCCTGTAGAAGTCATATATCCTCCTTGAGACCGCAGTTGTCCATATTCATGAACAACTCCGAACACATATTGACTGTCAGTCACTGCAGTGAATCGGACATCTTTTCCCAATTTGCATGCTCGAATCAAAGCAATCCGCTCAGCCACTTGGGCGGAACGTATTTCCTTCAAACAAGATGCTTCCATGACATCTGTCACTGTGCATACGGCATATGCAGCACTCAAAACACCTTCATCTGTTCTCAGAAATGAACCATCCACAAACAACACATAGTCTGATTCTTCCAAAGGTTCATCCTTAACGTCAGGTCTTGGTTTTGTACAATACTCAAGCACATCCAAACATTTATGACCAATGTCATTTTTGACGTCCACATCCAATGTATTAGGCAGTAAAGTGGAAGGATTCACATTTACACGTCTTGCAACTGCCACATTGTCTGCATCCAGAATCACTTTCTCATATCTGGTCAAACGACTATTTGTCATGTACTGTGTTTTGGTCCTAATGAGGAGTATTTCAACTGAATGTGGCACATAGACTTTCAACAGATACCCCATCACTATACCTTCACTTTGTTCCAAACTCACACTTGTAGCAGCAACAGCTTTCAGACATCCAGGCAATGCTCTGGCTACTGGATTTAAAACAGCTGGGAAATATGCAATTGGTCATCTCATTCTTCCATGCCTTTGAATCAGAACTGATAATGCACACCCATCTCTTTCACTACAATACAATTCAATTTCTTTTTCATAATCAGGCATGCATAATGGTGGTGCTTCTCACAAGCTGATTTTCAATTGCTCAAATGCTTCCATCTCTTTTTCATTCAGCACTATAGGATCTTTTCTATTTCTTTTAGTTAATTGCTGTAAAGGTTTTACAATCAATGAAAATCCACGTATCCACTGTCGACAATAACCAACGATTCCCAGAAACATTTTCACTTGCTTTTGTCTCTTTGGGGGTTCATTCCTCTGATAATCTTGATTCTTTCTGAGGTCACTTTTTCCGTCCGTTTCCCAATCTTATGACCTAGATACTGTACTTCTTGTTGACAAAACTGTAATTTTGACGGAGACACTTTATGTCCTCCTTCTTCCAAATGGTTCAGCAACGCAATAGTATCAGAAATGCAAGCTTCTTTGGTCCTTGCTGCCACTAATAGGTCATCAATATATTGAACCAAAACAGATTTTTCAGGCATTCTTAGACTTTACAATGATTTCTTCAGTATCTGATTAAAAATAGGACTTTCTGAATACCCTTGAGGAATTTGGCACCATGCCAAAATACGCTCGCCAAACCTGAAGGAAAATATTGGCTGGCTTTCAGGGTGCAATGGAACTGTAAAGAAACCCATTACACAAATTAGTGACTGTGTACCATTCGGCATCATGCGGAATTTGATAAAATATCACAGCTGGACTTGGTATAATTGGAAAACATGGGACAACAATTTTATTCACCAAGCAAGTTTACAGGACTGCTGTCACATACTCCAAAGCAATGCATTTCTTTAAAAGAGCCAATGTCCACCTCCACGGGTTGTGTGAGAAGGGTTTTAATCTGCCGATTTGTCACACCTACAACTTGGATATGCTCTCCCGAGAGAGGAAGGTTTTGAATTTCTACTGATCTAACTGTAGAACGGGTAGCACCTGTGTCCACTAGGAAAGTAATATTGACACCATTCACCTTTCCATACACAAAAGGACCAGACTGATCTACCTCCAGAGTTGCGCCAAGCACGCACTCTACTTCTTCTCCTAGGCACCGTCAATAACTCTCAACGGACTAATTTCCATCCGATCTCAACCAAAACTGCGGAACAGCAGCTGCATGTGACGATCTTGTTACCTCCTCTTCTCCGTAGAATCCGGTCTCTGCACTGTATTTCTGAATATTAACACTCTGTGGGAGAGGTGGTAATGGCATCTGACTCTGTTGAGTTACTTTACCTGTTGCTGTGGCAGTGATTGTTGATTTACGTCATTCTGCACCTGTGGATTTAATGATTTATTTTCAGGATGAACCTTTGGGGGTAACTTACACTCGTTCTTCCAATGCCCTATCTTGCCTCAATTATGACATGGCCATTTCTATTTAGCCTCATCTATTTTCATTTGTCCTTTCCCTTTATTCATATTACCTTTCTTTTTTGCTTGACCCATTTCATTACCCTGATTAATCAATTGTGCTTCTTGTTGTTCTGCAACTTTTGCTTGTGCCCACATAGCCTTTTCTTTAAGCTTTCTCTGCCTTGCTTCGATATCATCACTACAATACTTTGTATATCTCAACACATTATCAACTGAACTGGATTGCCAACACATCATGTGATGTTTTATCATGTCCCCTATTTCAGGTCTCAAACCAAAACACAAACCTATATACAGAGTGACTCATATCCTTTTCACTCACATTTTCATATCCACTGTATTGTTTAAAAACTAGAAGCAATCTTTCATAATAAGCATGTATAGATTATTTAGGTTCCTGAAGAGTTCTATCAATGTTTACCCAATCTATTTCTTTAAGAGGAATTTTATTTTTCAAAAAGGTTATGACTTGGTCATATTTCCTCATTACCTCCGGACCTGGAGCACCTGTTTTTGCATCTCTTGGATATTCCTCTTTTGGCCAATCAATTGTAATTTTATATTCTGTCCACAAATCGGAAGGCACAACTATATCAAACAATCCATCTAAATCTTCCCACAACACCGTTGAAACTTTTACAAACCTATCTACTTGCCTATACCATTTTACAGGTTTTTATCGTAATCTTGGGAAATTGTTTGTAAATGACAATATGTCCTGTCTAGTCCATGGTACATGTACATAACCTCCTCCTGGTATTTCTCTCATGGGATATTCTGTTACTACTGGTTCCTTTTCTTTAACAGGGAAAGTTAAGGATTTTTAAACATTGGCCTCTTCCCTTTTTTTTATCCACTTGCTTCTCCATCGGCCTACATCTCCCCATTTTCTCATTAATTCAATTAGTTCCTTCATCTGGGTCAGCTCGTCATGAGCATCTAAGGGGTTAAAGGAATACTTAACGAAGGCTCATTTATTCTCTGATCTTCAAAAACTGGTATTACAGGACTTATAGTTACTGGTACAGTCACAGCTTGTACAATTCTTGTTAATTCTTGGATTTTCTTGGCTAATTCCTTTGTTGATCTTGTTAATTCAGAAGTACTAGGTTTTTAAATTTGTATTAACTCTTGTTTTTCAGGGGTACTTTTTACTTCAGAATATCGTTTTGGGGTTTCTGTTAAACCAATCTCCATGGGCGGTGCATTTGGTGTCACCACTGCAGAAGTTGATTGATATGTGGAGGTTCTCCTATTTAGAATATCCTCCAGCATCTCATCCTCTGTATCACTAATTCCACAACCACCCTTTTCTGGTATTAGATTTTTTTTCTCTATACATTTTCTCCCTACAATCTCGTCAACTGTTCGCATTGGATACATTCCATCCCACATATCAGCACATCTCCATCTTTTCATCCTACTCTCATGTGTAGTTCCCCACAATCTTCTAGGACTACATCGATTGTCTTTTGTATCTCTGAATCTCTCTCTTTCATACATCTCAAATTCCCATTCCATGAAAGCTTCAAATTGTGTTAGCCTAGGTCTCGGTTCAAGTCTTATTATTTTTTCTCTCAAGTTTCCTAACACTGCTGCGCTACACAAACGTATTTCTGGAAATGCCAACACTCCATCATTTTTAGTATATCTCACCCAATTTTCTAACCATATACAAGTATGATAGCCATATTTCTTTCCTAAATAGATTCTTAATTTTCTTGAACCTTGAAGGTTTCTCCCTGTCTTGCTCATAGTAATAATCAATTTTTCACAGTTTTTCTCCTCAAAACTATTGTACTCTCTTTTTCAGTCTGTTCCGAAGTTCTGACCTATCCCAGTGCGATTCACACTGTTGCACCAATCAAAATAGTACACGTCAAAGTTACACAGACCTATTCCAGTGCAGTTCTTGCTAACCCACCAATCAGAATTGTATACATCACAGTCACGTGGACCTATCCCAGTGTGACTCTTGCTGATGTCAATTCTGCTCCTGCGTCTGCTGACGCCTCCTTTACAAAATCTATCTGCACAGTATTTGTATACTTTATACAACTAAATCAGTTAATTACAACACAAACCATATTACCATTGCCTATTTTGCTAATACCCAAAGAGATAGTTTGTCCAAGCACTCAAGTTTTCAGTATTTCCAGTAGCCAGCGCTTACCTCTACCCTACCACAGAATTTCGTTTCACCAATAAAGTAGCTCTTCCCTCTACCTTACCCTTCTATCAAGCAAAAGGCAAACCCGTTTCCCTGGGGATAAAACACATGTAGAGACTACGGCTCCTGAGAATTAAGGCCAGAGTTTCACAAGAATACCTAATGCATTCCACTCAACCCAACTCACACAAGAATTCCCTAATATAACACCTTCCTGTGTTATCACTTGAAACTAGACAATGCACTGTGCGACTTCACTTGCCACGCATTTTCCCCTGCCTGCATACCGGGCAACCAACTTCCTACTTCGCAGAAGCTTCAAAATTTCCGACTACATGTTATGTAATACAAAGTCAATATATAGTGTTAAACATAAAACATCAATAATCTCCAAACTGACCTATAGTAACCAGAACTCTGCTACCAAGAAATCTGATGCAGCACAGGCTCCCAAACAACCCTCAAAACTCATCTAATTAACCCAGGAGCAACTATTTTACTCATCGGTGGGGGCCATGACACCGAGAGTCACACATTCCTACATCAGTATTCACGGCCCCTGAATCAATGACAAAAGAAGGTGAGCTGCTGGATAAGCGGGGTACGTTATTAACCTAAATTCTATCTTTATACATTATATACATTTAAATTATTTAACAGTCATAGAAAATGAACATCAACATACTCCGCTATTTGGTCGATGAACCAACTAGTAGATGTCAGTTGATGGTGATTAAGTCCAGCTCAATCACGATATATTCCCATAACCTTGAGCAATTCATTTTTTTGTCATGACTTTCATTCTAAATAAAAACAGACTCAAGCTTATATTTTACAGAAATTTATCTAAATTCATTAGGAAAAGAAAAATAGCATTTATCTTTTGACAAACACACATTTTAGCATTTATTAAATACGTTCAAAAATTTAAATTAGAAAGCAGATTACCAATCTGTCATAGGAAGGTGACAGATCTGCATAGTACAGGTTCCCAAGCTGACTGTCTTTCTAGCCTCCTCGATGTCTCCCTCCCGACATAAATCTCCGCAATCGGTTTCTTTGCCCCATCAAAATTGAAAGTCCAAAAATATTTCAAAGTCTTTTGCACCATAAAATTGTTCAAACCGACAGCATTTTGTGGTGCAAAATAGAATCCACGGAACCAACCTTTTTCACTCATTCGCACAAGCTCTTTTATCCCCTTTTCACTAACTATCTAACCCAAAATTGAAACTTTTAGGGTCCGCACTCATTTCTCATTGGTCCATTAGAGGGGTTCTGATGATCACCTGATGTCCTCCTTGTCCAAACCAGTTCACAAATTTGACCTGTCATTCCCAAGGTTTTCTCATGACTTAATGTTCACATTTGTACTTGTCATTCACTTCTTGTATCTTTTATACATAAGAAAATGACAGCTTCTTCCTTTCCCAGGCTTTTAAATGCAGGCATCCTTTGGCACATTTCCCGTTCCTAGGCCAAGCTGGCTTTGACATCTTTCGCTCCGAGCATAGGCCGTGCACTCATTTCTCAATTACACAGCGCATGTGTGGGGGCCATCTTTTCAGAGTCGACTTTCATTGTCTCGATTAAAGAACCATTTTTAGACTAGGCCACAGAGGCCTCAATGGGAAGTAAAACGAAAACAATCACAAAAGAAGTTAGATATAGAATTTTAGCCCTTCTGTTTACCTCCCACCATTCTAATTTTCCTTGTTTGTAATTACCTAGCAAAAGCACACAAATATGCGTCATTTACTTACCATCTGCATTCTTTTTGCCACACAAACTCCTAACTTAAGCACAAATACACATGTTTATTCAATTATATCTATAATACCACAGCTCTATATTATGACTTATTATTTTATTAATAAATTAAATATTTAGCCGAACAGCAATTAGTTCTCCCACGTGTTTTGAGTCTATTTTTATGTGCACTTGGTTGATTAATTTCCATGCTTCACAAAGTAATATTGTTACAGTTATGAGAGAATGACTTCTCAAGGGGTACACAGAAAATGTTGTATTTCCCCTGCTCCCTCAGTAGACATTATCAACTGTGCAAACCATTTTATGTTTGCAGAAAATCTCTTAAGATTATATTCCTAAAAATCAATAGGGACATTTAGTTATTAACAATTTCTTTTAGAAAAAAACTTTTTATTGGATGCAAAATTATGTACCCTTTGCAGCCATTTGGTACATTTTCTGATTTTGGCCTGCCATGAAGATGTAAGCCAAGAGCAGGCTTCCCTCTTGTGGATCTTCCCATGATCAGCCTTAGGTTCTCACAGATGAGTGTTAATTATTCCAGTCGGGCTAGTGAACTTTGGAAGTGGTGGGCCCTAAGCATAAGGGCTTGCAGCATTAACCAACCATAAGCCACAAACTAGAGACAGAAGAAAGAGACCCAAGATAGGCATTCACTAGCAGCCTCTTGTCAGCCTAAAAAGAGGAGGACTAAAATGTTAGCTATCCGGCTGTAGTAAAGTAGGATCTGCTTTTATGGTTACCTAGGGTGATGATATTTTAGTCCCTTCAAGCGGACTAAAATGTCAGTGTCCTAGCAGCCAATCACAAACACACCGGGGAAAAAAGCCCAGAACTACAATGTCTCCATGTCACGCCATATAATACTAGTAGATTAACACAGTAGTATTGGACACATCGACTGAACGAATCTGAATCATCATGGACTATATGTGTTTAAGTCACGAAAGGGGCTCCTATATATATTACTGTGGCAGCCTTGTGTATAGCTCTTTCCTTCTGCATGTGGATGGTACTTTTTGTTCGCTTTGAACAATATATAGAAGCCTCCCATGATATCACAGAGGTGTGATGATAACTGAACCAATTGGCTGCTAGAGAACCCTCAGATAATGCAGGGCAGGGCATGTCTGCCTCGTGTTTAGAATAGATAGAGGAAACAGGTTTGCGGAGAAACATTTTCCATACCTGGTTTTCCATCCACACCTGAGGAGATAGCATTTTTCTACCCAGAGCAAAAATCATCCGTAGGGAAGGAATCAATGAAAATCATTGTCATGCCTAACTACGAAATTGTACCTGGTGTTACAATGGATCACCCGGCAGGAATCCCTCCAGACAGAAAAGGGACATTTATATGGTGTTTTTTTCACAGGAAAGGGCATTTGTGACAGTTCTGTAATGGTAGGAGTGAGTCATAGACCATGCTGACGGGTGTCATACAGTCTCAATTGTGTCCTTTATGTACTCCACAGACATGCAGACCAGCAAAAGACTAGTTTAAATGGGGACATTGCATTGCGTCATAGGCCTTAATCTGTAGTACCAAATTGATATATGGAGTTGGCATTGTGGGACCTGCTTTGCACTGGGGCACCTTGAAGGACTTTGGCAAACCACCCAGACACCCAACACCCAACGTCAGAGGTCTCTTTCTAATCAGAGTCCCATCAATTACCACTGTCCATTCAATATTTAATAGAAACTTCCACTCTGAGATAGCCTATGACAGTTAGTGCAGTTTGTGTAATAAGATACTTCACTACGTTTTGACATTGCATTGTGTTTTATGATTTGTCCTGCGCCAGCATTAATTTTAATGGTAGTTTTTGTCTGGTCATGACCAACTCTCTGAAGCAAACTCCTAGGATACCTTAAGAACTCTTGCCCTCACCTCTGATTGTGAATAAGTGAACTTAGGGTGGCCACAAACCTCAGAAAGAGAAACCTTTCACCTTTCACCACTCTACCTTTACTCTGCCAATAACTTTGTCACTTCAGTTACTTGAAATCAAGGCTGCATTGCCGTGCGATGAAGGCATTTAATTTGATTTGGTTTCATTTTTAAAATTAGTTTCCTAATTTTCCTATATGTTTAATTTTTCACATGTAATTATTAATTTCTGTAGGTACTTATGTTCTCACTACATGCCTGATTGCAGTCCTGGAAAAGTCTAAGGAGCCAAGAGTGGTAAGTTCGTGTAATATGGCCTCCTGATGTGTAAACCAACGGCAAACCTATTGCCCAGTTACATAAAAATATGGGATGTAATAGCAATGCCACAAAGGATAATACCTCGAACCAAAGTGTTTGATAACCTTTTCTGTTCACTAAAAGCAATATATTTTTATTTAGTTACCAAAATAAAATAGTTGACATTTATCTAAAGGCGAATGTGACATTTTCTATGGGGGTAGATGTGGGTCATGTTGACTCCCTTTCTCGTTTCAGGCCTCTATAATCCATAATAAAGTTGAGAATGTTTTCTTCCTCTACCATGTAGGAGAGGACTAATTTGGACGACAATTCTCAAATGAAATATGAGGATCAAAGTTCTTTAACTGCTGCACTTGTGTTAGCCAACTGAGCACCACACTAAATGGCCCAAAAAAGGACCTAAACCTTGAGGTGTAAACCAGCAGTGGCAAAGCAAACATGCCTGGCGTTTGTGTTCCTGAGTTTGCATGCATTAGCACATTACAGCCAGAACTATTGGCTTTCCCAATGCTTGTTTCTGGTTGGCCACCAGTATCTTCCAGAACATTTCACCATGCTGTGCCCTCCCCTATTCTCCCCTGCCACGGTGTGAAGGGAGCATTCTTACCATGATTGGGAGAGACGTATTCTCTTTAGAAAGACAGTGATTTCGAGCCCAAATGACCATACATAAAAAAGCAAGCAAAACAGCTTCTCCAGTGACAAACTGCAGTTGAGAGTTTGTTATAAAGTGGGATGAAGGAGAGGGCGGGGGCACAATGGTGCTTTCATTGACGTAGACTGGCTACATTCCAAAGCAACCATCAATTTCCAACATTAAACCTTGATTCAAAAGCATCCCCGGTGCATCTGTTTATTACCTGCGGCATCCAAAATATGCTTCTCGGCAAACAGAGGACTCCCAGACTAAGCCACTGCATACAGCACAAACCAGGTCAGCTCTCTGCGTTCCCTACTTCATTCAAGAAGGTTATAGTTCGGCCAAATGTCTTATCAGACACACTTTAAATTAGACCTCACACGTGTTCCTACACTAGTCCCTTTCGTCAGAAAACAGCGAGGGACTACCAACATTTAGTCTGGATTATTCATCCCACACAATACGAGATCTTGCTAAACCCGTGAAGTTAAAAAATAAAAAACGCATCTGTGCTTTCAACGATTAGCTGAATAAAAAAGCTTCAGAGAAAACTCACCGGAATCTGCTTCTCCACTCTTAAAACTCTACGCAGATTCCTTCCTTTGCTTCCGCGATCAGCTAAGGAGACGGTCATTCGCGCTCTGATATTATCCAGACTGGATTATGCGAATGCTCTCTACTGCGGACTCCCAGCCTATCTGATCCATCGCCTCCAAGTCATCCAAAATGCTGCGGTCCGGCTGCTGTTTAACATCCCCAGAAGATCTAGCGTCCGCCAACCACTCCGAGACCTTCACTGGCTTCCAGTGGCGCAAAGGATCTTATTCAAGATCCTTGTGTTAGCATACCGAGCACTCCACCTAACAGGCCCAACCTATTTGAGAAAAAGATTCTCTCTCTATGCCCCCAATCGCCCTCTCAGATCAAGCAATCTCCATAAAATGACTGTACCAAAGTTCAAATATAGCAGGCTTGGTGGACAATCCATTTCTGTTAGAGCAGCGAGAGCTTGGAATACCCTGCCTCTGCAACTGAGAACAGCCCCTTCCATCATGGCTTTCAGGAAAGGCCTAAAAACCTACCTCTTCAACACCAATGCCTAAAGGCTGCCCCTCCCTTGCATTTACTGTGATCTGTCCCCTTCTTTTTTCTCTTCGCGCCAGGATACTATACTATTTAGTAGCAGAGCGCGTTACAAAAGCCTCTATAAATAAAAAAAAAAAAAAAAAGAAATGATGATGCCATAGCATCTCGAGACACGCGTGCAAAGGACCTACGCCAATGTGCATTTGTCATCATGAAGTGCTTTCGTGAGGCTATGTGGGTTAGAAATGGCTCTACGCTGCTAATTATATGACAGGCAGGATACTCGGCATGCACTTGTCCGACCCCTGGTTTTGAATATCAGACTTTGCACTCTAATGCAGGGGAGGGCACTGGAATGAACTGCCAAACGGAAAGATATATTAAATGGAAACGTTTTTGAAAAATAAATGTGCGTTGATCTCCGACGCGAAGGCAATAACATTTAAAGGGGGATGGTCACAGTAAGCTGCAATGTCCACGTAACCTCCATTACTCAAATTCAGATGCTGATCAGAAGCCCCTCAGCCGAACCCCGTCTGTTGCACACGCACGCACAACGCTCATAAAATGAAAGAAATAAACAATGTGTAGAAAGAAACAGGCATGGAGGTCGAACTTTGCCAGACCCCAGACAACGAGCGCACCTCCAGCCAGTGTGCGTGTGTGGCCATCGATGTAGGAATCAGCACGCTGCTAAGCAGTGTACGGTTGTAATAAATAAAAAAAGGAGTTCTTACCCTCTAGTTAAAGGAGACCTTCTAACGCCGCCAGTACACAATCGAGTCCAGATAGGCCGTCTGACAAAGAGACAGGGCGGTAACAAAAAAGCCTAGTTTTCAATTAGAGGCCAGCGTTTAGCATAAATGTAGACACCAGCCAATGGGAATGATGGGCGAGCGTCAAGTCCCCTTCTGAAATGTTCTCGATGACAATAAGCCTTGCAGATCGAGAAGCGCATGCGTGCTCCGGAGCTAGGTCTGCGAGACCTAAACATGAAGTTGCGCTACCAATGTGTTTGCAGTTGTTTGTGTTGAGATTAGAAGTTCCTTATTTATTGCACCACAGCCAAAGCTCAAAAGTGGTCAAGCCTAAGAAACGCACATAAAAGCCTTGCACTGAACAGCAGTCTCATACAAATGAGAGATAGGCACCTAGGTGCTGGCTCTCTGGTGCCTCGTTTTTCCAACTAGGAACTGGATTTTTACCATCATAGGCATTAGGACCAAGTTGAACTTCAAGTGCTTTGCTGGGCTGTCTGGTGGACGGTGATGCTCCCAGTTGCGTTCATAATGAAATACAATATGAACGGGCCTCCATTGCAGTGCACAGATATTTCATAGTTCATTCACCACAATGAAACTACTCCAAAGTTGGCTCTAAAACCATACTGCAAATTAGACTAACCCTTATTTTTGTCCAACCATGATGACAACCTAGAAAGGATAACTCATCCCATAACCTTGCCTATTGAGTTGATGAGTGATACAGGTCTGTAACAACTCGTATAATTTCTTCCCCCTTTTTGAACAACAGAACAATGATGGACCCTGGACCGTGATTGTGGGATACCCTCTGTTACTGCTGCAAATAAAACATTACTCAACATTTTGGCCCATTTCACAGGTTCGGTTTTAGAAATATTAGCATGTGCACGTCTGGGCCGTGGGTGCTGTTTTAGGACATATAAGCGATAGTCTCATTTAACTCTTCCTTTCAAAAAACAATGTTAGATTTGCAATACATATCCACTTCATCAGGGGCTGACATTTCAACAGTGTCATAACCATATATCCCCTGGAAATGCTGCACCCAGGCTTCAGAGGGTAGGTGGCTTTCCAACAAACCATTTGCAGCACCTGTAAAGTATGGATAATTTGCTATCGCCCAAAATCTAGCACTATTTTTTGGAATGTTGACCTAAAGAAGTTGTTTCCATGTTTCGTGGCTGATATCATTTTTCCATTCAGTGAATGTCATCTTGTTGGTCTTTCTACATAAGGCAATTTCATTGCTATTTCTTGGAGTTTTGTTAAGGGCTAAGACGAAGCTTTGATGAGTTTTTCAGCAGTTGTGATTAAACCATCTACATTCAGGGGGCTTTAGATTTCCCTCCTGTAAAGGTTAGGCTTTCACAAATATCCTTACAGACCCTGTGGAAAGCTGTTAATAGTCTATCAGGATATGTAGTAACCTCTAAACAGATACGAATTTTCTGACCACATATAAGGTATACAATTCCCAATAAACTCTGTGGGGGCTACCTTTGTCCACTTCAGTCTATGCTCCTGATCTACAAATTTCAAGTCCAAAACCTCAAGAACTGTTTTACTCAGAACATCCTTCCACTTTCTCTAATCATTAAGTAACTGTAGGGGGTTATGATCTCTAAAATGACTCCAAATAACTTTGTGTTGCTTAACAAAGTAAACTAAAGAAACTGAGATCAATATATAGTCAATGATAAAGTTTGAACTTCTCCAAATAAATGTTAAGATAACTTCCACTGGTTCTTCACCCCCTATATTGTGGTTAAGAAGTATCAGATTGTAGTCAGACATGATGCTACTTAATAGGTTAGCTTGTTTTGTGTGCTCAAAATAGGAATTCGCATCTACAGGGGGGTCCTCTCTGAGCTACCAGGGTGGGGAACACAAGTGGATATTAAAATCCACAAGTCAAATCACCACAGACTGGGTACATTGTTTTGCAAGTATCTATCAAAAAATGTTTTTACGGCCAATGCATGATCAATAGAGGTGTTCTGCAAGTATGAATAGTAAAAGTTTATCACTAACAGACTAGGCGATGTTTTAAATGTAAAGTTAACCACCAATGAAAACTGTGAGCCTGTATTAACTTGAGACACTTCACCGGGAACATCAAGGGAAACTAGTGTGAGTAAGCCACCCTTTGCTCTGCCCCTGGGAGAGGGGATGGCCGGGGAGTAGAAGAAGGAAGTATATCCATCTAAATAAAAAAATATTGCCAGTATCCCAAGTTTCTTGTAATCCCACAATATGATAACCTTTTAAAAAGCTCAGCCATCTAACATCATTATTGGCTAATCCAGCAATTTTCCAACTCAAAAGCCTAAAAAAGGTATTCGTCTTAGAAGTTACAGTGGAAATATGACTGGACAGCAGTCTATCAACACTCTCCTCCATCAGAGGTACATTGGTGTCAGAGTTGGTCAGTTAATCACTGCACTCAAGCATGCTCAGTGGGTAAAATATGTTCTGCATCTGTATGGATTTGGTCCCAACTTGCTGACTCGCCTGTTACCCTACAATTTCACAAATTGTCTCTCAGAAACATTTGGCCGTTCAAAATACCCTATTGGTAAATCCTTGATTCATGTTAAAGCAGGGCTAATCTGAGAGGCTTTACACATTAATTGCCCTGATAAGTCTGGCTGATCGAAGTTGATGATAATGCAATCCCCCCTCCCGTGTTTTCTCTTTGGGCTCAACCTACTCTGTTCTTCTGACCACGTAGATGTGGGCAGCTATATAGTCCCCAATCACCTTCTGCCTGTATATATAAGAAGTGCATTACTTTGTTTTTAGTTGGTGGGTATTTTCACTCAATCCAGGTCTTAGTGGTGGGAATCCAGTTAAGATTGCTACTGAAGGGGTCGATTCAGGAGGGAAGGGTAGTCTACGTACAGGATTCATTGGTCTTTTTGGAGGAAGTGAAGAGGAAAAAAAGTCATTGCCTCCCCTGTCCTTGTTGTCACCCACTTCTGTACTTTTTAAACTGGCTTTTCCCAGATAATTATTATATGACTGTATCAATGGGGTTTAAATGGCACGCGGCTCGAACTTCTCTCTCCTATGTTCCCAGATGCGAAGAATGTATGCTCATTGATTTTACCTCTGCTTCGTAGAATGCCGGACCCATAGGAGGGAGAATGAGGTGGCGATTCTGTACCTGAATGCTATGATGGTCTAGAGAAGAACTTGACGGCCCAGCACAAGGGCGATTGGTATCCTTTCCTAGATTCAATCCATGAGAACTGTACCAACAAAGCAGTGCACGGGTTTATCACATTTTTTCGCACAAAATACTGGGTTTAAAAAAGGCCACTCCACGATTGATCATTGTTTTGCCCTATGGGCTTTAGCTAGGAAATCGATTGAACAAAACGGCAAACTATGTTGCTGTTTCGTCGATTTCCGAGAGGCCTTTGATTCAGTTGATAGAAGCAGCCTTTGGGAAGCGCTAGAAAATTATGCATTTCCGGAGGGAATTTTAAATATTTTAAAAGAACTACATAGCGACAACTGGGCCCAGGTCATTAGAGATTTAAAGGGCTCATTAACACAGAAAATTCCAGTGAAGAATGGCTTGAGACAAGGGTGCGTCTTGGCACCTTTGCTCTTCTCAATCTTCCTAGCAGATCTTCCCGTGGTTTTGGAAGTTGAAAAGAGTGCGAGCCCGCGCATGAATAATAATAAAGTTGCATGTCTTTTATATGCTGATGATCTAGTGATCGTGGACCAAACCAGAAATGGGCCTCCAAAGGAAATTAAATGCCTTTAAAATATATTGTGATAAAAAGTTTCTATCAGTGAATATGGAAAAAACAAAGATCCTATGTTTTGGGAAGAGGGTAAAAAAATGTAAATGGTTTTTAGGTTTAGACAAATTAGAGGTAGTAAATGAATATAAATATTTAGGCCTTTGGTTTGACAGTGCATTAAAGTGGAATACCCACGTGGCGGCACAAACTTCAAAGGCGGCCTCATCGGTCTGTGGATTGAAAAAATTTAACAAGGACTATGGTGAAATGTCGCACAGACCGTTACTAAAGGCATTTGAAGCTATGGTACCCCCACAAGTTCTTTACGGTGCTGAAGTGCTCTATCTGAGTGGTAAAAGGGGTTGGGACCAGGAGGAGGGAAAGATAATTAAAATGATGTTGTCCCTACCTAATGGTTCCAGGTTGCAAGCTATTAGATTGGAGGCAGGCTTGACGGCATGGGAGGTAAAGGCACAAATGTCATTGTTAAGATTTTGGAACCGCCAGATGCCTGGTGATGAACAGAAGGTGTCAATTTGGTGCAGAAAGGAAATACAAGCAAACAGATTACATTGGGCCCGAGAAGTGAGGAAAATCCTCCAGCTTGTAACTGCACAATTACAGTTGACCCTCGAACAACCTCTATTGGACATAGTCTTTACTAAGAAAATGCTTGGGGACCGAGGGTATGAATATTCCAGATCACAAGATCTGGAGTACCTGAAGTCGAAAAAATCAGTGAACTGGGTAAGGAATGAATGGGAAAAGGAGGTCCAGTTTCCATATTTGGATGTGCTACCCAGTAAAGGGTTGAGGTACGAAATCATGAAGGTGCGGGTAGGCTTAAATCCATGGAAGATTGATAGTAAATTAAAAGCAACCCTGATCCAACCTGATGGTATTTGTAAATGTGGCCTAGGTGTGAAGAATGATATTTTACATATACTACTGGATTGTAAATGGATTTTAAAAGTGCGTAAAATGTTTTTACGTCCAATATTTTTAAAGTATAAAGTGAACAAACGATCAGAGGCTGTCGTTCTCCTTACAGAAATGTCGTTTTTAGATATTACAATTGCGTTGGGGAAATTTTTGAAAGCAATAAGAGAAGCTGTAAGGGAGACAAGCAAGGAAAACGGGAAATTTTAAGATATTAAGATTTTAAAATATGAAAAATGTCAATTTAGTGTTTTTAGGGTTTTAAATGTGTATTGAGTGTTAAATTGAACTATGATGTAAAAATTACTATTGTTAAGTGGATCCATTGTCATGTGTATGGTTTATAGACTATTGTCTAAATAAACTTTGATTTTACTACTACTACTCATGGGGAGACCACCGTTAACCAGGTTCAAGTTGCCTACAATTAGTTAATGCAGTGTGCTACCCATGTTGGCAACTTTCCTGACCAGCTTTCACCCATGGTCTTTTGGCAAAAGAATAATGTTTTTGTTTCTGACTGGTTCCATGCATCCTCCTTTGTGTGTTGCGAATGAGATAATAAGAGGATGATGGTCACAAAATATACTCACTTGTATTCCCCTCTCCCTGGTATATTGTTAGTCAAGTTCCTCGTGACAAAGATATAGTCAGTAGTCGAACTACAACCTGTACAAGTCGCTATGTTAGTTTGCAGCAAACCAATTGAGTCTTTGGTGTTCCAAAGGCCACAACAGCAAGTAATTATATAACTAAAATTACTGTTTCGCCCAGAGTCTGAGCGTCATCCATGATATCATTAACATCAAAAGGGCTTTTCGCTGATAAATTTGTTGTATCGCCTAAATTGACATTAAAGTCCCCTGCTAACAACCGATTATAGCATTAACCCAGCCTTGGATATCTATTCTCCATCCCTAAGTTAGTAATATTGAGCAGAATTTGAGACAACTCCTCAGTAGGAATAGAGATCAATGTAGTCAAGGAGGTGTCATCAACATCAGGTGGCGCCACCTCTAATTTCTAAGTTTCATATCTGTGATTAATTTCCATAAAGGAGATTGAATTTGGCACATGGTGCGTCTATGAGGTCACACTGATTAGTTGACAATCCGACAACCGTGTCAGTTTGCTGAGCTGTGGTTTTGATCTCTGTCGCTGCTGTCCTTGATTTCAGCAGATGTTTCCTGCACTTCACAACTTGGTCCAAACTCGTAGACATTGATGGAAATTCACAAGGCCCTGTAGTAGAGCCAATCCCTGCATGGTAAACTTAACTAGTGCCCTAATTGCGCTTGAGTGCAGTGAAGCAAAAGCAAAGGTAGCCCAGATGCGTCAGGTGGGATGGAGAGTCACCTCTCTGCCAGTTGGGTTGACTTTGAAATAACCACCCACAGCTCATTCAAAGAAACTGTCAATAACTGTTGTCTTTTGGGGCAAAGTAAATTGAGTTGTTCCTGTCTTGTGTTTTCCCATTTTACTCTATTTGCTCCAGTAGAGTGTTGGCAAGCTTGTAAAATTCTTGGTGAAAACCCAGCGATAGATCATCAATGGCTCCAAATTCTTAAGTTTAACAATACACATTAAATGCATGGGCAAAGGCCCAATAACAATATCCAAAGCGTTTCAATGTCCAAATTGAAGTACTGCAGTCAAGAGGTGGGGGCCCAGCCTGGAATGTATGACCGTATTCCGCATGTGTTTATCAAGCATGCCTTGGGAATGAGTCATTAGAACGAACGTGTCTTTAGTACGCATTCATTCTGCATGGAAGTCGCTATAACAGCTAGCCTTAGGGGGGTGCTGGATTTTGGAACAGTTTAATTTACTATTCTAACTCTAGTCCGCGCAACAGCAGCACCCTTCTTATTGTTAATTTAATGGACAGCATTGGTTTTGAGCAACCCTGGCTTAGGGGAGTGCAGGTGGCACTATACGAAGAATAAGCTGTGGACCTGGACTTAAAAAAAAGAAATTAAGCTCTGAAGTTTCAATAGCAGTCTTGCCTTGCCAATGAGACAAATAATAGCACATTATGAAGGCTTTGCTGTGCAAATACATTTTGTGGCCAACTGGGGGTTCTTGTCCTCTCTAACATTTGTATAAAAGATGTGATGAGTTGGTGCACAGACGCAGATAGTGAATAGCTAAACAAGATCAATGACTGGGTGCAGTTCAGTGGGATTTTTTTACATTGTGGAGAAGCACTGAGATGAATTAATTCCAAGCTTCTAAATCATTTTAGCACGCAATTTGTGCCCCTACCCTTGTGTGTAACAAAGAATTGCAATTACTGGGCCAGTTATGTTGGCGGTCGGAGGCTTTCCGACAGACATCTCTGGTCTCAATTCTGACCGCCTAATAACAATGTAGGCGGTTAGAATTGAGACCGGCTGGTCATTCCAGCTGGATTCTGATGGGCTCCAGGAGCCCTGAGGACTACGTTTCCGCCTTCAGGATTACAATGTCTGTGTACGACAGGCTTTCCATGTCAGGATTTCCGACATGGAAAACCTGTTGGAAAGTGACTTTGGAGGCCCCTAGCTGGGCTCCCATTCCTCCACGGCCTCCGGTTGGGGGCTGAGGTAGCATCTATTGTGCCCGCCTGTTAATCCCTGCACTGTGTGGCAGTCCACGCTGTGCAGGATTAACAGAATCTCCCATTTCTCCATGGGAGCTTGTGCTATGGCCAGTTTACGGCTGCAGCACATTCTCCCATAGAGAATTGGGAGTGTTGTCGCATTGTAATGGCGGTGTCTGCCTAATCTAATCAGCCCTACATTGTTAGTCAAACATGCTGAAAAACCCAAGTAGGATGAATGTAAACAAATACTAGAAACCTCTTGTTGGAATCTAACAACCATAGTTAATAAACATGCGTTGAAGTAACATATTTTAGAAATACAAGGCAAATGTATACAGCTCTAGAA
Organism: Lissotriton vulgaris; assembly: GCF_964263255.1. Lineage (NCBI taxonomy): Eukaryota > Metazoa > Chordata > Amphibia > Caudata > Salamandridae > Lissotriton > Lissotriton vulgaris. The sequence continues at coordinate 748,502,106 of NC_141699.1, read as the reverse complement.
ACATACGCTAACATTCAACTTGCGTCTTCTGGGGAACTTTAACACCTTGATTCCACAATGGCCATTCTTGTCTTCCTTTCATTTTTTAGGTCAATGGTCATTTCCCTGTTCCTTTGCTCTTTGGTCTGGCCTAGAGACCAATTAATAGTCTCTCCTTCCTCGCTTTGTAAACAAGAACTCATAACTGCAAATACATAGTATGTAATGTACAAACATAGAGTTGTGTCATTCAGATTTTCCTTCCACCTTCAACAGCACTATTATGAGTGTGCACTGTGACTTCAGACATTTTACCTGTTCACATATTCCTTAAAAATAGTGCACTACCATATGACCCCGGGTGAGACAATATCTCCTACCAGTTCTTTTTATATTTTTACTTTGTTTCTATTATTTTGGATTTACCAATTTTATGACTTTGCAAATATGTTTTTGGGTGGACAAAGGAATTCTGCATGTGCTACTATTAGGCCACTTCCTTGCTGCGCTTGTGCTTTCAGTGCTTATCCCACTTGGGCCCTGCTTCAATGGCTGACCAACTTTGATGAGTGCAGAACTATTTTGAAATTCCTTTACAGCTCCAAGATGGCACCCATGTTTGCAAGCACCCATGGGCCATCTTGGAACAACGTTACAATTTGCCCAGTACCATTCTAAGATGGCCATCTAGTGATTTGTTTACTGGGTACTGAATTTGGAATGGTATTGGGAATACTGCATCATTGTTGTACTATTTGGAAATGGCCGGTTGCTTCCTTCTACACATGCCGTCTATTTTGGAACATTAAAACAATATTATTTAATGCTATATGATTCAGTGAAAGCCTCCACCTCCCTTTCTCCCCATGCAATGCCAATGTACAAAAGCAACAAACAAGCATAGTGAAAGCCAATAAGTCTATTGTGAATTAGGACATTAAATGCCAGACGTCTTGGCTTTCCCATTGCTTGTTTCTAAATGGAGTGCGAATGAGAGACTTGGTGGATGGTTCTATATTAAAAATTCTAATAACAGGTACATATAGACTTCAGTAATCTCATCTGGCATCAAGTGTACCAGTACCTTTCTATAATATTCTAGTATTTACGTTGTGCATTATGTTTAACTGCAGTCAATGTTCAACCTGCAATGAATCCATTAAGCTCACATGATAAAAAATGTCTCTTCACATCTATTACCTTTGTAATACTTTACAGCAAAATATGGTCATCAATATAGCATTTCATTTTTTTTATAGATAACTGTCTCTTCTGGAGGAATGCTTGTCCAAAAATTAGAAGTGGACGACCTTCAATGTGAAAGGGGACCCTATGATGCAACTCTGGTGTACGCACAGAACAAGGTGTGTATGACTGCAACCAAATGAACAAATGACGTGCACACTTTAATACTACATGTATTTCTGCTGATATCCTCTAGAGCCGTGCAATACTGAAAAAGTTGCAAACTTTACAAAATTGGGAAACGCACACACCCCCACCCAAACCCTTCCCCCCCCCCTCCCCATAAAGACCAGATGTACACCTTCCGTTAGATACCTAAGCACAGTATGTGGCATTTTCCCTCAACTGATACCTGTGGTCACTCTCCGAATATCTGCTGGGGAGCGATGTATCTGCTTCAATTGTCCTTACTGCCCACTATGCCTCTCATCAGTGCCAGCAGGGAACCCAACATGAATTTTAGGTACACCTGAGACCACTACAACTGCACTCTCTATAACCACATCTCCAGTTGGCGCAGAGCGGGGCATTCATCAATGCCTTGCTCCACATACCCCTGCATCTAGTACCTACTACTGGGATGGTGTGCAGCTTTGCCTAACAGACAGAGGACACTGCCTTTGACCATTCCTTGCAGCTGGTATTTCTCTCTCAGTACTCAATGTGCTCAGAAAGCTGTGTTGCCCTGAAGGCATAAGGAGCAGCTTTTGACTATGCCTCTCCTTTTATATCAACCCCCAGTGATTCTCCCCGGCAGGGCAATCCCGGAAACATGGAACTTGGCCCTCTGGCGTGCTTTGAGCTAAACATCGCTTCTCACATCGCCACTGTGAAAAGCTTCTGAAAAAGCCTGTCTGTACATGGCTTAACTCTTGACTCTCTATATCTCACCTCAATGCCACTGGGCAAACTGCCTGTGACTTCAGTTCCCACAGGCCATCAGAACGATCCTTCAGACATGCCCTTAGCCCAGCACTTGGGGCTGAAGGCTATCTGCTAAATGTTTAAGGGTCTAGGCAAGGTATGTGGTCAAAGACCATACAGTATGCCAAAGACCATGCAGTATGCCAAAGAACATGCAGTATGCCAAAGAACATGCAGTATGCCAAAGACCATGCAGTATGCCAAAGAACATGCAGTATGCCAGACCATGCAGTATGCCAAAGACCATGCAGTATGCCAAAGACCATGAAGTATGCCAAAGAACATGCAGTATGCCAAAGAACATGCAGTATGCCAAAGAGACATGCAGTATGCCAAAGACCATGCAGTATGCCAAAGGCCAAACAGAATGCCCATTGCCCAATGTGCACAGATGAATGCCATGCACAGTGGGTTCAGGAGGGATCAAGGCTGAATGCAGGGTATGGCTAAAAGACATTTCTTTGCCTAGAGCAAACATCGGGTTCTGGGGCGCTAGAGTAAGGCTCCCATTCTCTTGTCTATATAGACGAAGGCTGTGTGCTGCATGTTCTGAGAGCACAGTGAGCTAGTGCAGCTGTAATAGGCTACGCACAGTGGGTTTGGGATGAGAAGTTCTTTGCACACATCATGACTAAAGACAATGCCCTGAAGCTAGAACCCACTCTCCATGACCAAAGATGGTGATGTCGATTCTGGTGCACAGAGTCTAGAAGTATGACATAGCAGGTGGCAGTGAGCACGTTTCTTGCTTTCTTGTGGTTCAAAATATTTAATTTTTAAAAAAACTGACAAATTCACAGAGAAGACTTTCTTAAGGGCTCTGGACTGCACTGACTTAAGGCTTCGGAACCAACAACTCTCCCACTTGCAGGCACCGACCCCACTCAGCCGTTGAGTACAAAGATATTTCACAATACTTCTTTTTTTTTTTTTAAGTTTGAAAGATTTATTAGAGAAGAATAGGTATTACAATAAGGTGACATCAGCAAATATGAGAAAAAATGGTATACGACGGGATAAGGTAAATAGGAGCAGCCAATATCACAATGAAAAACAAAGCATTTTGAAGTATGGGGAAGGGAGGAGGGGGGGGAGGGGGGAGAGAGGAAAACACAAAACATGGTATTATCATAGAAAATGGGTAAGCAAAAATAGGAAATACATGAAATGTCAATCAAAAAGTACAGTAAAAAACCATCATATTAGTAATTGCATGAATGAAAAAGATGCAGTAAAGGAGATCAATATAAACTAAATAAGTACAATATTGAGACTGAAAAACATCATGAAAAATTGCAGGCAAGAGTACATATGTTCAGGGGGGCTTGAAATTATCTGAAGAAAGTGGAGAATAACTCTTTTTGGCGGATTGATCGAGGTATAGAGTAAGAGGAAGCCAGTAAAGTTCAACATTACGGGAGGGTTTGCAGGAGGAAGCAAAGGCAACATCAAGTCTGTGTGAATGACATACAAGATTCCACCAACAATTGAGAGACAGTTTGTTCAAAGATTTCCAATTAGAGACGATATGTTGTAATGCCAGAGCCAGCATAAGGTCAAAAAGACCGCGAGAATGTGGGGGGAGGTCTAAATCTTCTGAAAGGCTACCAAGAAATACCAAAGAGATGGAGAATTGAATAGAGATGCTGAAAATGCGAGAAAGGCGAGAGAATATCTGAGACCAGAAAATACGAGTTGAGGGACAGAGAAAGAAGAGGTGTAGAAGATCTGCAGAAGGGGCATTACAGGTCCAACAATTAGATACAGCATCTGGTTGAAAGCGAGAGATAGAAAGAGGAGAAAGGTATAGTCTGTGGTAGAAGAAAAATAGGGATTGAGTGAGAGAAGCAGTGCGGGAAATCTTCAAGGATCGGGCCCATATTTTGTCCCAAAGAGAAGTCGGCCACGAAGAATGTAAATCTGTTTCCCAGGACAATTCTAATTTTGATTTGAGACGATCTGGATTGGGGGCTGAGAAGTACCGGTAAATGATGGAAGCTTTAGGGGTTGTAGAAAGAACAGTGAGTAGAGAAGAAGATGAGGCAGATAGGTCTTCAGAGGGGAGAGAGTAATAGCGATCTAGAATGGTTTCCATAAGGATAGGGAATTTCTTTGCAAAAGAAGGAGGGCAGTGGAATTGAGAGCGAAATGTAGGAAATGAGCAAGGGGATGATCCATCAAAAAGATGACGTATCCAAATGATACCCTTCGCTCTCCATGAGGGCCATGCAATAGGTCTGTTGTTAATTAATAGAAGTGAGTTGTACCATATAGGCAATAGAAGGAAGGATTCCTGCGTCACTGAGGTAGGTGAAACTAAAGGGCGTAGAAGAGAAGAAGTATGCTTGAATAAAAGGGGATTAAGGCATGGGGCCTTAGAGGTAAAACGAATTACTTCTTGGAAAGAGTACGGAAGCAGTAATTCCTGTTCAACAGAAAGCCAGAGGGGAGAAAAAGGGGAGGGTTCCAGAGATAACCAGCGGGAAGCCTGTCGGAGGGAAAAGGACTTATGATAGAGGCGAAAGTCTGGAAAGTTGGTACCACCATTAAGTTTAGATTTACGTAAGTTGAAAAGCGATATGCGGGCTTTTTTTTTGCTTCCAAAGAAATTTGGACAACACAGAATCAATGCGACGAAAATATGAAATTGGAATACGAAGTGGGAGCATGGATAACAAGTAAATCAGAATAGGGGCAATCATCATTCTGATGGAGTCAAGGCGGCCCCACCAGGAAAGAAATAGTGGATTCCAAGAGGTAAGTAATGAGTCTATTCTAGATATGACTGCATTCATGTTGAGTTGAATAGAGGAAGAAATAGAGCTAGAAAAAAGAACACCAAGATATTTAATTTTTGTAGAATTCCAAGCAAAGCCAGTGGCCGTGAAAAAGTGGGGGAGACAAAATTTGGTTAAAGGAAGGATCTCTGTTTTGTCAGTTTATTTTGTAACCGGAGACCAAGGAGAATTTCTGAAATTCGTCTAATAAAGCGGGGACTGAGGTAGGCGGGTCAGAAATAAATAATAGAATATCGTCAGCATATGCAGACAATTTAAGATGACGTTTACCGTACGGGAAGCCAGAGATGGATGGATTATTGCGTATGGAAGTAAGGAAGGGTTCAAGCGCCAAAATAAATAAGAGGGGTGACAAAGGACAGCCCTGACGAACTCCACGTTGAAGCGTGAATGGGGAAGTGAGGTGACCATTGACGAGAACGGAGGCCTTGGGTGCAGAATATATCAAAGAAATATAAGATATAAATTTGGGATTAAAGCTGTGCCATTTTAAGGAGGCCATGAGAAAAGACCAGTCGACCCGGTCAAAGGCTTTCTCAGCGTCTACTGAAATGGCTGCAAGGGGAATTGATAGTGAAGGGGCTTTACTTAAAACATTAAGGAAGAGTCTAGAATTGTCCGATGTTAAACGGCCTTTAACAAAGCCGCATTGTTCCTTCCCTATAAGATGTGGTAGGAGCGGGTCAAGGCGAAGAGCTAATAGTTTCGCAAAGAGTTTATAGTCAACATTAACTAGAGATATAGGTCGATAATTTTTACAGAACTTAGGGTCTCTACCATCTTTAGGGATAAGGCATATGGTAGCGTCTTGAAAGGAGCCTTGGGCCGATCCAGTAGAACAAAAAGACTGAAAGAGAGATAGAAGGTTGGGTAAAAGGAGGTCTGAGAAGTGTAGGTAAAATTCAACTGGGAAGCCGTCAGGTCCTGGAGTTTTCCCTTTAGTGAGGGAGGATAGAGCAGAGGATAGTTCCGAAATAGTAAGATCAGAATCAACGGCCGAAATATTAAGGTGGGAAATATCTGGTTTAGGTATGTTGTCAAAGTAAGATTGAATAAGCTCTGGGGTGGGAGGGTTTTCCGGAGTATATAAGGTCTCATAAAAAGAGTGGAATTGTTCCAAAATTTCTGTATCGGTATGAAGAAGCACATTAGAGGGGGAATAAATAGAATCAATATTAGTACGTTCTTTACGGGATTTTAAATAGTTAGCTAACAATTTACCTGATTTATTTCGACCTCCATAATATCGCGCGCTGCTCCGGAGGAGAAAAGAGGAAGCAGAGTCTGTGGTAAGTTTGTTGAAGGCAATCTTAGCCTTAAGTAATTCTGGAGACATAATCTTAGCAGAGGAAGTATAGAATTGATGTTCCAGCGATTTAATATGTGCAAGGGTGACTTTACGTTTTTGAAGGAATTTTTTCTTCTTTTGAGAGACAAAATCAATAATAAAACCTCGGGCTGTGGCCTTGAAGGAATCCCAAAGAATATGAGGAGGGGTATCAAGTGTAGAATTAAGATGAAAAAATTCAGAAGCAAAAGAACGAAAAGAGGAGGAAAAAAGAGGATCAGTAAGAAGAGAGGGGTTGAAGCGCCAGCGAGAAGATTTAGGAGTGGGAGGAAGAAGATCAAAAACAGTAATAATAGGGGCATGATCAGAGATAACAATCGGTTCAATAGAAGAAGATATAAGGTGTTGAGAAAGAGATGAAGAGAGAAAAATATAGTCTAAGCGGGAGAAAGAAGCATGAGGAGGAGAGAAAAAAGAGAAATCCATAACGTCTGGGTGAGTGAGCCTCCATGAGTCTACAAGATGAGTTTGGGTAATAGTGTCAAGGAATTGCTTATGTGGTTTATGAGGAGAAAAACGAACAGAGGATCTACGGTCTAAAAATGGGTCAATGATCTGGTTACAATCTCCACCTAATATAAAAGCATCATCTTTATATTGAATACATTTTGCTGTAATGGAGGGCCAAAAAGAGGAGTCAAAACATGTGGGACCGTAAACATTGAATATCGTAAGTGGGATATTGTTAATTATTAGTTTAGCTAAAACCCAGCGCCCCTCATCATCCTTTTCTTCGAGAACTACTTTACACTGGAGTCGCTTATGAATCAAAATGGCTACCCCATTCTTTTTTTGAGAAGCAGGAGAAAATAAAACGGTTCCAACCCATAAGCGCTTTAGCTTTAAAGATTCAATGTCAGATAGGTGAGTTTCTTGAATAAGGACGATATCTGGATTGTAAGAGGAAAGGTGGGAGAGTACTCTTTGCCTTTTGATAGGGTGATTAAATCCTTTCACATTCCATGAAACAACTTTGAAGGTGAAAGCTTATTAAACTGATCTAAACTAAGAATTGCAAAAGCATACTGTACATGTAATAATTAAAACTGTAGAAAAATATTAACCATAAAACTCTTCAAAAAGGAAGAAGGAAGAACAGGTGGAAAAGGAAGAAGAAAGAGGAAAAGGGAGGAGGAGAGGGGCGGGAAAAAGGAAAGAAGGTCAGTGGGAAAGGAAGAAGGAAGAAAAGAGAGAATGCATAGAAGACAGTACAAATCCAAAAGGATGACTGTATTAAACATACCTGAAAGAGAAAAAATACACATAGGGAAGGTGGGGAGGTGGTGATGCTTTACAAGACGTACGGACCAGGATCAGGAGGAGAACCACATCGAGACCGCACAAAAGGAACATGGAATGGGACAAGGTGTTGAGAGGAGTATCCGATACATATCCGTCTGGGGAGGAGAAAAGGAAAAATTTTTAACATACAGAACATGTAAATGTAAAAGCAGAAGTCCAGAAAGTAGAAAGAGAAAGTAGAGGGATATCGAAGAGATGCCAGAAAAAGATAAAGGAGAAAAGATATATGAAAAGAGAGTGTAAGAACTGAGATGAGAAGTAAGGAGAATACATGAAGTCAAAGACAAGCCATTAGGAGAACAAACATGTAGACAATAAAAGTCCAATTTCAGCCACTGGTCGAAGCAGAAGAGGAGGCGTCCATCCCTTCTTCACTGTGTAGAAGAAGAAAGTTCCGTAATTCTCCAGGATCCTGAAATGACCAAGTCTTGTCTCGATAGGTGACTCTGAGAGTACAAGGATGAAACAAGCCATATCTTGCTCCCAGGGAGCGCAGAGAAGGACGCATAGCCAGAAATTCTTTACGTCTGGAGGCAGTGACGTTAGAGACATCCTGAGATAGATATACACGTTGACCTTGCCAAGACACTTGTTTTTTACTCCTTGCAGCTGAGAGAATCAATAAAAGATCTGTGTATTTCAGAAATAAAATGATGACTCCACGAGGTTTTGAGGAGGAACCCGTTCTGGCGCCTAGTCTATGGGCTCTTTGTATACTAATGGAGGTGGAAGATGGTAGGTCCAGAAGTTTCGGCAAGAAAGTGGTGAAGAAAGATACTGGATTATCCCCCTCAAGATTTTCCGGCAAATTGTAAATACGGAGGTTATTCCTCCTATTCCGATTTTCCAAATCCTCTGTATGCTTTTGGAGTGAGAGGACCGTTTTTTCTAAAGAGTCTATACGTTGTGTATTGGACTGAACGTCAGGAAGGTGTTGTTCAACAGTAGAAAGACGGGCATCCATATTTTCCCATTTATCCTTTAAAAGCTGCATATCTGTACTCGTTTTTTCAATAAATGGGCGCAGCGCGCGCAGTTCCTCTAGAATTTGGTCAGTGGAAGAATTTGAAGGATTGTCTTCTGGTGTAGGAGAATTTTGCTTAAGGCGTTTGCCCGCCGGAGCAGGTGGGGAAGACTTACTGGTGTTAGTATGAGCCAATGATGATTTTGGAGACGTCATTTTCGCAGATGCAGTGGCTCTATTTGTACCAGATGAAGAAGCTCCTGAAGTAATCCCCGATGGTGTGAAGACAAACTGAGGTTTGCGTAATCTGACCATAGAAAGAAATGAACGTGCCACAATGTAGTCTCAATTCCCTGAGAGACAATGAAAGGTGCGTGTGAAATGTTCCAGAAGTATCCCCAAAGAGAGGGTGAAGCACCAAGACGTAACTAATTTGAAAAGGCGGCAGGGAATTAGAGTGAATAGATAGCGAGTACAAAAAGGAGGATGACTAAAATGGGAGCATATGGAAGGGCATCCTGAAGTAGTTGAGGCGCAGGAAAAAGGAGCAGAAAGTCTCAGAGAACGTTGTTGTCATAGCGCCATGAGGAAGAAATTTAGGATAAAAAGTATTTCAGAGCATTGAGCATGGTAGGGTGTGAAAAACCAAGCTGTCAGGGGTGAAGCGCCGTAAAACTGTGTATTTGGACGTTTCCTCTAATGTGGAAGAGGAGAGAAAAAAAAAAATGCAGTAAAAGAGTCTTGCACAATATATATAATTCTCACCCCTGAAATGAAGTCGGCGTTTGAAAGGTCGTTGGTGTCCAGTGACACGTCGTGTGTTGACAGCTCCTGTCAGCAGAGGCTCCGAGGTTCGGAAGAGCTTCAAAATGGCGGCTCCGTGAGGGGCAGGGAATTCATCGCGGAGAGGGGCGAAAACGGCTCCACAGGCGGTGAAAAGCTGCTCCGCTGATTCCGTTAATGTTCCGCCATCCAAATCCGGCGACGGCGTTCAGTAGCGGCCCCGTTTACATCGGGAAAAACACGCCGTGAGGTGATCGATGCGGCGGAGCTCCGTACCTAGCCGGCCATCTTGCGCGGCATCCAAGCCACGCCCCCATTTCACAATACTTCTTAAGCCTCAGGTCCCCAAAAAACTTGTCACAAGAGAAAGTTTGTTTTAAAAACTCCTCTAAAAAAGCCTGAGAGGGCCTTGGGCTTGATGTAGTCAATGAAGTTTCTCATTCTAGTCTATTTCTATGGGGAAAAGCACTGATACATAAAGACCCTTATATGCATGATGGAAAACCTAAAAAATCGCAAATTTGTAATCTATGGTGAAAGGAGCAAACATAAATTTCGTCAAGTACACTGCTCATAACAACATGATACTGATGTTAGCTATTCGCTACAAGGACATTTTTAAAGACCATAAAGTGATATCGAATGGATCAAAATCGAATTTCCAAGAATAAGCCTGGTTAACAAATCAAATGCATTCAATGACATCTGAAGCACATTAGGCTTTACTGGAGTGATAGCAAATACAGCACAGGTTTATTTATTTTATTTATTTATTTTATTTAAAGAGTTTTGTATAGCACGAACAAGACCCTTAGGTATGAGAGCGCTTTACATTGTATGAGGTAGAATAAAGACAGTTCTTGCATAGTACATCTATACACAGTTAAATGACGAAGTTGAATATACAAATCGACGAATGCCGATAACAGGGTTAACACAGTATAAGCTGTGTCAGATACAGCTTTATAATAATACTCATTATGTTGGAAGTTATTTATTTAAAGTTAATAGTTGACAGAAGTCAGAAATCAATCCGCTAAATAGCATATCATGATCAGAATGCCTACGTTTCAATTAATGTGGCAGGACCATGCAAAATAAAAATCAATAACGTCTCATAGTTTAGAGGTCAATACTGTATAAGGATGCCTCAAAAAGAAAGACAACAAAGTCCAAAGCCTGCTCTGTCTCAAGTCTGAGTCAGTCTAAGTGTTCAGTTCAACTCCACATTATATTGAAAGCAAGTAGCTATCGTTTCACACTCCTACAGTTTGTTCTCAGGAAAGCAGTGCAATCACTTTAAAACAAGATGATACAATTGCAAGGTCCACAGATTCTCAAGGCTTTCTCACTTAAAAGCTTTGAGCTGCGTTCATCAAGCTTACACAATGCAGGTGTCTTCTTGAATACGGTATTCATTGATATATTCCACAATGAGTACAACGAAAAGAAAACATTTCTTCACATAGGAAGGAAAGGAACATTGTGTTTAAAGGCACTGGAAATTCAGCTTGCCTAGAAATAAAATGTTCATGCGTCATGAAGCACAATGTCAAACCTCCAGTGTGGCTCACCATACACTATTAATGTACTATACCCACTGAGTACCTGGCGCGTAATTAGAAAGAGACAACTTGAAAGTCCACTTGTAATGAAAAGTATCCATGTCCCCCACATGCCAAATTTACTCGGGCTAATTCAACTACACTCTTAAATTAGCCACAGTCTGAGGCTTGGGTCTTATGTTAAATGAGAGTAGAGCATGGTGGTTGAATTAAAACTACCAACTGCCAAAGCCTGTCCACACTTTGCAATCAAGCTAGAAGAAAAAATGGATTGGTATGTTTGCACCGTAAGAAATACATTTACAAGTTCTTTGAATCTGCGGTCCTCTAAGATGTTGAATCAAAATCATGGTTAGGCAAAATTGTAAGTTGGGCTTAACAGATCTTCAAATTACATGATTAATTCATGGGATATTTTCAATAACTAAATAAAGAGTAAAGCTGTCCATTTGCAAACTATCTGGAAAAGCACTAGGACAACATTTTCTGCCACAAATTCTCATTATTGTAGATCATCACGAAGAAAATTGGGTATATTGCTTTTGAGCGCACCGAGACATGCATCTGCATTTTTGGGGGGTTTACTGGATGAGGTCCTCACAGTTTTTATTTATTTCTGTCAATGATCGTATACTGAGTAGGATATTATTTGTGCTATAAAACCTGTTTTAACGAGTGTGTCTGTGAGTGATGGGTACAGGCTGGAGAGTGTGTTTTGTCTGTGTAATGAATTGTACACTATTTGTACATTTAAAAAGTTGAAAGTAAAAGATTTTGTAGAATAAGTATATTATATATCTCTACAGTGGGAATCAAATCCACCCACTTATTCAAAACCCCACCTAGACCAGTATGACTTCACCACCCCCCTCCCTACCAATAACTGTCCGTTTCTTGACTAGGCGCTACACTTCCAAAACCACATTAATCACCACAATCTTTAAATGGCCTAATAATCAGGTGTTTCCCCTTCTACAGCATAGAAACGTTAGCATTACAAAAGGTGGTTCACCTATGGTCTTCCGAAAGACGATGAGTCCAGACGAGCGTATCCAAATCTTTTTACTTACAATCGAATGCATTGTTCTTGGTGGTCTATTCTTGGCTATTGATCTTCCCCATTTAAATAAATCCTTTTAGGCCACATAGCTTTATACCAGCATTTTATTAAAACCACATATACAACACCTCGGACACTGTCCAGAAACCTTCCTTTCACAGATATCTGATGTCTGTCTCTTGCTAAACCCAAGCAAAACAGAATTCATAGTCTTCAATCATCGGAAACTCAAGACTTGAATGAAAGAATGGCTCGGACGAATGCAGCTTGAAGGCTTGTTCCTCCCCCGATATATGTGCCATTTATCTAGGCTTATACATTGGTCCCTTCATCTCATTCAACGATTATAAGTTGATGACCCACTCTGCTTGCTCCCAGGTACATTTTCAATGTTGAATGAAATCCTTCTACCCAACTCACATTTTCTGGTGCACATTAAAACATATATTTTCTCTATAATCAACCTAGGGAAACCTTTTCTCATTACACTAACCCGCCAACTCCTCTCTTACCCCCTGGAAAACTGCCTTGCATGTGGAAGCATAATTGATCACTAGCCACATCATGTACACTCACATCACCCACTAACTCCAAATGTTTCCTATATTGTCCCTTAGAGACTGTATATTTTTTTGTACTTAGATGACCATTGTCTCAATTTAGTCCAGCTTATAAATCCTGATTGATCTATAAATCCTATTCAACACCTACAACAGAGATCCTTGGGTACTTTAAGAAAGTATTATAAAAATTATAATCAGTAGATTTAATTCAGGCTTTTTATATCCAAACCAGCTATAGAAATTGCTATGCCTTGCCCGTCTATGATTTAGTTCAACAGTATGTTCTTAGCATATGTTGCTGTAGATACACATACTCTGCATACTCTTGCCTGGATGTTTGCAAGTTGTTTTTCTTCAAAGGAGACTTTGGGTTACAAGGTATAGGATGACGTCTCTCGTAGTTAGCAATTTGCATAGGCACCAACTCTGTGTTAGATTGTTTTTTTCTGCCATTGGTTCGGACATGTACCCACGGGCTCTGGGTTCAGTAAATTATCCTTTTTGTTTAGGCCCAAAGGTAGCGATATCAATAGAAGTAGTATGTTTTCCAGATGAACTATCATCAACGGTCAGTAGGCAGAGTCGCTCTACCCTTCTCCTCAAGGACGTCTTCATGGTGAATGTATGCAAAGTGATTACAATTATTTCCAGTATTGCCTTCAGTGGCAGGTAAAATGTCCATGGACCAACCACCATGAGGCGTGTACCCTCTGCCTTTCTCCTGACCACAACCACACCACATGCTAGGCCTGCCTTTTCTTCCACTCAAAGAAGACACTCCAGTACCAATGGGAGAGAAGGTGGGCACACCAGTGGATGCTCTGGCAAGCCTCCAACTGCACACCTGATATCTTCCAGACCATCCCAAGCCTGAAATCAAGGAAGGTGAAGAAGCTGGCCCTTCGGGCATTCTGCACCACCAGCCCTTGAGGTGGCTTTCTCTTCTGACCCCTGCTATGAGGAAGAAGAGCAAGAGGCTCCCTTGGCCGCCTCTCCTTTTAGACCCCGGATGAAGACCTTGACCAAAGTCATGAGTATGTCTGCCATCAAAATGCTCACCTGACGTTCCAAACGCCTCAAGTAGAGACAGAGCACTGCCCCTGAGAGGGTCCAGGGTCAATCCCTTCCACAAAGACTCAGCCTTCGAGGTGTCGATCACCTTTGGCCTCTGGTCTGCACTGATCTAAGGCTTTGGAGCCAACAACACTCCCACTCACAGGCACCGACCCCACTCAGCCGTTGAGCTCAAAGATACTTCATAAGCCTTGGGTCCCCTAAAAACTGAGGGCCCTTTAATGCCAGCTGTGAAACGAGCCCCAAACATTGGTGACAAAAATACCGTTAGACCCAAGAACTCCATCCACCCTGTAGACACACACTGCACCAAAGACACGTTCCATGGCGGGCACTGAGGACTCAGAGTAACACATTCTTTCAGAACTCCAGGAGGAGTTGAATGCAAGGCAGAGGCATTTGTTTATACATCCTCAGACTGGAAAGATCTCAATGAAGCTGCCTCCTAGTCCCAAAGAGGCATTGCCTCAGAAAATTCACTTTCAAGGGAGAACTGGCTTTGAAGCCCCCCTCCACCCAGCTCCTAAGCACAAGAGATGAAAGGACCCATCCATGTGCATCTTCTCCTCCTTTTACACTTCAGGCACCTTCTCTCCCAGCACCGCCACCTCCTCAGTCATCACCAACTCCACAGACACTAGAGGGTTCCCCTCATTCCCCTTCTTGGGAAGGTAGCCCTTTCCACCCTATCAACCCTTATGATGCACCGTTAAATCCAGTACCTACTGATAACCTGTGAGACGATTACGGTGTCGAACCCCCTGGAGATCCTGACTTGGATCACTATCCGTTCACCAAATCGCCCCAGACAACACTACGGCAAATCATGAGGTGATTCAAAGGGCAGCAACATTTCATAAGGTGGACATGCAGGCCCTCCACAAGGAAAATTACTTCTTGGTGGAGACACCCTCTATCTCCCAAAGAACATTCCAGTTCCTCCCCATGTTGAAGGGTTTGTTAAAGTCCACCAAGGACACCTTCAACTAACCACTCAAGGCAATCTTAGTAACTCCCTTTGTGGAGAAAAAAAGATAGACCCTCCCCCAATGAGCCACCTTACATTATTGGTAACGTCCCTCTTGATTCCCTTGTGGGCCATACTGCACAAAGGCGCCAATGCACAGGCCACAGACAATGCTCCCCCACCAGACAAGGAGAGCAAGAAGCTAGGCACCAATTCGAAGAGGGTAGCAGTAGGAGCTACCATCTGGTAGAGGATTGCTACCTCCATCTTCTCGATCTCCCGACACAATAGAGCTCATTTTTATGAAATACTGGAGTTCATTAAGCATCTTCCAGATAAAAAAAAAAGAGGAGGGGAGGGGAGATACTGACAGAGTGAAAGACCATCTCCAATGCCACCATCCGCTGCACTCTAGACGTGACCTACACCATGTTCCCAGGTGTTAATACTAGTGTCCTTATTTGACACCATGCGTGGCTCTGCTTCTTGGGTTTTAGACCTGAGGTCTAGCAGCATCGTCTCATCCTGCCCTTCAATGGCAAACACCTCTTTGGCTGCAGGTTGACTAGATTCTAGAAAGGTAAAGAAAGACAAGGACACCATCAAAGCCATGGTTGCCCTCCAGTCCTCAATCACTAGGGCCTCCTTTTAGAGACACCAGTATAGAGAAGGCTCTAAAGACACCTCCCTAGGCCCTACTCACTGCAACCAGAGGCCGCAGCAGGCCTATCATCCACTGTCATCACAAGGGTCACCAGTGGTGCCTACAGATGAAGTGGCAAGGGAGGTTCTGGTAAACCTAACCAGCCAAACAGTGACTCCGCTCACCTGATCATATGACATCTGTTAGGGCAGGCTGCAAGATTTCCTTCCTGGCTGACAGGTAATCACATCAGACGAGTGGGTCTTAGAAGTGGTATGCTATGGCTACTGCCTAGAACTATTCACAACCCCTCACAACATTCCACCCGCAGACACATTCTCAGCAGGGAACATCTCAACCTTCTGAAGGAAGAGGTCCAAGCACTCCTTCAAAAAGGGGCTATAGAACCAGTGTCCCCCCACTAATGGGGCAAGGGGTGTCCTCTCTTTAATTCCTTGTTCCCAAGAAGCCCAGCTCCCTCAGGAGGACCTCAGGCCCTTCAACCGATAAATTATTGCTGAATATTTCCCTATAGTGATGCTACAGGAGGTCACCCGAATGCTTCTACATGGAGACTACATGGGAACAGAACTCAAGGGTGCCTATTTGCACATCATCATTAATCCCACCCACTAACGCTTCCTGCACTTCATGGGAAGTTGCCATCATTACCAGTTCAATTACTTCAGTTTGGTGTCACCACTGCTCCAAGGGTCTTCACCAGGTACCTGGCATTGGTCGCAGCCCACTTAAGGAGGGGAGGCATTCACATCTTCTTCTACCTAGAAGGCTGGCTGATCAAGAGCGCAAGCAGGCAGTAGTGTCTCATGCACACACATACAACCATCTTGCTTCTCCACAGCCTTGGGATCACCATAAATGGCACCAAATCCTATCTGCAAACTCTTGAAATCCAATCTTTATTAAGGCATTACTGAATTTACTCAATGACAAATCCTACTCCAACCTGCAATCACCAATACCCCAGACACCCTTTGTTTCATCAGTGATTGGATGGGCACAAACCATCTGAAACTTAACCCCGACAAGACTGAGTTGGTGCTTGTCGGGGGGCCCTCCAATCCCTGGCACTCTTCCTTTTGGCCTGCCAGTCTTGGCAGCCCCCCCCTGTCCCGTCAACTCAGCAAAAAGTCTGGGAGTTGTCATAAGTAACGATCTATCTATGACACCCCAGATCAGTGCTGTAGTTTCCTCCAGCCACTTCCAGCTCAGGAAAATACGCAAAATCTCTCGCCTACTTACCACCGATGCCCTTACTTTGGCCCTGCTTGCGTTAGTCATGTCTAGGCTTGACTACGCAAATGCACTATACGTAGGCATTCCTGCATACCAACTCAGGAGACTCCAGTTGATCCAAAATCAGGCTGCCCGCCTGATTTACCATCAACCCAGAGATCAACATGTTCAACCCCTTCTAAAAAGTCTCCACTGGCTTCCGGTTTCTGCCCGCTGTAAATTTAAGCTTGGTTGCATCATTTTCAAATCCCTCACTGGTCACGGCCCCTCCTTCATCTCTTCTTTGCTTCATCCGTATGTTCCCTCCCGCACCCTTCGGTCATCTCAAATGGCTCTACTTTCTGTTCCTAGATTCAAGCGGAAGAAACACAGTGGCCTTAGGTTTTCTTTCTTAGCCCGTCTTTTTGGAACTCCTTACCCCTTTCGCTTAGGTTGTCCTCCCCCTATTCCAGATTCAGATCTTCCCTTAAAACGCACCTTTTCACTGAAGCGTACTATTAGCTGTCATCCTCTGTTATGTTATTTTCTGTCTCTCCTCCCTGCTCCCTCTGTATAGCGCCAAGGAACCTAATGGTGTTAGCGCGCTCAATAAATTAATTTAACACATAACATAACATAACACTTCTCAAACCAGCTGAGGGGGCTCATCTCAATCAGGAAGTACAGGGAGTGTGGACTCCCAACCAACAGGACCACCACATCAACTACCTTGTGCGCTTGGCTTTCTTCAACCCATTCAAGGCAAGGCCATACTAGGCAGGAAGGGCATCACCACCACCATATATTACCTACTACAGCAGGACAGCTCTCCATGCCTCCCTGCCCAAACCATCTGGTATTGGGCGCTTCGTCACTGCATTAACTTTATGGCAGAATACCTCCTGTGGTGGGCAACTGCATGGCAGACCTGCTCAGCAGGTCGTATCAACAAGTCCGCAATTGGACCTCGACCCACAGGTCCTGCTCCACTACTACCAATCCTGGGGCACTCCACAAATAGACATCTTTCTCACCCTGAGAATGCAAAAAGCCTAAACTTCACCTCCAGATATCTACACCCACAATCCATGGGTAACACATTATGGATGAACTGGTCAGGGATCTCTGCTTACACTTTTCCACCTCTCCCTCACTTTCTCTTTGTGGTCGGGAAGATGCTGCAAACTTCTCAAACCCCCATCCTCATAGCCAGGCAGCCCTGGTACTCAGCACTTCTCGAGATGCCAATCATTCTACACAAGAAGCTCCCAAACAGGTTTGACCTTCTCATCAGGAACCAAGGCCAGATCAGACACCCAGATGCCAAACAGCTCAATCTAGCGATTTGGCACCTTACGTCCTAGAGTTCGGTTAACGGTGTCTCCCGTAGGCGTGCATGGACTTCTTATGAGAATCCCGCAAACCAACCACACATGCCTACTATGCTGCAAAGTGGTAACAATTTGTCCCCTACTGCATTCCCTAACCCTTGAACACACTAAAACCTGCTGTCTATGATATTATCTGCTACTTGCTCCATCTCCAAAAAAGGTCAGGCAACTCGATACAGCTTCACCTCAAAGTCATAGCATCTTACATGCAAAAAAAGGAAGATTTTTCCCTCTTCCACATAGTGGTAGTTAAAGCCTTCATAGAAGGTCTCAAAAGGGTCATTCATCCCGGTGTCCGCTCTGTTGTAGTGTGGAACCTTAACATTGGCCCCCTTAGACTTATTGGTCCCTATTTTGATCCCTTACCCTCTTGCACTCTTAAGTTCCTATCCAGGTCTTCCTCGTCGCAATTGCTTCTCTTACACATATTAATGAGTTGCAATCCCTCACACTGCACTAACCTTTCATTCAGGTCCACAAGGACACAGTAGTACTCAGAACTATCTCTATGTTCCTCCCTAAGGTGGTTTCCACTTTCCACCTTAACGAAATGATAGAGCTCCCTGTCTTCTTTCCCCAACCAGACTCAGAAGCTGAGAGAGCTTTCCGCACCTTAGATGTTGAATGCACTCTCATGTATTACATTGACAATCAATCAATTAGGATTTGTAGAGCACAGCTGCTTCACCCGTTAGGGTCTCAAGGTTCTATTGGATAATGCAACTATATCTCCTATTGGTTGAAAATTCAAGGTTTGAGCTTCTTCCTGAGCTGCTGGAGTGATAGTGAGGCTCTGAGGTGCAGGGAAAGGTTGTTCCAGGTCTTAGCTGTCTGCAGTTAGTCTGGCAGATGCGATTTGTAGCAGCTAAGGTAAGGGATCCAAAACTGAGTTTCCTGGTGGGCTGGTGAAAGGTCACACATTGGTTGAGGTACGCAGGTCCTTCATTGTGTAATGCTTTGTTTGTATGGGTGAGCAGCTTGTACTGGCATCTCATTATGACTGGTAGCCAGCGGAGTTTCCTGAGTTGAGGGGTTATATGCGTCATGAGAGGTTATGTGACAAAACCAAGTCTTTCCACTAAGCAGACCAGCTATTTGTAGCCATTGGAAAAATTCAAAGGGGCCACCCTATATCCAAAGCATTTGTAAAGCAGCCACATGGTGAACTCCACACATATTCACTAACTACTATTGTATCCAATAGGACACAGTAGTACCCAGAACTAACCCTATGTTCCACCCTAAGGTGGTTTCCCCTTTCGGCCTTAACCAAACGATAGAGCTCCCTCTCTTCTTTCCCCAACCAGACTCAGAAGCTGAGAGAGCTTTCCACACCCTAGATGTTGAATGTGCTCTTATGTATTACATTGATAAAAACCAAGTCTTTCCGCAAAGCAGACTAGCTATTTGTAGCCTTTGCAAAACCTCAAAGGGTCCTCCCTATATCTAAAGCATATATAAAGCAGCCATATGGTGAACACCACCTACTACTATTGTATGGATATCCCTGCCAGACAACAGACATTGGCTGACCAGACACTCTCCAAGCGCCAAAGAACAGTCCACTTCCTCCCCATATCGGGTGTGTTCAAATCTACCACGGACACCCTCAAGCAACCTAGTTTAAGACATCTGCGACATCCACATGCTTGTCACCACTAATAGAAGGATACTGCTTTCCAGGCTATTCAGAGCATGGTTCTCTGCAGTGACATATGCTGCAAATCAAAAATATTATTTACCCTCTAAGCATGTGTTTGTAGCATATAGTGCTGTAGATTCACATGCGCCCACTCTCCTCCTAGAAAGTGTGTGGCTCTGGTCACAAATCTTTTCTTTTTCCTTATGAAGCTCCTTTGTGAAATACATATGTGCATCTTCCAGTGTTTACTCACCATTCCATAGTACTCTCACTGTGTGAAAAACATTGTAACATGGAGTTTGTGTCCATGCATATTGCCAACTAAGGGAGGAGTCACCCTATACCTCGTGACTTGAAAGACTTCTTGGGAGAAAAACAGCTTGCAAATATCTGAGCCCAAAACTTTATGGCAGGAGCATGCAGAGCATATGAATCTACAGTACTACACACTACGAACAGATACTTACAGGGAAAGTAACATTTTCCGTAAATATTGTTAAAGTTCACTCTGATAGGTCTTTTCTTTTCAAATATTTTATTCACAGATAGTTTCCTTTCTTATTAACTCGGTGTTGTCCTCCCTTTTTTATGTAAGTACCTCAGAGCGTTTTCCACAAGCCTTTCACAGACCTCAATCTCCGGCTCACTGCCCAACTTTCTTGCACTGCATATTTTTTATTTATCTTTCACCAGATTGATCAGATGTTCTTGTACACTTCCTCCAAGAGTGCATAAATATCTTTGCCAATATAGGAGCGGTAAAGTATATATTGATATGCATTGATTTCTTGAGTGCTCGTGTTGCAGGATAAATTAAGTCAAGTTTTCAAGATTTGTTTGTCCATATATCTTTCTTCTTGAAGTGCCACATAAGAATTGAAGACAACAACTGCCAAACTATTTATACATCAGAAGAGTAAATTATGTACCTAATAATTTTGGATGACCATCTTCACATGTTGTTTAAAATCATCTCAACTTAACTATTGTTTATGCACAACCACCCATCATTCTTTTAGTACTAGGGAACCTTCAATGCTTAGACCTAGGCTTGACAGCTTGTGTGGGTTTATTCATGTTTTGTAGTGATAAGCTAGGTAGCCAATAGCCAGAAGACAACAATACCGAATGTTCTGATGTTTACTGCATTTATTTACTTTTGGCATTCAAATGTGGAATTATTTAATCCTTGCAACTTTTCTATTTAGGAGAGTCTCATGAAGCTCAACCTCATTTCTTTTCTTTCAGTGTTGTGTTAATGCAAACGTGTGGTACTTTAACACCATACTTTCTACAAAACTAAGCTCCTATGCCGTCATTTAGTTTGAATGCTTTATACATAACCCTGCCTCTATTTCTTCACTTGAAGCATTGCTAACGTTTGAATGAATTAGAAATCAGTTATACATGACTGTTCTTCTAACACACTGCCTTCCTATTGCTTGACCAATATAAATCCTTTACTCTAGTTCATTGTGCTAGGAATGTTCAGCTAGCTAGCTAAAGATTGCATGAGCTATTGATGTGTTGTGTTGTTAATCCCTGATAACTTTCATTCTTTATTTCGGAAACCATTGCTGACATGATATTATTACCAATTGATCTTAAAACATTTGACAAACCGGTGGTCAGGAAAATAAACCTCCTTAACCTTCTGGATCCTGATTAATCTGAATGAAGTGTGACAATCACATGCCAGGTTTTTTCTCAGAACCACTAATACCCCCCCATTTCCTTCTTTCCCTTGAGCATTTTTGAACTAACATTTGAGCCAGCGGAGTGTTGTATTACTTGCCAAAAAGCGCCTCAATGCCTTCTCAGCGGTTGTAGGCTCTTCTGAATCTTGATTCATCTGAATGTAGTATGACAATCACATGTCCAAGCTCGGAAGAAAACCACTAAGAATCCCACCGTTCATGCTTTCCCTCCTATGGTGTTGGTTTAACCCACCAATATTGGGGCCTTTTGAGTGAGGTACTACTTCCCTAAAAGTGATTCAGTTCCTTGTTAGGATTAGGAGGCGCTTTGTAAATATCAGTGAAATTAAATTTAGTACAATGATTAATCACTGTGTTACCGAGATTATCAAATTTAAATCCCTCTGCGTGGCTCACAAGGCACTCCTAAACAAAGCCCCTTCGATTTCTCGTTCGACACTTGATCTCCCCCTCTAACCCAAGCAGAACCTGACGATCCACCAACGCCCATTGGGCTGTGGTTTCTACCTTCAGAGGGCGAGAAGCAGAGGGCGGTCCACTGCACAAAACATGGCTAAACTTTGGAACTCCCTCCCCTACACTTTGCGGACAGCCAACATGGAACTACCATTCTGTAAACTCTTAAAGACCTGGCTATTCGAGACTAGCCCCCTCTGGAATTCTATGGATATCTGTGTTGCACTATTAGCGCTGAGATGCCCACAGGTAGCTATGAGCTATACAAATGCTACATAGAATAGAATAGTAAAGTTTAGTTGACTACTTTGCATTGTTTATCTGGTTTACATTTAGGTGGTTTTTGATGTTTCAAGTTAGTTTTCCACATGTTTATGGTAAACCTTGCCAACTGTACATGTAATGTAAGCGTGAAGCATACCCTAGTGAGTTGCAAACATGTTCTTTGTATTATAGGTCATTTGTTGATAATTAGTGATTTCATGTAATAACTTGTGGCTTTCCCAAGGCATGTTTTAACGTAACCTTCAAAGTGATGCCAAAGTGTTAACTTTCCAAAAATTGATTAGACCTGTGTTCTCCTATTAAAATGAATTCATGATGAGTGCGCCTGCATTCCTGATGTGGCCCATAGCGGACATACCAACCACCTCAGAAGTAACAATGTCAGCAGAAACTCCACATTCCTATTCTGTTCTATCCAACCCCTGAAATCTCAAGTTGAAATTGTGGGAGGAATGAGGAATTATAGGAGGAATCCGGGCCAGAATTACTGATTTCGTTGGTAATTCCTCAGGGTATTTGTCGGGTGAAATTTATAACCCATGTAATTTAGGACTCGTGAATTTATTGAGACCACCCCAGTATTATTAACTTCAAGGGTGCTTAGTTAACACTTCCCAAATAATTGAACTTGTGTGGAGGCTAAAAATGTATTATTGGTTGCATTCATTTGGAGCTTGAGGTTCCTAACCTTTGACTTTTATTTGCAAACTTCTAAAGTAGGTAAAGAAAGAAATTGATTGATAACATTAGTTTTCCTTTACACTGGTACAGCCCTGTAGCATGCTGCCTGACACCCATTTGGTGACCTCGCTGAAGCCGGATGCAGAGTTAGGTTATAAATAAAGGTGACCTCCGCGTACATACTCTGAGCAGGAGTTAGCCTCAATGCTGCCTCCGTGTCCCTCCTTGGTGGTTTGGCAGTGTTCGCTACATTGGTGACCAGGACAGCAAGGCCAACTCAGTGATTACTCCGCTACTTTTGATTAAGCCACTTCCGGCCATCCAACATTAAACATCTTGGACCAGGGTAAGCAAATCCCCTATATCTTACAGGTCTAAAGAGGGCACATCATTGTCAGACGCCTCATCTGGGCCACTGCGCTGATCTTTCATAAGGACCTGTAATTAAGTGCCTGCATACGCAAGTGAATTCCAATATTGCTGACTGTGGACTTTGAACTTGTGTGTGCATCCTGACAGTTCATAACCATCTTCTATGTGCAGGCATATTGGAGGGCTCAGACTCCCAAGTCTTATATGCATTCCACACATAGTTGTGCTCACAGAGACATTGGTGCTGTCCCGGCTGTCCCAAACTGACACCAAGACTGCCTGCAACTCACCTGAGTGCTATCAACTGGGTGCCCAAACTTTTTGTCCACTTTCATCATTGGATAGACACTTAAGCTGTTACCTTGAGGAACAGTAACCAAAATGAGGTCCAGAACACCAAGAGAATGTACTAGAACCTGCCCACCACCACCACATCCAGAAGACAAAGGACAACAGAACCTCCCATTACACTTGTCGACAGCATCACCAGCTCACTCCACCTTTCAGCAAATTGGCTACACCAACAACAGCCACATCTAGTTAGAATAAATAGATTGCATACCTTAATAAATAATTCAATGCCCTAAAGGAGACACACAACACATTTGAAAGGTTTCTATATATACAGTTTGACCGGAAGGAGATTTCAAATCTGTTTCAGCATCTCCCCATCACATGCGAGCATGACTACGATTGAGTTGTAGCTGCTTTTAATGAGCACTTTACCTGCAACTAAACACTGACTTTGGGAGATTGAAAACGAGGCAGGTGCGACTGAAATACGAAAAATCCATGGATATCTACTTTGCACCGAGGATGATCCTGACAAAAGAAGTGAGGGCGCAACTGATTCAAAATTGTCAATCTGTACTGATGCACTAACTCATTCTCAGACAATCTGGAAGGACTTTAGATGTCGTTGTGACTCTGGCAAAATCACTTGAATATTCAGATGCAAAGCTGGTAACCAAAGAAGAGCATGAAGAACAATGCCTTAGCAGGGGGAATCTATGAAAGCAGTTAGAAGGTGGCAGCCAAATAAGGAATACCACAAGCAACAAAAGGAGAACCCTTTTCAAAGACCACGTTGCAGATACCCTAGAATGTCACCACACCCAGCACCCACTGCCAACAACAAAGAAAGTAATGCCCAATCAATGGCAAAGCAAATTGACAGAACTGATGGACCGGTGTATCCCCTTACACCTATGGCCACTTGTAGAAGCAGAATTACAAACACTTAAAGATTTTAGGGTCATAAAGAAGTCCCTGATCCCATACCATGAGTGTCGTCCATAGTGGTGACGACAAAACTAAAGCAAGGAGACTGCATAGATATAAGATACTCAAACAAAACTATCAAGAGGGAGAGACACCTGATGCCAATTTCTGATGATCTAATCAAGGGCCTGAACAGAGCGCAAATGTTCTTGAAGTTAGACCTCAAAGCAGACTACCACCAACTGCAACTTGACTGTAGAAGCCATTACCTAACAGTGTAATCAAAACAGTTGCTGCCAACATACAAAGTAATGCACTTTGACATATAGTCAGCTGCTGAGATGTTCCAAAATACGATCAGGGAAAAGTTGCCTGAACTAGAAAACATCTTAAATGTTAGCAGTGACACTTCAATAGCAGCATCACAGAGCTCAGTGAGTACCGAAGGACATCTGTGCAGAGTCTCAGACTGCAGCCCCCACTTACGCTGTAAACCAAATGCTAATTCCTACAAAGTGAAATCCAGTTGTATGGATATGTGCTCTTCCAGGCAGAAATAAGCGTTGATCTGCAGAAAGCTGTTAACATAAATATTTATAAAAACAACGGGGTTGACCCTGTGTCCCTCAGAACCTGGGTAATATGTAATTTAGAAAATAACGATTCTGTCGGGTTCGAACAACAGATAATTTATCCAAACAGTTTTTTTACAATGCTAGTAATAGAACCAACAGAACACCTCTGAGATACTGTAACAAATCCCTATAATAAATAAAGAAGGAGGACCTAACTATTGCTTTATAGTCTCTTTATATCATTTTCTGAGTCAAAAAAAGTAAATTCTGTACATTATATACAATAACTGTCATTATAGCATTGTAAAAAAACTGTTTGGATAAATTATCTGTTGTTCGAACCCGACAGAACCGTTATTTTCTAACTTAACATAAATATGGCTGCAAAACACCTCAGAGGAATGAAAATTATAAGGGATAGGTAACCACAGCAGTGCTAAAGCTAACTGTCCATGGAAATTACTGAAACACAACTAGCATTTGAAGCAGTCAACGAATCCTTTCTGAGTGACATGACCACGAAATACCCCACCACCTCTTGTAAGGCAGAACTTTAGGTGGGTGCCAGCCCCATCAGGTTGAGCACAGTTTTCATTCAGGAACAGTCCGATAGCAGATGGGGTCCAGTCATATTTGCCAAAAAAAGCTTTGTCTGAGACAGTATAGAGATACTGTCATATTAAGAAGGAGGTGCTGGCAATCAAATGAGGTTGCACCCATTTCCATCTGTACCTGAATGGGCATCGCTTGTGAAGGGTCATGGGCCTCAAGTCCTTGCTACCAGTATGATCAAATTCTGCACCACATCTGGTTTCCCGAATCAACAAGTGCACTCTCCAGCTGCAAAAGTCCAGCTTTTCACTCTTTTGAAACCCAGGCTGCAGCAACCTTGCCAACTACTTGTCTCAACATCCCGGTTATCGCCGCAGAACTCACAAGCGCTTATCACAAAAGCGTATTGTCCAATCAGCCTGCCTCAAAGCATTGTACTGGAACAACTAAAATGAGAGACAGGTGTCTGTCTCCAACGGGCAAATGATGCTGGTCTGTTGAACTCATGAAAGATGTGCCTTACAGGCTCACAAGACAAGTGCAGCACTAGTAGATGATTCTTCCAGGCCCTGTGGTGAGTCTGCAACAAAGTCCAATAAACCAGTGTAGGAATTATGCTACATGGGTGGAAGAGCGTTAGCCCTTTTCGGATTGTGTAATACATCCAGGCCACCAAGGGGTGTCCAAAATAAAGTCAGATTGAGAAGAAATGTCTGGTTCTGAGGCATGGACAGTTGTCATAGAAAAGGAATGCACAGTACCCTGGAGTTAGACTTGGCAACTTTTGCGTGCTACCTCCTGTACTTTTTATGCTGTGCTGGATTTCGTATTTGCTGGTTTAGATGTTTTGGGCACTTTACCACTGCTGATCAGTGGCAAAGTCCAAGTGCTCCCTGTGTAAATTGTTATTACCATTGGTTCTCCCTGATTGGCATATTTGATTTACTGTTAAGTCCCTAGTAAAGTGCACTAAATGTGCCAGGGCCTTTAAATCAAATGCTACTAGTGGGCTGTCAGGACTGATTGTGCCACCCGCATGAGTAGCCCTGAAAAGGTATCTCAGGGGGGAGGAGCTACGCGGGCATCCAAGATGGTCACGTAAGCAGAGAGCTCCCGTGACCTGCGCCGCCCTTTCGCAAATATCCTTGAAATATCCTGGTTTTTAATATGGGCTTTTGAAGATCTACTCTTGCTGATCCTAATATTCTTTCAAGAATTGAAATCGGACTTCAGGAACCGTCTTTACACCGAATTCAACTTTCTGGCCTGCCCCCCGAACGGGACCGGGGTCTCTGCTGCTCTGGCTGGCCGAGGAGTAAGTCAACAACAGCGGCTAAGGGACGTCCTCCCCACCGGTGACATTGTTGCTTTCAGTTTCGATTTCTCCTCGACCTCCCAATTGACTGTTCTGAGAGTGATCCGGCTTTCGGGCTGCGGTGGCCTTGGCCCGCTGTGCTTTCTTGCCATATCCCTCATCTCGCATTCTACGATTTTGGACTGGAATTCTGCTTTGGCAACTCAACAACATTTGCCATTTACACCAGGTCCAGAGGGCCCCTTTGGGGCGCGGCTTCCAATATGGCGTCCAAACCTGAGGTCGTGAAGCGCAAGACGAAGATGCCAACCCGTGGGGGACCTGTCCAAACTAATGTTATGGATCGATACACGCAACCGAAGGGTTCCCCCGGTGGTGCTGGCCCTAGTCTTGAAGACCAGAGGACGGACCCTATAGCGCCATCGGAGGTTTCGCTCCAGGACCTAATGAGTGCCATCACTGGGATGAAGGCTGATATGGGGCTACAATATGAAGCTATTGTCTCCAAGATTGACACGGTGGCCATTGATGTCACACTCATTAGAGCGGACTTGGCTAAGACCAATGAGAGGGTCAAGGCCTTAGACCTGAAGGCCTCCAGTCTCGTCACTGATATGGCGGACGCACAGTCGGAGATTGGTAACCTGCGATCATCGCATGACATGATGGCCAGACGTCTGGACGAGTATGAAAATAGGGCCCGGCGTA